>NC_133398.1:30364458-30989458 GCF_047511655.1 Castor canadensis | reverse complement strand
CAGCTCATATTGTGTTGAGAAGAAAGCAACACCAGCTCACAACCTGATAGTAACCTTGTGAGAGCACCTGACACAGGACCAGTCACTACCAGATTCTTGATCATCAGAAAGTATATAAGATAAGAAATCTCTACTTATTTAAGATGTTAAATTTTGGGATAATTTATTATATAGCAGTAGACACATAATATGCTTCTCAATTGTTTCTATAAAGCTGCCATGTCAACTAAAATGAAAACATAATAGACTCTCTAAAGCAACTAAGGTCAACTAAATATTTAAATACAAAAATAATCAAATATGATATAAATAAGTCATGTTGCAGTATGTTACAACACGACCATTCAAAATAAGCAAAGGGCCTTTGTAATTATAGCTTTATTAATGTTAATCACATAATAGTTTTAAGGAAAATGATTACCTCAACTGCACACCCAAGTTATGGAAAAAAACAAGATGCCCCACTACTGATGAATGGATCAAGAAAATGTATTTATACACAATGGAATTTTACTCAGCCATGAAGAAAAATGAAATCATATCATTTGCAAGTAAATAGATGGAACTGGAGAACATCATTCTGAGCAAGATTAGCCAAACTCAGAAGACCAAAAATCATGTTCTCCCTCAAATGAGGTCTTTAGATCTAGGGCAAATACAGCAATGTTGTTTTGTAGGACTTGGATTGCATGACAAGGGGAGAACATATATGGGAGGTATGGGGTTAGATAGAAAACCCAAAACATGAAAGCATTTGATGTCCCCACTCCAGAGGAATTAATACAGAAACCTTAAAGTGACAGAGGTCAATATGAGATCAGTGTAAAGATCAGCTAGAGATGAGTCAACCTGGGTTGTAACACATTTGTACATGAAAGCAATGCTAGGAATCTCTCTGTATTGCTGTCCATATCTAAAGTAGCAAAAATGCTACATTTTTCTTATTATTGCTTATTTCTACTCTTCAATGGAACTGGAGAAAAACGCAGAACAAGCTCTGCCTGGAAGGGGGAGAGGGGGAGAGAGGGTAGGGGCTGAGGCAGGAGGGAGAAACAACCCAAACAATGTATGCACATGTGAATAACTGAATAATTAACAAGAAAGAAAAAAAAAAGAAAATGATTACCTCAATAGATATCAAAAGATACTTGTTAAAGTTTAATGAACATCTCTGATCTAAAAGAGGTTTAACATGACTTGGAGAAGCTTTTTTAAAATAGCATAATATATATTTAATTTGAAGCAATATCTGTATCATATGACTTCATGGTTTAGTGTAAGCATTTCCATTAGAGTTGAGGAAAATAAAAATAACAACTTCATCACTATCATTTAAAAAGTGTTCCAGACATTTTGTTTAGTGCAATCAAACATAGAATTTTATTTTTAGAAATCTATCAAGTAAAAATTATTTGAAAAATATTACTAGATGCTATTATTCTCCAAAATACATTATACATTTTAACTTGTTTAATTTTCATTGCAATCTTATGAAACAGGTTCTTCTAAAAACTACCATTTGGGAGATAAAGAAAATAAGAGAAAACTGCCCAACATCATGGACCTAGAAAGTCAGATAATCTTCCTATTGTGTATTCAGTTATTATACAATAGACAATAATGGCTGTAGATTTAAAATAAATGAGAGCACAAGAGAGAAAATTTTAAAATAAGAAAGACACATGACCTAGTGAAGAATGGACATAGTTCAAGAGAGCAATAAAGGGAAAACTCATAATGGTAGCACTATCTTGGACCTAAACAGCAATCCATTTCCATTGCAGTAAAAAACGAAAAACTTTCTAAAGAGGTCATTACCAACGAACTGATCCAATGAGAAGACAGATGTAACATATAAGATACTACAAAATCATGTAATTTTTTAACCTAGAAAAGTTAGAAGTACCAGTAAACACAAAAATCTATATAAAAATTATGGTACAATTTTAGCTAAATTAAAATATACCATAGTTTTAAAAATGAAAGCATTACCTTGATGTTAAAAATCTTCTGCTTCTAGAGTAACAGATAGGAGAAAATATCTTAGCACAATACTTAGATTGGCAATACAAGTGTTTACCTAAACATAGGTAAAATAAAATAGATACTTCTTATTGGTTTTCAGGAATCACTTTTATAAAATGCAAGATTAAAAAATGCATATGTATGTCAATGTATTTGATAAATTTGTAAAATTTAAGAATATACCTGTCAGAAGTTAGTTAAAAAGGAACAAAAATTGAAAGAACGCTTGAGATTGCTAATGTTTCGTTTTACCTGAAAGAAACTAAGAGATACCGAATGAAGGTGATAGAAAAATAAATAGAGATAGAAAGGTTATTACTTAAAGGAACAAAGGTCAACAAGCAAATTATTATATTTGAAAGAAGCAAATATAATAATACAGCTATGAATCATTAAGGAGATGAAAGAGGAAAAAAAGGACAAATATGTGACTTAAACTGTCACTCAGCATAATGGGAAAAGTAATTATTATTGAAAGTTGATAAAGACATAGAGAAGATAGTATTTTACAGAAAGCTTAGGGTGGTAACAATCAGAACCAAAATGTATAAAAGAAATCAGCTGGCTTCTTAGCAACAGTATTTTTAGTCAATTACTATAGCACCACTTTTATGGATTAATTTTGTTAAAAATGGCATGAATCAAAAGCACTATAAGTAGAAGTAGCATAACCTCAGTCACATGAGAAAAAAAGCATTCATATTTGTAACGTGAATAAATTCTTACTAATCAATAAGAAAAAAACAAAAAATATTTAGGTAATTCTGAAATTAAGTACAAATTATACATGAATATGAAAATGTTTAACCTTATAAATAGCCAAACATTAGAAATTATAGTAACATTTTACCCTAACATATTAACAAAGATTAAAATGAAAAGTTTACAACAATTTTTCTGATTGCATAACTTCATTTTATGGTTTATAGGTTAGGATTGTAAATCAATAATAAACATTTAAAAGTCAATATGGAATATAAATCAGAAAATTTACCTTGTGCAGACTTACAACTCCTGAAATCTTTGGATTTGTCCTCATGATATAATTGTACACTTGAAAGACTTCTCTACAGAATGTTTTTCTGGGATGGGTATGGTGGGACACACTTGTAATCCCAGCAGGTAGATTTCAGGAGGATTCTGGTTTCAGATCAGCCCAGGAAGTTAGTGAGACTCCCATCTCAATCAGTTACCTGGTCATGGCATCTTTGGGGACAGCTATGTGAGAGGCCATAATAAGAAGATCACAGTCTAGGCTGGCCTTGGGCAAAGCAAGAGACTCTATCAATAATAATAATAATAAGAAGAAGAAGAAGAAGAAAAAAGATTGGGAGACGGCTTGAGTGGCAGAGCACTTAGGAATCCTAAGATCCTGAGTTCAAACTCTGATACTACCAAAAAAAGAAAAAGGAAAAAAAAGAAGGAAGGAAGGAAGAAAGAAAGAAAGAAAGAAAGAAAGAAAGACAGAAAGAAATGAAGAAAGAAATGAGGAAAGAAAAAAAAGAATGGTTTTGGCTATCTAGGTTATTCCATAAATTTGGCAACTCTATAAATATCCTGTAGGGTGAAATTTGAGTTCATTCCACAAAATGGAAATTAGCCATTAAGAAGTACACTGTAGAAACCATTTATGTATATGAAATATATTTATAATTCTTTGGTAGGTATAAAAATAGGCAATAAAATGGCATAATAATACATATATACATGGACATATCACAAGGAAACTCCCTGTGTAGCAACCTTTATTTCAAATAAACTAAAATGTCATGTTTTTCATTTCATATTTGCTCTTTCTTTTTCTACAAAATTGGAGAACAGGATGGCAGGCGAGTTCTGCCCAGGGGAGGGCGGGCAACAGTGGGAGGGGGAGATGATAGGGAAAAAAGATAGGAGGGTGAATATGGTGCAACAAAATGTATACACATGTATGTAAATGCAAAAATGATACCTGTTGAAACTACTCCAAGAATCAGGGGAGGGGGAGATGAAGGAGAATGGTTCAGGTGGTAAATTCGTATATGATGTATTTGATACATTGTACAAACCTGTGTAAATGCCACAATGTACACCCACCCATCATAACAATAAAGGAAAAATATTTTTTAAATTTCAAAAAGGAGAAGAGAAGTGAAAAAACGGGATGCAACTGGACACATCCATTGTACTGATATCAGTTTCCTGGTTTAGATAGTGTATTATAGCTATATATATATATGTAACCACAGGGGTAGACTGGGTGAAGGGTACACAAGACCTCTGTTTTATATTTACAATTTCCTGTGAACCTACAATTATTTCAAAATTAAAGGTTAAAAATATGACCTAGAATTGATTAGTATTGTAACATAATTTACCTTCTTTTGTTAGTTCTACTTTGTTCTTTTAAAAGTTTTTGAAAGGGGAGGGTAAAGGAGGATGAAGAAGCAGGTGAATTCAAATATGATAGTTGATACATTGTAAGAACTTTTGTAATTGCTACAATGTATCCCCAGCAAGACAATAAAAAAATTTAAAAACACGAACAAAAAAATTATAACATTTCTGAAAAAAAAGATGTACACTTTATAGCTATCTCATTTCTTTTGTTTTTGATGTTTGATTTCTTGAAAAAAATAGCATAAACTATAAAGTGAATATATTAAATGGCTATATTTGGAATAGAAAATGTACTGTTTTTCCTTCTAAATTGTCTAAAGTGAACAAAAGACCAAATATTCCAAGCCAAAATTGAGAAATATCAACTGAAACTTTCTGAGGAAATCAAGTTAGGAATCTTTTTATAGTGAGGAAGGAAAAATAAAAAAAGAAACTTCAGATAAAGAAATCTGGAGGATGCAGATCATTTCCTCAGTAACAATGTGAAAATGCATTTACCTTTCTCAGAAAATGGAGAAATAAGCTCACACTTGGTGGTGGTGGTGGGCAATATGTATCAATCTTGAAGCACAGCTTAGTCTTTTATTTTAATAAATAAGTTGGGAAGAGTGGGACTTAATGGAAAACATTTCCAATCCTACTTTTCTATAAAAAGATAATCACTGCTTGTTTATTTGATGCAAATGTTTAGAGATTGTTCCATCTGGGACAAAACAGTGGATGATGGAAGATAAAACATAGAATGAAAAAATATCTTTTGGTTTTTACTTCCTTTGATTTGAATCTATAGCAAGAGCTATGACAGCATGAGATAAGATTCTGGAGTAAAATTGATACTTGTGTTCATATTTGGCAGTTTTTGATACAGAAAACTCCTTAAGAACTATTATGCATTGAAGTATGATAGGCTACCACTTCTACCCACCACAGTTTTGAGAGATAATTACCACTTAGTATATAATTAATCACAAAGGATGATTGAACTCAGGAATTATTAAAAATCTTTCTGATTCCCAGTCCATTTTCCCACATTAAAAAAATCTGCAAAATTTTGAGCAAGCCGTACAGTTTTCTCTTTCTCAGAGCATGTTGCTTACTTTCTAAGTAGGAGGAAATAATTTCTTGAGGGCAGAAGGAATGAAAAATGTTGATTCTGTTTAAAGAGAAACAATTATCAGGGACAAATTACTCTCTGTTTCACATTTACATGAAGATCTTTGTTTCCCAAATATTTGCAAATCAATTAGATGAAGTCACACTTTAATGTTCTTTAGTGTCAGGAATACAAAAATAATCGAAAAGCGGGTCAGATGACACCAGGTTTCTTATTTGCTTGCTGGAAATCAAGAGGCATGGGATCATATTCTTAGCAGACAGGCACATTAAACATAAGCATATTTGGTAGTCCTGAGCTTCTTGACTCAAGCAGTCATTCCTGTTCATTCAACATTGACTACACCTGAGTAAGGTCCTTCCTTGGTTATCTTGTTTTCTTCATTCCATCTGGAGCTAATGTTACTATTGAGACTGCTTTTTGTGAAAACTTTTCCATCCCCAGAAGGTCTGAAAAATTCTTGGTAATTTGTTTCTTATATCCTTTTGTCACCTACAGATTAGAAATACCATTTCTTCCATTTGGGAAGCCATTAGTTACACTGAAATGCCTTGCTATAGGCACTTTCTGAGAAGGCATATATCTTTCCATTTTTTTGCCTTTTTAATAGAAAAATTTAAATTCTACTTTAAAAAAAAGTGAGCAAACACTATATAAATTTGTTAGAAAAACAATATTAGTTGCACCAGAAAACTTAATAATTCTTCAAGCAAGATCTGTAATAGAGGAATGTATTATAGTCAAGGTAAACTAGGTAAAATGCAACAGTAAATAATCCTAAATATCAACTTAACACACTGGTTGTTTACAAAATCTACATAAATTATTTACAAAATCTGAGAATGAGAGTGAGAGTGGAATATAGTTGTTGGATATAAGACAAGACCTGTATTAAGTTTGAATTTCAGGTAAATGGTGAATATATTTTTAGCATAGATTTGTCCCAACTTTTGCATGAGACATCCTTATATTAAAACATATTAGTTTGTTTATCATAGACTTAAATACAACTGGATGTTTCCTATATTTGTTAAATTTGACAACCCTAGGTATGTGTCACTGCTAATAATAGTCACAGAGGAATTAAAGCAGATGGAGGATCATTTTTGACTTATAATTGCTAAGGTCAAACAGAACAGGCAACGAGCCTACATTGGTGAATTCCTGATAGTCATAAATTAACTCACATTTCATAATCCTATTGTATGGCTACAAGTAGAGCAACTAAAGAGTAGTGACTTCCTAATGAACTCTACTTTCCCCATCACAGCATGGCTAGACTTCAGAAAGGTCTTTAGGATGCAGACTTTAAGATATGTGTATGTATACCTGGAAACCCATTAAATTTCACTATGAATATTTTGCATATTTTGTTTTTAAACCCTTGCTACTGATGACAGATGTGGTCCAAACAATGTATACACATGTGAGTAAATGTAAAAACAATAAAATAAAAATATATACAAATAAAAAAAGAGTACTATCACTTCAAAGGTGAAAATTCTGTATTTAGTAGGGTGAGCAATCTTCAATACCTTTTTGGTACAGATATTTCTATTTTCCTTGGGGAAGAAAACACAAAAAGACTCTTCTATCATATAAAATATAAAAAAGAAATCTGAATAAAAATTTTGAAATTCCCTTTTAAAGAAATAATATGCTTTATTTTTTGTCTACTAAAGAGGTTGCTAAGTAAAATTTTTTTATATCAAAATTTTCAGCAATTATTTGTTTAGGTGATATATTTAAATTTTTGATATTTTATCTTAAAACTTGTGAATATTTTTGTTATTCCCAACAGTTTGTCAGTCATTTCTTTCTTTTTTAAATGTATTTTATTTTTAGAAAAGGTATTCTCTGCAGTTTTCTATACAAATACCATAGACATTAAAGCAATAGCTAGTAGGCCACATCAACAGGTGATGAATTGTTCTTGTCTACCATGGGGAAGGATGTTAATCTGGCAGCAGACTCAACGGTCCTGTAAAGGGGTATATAATACATATGTGTAACCAAAGAGGATCAAAGTCTATTTTGTTAATTAACTATATAGACATGACTCAAGAATAGTCAGTCATTCAAAGTATGGGCTACGCAAGTATAATTAATCCAACAATCCTCTCTCATCTTAAACTATTCATGGCATTAACTTTATACTGTAAATTTACCTAAAACCAGACATGGCAGTATAATTTAATCACATTTACAACCAGATTCAAATTAAGACACTGTTAGCTCATTACCTCATTATAACAAATTACATCAATTTGGATACAAACTAGATTCAATATGCTTTCACTGATTTAGAGATCAACTTAGTGATTGGGAAGAAGGAACTCCATTAGAAAGCAGTGTTTCATGGTTAGCTCAGGATCCACAGTCAATTTTTTTATCAGAAAACTCTTCATATACTCCTCCTTTCAAAGACTTTTCTGTGGAGAAGTAGACCCATGCTGAGAGATTACTCATCATTTTGATGGCTTAATTATTTTATTATTTCACCACCACCTTTTAATGCATTTCTAAAATTGCATATAAATTTTCACTAAGTAGATTTTTTTCTCTTGAAAACTGTAATATTACTCAAACCAAATACAATATTGTGGATTGTATTATATTTTAGGCTGAATTTTCTCAAGCAAATTTTATTCTTATTGGTTTGTTCTTAATCTATATTCAATTTTTCACTTCCTAAGGGAAATGAATGTCTTTTGCTGGTAGTGTCTTTACTTAAGTATCAAGAGCTCAATTCCTCAGTTATTGGGTTGCAACGGACAGGATAGCACTGCCACCTGAATGGTGTATTATTCTGGGTTCTCCAGAGAAACAAACCAATAGAATATGAAAGATTTATTTTAATCAATAGTCTAATATGGCTATGAAGGCTGAGAGGAACAAAGACTTTAGTCAGTAAATAGAAGACTTGCAAGAGACAATGGTAGAGTTCCAGTCCTTGTCGAAAGCCAGGAGGACGAGGGAGCAAGTGGTGTCAGCTCCAGTTTGCATTTTGGTGTGAAGGGAGATATTTCTGCTGGCAGACAAAGAAGCAGAGAGAACAAGTTCTTTTATAGTCACCCCTTTTTTATTGTTGTTGTTTTTCTATTCATGCCTTCAGTGTTGATTATTTCAACAATGGGAGCCACCTAAGTTTCTGTCTATAAATTGAAATGTTAATCTCATCCATAAACACTATCTACAGATACATCTAGAATAATGTTAAACCAAATATTTAATACATATATTATACAATACATATAATATATTATATATAATTATAATATAATAATAGAATATTGATATAAATATAGTGTGATATATAACAATCATATATTATATAATATATAATGCATATAATATCCATAATATAGAATATAATATATTCTAATATAATATATAAATATATAATATATTACAATATGATATAACATTATAGATTATATATTACATTCTATATTAATCATATTATATAATAGTGTATCATTATATAACATAATAATTAACATTATAATTAATAATTATATTATATAATAATTATAATATGAAGTATTATAAAATGTATAACATATACAATACTAATATTAAACCAAATATTTTCCTTTTTGCTGTTGTCATTACTTTTTCCTCCTATACTGGGATAGCATCTTTTCTCCAAGTAATGATGTGTTGTCATGGATGTGCACTTTAATTGTATACTTAAGGGTTACTTTCCAAGGTGTGAGGTTGAAGATCATAGATCCTACAAACTCCTGAGATGTATGGATTAATTGAAGTAAGTTAATAAATGCCAAATGAATGCAACAGTATTTAGTTAGGGCTAACAATCAATTTTATAGTGTTACCTATTAATACTATTGCACCCATTTTAACTGAAGAGGAAGATACCCTTGAAACAGGGTTGTAAAACAGGGTAAACTGTCAATTAAAAGCTGTAACCTCGGACAGAGCTGTGAGGAATTGCCCATTAGAGCCATGCAAAAGTTTGGGACCAAGATGAAAGGCACCATGCAGAGATAAGCACCTATTCCTGCCTTCCTTTGTCTCCACTTGTAAATAAACTTTCCAAAGCAGGCCTCCCCCACTGCTCTTATCTAAACCTTAGGTCTCTAACCCACTACTAGCCCTACTTTATGGGAGAGCACATTCCTTGTAACCTGATACCCTGCACTGCCTTTTAAATATCCTGTGAATCCTTTGTTCGGGGCTCAGACACTGGTACACGTCTGGGCCCGCTAGCGTAAAAATTAAAATCTGAGTTCTCCACTCCTCCGAGTGTTGATTGGTTTCTCCTCTGACAATATTGCCACAACATAACTACTACTATAAATACAGTATGAACTTTTTCCATACCTGTTTTTAAGCTTTGCTAAAATTCCCTTAAAAATGGCCAGAGATAATTTAGAGGTAGTTACCTTTTCAATGGTTAGAGATAGAACCTATTTCTCTCTAAAGAACTTTTTCCCCTTATCTAAACAGACCTTAATCTCTCATGTCTAGTTAGATTAAAGTTGAGTTATGAATGGTGGAACAGTCTTGGTTGATTTAATGTGAATATTTTCTGGTATGAATTGGTTTATACACCCCACAGACTTGGTATCCAAGGAAGTTAGAAAATACTTGTTCAAACCATTTTTAAATGAAAGATGTTTCTCTATGAGATTTTTGATTGGATTGAGGATAATGTCAAAAAAAAATATCATCTCATTTCCCTACCTTTTTTTTAACTCATGGGAAACAGAATGAAAAATTTAGGGCAAATTTTTATATATTACATAGCACTTCCATAAAACTAGCCCCCTCCTTTCACCTTTTAGAATTAAATTAGGGGGAACAGGGAGACTTAATGTGGCTTCCTGCATCTGATTTCCTCTTTGAGATGCTAACAAGCTACAAAGATCCATAAAAGGGCAGATAAAAGGTTTATCTAGCAAAGGGAAGTAAAACTCTCCTATTATATCTCCTCTGTTTTGGGTAGGCCTAGTTAGCATCTCCATGTTTTGCAATAATAAGCAGCACCTACCTCAGGCTCTCAGTACTATTATCTAATGGTTAGGGTTGCTAGATTTCTGGTTATGTGGAGTCTTCCATCCCAGGAAAGTGTAAGACCATAGATACTGAGCCATCATTTTGAAGGGGAACAAGAAATGTTTCTCTTTCTCCAGCGCCCACCTTGTTCATACTTGACTCTGTTAAACTAAAATAAATCCTTGCTAAAACTTCCACCTTTTGAGCTTCTTAGTTGTGAGACAACTCAAAATGCTTTCAATGTTTGTGGGTCTCAAAGACCTGTGACTTTGTGTGGAAACTGGGTATATACTGTATACTAAGGTCATATACAGCATGAAAATCTCCCTTAGTGAACTTGAATATCACAATCTTAGGGATGGATCAGAATGCCTTATGTCTCCAGAATAACCAACATTTTTAACTCTATTAAGCCATTGTCTAATTTTGGACAGCATATGAAAAAATAATAATTACCTTAAAATAACCTTGCAGGACACATTTCTACCAGTCAGATTCTTTTGTTTGCATAGGTCCTTTAAATGTGACTAGCAAATAATACACGGAGCAGAGCTTGCTAGTAGAGAACCCAGGGAGGAAGCTATGGCCTGTTTTTGGGCACCAAACTTCCCCAAGCATTTCTTATCAGTTCAGTCAACTGTTTGTCCTGCTGTGGTCTTTGGCTCCTTAGCAATTTACAGGGCTATACATATCATATATAAACAATTCCCAGTCATAAGCTTGCAGATTTGCATAAGCATAAATGGAGCTGACCAGTTCTTAATTAGCCTTCAGTGCCTTAATTAGCTTATGAATGCCCTCTCTCTACTGAGATTTATGGGTTAAGAATGAAAATTAGTCTTGTTTTTACTTGTTAAGTAGGGAGTTGTCAAAGGCAGTCTACTGGAATTGAATTAGAACATTTCAGGAAAGAATGGTGACATTGGCACAGGATTTGGCTTAAATGATTCAAAGGGTTCCGTTGGCCATTATGGCTGAGCTACTTGTCTGGATTGTTTTGCAGGGATGGGTCAGCCCGCCCTAGACATTAAAGTGTACTGTAGGAATCATATCTGCAAGGACAAAAAAACAGTCAGTGGCTGGCATTCAGGTAAGCATCATTGACAGAAAACCAGATGACTCTAAGTCAAATTTTATCAAGGATTTTATACACAAGCATCCAATTCTATATTCAGGGCATCCAATGGAGAAAGAACTCCCCAGCTTTCTGTCAATAGGTAAGTGATGTTGATTAGAGCACTGTATGGATAAGGTTTCTCATGTTTTATTGTCACTTAAGGCAATAACATCTCTTCATAAGTAACACCAGAGATGGAAATTAATAGATGCTTAATGTAAGTCCACTGAGTAAAATTCATAAACTAATATTGAAAAAAGGTTTTGTTGGGTTTGATATTGTTCACCTAGAATTGGTTCCTTTCTCAGACCCACAGTAGGCTTATAGCCTTGATCTGACTAAGACATTCTCTACAGTTTGACTAAACTTCAAATAGACTTTTTTTCTGCCTCCAAACTCCAGACCTCTCTTTGAGCATCTACTTCAGAAAAGGTATGATTGCCAATTGTTTCTCTTTCCACTTGAGATGTAATCTTTTAAAAAACGTCTTGCAGTTTACAAACTAGGAATGTCTTTTTCAAGGACATGAGCCCTATAGTTCTACTTTTTGTGGACTGATAGGAGCCTAACTTCTAACAAAGGCAGGTGGTCTTGTTGCAAGTTTTAAAAGTCCTGAGAGACAGTGTAGAGAAAGTTTACCTTTACTTTGGGTAAGACAACTAGCAAACATGACTTATGTTCCCTTATACTGTTATTAAAAAATACTTTCCAGTGCTTTGTTTCAGTGAAATTGAGCTCAAAATGACTTTTGGTTTCTTTCCCCTATTGCACTAGCTTCAAAGAAAGTGTTCTTTGCCTGTTTAATGTATCAGGTGCAATGTTTACTTTGACTGACCCCTTCACATTAATAAGAACTTATGATTTGTTTTGACCAATGCAATATGAACAGAATTGATGTGAATCTCTTCTAGGTGAAAGATCAGAGATGTTTTTAATGTTTTCTTCTGAACATTAGCATTAACACTATTTTAGTTGAAGACAACTTCATTGGCCTGAGGTGACCACAAAGGACATGTGGTTTATATGAGGCATAAATTTTATATAAAACCACTGAGCTTTTGGGGTTATGATACCCCAATGTACAATCTGGCATATTGTAATTAATATAAGTTTATATAACCCCCGGGATGGGGAAATCTGAGAATAGAACATTGAACCAATGTTCTAGGCACATGAAAGTAAATACAGTCATGAAAAAAAAGCAAACTTAGTATGATATTTGCTTAAATGTAAATAGTGATAAGCTTTAAGTATGTATGTCTAACTCTGTGTAGGTGAGAACATGAATAAATGATATGAAGCATATATTTGAAAAAGAGATTTAAACTATAATACCATAGGTCAGTGCAAATTATGGGACTCTTCTATCTTTTACATGTATCTTTCCTGTTATTTCAATACCTAGTTATTTAGTCATGGCACTTTGCAAAAACATAATTAATTGCAAATGCAATACTTTTGATACTGAGTAAAGTAGAAACTATTTCTATGGAATTGTTCAGCAAAAACGATACATTTTGAAGACTCCAGATAATTACAAAGATGAAACTGCATAATTTAAGTCATTGTTGAATTTAGACACTGTGAAATCTTTTACATTCAATAGCTACTTCACATTTACCATGATTGTAGTGTTGTTTATTATTTTCTTACTACTAATGATACTGAGTCACTAAACAGGAGCTAATATTTGATCTTGGAAATCTAACTCAGAACTATTTGACTAATGAGTTTACACTCTTTCTACTATATCATGCTGCTCATATTACTATGGAGCTAATTAAAATTAGTATGTTACTAAAAACTACCACATTATCCATTGTTGTATATTAAAAATTGATGAAAAAGAATTTCCCATTTCTCCCATTATTACCCAACTTATGATTTACATTTGAATATTATAAAAATACTTCTGACATATGAAGCATTATATCTTAGATGCTTCTCCAAGGGTTCTTTGTTCTAATTGGTCTCAAGTAGATTAAATGGTTTAATAATGTCAAACTAGTCTAAAGGGAATACTCTGAGCAACATATAGCATATAAATAACAAAAGTTTTAACTAGGTGTCACACTATTGTATAGCAATTATCATGGAACATATGTTGTAATGTAAAAATTGATTTTACATAGAACTACATATTAAAAAATCATGAACAACAAAAAAATCAATTTCATTTTTCATGTATTCTTTATATCACTTCTCTAGGGAAAAGAGTAGTTTGGGATAAGTATGAAGTCAACATTTTCTTTCAGTCTCATTTAGTTTTTTAATCAAATCCAGAAAAATATATAATACAAAATATTTACTTTGTATGTATTTTTTTTTAATTTGAGACAATACTTCAAGACAAATCTGATTAAAATCAGTATTTTTAAGTTAATTTTAAGTTAATGCTTGATTACAATCCATTTTGAAAACAATGAGACACTTTTAAGAATGCTTTTGAAATGAAAATGATATCTAAACTATCTGTGGAAGAGCATGTGAAACATGATCTTTCAGGTTAGTTGTATTCAGGATCATCCTTTTAGATTTAATCAGCCAATTGTCAGTACCATGTGCAAGGTACAAATGGAATTGAAGGGCAGACTGAGGAAGGTCCACATGGTCCCCAAAGATGGCGCTTAGCCAGGGAAAGAGATACCCCATCTCCCTCCCAAGAGACAACTGTTCTTGCCAAAATCTTTGTGCCAAAACATACTCCTCCCACTGGCAATAAAAAACTATAAAACCTGATGTCCAGACCAACTCGGGGCTACAGGATTCCAAGTCCTGCCTCACACATCTCCATATGGCCTTTTCTTTCACTTCTCTGGAAATAAAATTTCTTTGATCTTTGCTTGCGTTCCTGTCTTTCATTTCTAACCAAGTGCAGAACAAGGACCCTCATCACCCGAGAATTCCAGTGAATCACCTGGCAACCATGAAGGGACCCTTCTTTTTCACCTGTGGTTGGTACAGGTTGCACCAAACTGGAAGGGACTACCTAGGAAGTGACCATGATTATGTTACTCTGGTGGAGTCTGCTCTCTAGGAGAGCTGCCCTATTACAGCTTAGCTAAGGTGGAACTCTCAATCCCACTTTTCTCTCTCTTTCTTTGTTTCATTTTTTTTTAATCTGGCAGTACTGGGGTTTTGAACTCAGGGCCTCATGCTTGCTAAGCAGACCCTCTACCCCTTGAGCCACTCTGCCAGTCTCTCTTTTTCTTTAAGGGGGGCTTTTCCCTTGGGAATCTGGGGAAAAAGCTCTGAGCCCACTACACCTGTTAGGCAGGCAACCTGAGAGATCAGGGCTGGCTGGGGATTTATAACTGACTCCCTATGCTATGTGGGTGGAGCTGAAACCTCAGTGCACTGGGGCTTTTCTCTCAACTTTCATTTCCCTCCCTTTTTTTCTTTCCCATGTAGATCAGAATGAGTGGCTGTCTCTTTTTCCCCTTGGCAAGAGTGGGTTTCCTTTTTTTTTTTTTTTTTCCCAGTAAGATTTGGGTCAAAACCACCCTGAGGGAAGAGTCTCTCAGCAATATTTCCTAGGCAGACATTATCTGGGAACAGCACAGGCCATATTCTTCCCCTCTTGATGCAAGCCCTCCTGGGGCTTAAACAAAGACCTTTGTTGAATATCAAAAAACAGGCACCTGGCAGCCAGTTACATATAGATAGCAAGAACTGCCTCACTGGGTGTGAGGCTTTGCTGGGATGTGTCAGCTCACTCCTTAAGGATCCCTCACAACCCTCTATTTTCTTGCTTCTCTATTTACATGTCTTTGCAAAGGGAGGGAAATAAAAAAAAGGATTAGGCATGTTTCAGTTTTATTTCTTGGTGCAAGGAGCTCATTTACTGGCCTTAACATGAATAAAAAAGCCACCCATTTTTTATAGATTAAATACCATACTCTAGAAAAAAATATATTTCTATCTGACAAGCAGCTTGACTTTTTTTAGGCAGACCCAGCTGTTTTAGGACCCTCAGGTGCATGACCATGACCCCCTCACCAGGACCAAATGGGAGTAGGGTTTTTCTTCCTTACAGTTGAAATTCCAGCCTTCTGGTTAGGAGAAAGGAGAAATTCTCAAGAAGCCTCAATAAAAAACGCAAAAGGACATCTTAACACAGTGGGCACTATATGCAGCACATGTTCCTGAGGCTTTCCCCTATCTATGCTAGCCCTCCTGTGAAGGACTGAAGGACGGACTGCAGGAGGTCCCAAAAGGTGATAAGTGGTCAAAGAGACACTTCTCCCTAGGAAACGTCTGTTTGCATCTGAAAGGCATCTCCGCCATCAGGCAATGCAAATAGGCTATAAAACCCCACTCCCCACCGTGGCCCACGGGATCACTGGTTTCCGGGTCCCCTTGCATTCCCCAATATGCAGTCTTTCTCTTCTCTTTTCTCCAACTAAATTCTCTACAAATAAAATGGTTCCGACCTCTGCTGTTAGAGCCTGTCTGTGCTTTCATTCTCAGAGCAGGCTCAAGAAACCTGAGCACCTGAAATTCCTGCGCATGTCATCCGTGCATCACCTGGCTGTCTTGGTACCCTTTTTTAATAGAATATTGTTTAAACTAGAGGCTCTTAATAGTTGGAAAATGGCTAGATGTACAAGCTATAAAATAAATAAATAAAGACTTGGTCAAGGTCACACTGGTAAGACTGGTCACAATCTGGGCAGACGCAAATGTCTTCCCCACGACCCTGGTCATGGGTGGCAGTCATGGAAGGAGATGGAGAAAAAGACGCCTTCTCCTCAAAGGAGTATGATTCCCAGTGGGGGAACCTGGTCTCTGGCCCTGGGGTTGCCTATGCACTTGAGACCTTCACCCTCACTTGCTTATTAAGGCATTGGAAAAATCTTAATCCTGAAAGCCTAAGGAAAAAGATTCTCATTTTCTACTGCACCCAGGCTGGCTTAAATATCTTTTGGGAGATCAGGAGTGCTGGTTAGAAAGGAGAAGCATTGACTATAACACTATCCTACAACTCGACTTATTCTACAGAAAAGAGGGGAACCCTAAGCTGTATAGAAAAAGTTATATAGATTAGGTGTTTTTAGCTACCTTGCAGGCTTTAGCTTAAAAAAAAAAAAGAAACAAAAAAATATGGGAAAGAGGAAATAGAAGCTATAAGGCAACAAAAAAAATTCAGGGTGTTTGTTCATATTGGAGATCTCTAAGGTAAACTGCTTAAGCTTTTTACATAAAAATATGTAAATATCTGGAGATGGTACTTATTGTAGAGTTAATGTAAAAAAATTGTTACTTCTATTCTGTTCTACTGCTACTTTTAAGAAAATCAGTTCTTAAACTTATTTCAATCAGGTCTCACTAAGATGCAGGGTTAACACTCCAGCTTAGAGCAGTAAAAAAAAGTGTTGTTTTTAAACCTTGGCAGCAAGCCTACGGCAGAAATCTTAGAATTTGGGTAGTTAAAAAAAACTTTAGATTGTTTCATTCTGTTGCAAATAAAATCTCAGATTTAATCCTCTTTCATAATACATGGGTTGATCAACAAGTAGGCTGTCTATAAATTGTTTTTATACAAAAAACTTTTAAGGTTGCTTTCTTTCTGTTTTTCTCATGCAAATATAAAGGCTCTAAGTTAAAGGCTTTAGAAGTTACTTTCAACAAATAACAAACAAAATATAAAAGTATATAGGAGGCTATTGAGAAAAAAAATTTAAAGAAAAAAGCTTTTAGATAGAAAAAAAGATTGTGTAAAATAGGTTTATCCTCAAAATTGTCTTAAAAAGGGAAAAAAAAAAGATAAGGACAACCTCCCCCAGGGGGTACAGAGTAAGTTATCATAATGATACACAATAAGTTGTCATGAAAAGATGGAGCTTATAAATGCTTATATGAAGTGACTAAATTGACTAAAATCTAAGAGATACAGAAAGGTTTTATAAGGTCAAAATTTAATGTATTGATGTTAAACTAAAACTTAATTTTCTAAGCTCATAACAACAAGGCTGTCTTAAAAATATTGTTCTGTTCTTGGTAACATTTACACAAGACCTTTAAGAAAACATTTTTGTTCTATCAAGATAACTGCCAGGGATCTTTGGTGCTCCAAGAATTTACCAGGACAATCAAGTAAGAAAACAAAAGTTTATTAGGACACAGAGAAGTGACAGCATAGGGAGTGCTGCTGCACTAAAATGTAGATTGGGACAAATCTACTTATGTAAAGCAAAGTAAAAAACAAAGCCAAAATTCAACCTCCAGATAAAATAAAAAGAACTAAAAAAAGAGCACTACACTGGAGGGCTTGAGACTTCAAGTTTTCATTAGAGTCAATAAAGGTAATAGAGGTCATTAGTTTAAAAAAAAAAAGAAACTGAGTTGTGTGTCATTAACTTTCAAACATTGTGTTATGTGCAGGGATGAAGTGTTGCAGGCCTGTGCCAAGGGTCTTTGCCTTCACAGGCCAGGGGACTGGCTCGTGAGGCAGTGAATGATGAGCCAAAGCCAGTATATAAAGTAGGATTTATTAGAGAGAAAGGAAAGGCTATAGCTAGAGAAGTGCAGCAGAGCCCAGAAACTGGTAGCACCCTGCTCAGATAAAGACTGGGGTTTTTATGGACTTTCTAACTCTTGGTTAGGTGGGTTCTTTTCATTGGCCATGGATTCACCTTTCTAGGTGAATCGGTTTGGTTTGCACCTTTATAGGGGGAAGGGAAACAATTTTGCTTATCAGCCTTGTGGCAGATCTGTCAGACCCTGTATCTCCTCTTTAGGATGCAGAAATGTGGATTTACAAGTCCCTCTCAGGATGCAGGAATTCAGGTTTACAACTCTTTCTCAGGATGCAGGAATGCAGATTTCAGGATGCAGGAATGATAGTGCTCTCTGAGGGGGATGGGATACTCACTCATCTGCCTTAAATTTCCAGACCCAACAATTGGGCTATGCATTATCAACTCCTACACGTCACGTGGAGGAAATTCTTGGCCTGGGATGGCCAAATTAAGCCTGTTAATTTTGGGGGGCTCCATTGGCTACAGGTCAGTAGAACCCTGCTGTATGTCATAAACCATCCATTAATGTCAGCCACCAGGTTTTCTAAGACTGCACTTGGTCCTCATGAATATTTACTTGTGCTCTATGCTGATTTTTGTCAGGGTTTTGACTACTGAGCTAACTGAATAAAAGTTCATTTAAGAATTGTTTTATGTAAAGTCTTTTAGATGATCTCGTAAATGTGGTTAAACAACTATTGTCTTAGGTGATTCTGATGTAGTTAGTACCCTACATGTGCCTGTGATTAGGCTATTTGGTGTCACTGACACTGCCCCTTCAACTAATGGGAAATCTAAAGTTTTTCTCCAAGGGTAACAATTAGTATCTATGTATAACCTCTAGAGAGCTGTGATGCTGTTGCTGGCTCCTACATATTTAATATTTTTGCATTTCCCAAGTATATCAGGCCTTCTAAAATACAAAATTTAGATAAATAATGTAACAAAAAAGTTAATGGTACTGACATACAGTTCTGTTAGTTGCTAAACTGTCCATCAGAATTTTAACCATGGCTCCTTTAAGTTTTTTTTCATTACTTCTCTGATCCTTCTGGGACACTTACAATGAAGTCCATAAAAAAATGACTCTAACAGGTATCTGTCTGTCCGCCAAGTTAGCTTTAGATTTTGTTTTGTATTGTCATTATCTAGAAGCCCACTGTCTAGGAGCAACTCCTTCTAAACCTCATTGTTGCTTAAATTTGGCCAAAAGGGGCTAGTTGGCACTGACTCCCACCTGACCTGCTTGTTGTTTCCCTCCAAATGTGGGAACTTAAAGAGAAAGCCAGTCCTCACAAGGAAGAATCAAAATGACCAATTGGAAAAATCTTCAGATGAGAACACTCAGAGGCAAGCAGTTTGGAAACAAGGGGGGGATGCCGTCAAAAACTCAAATGGTGCCAGACCTCTCAAAAAAATTAATCAAAGCCAAGAGGGTTAAAGAAGTGGTTCTTGTGCATGTGTGGCTATTTGGCATTAAAGCCCTTCTAGGGACATTCTCATATTTTTGGCCAGGGCCTTCTACTTTCATAGAGCCCAAATGACTATTTCTACTGGCTCCAGACATGTCCTATGGTACTTAAAGGTGGTGTTTTTAGTTTTGGATTTAAACTTTGGGTTTTTCTTAGACTCATGGACCACAGCCTTAGATTTTCTTTTGGCTAAACAGGGAAGAGTATGTACAATTGCTAATACTTCCTGTTACACATATAAATGCTTCAGGCATTGTAGAAAAACATACAAACTGCATTCTCCAACATACAAACTGCATTCTCCAACAGGCTAAGTGGCTGGGGGAACATTCCTTCAAAACTCAGGTATCCACACAGGTATGGGACCAAATAAAATCTTAGCTCTTCTCTACCACATGGTTCCTACCCTTTCTGGGTCCTAGAGTTGCCAGTATTCTCTACTTGTGTTTGGGCCTTGCATTCTAAACTTACTTGCCAAGTTTGTTTCCTCTCATTTAGAATACATCAAACTATAAATGTTGATGAAAATGAAGAGGACCTACTACTGTGGTCCTCTTGAAAACTCCTCTTGTGATCAGCCCTGATGTCTTGGCTTCTTCACTGCCCTCCTTCAGCAGGAATCCGTTATTGAGTAGACTTTGTTGTCCCTGTTTCTAAGCAGTTAAGGTGATCATTGAGAGGGGGCCTTGAAAGGCGGACTGCAGGAGGTCCATATGTTCCCCAAAGATGGCGATTAGCCTGGGGGAAGAAATGCCCCATCTCCTTCCCAAGAGACATCTCTTTGTGCCATATAATCTTCATGCCAAAACATACTCCTTCCACTGGCAATAAAAAACTATAAAACCTGACATCTAACTGGACTCAGGGAACTACTGGATTCTGGGTCCCACCGCATGCTTCTTTGCATGATTTTTCTTTCACTTCTTTGCAAATAAAATTCCTCTTATCTTTGCTTGCATTCCTGCCTTTGATTTCTATCCAAGCACTAACAAAGGACCCTTACCACCCGAGAATTCCAAAGTGTCAGAATCAGTGAAGTGTGGACTAGGAAAGGCCCCAAAGCAGTAATGTATGCACCATGAGACATATGCTAGGTTGTCATTTTCTTTGACTGAATGTCTCCTCTTCATCTCCTAATATGTAATCTAATAACCTTTTACATTTAAGATAAAAGTGTCACACTTGAGAAGTGGGAAGGAGAAAATTCTATTATTTGTCTGTGACCAGATGAATGAGCCTTGCTGAAGATCATTTCTGGGTGCTAACTAGGTTATAGCTCATCTTCATTTGTCATTCCCTTACTATGTCGTGACCTATGCAAAGGCATGATGTAAACATTATTTACTGCTTTGTTATAGATTGCTCATAGGCTTAAAAGGTACATCAGGAGTTGTAAAACATGTCTGTGTCAGTGCCATCTGCTGAAGACATCATTTAACCCAAACTTAACATTTAAACACCCCATCAATTGAGGGGAATGATTAAATAAATTCATTCAGATACAAAGAGATTATAAGAGCCTTGGCCAAGAAACCTCATTAATAAATAATCCTCCACCATTCCCCATAGACTATGTGAAGGAAATGTGAAAGTCAGGGACAGAAATTATTTGAAGGATATTTTTAAGTCATCGAAGAATGTGTTTTGATATCATACAACTGTGATTATGACTTGTTGAAGGATCGATTAATGTAGATACATATGGAAGGGCAAAAGTGAAGTTAAAACTGGACACCAGGATGCATAAGAAAATTCTCATGTTTCTTGATGCTAGAAGGCAGGAACTGTTGGTTATTCTTCAGATAGAAGTCTCTTAGAGGCTGATTCTTTTCCCTAATGTTTTAGAAGACTGAGCAATATTTGCATATCAAAAAGAATCAAGCATCTAGGAAGTTTGCTTTTTCTGGTTCAAACCACCCAGTCTTTTATCTGGATGGAAACTTGAGCTAGGGTGCCCTCTAATGTCCTTTCTCCTTGTTACTAAAATGCCATTCAGCTTTTAGCTCAAAAGCATGAAAAATCTGATGTCTGTATTGAAAAGAGTTCCAACAAGGTAATAGAGACTAAACTACAACTTTCATTTATTTGCTTTTCCTTTCTGAAAAAGAAAAGTTCACAATTTCTGAGTAAGTTTTGATATGGGCATAGCAAGTGTTGGATGGAATGAAAACAGAACTAAAGATAGAGAAATATTGTCTTCTTTAGTTTATAAATTATTGAACAGAGATAAGTGTATGTGGCTTCTGCAACTTGATGCAGCACTAAGAGAAACTCTCCTGGTAGTGAAATTTAATATTTCTCTTTGTCACATGGTTTTGTATTACAGAAAAAAATGAAAATCTATGAAAATTCAAGGGAGGACATTTCACATTCCAGCTGTTCTTATGTCCTTTTTGTTTCCTGACTTTATTTTAATCTAATTCATCTTTCTTTATTATTTTAGCCTAATCACTATTCTCTGCCTAGCATTCCAGTGTGTCATTCTGCCATGGGTTTATGTATTTATGATGATTCAGGGACTAAGAAAAAAACAAGAGGCTCAGTTTTAGGGATGGCAACTGTCAAGCTC
The DNA here is from genome assembly GCF_047511655.1 of Castor canadensis. Lineage (NCBI taxonomy): Eukaryota > Metazoa > Chordata > Mammalia > Rodentia > Castoridae > Castor > Castor canadensis. The sequence continues at coordinate 30,967,239 of NC_133398.1, read as the reverse complement.
ATACAGAACATGTTCAGATTCATGAGGCATCAACTAAAAATCAAGAGGAAAAATTACATGGAACAAGAAGAAATCATATGGCTGAACAATTGCTAGGCTTTTAGTTTTTCTTGATTATTGGTCTTGGGAGGAATCACTCTCACGAAGCTGTAAGCTCAGTAACTTAACCAGTAAACATGTGATGCTCTTTTCAGGGGAGAGGAAGCAGTAATTATCTAAACCCAAAGAGACAGCGTTTAAGTTCCAACCTGTCAGAATTAAGAGAGATATAGTGTATGAAGCCTAATGCTTGCTGTACATATTAGTCAATTTTAGGTTTTATTGCCATTTGATTTTTTTGGATATAAAGACTTTCCAACATCATTTGCTTCCATATTGTGGATCAGCAGAATGAGTAAGTGCATCTGCATGCATAGACATGTACACGTTTGAGTTTCTCCAACTCCCAGTCTTAACAGAGCAAAATAGGAGTTTATTCACAAAAGTAAATTATCACATATCATCTCATTTGATGTCAGCAGCCTCATAAGGAAATACAACTCACAATTTCAATCCTTGAAATACCCATTTTCATCATTCATGTCTAAAGAAACACTGACAGAATGTTAATTTCACAGGCCTTTTAAGTCTTTTACTATATGTCCTCCTGATAGCTTATGTTTCAGCTCTTTGTTAAAAGAGTCATGAAGTACTCTCTTCCAGAATCAACCCTTAGCTGCTATCTGAACACCTTCCTTAATCTGGAAGTCAGCATAAAAATATACATTTCACCTTTAGTCTTTGCACCTTTTTTTCTGCACACTCACATCTACTTTTAAAAATATTCCTGTTTTATTTCTCCAACTAAAAATAAAGCCAAGTTGAGATATCATTGCTTATATAGCAGAAAATCATCAATTCTTGTTCTCTCCTATCAATGAAAAGCTAGGTGGGCATAAAGTTTGCTGTCACTATCAGAAGCTGAGGGCAAGCTATGTTTTCTGGAGTCTTTAATGAAAAAAATCACAATATATTACTCCTCCAAGTTATGAATACACAGACTTTATAAGAATGATATAATGGACAGGAAATCACTTCTAATTCTTATCCTTCTACTAGGTTCATTTATTTCTTCCTGTGTCACAGGTATAAAGGATGACTCATCTTAATTTTCTTAATGGTGAGCAAAAAATACTCTAAATATATCTTTTATATTCCGATTCACCACTACTTCATGATTTGCATCATTACCTTCATTATTTCACACGTATTTCCTTTGTCATCATTTGTACTTCTTGGAGATTTAAAACTTTGATGCACTTAATAAATGTTTTACATTGCCTGATCCTATTTCCATGGGCAAAATTCATCCTTCTGTAACCTTGAGCACTGCTTTCATTTTTATTCATTCAACATTTATTGTATCTATGGTAATCAGAATCATGCTTAACTTCTTGCAGTAAATTCAATGTGTTTGGTAAATTAGATCCTTAGGGGAACATACAATAGTTTGGGAAATAAAACTGACTAATATGACCTTCTTTGAATATCATAGGCCACTGATTTTCACTTTATTAGAAACAGTTCCTTCCTCTTTTGAAATTATATTTGTTCAAATGACACCCATAGACAATACAGCTTTGTTGTCTTATAAAAAAAATCAATACAATTTCTTAACATTAACTCAGAAGAGAAATAGGAGAAAATAAATTTTTACTGATATAAACACATACACACACACACACACACACACACACACACACACACACACACATATACACAGACTCAGCATTAGTATTCCAGATAATACAATGAAGTAATTAGGTGCCCGTGTATAAACACTACCACCTAGAATACCACAATTACAAGTGAAGGCTGATATTGGTGTCTTGTATTAAATTGGCAGCTCTAAGTCTGAGGTATCTAGCTAACTACACTAATACACAAGTAACTTCTCACAGCAGATAAGATTTATACAATGGTGAACAACTCCTCTCCCCAAATCCCTGAACAGCATCATCAAAAGTAACACAGTAGATTTGTTATTTAGTACTTGCTTTATTTGGAAAGTTCAGTATATATTAGAACTTGGCAACTGTTGTTAAAGATGATTGTGAGAGTCTAACAGAATGATAAAAAAAGAAATTCCACTCATCAGCAATCTCTAAGTCCCTAAAAAAAAGTAAATGTCTTGCTGACATTCAAATGGGCTTGAGAGTTGTTCTAAAATAGAGCTTATTTTGGAGCTTTTAAACTGGCAATACCTACCCAGATGTTATATTTCCTTTATAAATGCAGAAAGGAAATGTAAATAAAATTTACAAGTGGCTGATTAGTGCAATTATTTGCCATGTTTTAGGTAATATTCAATAAATATAATTAAAACATTTGATAATTTATTTTTGAATGTCTATTTCAGACTACATTTTCTTTTTTTTGTTTTTCTTTCTTTCTTTCTTTATTTTTATTCATATGTTTATACAATGTTTGGGTCATTTCTCCCCCCTGCCCCCACCCCCTCCCTTACCACTCACTCCACCCCCCTCCCTCTCCCCCCCACCCCCTCGATATCCGGCAGAAACTATTTTGCCCTTATCTCTAATTTTGTTGAAGAGAGAGTATAAGCAATAATAGGAAGGAACAAGGGTTTTTGCTGGTTGAGATAAGGATAGCTATACAGGGAGTTGACTCACATTAATTTCCTGTGCATGTGTGTTACCTTCTAGGTTAATTCTTTTTGATCTAACCTTTACTCTAATTCCTGGTCCCCTTCTCCTATTGGCCTCAGTTGCTTTTAAGGTATCTGCTTTAGTTTCTCTGTGTTGAGGGCAACAAATACTAGCTAGTTTTTTAGGTGTCTTACCTATCCTCACCCCTCCCTTGTGTGCTCTCGCTTTTACCATGTGCTCAAAGTCCAATCCCCTTGTTGTGTTTGCTCTTGGTCTAATGTCTGCATGTGAGGGAGAACATATGATTTTTGGTCTTTTGGGCCAGGCTAACCTCACTCAGAATGATGTTCTCCAATTCCATCCATTTACCAGCAAATGATAACATTTTGTTCTTCTTCCTGGCTGCATAAAATTCCATTGTGTATAGATACCACAGTTTCTTGATCCATTCATCAGTGGTGGGGCATCTTGGCTGTTTCTATAACTTGGCTATTGTGAATAGTGCTGCAATAAACATGGGTGTGCAGGTGCCTCTGGAGTAACCTGTGTCACAGTCTTTTGGGTATATCCCCAAGCGTGGTATTGCTGGATCAAATGGTAGATCAATGTTTAGCTTTTTAATAACCTCCAAATTTTTTTCCAGAGTGGTTGTACTAGTTTACATTCCCACCAGCAGTGTAAGAGGGGTCCTTTTCCCCCACATCCTCGCCAACACCTGTTGTTCGTGGTGTTGCTTATGATGGCTATTCTAACAGGGGTGAGGTGGAATCTTAGTGTGGTTTTAATTTGCATTTCCTTTATTGCTAGAGATGGTGAGCATTTTTTCATGTGTTTTTTGGCCATTTGAATTTCTTCTTTTGAGAAAGTTCTGTTTAGTTCACTTGACCGTTTCTTTATTGGTTCATTAATTTTGGGAGAATTTAGTTTTTTAAGTTCCCTATCTATTCTGGTTATCAGTCCTTTGATGTGTAGCTGGAAAATATTTTCTCCCACTCTGTGGGTGTTCTCTCAGTTTAGAGACCATTTCTTTTGTTGAGCAGAAGCTTTTTAGTTTTATGAAGTCCCATTTATCTATGCTATCTCTTAGTTGCTGAGCTGCTGGGGTTCTGTTGAGAAAGTTCTTACCTATACCTACTAATTCCAGAGTATTTCCTACTTTTTTCTGTATCAACTTTAGAGTTTGGGGTCTCCATTATTCTAAGTGCCTATTTATCAGAATTAAATAAAATGCATTTAAATGACAAATTCATCATTTATAAGGCAACAAATACCATGGAACCCAGACTTACAAAGCTTCAGTATTATGATAAAGTTTTAATGATGGAATGCATCCTGGAAAGTTCTCTGAACTCTTCTACCTATTCCCTGAATAGATTAAATGCTGTGATATGCAAAGAAAGCTCTTGCAATATAATTTAAATGAAACAAAAGTTTAAAAAGCTTACTTTTTAAAAAATATTCAGCTTGTTCACTCACACGAGTTCTTTGTGCTGTAAACAGATGCTTCTTTCAATGATCATCTGATAAAAATTGCCGATATTATTCATAATGAATCTGATAATTTCTTATGAATTGGAGGTCAACAGCTTAGTTGAAGTTTAGAGACAAAACCCTCAAGAGAAGTATAACTATACCAATGAGTACTATGTATTTAATTACAGATTTATAATCAATAAAATTACCAAAGAAGATTAAAGTAACATTTCTTATGCCACATATACTAGTGCAGTCTTTTAGACTACATCTTGAAAGTCAATGTCACTTGAAATTTAGTCAGTTTTCTTCCTATTAAGCCCATGCCACAGCTGTGCTCATTGCTTCAGAGCTTCTTATCAAATATCTGTCATCTAGAGACAAATTTGAGCCACAGAATCCTCAGAGATTCACCCTTCTACTGTGGTTGACATACGTTTTGAATCCCAGAAGGGGTCTCTCATGGCCTTTATTCAAAATTTAGTTCTGCAAATGGCTTGACAATGTCCTCTTTTCAATTATATGGCCCCAAAACACTCAGATAGGGACAGGAGCTATAGCAAGTCATTCCTGACAAAGACTTTTCTCTAGGGAGTTTAATCACTGAACTTTCAAGATATGAACACTGCCAAAGGAGGTAAGGTGTTTGAATTTTAGAATTCCAACTTTCAATCTCCTCACCTTTTCAGAGAGTCTAAATTTGGATTTTATTTGGATTTTATCTTTTGCAATTCAGTAAGACTAAACTACATAAAAATAAAGACAGAAACACTTGATCAACTTAGAGTATGATCAAAATTGTGTGAATTTAAAACTTCCATTTATAAGCAGAAAATAGAGTCAGGCATGGTGATACACAGCTATACTACCAGTGCTTAGGAGGTTAAAGCAGGAGTATCACCAGTGTGAGGCCAGAATGATCTACATAATAAGACCCTGTCTCAAAAAACAAAGCTCCACACATTCATATATGTGTATATACACACACACATATATGCATATCTGTATATATGTACATATATGCATATATATGTGTATATATAAATATATATATACACATGCATATATATAATGAAACCAAATACTTTTTAGTAAATTCAGTGCTTAACAGATATTCCTGCTGTAGGTACCGAGGAGAATTAGTCAGGTAATATAAAACCGTAAGAAACAATTTCATACTGGGGGTTACTCTTTTTTAACTGGGAGAGAGGGTACTTAACGTCTACAATAAATAAATTCTACAGCCATTACTAAACTATTAATTTAACCATAATATGGAGAGGGTATAGATAAATGAGCATGTTATTTTTAGAGGATGATGCAGAAACAATGATGGATATATTCCAGTTACTGAGATATTTATTACTTTCTAGAAAAGGGAGATATAGACACATATTTTCAGCTCAAAAAATTAAATGAGTTTTGAGGAGGGAAGGAATACTGGTTTCAGGAATGTGAAATACAGGGTCATCTTACCCAAGTATGATTTCAGAATGTGAGTTTAAGGATAAATCATGACAAACAAAAATAAAAACAGGTCAAAGGGATGAATTATCAATTCCACTGATTAGGAAGTATAATCTGACATTTAAGTGTAGTTGTAGTGGAAACTGGATTATATAACAAAGCTGGGACTTTGAAACAAAAGGACAATATGAGGTTATAATATAATATTTTTAAAAAATGCATAAGAAGGTTTTAAAACATTGGTTAGAAGAAATTGAGATCTTCTTGGTGAAGTCATACTGGGTAATTAAAATTTATCTCATAAATATCCTTCAAGGGAAGTCACTTAAGGTTTTGAGGAGGATGATAAGGTATGAGCTGACAATGTAGAAAATGGGTAGAAGGAGGATAAACTAGAGACAGTTGCAATAAAACAGATTCCATTATCAATTAATTAATCATGGAAGGATGAAAATCTGAATCATGGAATCAAAAAGTAACAAAATAAGTTAGGTAAAAGCAATAAGGAAATAATTAAATATATTTGGGAGCAATTTGTTAATATTCATTTATGTAAGACCAGTTTATCAACACCAGAAATGCCCCAAAACCCTAAATGGTTTTGGTAGAGTAAGGAGGCATCTTTTGTGCAAAGTAGAAACTTGCATTTGCTATTGTGTCTGACCACTCTGAAACAGAAGGTATCTATTAGTTTCAGTAAAAGCTGAAAGCATAATTTAGGGTCAGTCCACTGTCAACTTTTTTGAGAGATCTGTGGCTGGTTGTATAAAGTATTAAAAGATACTGACATTAAGTTCCTTTTAGAAACAGGAGAATAAAATTGTCAAGGATGTTTTGTATATTTTATATGCCAATAAGAAAGGCACAGGATGGAATTAAATGTTCCAAGTAAACCCAAAATGGGACAATCAAAAGGTAAAATTTATCTTTCATTCATTATTATTGACTACAATAATTTATTAGTTTCTAACTTGGCTTAATGGGATGGCTAAAGTTTAGAAGGAAATGAGCAAGGATTATTACCTCAAAGAGTAGGTGAGAACACAGGACATATGTACATAAAAAAGTATGGCTAATTTTCAGAGAAGACTCAACTTTAGACTAAACAACTTCTCAAGTTCCTTTTAAACCTAAGAATCTATAATTCCATTCTGTCAAGATGAATATTTGTCCTTTAATATACCAACTAAGTGATGACTTTTCTTCATTGTAAACAGTGGTTTGTATCTAAGGATGGGAACAGACTGTTGTAAGTACCCATTTGTTTCAATATTGTGTTATGAAGTGGCTTAATCAGGCTCTTAATCTAGTGATAAGTGAGAAACCTTCATTCAATGGACTATAATTGGACTTAGATTAGTTTGGTTTAGTGTTTGTCCCATAAGACATAGGTAGCTCCTTCATAAACTCAATTCATGATGTTGATGGGGCAGCCTATTTAAGCACTGTATTGATATGTACACTAATGTACTTCAAAAGGGGAAACTTATGTGTGCTCCACAATGGAAAAAGAAAGCAAACTCCTACTCATCCATCATTTTCTGGTGAACAAGGTGACTCAAGTATTCTCATTGAAAAGGGAGAAGAGAAGCAACAAACACACAACAAAGGGAATTAAAAAGAATTAAAGACATAACAGTGATGTTCTTACTAAGAATTTTGTTGCCATATTATCACACTTTTGGGCAAAAAAAGGTTAGAATAAAACAATAAAAATCAAAACATTTAAAAAAATTGACTTTTCTTACCAAAAATAGAAAATGACTAAAATTCAAACTATTGACAATATTTTGCCAGGTGATGTACAAATTTCTTGTTTAAACTATAAATTGACAGGCTTAAAATTAACATATTCTCATCTAAAGGTATTTATGTTGCTCTTTTACAAATAACTGGTATATCATATAGATTGTTTTTCAGGAAATTATATATCCTTGCTTTTCTATTATACCTTTGAATCTTTCAACTGCTCTTTGTTCAGCTTCTGCCATCAAAGAATAAATCAGAGAGAGAGAGAGAGAGAGAGAGAGAGGTACTATGAAGTATTGGCTTATACAACTTGAACTGCAGGCTGAGGAGTCCCACAATATGTCCTCTGCAATATGGAGACTCAAGAAACCCCATGATGCATTTCACAAGACTGAAAGCCACAGATCCACTAAGGATTTAAAGCCCTAGCACCAGGAACAGGAATGGGTTGATGAATCAGCTCAGGCTATCAGGCAGCGAGATGGGGAATCCTTCTTTCCTCCACCTTTGTATTGCGTTCGGCTCTCGATGAATTGGTTGATACCTACTCATGTTGAGGAGAGTAATTTAATTTACTGGGCTGTGATTTCAAATGCTAATCTCTTCCAAGCACACTCACAGACACACCCATATACAATATTTAACTTGCTCTCTCATGACACCGTCAAATTAACAGAGGGTAATGAATTTTGTCCTCAAATGTTGTTTTTCCCCATTTTTTTTAATACTTCATGGTAGGCTAAAGTTTATTAGTAGTTAGTGCATAGCTAGCAATGTCTTTTTTATTATATATTTCAGTTGAAGTTCATTACACCAGTATGCCATCTCATATTCACATTTTTTTAAATGAAAAAATGTAGCTGTATGAATATGACAGGCACACCTAGTAAATGATGGGTTTGGGATTGAACACAGGTCAGGGTAACTATTCCCCTTATATTTCCTTTTGTCGGAAAAGCATTTTTCTTTAAAATTTTTCAAAATTAATATTCCCATGAGTGGAGCAAGAGTCCTCAACCAATGGAATTGACTGCTTAATTAAAGATAATAGTATAAAAGAACAGCATATTCAATAGTATCAAAATATATTTAAAATACTAAGATCTCATATTTTTAAAAATAAATATTTTAGATATGGCTATATGTCATATCAAAATAATTGCAACACAAGTAAGAAAAAATGAATATTAAATTATGACTTCATAAAACAACTCTTTAAATAAAACGAGTAATTGGATAAGTTTTATGAGTACTAGCCAGTGATTCCAGGGGATCTTGATTGCAGATACAGAAATATCTTCCTCTATGACTCCCTCATCTCTTGAATGTTCCAGGTCAATTTCTTATTGCTTTGTAAGCCCCTCAGTTTCTCATCTGACACATCATACTAATAAAATGGAAAGAAACTTTCTAATTGAGTTCTAGCCTCCTAACTCCCAAATGCCACGTAGATTGGCTAATTCCCAAAGAGGAAAAATATCAAATTCAAGGCCACAAAATATGGTTCCCCTTTTTCCCCAGTTGAAACACATTCAGTTTCTGATTGTTTTTCCTTTGATAATATGTTTCAAATAGTTGCTTTTAACATTTTGTCCAGAGTATATATTTTACCTGTCAGAAGCTTAGTCTAAGGTAGTATATAGACTATCATTAAGTAAACAAGAACTCACTTGCATATAGAATTTTATAACAATTGCCATTATAATCATACAAAATAAATCTTTTTAACCCAATGATATATTTTTATCATCCAAAGATCATATTTTTACATTAAGCTTTACTCTTGGTAGTGTGCATTTTCTTGGCTTAGACAAATGTATAGTGACATGGACCTTTGTACAGAGTCACTGCCCTAAAACACCCCCTTATGACACCTGTTCTTCTCTCTCCCACAGCCCTTGGGAATCATTGACATGTTTTCCTTTTTTACTATCTCCATAGTTTTAGTTTTTTGATAATTCTATATAATTGGAATCATACAGTATGTAGCCTTTTCTGATTGGCTTTTTTTCTCAGTAATTTGCAGTTAAATTTCCTTCATGCCTTCCCATTGCTTGATGGAAAATTAATTTTTAACAATGAATAATATTCCATTGGAAAGATATACCATACTGTATTATCCATTCATCTTTCCAAGTAGGAAATCTTGGCTACTTCTAGGTTCCAACAATTATGAATTAAACCTAATTATAAGTATCCATGTGCAGGTTTTTGTGTGGACACAGTTTTTACCCAATGTCTTTGTTAAAATACTGAGAAGCAGTCTGCTGGATTGCTGGATTACATAGTAAAAATATGTTTAGTTTCGTTGGAAAGTACCAAACTGACTTTCAGTGCAAATATGCCATATCACATTCTCATCAGCGATGGATAAAAGTTCCTGTTTTCCACATCCTTGTCAGCATTTGTTGTCATCAGTATTCCAGATATTGCCCATTCTCATAAGTGTGTAGTGCTATCTTGCTTTTTAAATTTGTATTTCTCAGGTGTACATTTTTAACTTTGGATATTGAGATTCCTTTCTGTCATGCACAGGAATGACATCATTTTTTTCAGAGCCACTGTTATGCCTTCCATTTGGGACTTGTGGACATGAAGTGATCAATAAGAAAACCACGTACCTTTTCAAAATCCTAAATTAGTTTTCATTGTTATCTAGAGAAATACCAAATTTGTTTGCCCTCGTCCATGGTTGGGTAATGTGACTCACCTCTCTTTCATATGGAGGCTGTGTCGATAATTTTCCATGATTATAATTACGATTGTTAGGAACATTTGCATCATACTGAAAATGCGCTGACTTCATAATATTTGAAGAGAAAACACTTTAGTAATGAGGAATGAAACCACATTAGGGTCTAAAGACAGAATAAATCCTGAAAAAGTACAAACACATGTATAGATTTCAACAAAAGTATGTTTTCTAATCTCTCAGAGGAAAAATTCCAGTTAAATGAACAGCACAGTGGGATTTACCCTCTAGTTGTCATTCTTTCAGTGATTCGATGCTTATTTATGGGGCATATGCTATAAAAAGGATCCTGCTAAATGGTGGGAATAGATACTTAGAGAGCCATGGATTTTGCCCTCTAAGAGCTCACAATTTGGCAGACCATGCAAATTAAGTAGAGGAGAGTGAATGTTATGTTAGCGTTGTCTTTCACATTTAAATTGCATACAAAGCAAATTTTTAGGCATTGTGTAATAAATCAGAGACTTTGAGGCAGGATTCCACCTCAATTATTTCTTGAAATAAACCTGAAAAATGTAGGTACATTGAAAATATGGAATTACAAGTATGCGTTATAGGGAAAATGTGTACAAATTATATATAAGAAAGTTTAAAAATTTCAAATCATATACTTAAAACTTTATTCAATTGTTAACTCTGCGTGTTGTTAAAAAAACACATCATGCTTACTGTGACATTTTTTCTTGTTTCTATTGCATACAAAATATTATCTCCTCTAACTTGTTTCTCTAAGGATGAACACTGGAAAGCAACATTATTCTATAAGGTGCAGTGAACCAAATATGCTTATTCCTACAAGAAGATAAGCTGCTTTACATGATACACTTGGAAATATACAAGCATATCTGCTGACAAAAGAAATTTTCTATAAAAATAAAGCTGAAGGAGGCATTTGCTTCAGATATGTGAATAAAAGAATTATTTTCCTGAAATTTACATTGTTTGAAGTGTTGTTCCAGGTTATTCCTTTTACTCTTCTCTGTAGTTTTAAAATATGATTCATTTTTCTCACTATAAGACAATATGCAGTTTGATGAAATCAATATTATTTAGCTTAATAAATAGCAAATAGGTAAAGTAATATTATTAGAAAAGAAAAATAGCAAAGTTTACAGGATTATGTTATTCTTTGACTATAAACACATGGATGGGTGGTACACAAATATAAAAACGAAAATAGAATAAAGAAAGTAAGGATCCCACAATTCAATCATTTAAAATGTTATTTCAAAATGTTTTCTAGCATAGTTTTTAATAAGATTTAAGCCCACAAGCATTTATGTTATTAAATCAACAAGTATTGGGAAATTTAGCAGCAATTATGAGGAGATGTTTGAATGCAAATAATTGTAAACTATTGATGGTATTGTAGTTCTGAAAGGAACATTTTTGGAAAGGCATGTGGAAATGCTAGAAAGTACACAAATATTCACACCTGCGACCCATTAATTCTGAGGAGGAACATAACTGAGTCAATATCCATGAAGAATGGAACATGAATGTGACTAGTTAATAACAACAGACTGTAAGTTTGAAAACTGCTAAAGAGAGTAGCTTTTAAGTCTTCTTACTGCTCCAAAATAAATAGGTAAGGTTGTGATTAAATAGCTTGATTTGGCCAAACAAAACATCATGCTATACATCATATATGTACATAATTTGTACTTTTCAATTGAAACAAATAAATTAAGTAAAATATAGGCCAATAATTCAACTTAGGGAAGAAGATTCTTGCATGAATATTCACTTTGAAATCAAATATAAGAATGGTTGAGGGGATGAATTCAAATATGATATATTTGATACATTGTAAGAACTTTTGTAAATGCCACAATGTACCCCCACCCAGCACAACATAAAAAGGAAAGCAGAGAGAGAGAGAAAGAGAGAAGAAAGAGATGTATGCTGTAAGAGATGAGACATGTAGTCAGGACTTTGGATTCTCACAGCACTGTAATTTTTAGTTCTCAATTTTAAATGTACAGCCAGATAAATAAAAATGAGAACTTTATGCATATAACTATAAAATCCTTGTGTGCATATGCAAGCACACTGAACATGATGTTTCCAAATTAAAATTTTTATCTACAGTTTCTATTAGAATTCTTCTGTTTCTTAGTAATAGTTTTAGTAACAGAAGTGCCAGTCATTAATGTTCATTTCTACTTGATGCTTTCAATGTAAAGAAACGTCCACTAGTAGGAAAGTTTAGATGGGAATTAGTTAATATTATGTACTACTTTTACACTATTTGCACAGGAAATGGAAAAATATCTTTTCCCTTACAACAATATGAATGTAACTCTACCAAAGTCCGTGCATTCTATAACACCAGCATTATGGCTCTGGTAACTCCCTGCAGAAGGTTCCAAAACTTGAGAGAAGGATGCTGCATTGTATTCATTATTACTATGTATACATGTAGTACTATATATATGTATACACACACATAGACACCAAATGCCATCATGTAGGGTCACAGAGTGGGCCATATGAATAACATACAGGTTTTCTCAAAGTATCAGATCTCCTCCAGCTTTAAAACTACCCCATTATATTTAACCCACACTTTATTACCTCTGAAAAGCTCTTGGAAAAATAATTCCATAATCTCTCTGTCAAGTTGAAAGTATATTTTTCAGGCTCAATCTCTACTAGGTGCTTGTTTTTCTGACATCCAGGAAGCGTACCTATTGTGTGACTTGCTAAGGACATTATTGATACATAACTATACATCTGTCATGTTACTAAAGCTACAGCAAAAGATTTAATACTCTCTTGCCAACTTATTTTAGATATGTTATAATATGTCTTATCTTTCTTTCACTTCTTGTTTTCTTAAGCACACTAATTTTTTTGATTTTTGATTAACATTACTGGGGTTCAGTGCGATATTTTCACATATGCATAGAGCATGTACTTATCAGATCCAATTTGCTGTTATCCACCTTCCTCACTCTGTTGACCACTATTCTCCATTGAGGCTGACTTTTCATCTTCCACATATGAGAGAGAACATGCAGTACTTGTCTTTCTGTGTTTGGCTTATTTAATTAATACATTGTCCTCCAGTTGCATTCATTTTAAGCAAATGAGAAGATTTCATTCTTTATCGCTGAATAACATTCCATGATGAATAGATATCAGATTCCCATTATCCATTTCTCCAATGATGGACTCATAGGTTGATTCCATGTTTTAGCTATTATGAATAGTGCTACAATAAATGTGGGCCTGCGGACATCTTTTTGGTACATTTACCTCACTTCATTTGGACATATGCCCAGAAGTAGGATAGCTGGATATGTAGCAGATATACTTTTAGTTTTTTGAAGAAACTGTCTATGTTTTCCACAATGGTTATAGTAACTTACATTCCCACCGACAGTGTACAAGAGTTTTTTTTTTTTTTTTAATGGCTTTCTTTTCCAATGCAAGCCTGCCACAGAGGAGGAGTCACTATCAAATCAAATCCCCAAAGTAGATTGAAGGCTGTGGAAAGTGTGGGTTAATTTTGAGGAAATGGCTGCCAGTCTGTCTGTGTCACCAGTTTTTTTTTTGTTTTTGTTTTTTTTAATTGTTTTATTATTCATATATGCATACAAGTCTTGCCAAGAGTTGCTTTTACTATGTATTCTCATTAGTGTTTGTTGTTTACTTTTGTTTCAAGCATTCTAACTGGGGTGATATGAATGCATTTCACTCATAGCTAATGATATGAAGTATTTTTCACGTATTTACCAGGCATTTGTATTTCTTCTTTTGAGAAGTGTCTGTTCAGATCATTTGTCCTTTTTCAAGTTGAATTGCTTTAACACAATAAAAAGATTGCTGAGAAAGAAATCAATCCCACTCACAATAATTATAAATAAAATGAAATACTTAGGAATAAGTTTAATCATGGAAGCAAAGGAGCTCTATAATAAAAACTGCAAAATATTGATGAATGAAATTGCAAAAGCATGTAGGTAATAGATCAATCTCACATATCCATATATTGGAAGAATTAATGTTGTTAAAATGTTAGTAGTGCCAAAAGTTACTTATAATAGGTTTTATGCAATCCTCACCAAAATACAAATGATACTCTTCATAGAACTAGGAAAAAATCCTAAAATTCACATGTACATACAAAAGAATCAAAAAGCCCAAAGCAAAAAATCTAGAACAAAAATAACAAAGCTGCATGCATTACAACATTTGATTTCAGACGTGCTGTAGAGTCATAGAAATCAAAATAGCATGCTATGGAGAAGAAGAGAATACCCAGAAACAAGTCCATGATTTACAATCAACTGATTCTTGTCAAAAGTGCCAAAAAACATACTTTGGAGAGAAGATAGCTTCTTTAATAAATGGTGCTAGGCAATAGTCTAGTTAAAGAATCAGCCTCGGTGCCTATCCACAGGTTAAATTTTAGAGAAAAATGTGATGTATATTCACAATGGAGTTTTGTTTAGTAGTAAAGAAAAACAAAATTATGCCATTGCAGGAAAATGGCTGAAAATAGAGATCATGATGTTAGGGTAAATAAGCTAGACTTGCAAGGACAAGTAGAACATGTTTTCTCTCATACGTGGAAACTAAGGGTGAAAAAAAGTGAAAAGAGGATTCTGAGGGATGTGGAATGTTAAAAGGAAGGGAGGGGTAGTAGAGGGTATAAATAGTATCAAAGTTTGTCATATGCATGTATGAAAATGTTATAATGCAACCTTTTGTATATAAAATATACACTAATGCAAAAAATAAATGGTATATTTATTCATCTGTAGATGATTAAAACTTGACCCTTGTTTCTCACCCTTTACAGAAATTAGGTAAAAATGGATCAAAGTCCTAAATGTAAGAACTGAAAATATGAAGCTATTAAAAGAAAATGTAGGAGAAACAATCAAAGACATCGTAGAGGCAATGATTTTTTGGATATGAACCAAAAAGCACAGAAACAAAAGTAAAAATAGACAAATGGGATTAGATTAAACTGAGATGCTTCTGTACAACAAAGAAAACAATTAACAGAGTGAAAAGAAAACTTACAGAATGTGAGAAAATATTTGCCAACTCTTCGTCTGAGAAAGGATTAATATCCAAAGTGTGTAAAGAACTCTAAAAACTTAACAATAAGAAAACAAGTCTTCTAGTTGTCAGAAAATGCAAATTCCAACCCCAAATGAGAGAAATTCAGGAAACCAAGAATGGCCAAGTAATCTCCAAGAAGAGCAAAGTTGGAGGACTCATACTTTTTGATTTCAAGCCTTATCGCACAATTAACCATACTCAAGGTTGTTACTGACATAATAGATCAATAAGATAAAACTGAGTCTGAAAATAAACAAATATTGCTGTAACAATTGAACATTCACAAGCAAAAGAGTAAATTTGAACCTCTTCTTTAAATAATATGCAAAAGTGAACTCAAACAAAATACATAAATTTAAAAGTTAACATAAAACTCTCAGAAGAATAGTGTGACCTTGGATCAGGCAAAGATTTCATACATATCACACAAAAAACCTGAAGTGACAAAAGGAAAATATTTTAATTGTACTTGATCAAAATTCAAAGCTTTGATGGCTCATGTCTATGATCCTAGCTATTCAGGAGGCAGAAATCAGGAGAATTGCAGTTCAAAGTCAGCGCTACACAAATGGTTCATGAGACCCTATGTCAAAAAAACCCATCACAAAAAAGGCACTGGTGGAGTGGTTCAAGTGGTAAGAGTGCCTGAATAGCAGTCATGGAATCTTGAGTTCAAACCCCACTGCTGCCAAAAAAAAAAAAAAAAAACCAAACAAAAAAATTAAAAACTTTGGCTTCAAAGGATACCACCAAGAAAACATTCACTCCATAGATTGAGAAAAAGTATTTGCAAATTTTCTCTTATAAAGGAGAATTTTATCTAGAATATAAATATATTTTACAACTCAATAATAATGTGACAAGTAACTTAATTAA
The DNA here is from genome assembly GCF_047511655.1 of Castor canadensis. Taxonomy (NCBI): domain Eukaryota; kingdom Metazoa; phylum Chordata; class Mammalia; order Rodentia; family Castoridae; genus Castor; species Castor canadensis. The sequence goes on along the minus strand of NC_133398.1, from coordinate 30,951,195 downwards.
AGAATGGGCAAAGGATCTTAACAGATATAAAGTGAAGAGTCAAATAGCCAATAAGCACATCAATTTATGATATGCATCATTAGTGAGGAAGGAAAACGTAATAAAAAAATATCATACTACTGCACAACCTCTATGATAACTATAAAGAAAGGAAAGGTGATATCAAGTTCTGGGAAGGAGCTAGAAAAGCAGGAAATTTCACACACTACTGGTGTGAGTGTGAAATTCTGTAGACATTATGGAAAATAGTCTGGAACAATTATACTCCTGGATATATGCCCAAGAAAAATAAAAACATATATCCATATTGAAAACATAATATAATATTCTGTTGTGCTCATAAATGTACAAAATTATAATTTTCAATTAAAAATATCAATAAAATTTTAAATGAATAAAATTGAGTCCTTGACTCAAATGAGTGTATCAACAATTTTAAAGCCCATATATCTACACTACAACTTGTATATGAATGTTCATGATTGCATGTTTATAATAGGCAAAAGTGGAAATAACCAGTCGTTCCCAAACTGATTAATTAATAAACAAAATCTGGATATTTTGTGACTGAATGAGATATTCAGTCACAAAAGGAAACATGAAACATAGTATTTATTCATGCTATTATGCATTAAACATTGGAAATTCTATATTAACTTACAGAAGATGCAAAAGACCACATGTTGTAAAATTCCATTTATACTAAATATTAAAAATAGGCAAATCCATAGAGATAGAATGTACATTGGTGGTCACTTAGGACCAAAATCTGGGGAAAGGGTAGAATTGGGGAGAATATTGAGTGACTATAAAAGAGTTCAGGTTTCTTTTGTGTATGGCAAAAATATTTAAAAATGATTTCTGGTAATCAGTGCACAAGTGTGTGAATATACTAACATCATTGAAATGTATATTTTAAAACAGTCTCAAGACTGTTAAAGTAGAAATCAAGATAGTCTCAGAAAAATGAAAATTTATGGCATTTTTCAGTAAAACTGCTTTGCAAGAAATGTTAGAAGTTCTTTAGAGGGAAGAAAAATATATAAGTAAGAAATTTGGATCTACACAAGAGAAGTAAAAGTGTTAGAAAAGAAATACATATAAGTAAAACAAAATATTTTATATTTCTTATTCTTCTGTGAACTAATTAGTAAGAGGATATTAAAAATAATCATATCACACACACACATATTTGGTGAATACAGCTTATGGATTAAGTGAAAGCAATGGCAGCAGTGTTACAAAGAATGGGGGAGCAATTGGAAATGTTCCTGCATTGCCGTGAAGCCGTATGAAGTTTCCTTCAGTGCACAGAATTACTTATAAATGGTTATTGCATATCCTGGACCAACCAATGAGAAAATAAATACAAGTACGATTAACATCTAAAAGAGCAACTGTAATCATATAAAATATTCAGTTAAAACCAAACAAAGCAAGAAACAACAAGCACAAACAACAAACAAAAAAAATCCTCAATAATGAAAACCAATTATTATTATGGTTGGTATTAATCCCAATATATCGTTAATAACTTAAATATGAATGCCATAAATACATTAATTAAATCACAGAGTCTTTCAGAGTGGGTGTAAGCAAAAAAACAAACAAAACCCCAAAAAGATGAATATTTCAGCCAAGATGTCCCACTACTGATGAATGGATTAAGAAAATGTGATACTTATACACAATGTAGTTTTACTCAGCCATGAAGAAGAATGAAATCTTATCATTTGCAGGTAAATGGATGGAACTGAAGAACATCATTCTGAGCAAGGATAGCCAGGCTCAGAAGACCAAATATCTTATGTTCTCCCTCATATGTGAACTTTAGTTCTAGGGCAAATTCATTAATGTGGTTGAACTTGGGTCACATGATAAGGGGAGAGCACACACAGGAGGTATGGGGGTAGGTAAGAAACCCAAAACATGATAGCATTTGATGTCCGCACTGCAGAGGAACTAATACAGAAACCTTAAAGCGACAGAGGTCAATATGAGAAGGGGATCAGGAACCAGTGTAAAGATCAGTTAGAGATTAATCAACTTGTATTGTAACACATTTGTACATGGAAGTGATGCTAGGAATCTCTCTGTATAACTATCCTTATCTCAACTAGGAAAAACTCTGTCTTTCTTATTATTGTTTATACTTTCTCATCAATAAAATTAGAGATAAGGGCAGGACAGATTCTGCCTGGAAGTGTAGGGGGTGGAGGGGAGAGGGAGGGGGTAGGCGGTAAGGGGGAGAAATGGTCCAAACAATGTATGCACATGCGAATAAATGAATAAAAACAATGTGAATATTTCAGGAGCTAGGTTTAAGCATTTCACAATGTATACAAGCATTGGAACATCACATAGCACCTCATAATTACAGCAATTTTATGTATCAATTTAAAATAAATAAAATTTATAAAGAAAAATCTCAATAAGATCCAAATGTCTACTGTCTATAAGAAACCCACTTTAAATAAATGTTAATACACATACAGATGAATACTTACAGCTTAGTGTAAAGTATACCATGCTAACACTAATTAAGAGGAACATGATAATGACCCAATCATTGTATGCACATATGAATAAAGGAAATAAAAAAAAGGGAGCATGAGTTAATCATACTGATTTCAGACAAGGTGGACTTCAGAACATGGAAGTGATTAGGGACAAAGAAGTATATTATATAATGATAAAGTGGGATTATCTTCCAAGAAAATAAAACAATTGTAATATGTATTCACCTAGAAGTATAATATCAAAATAATTGAGATAAAAATTGAAAGAACTGTAAGGAGGAATAGACAAATGTATTACTGTAGTTGGAGACTTTAACATCCTTCTATCAGTAATTGGCAGAACTGTGCACAAAATCAGTAAGGCTCTTGTTGACTTGAATCACACTATCAATCAACATGCTTTCCTGGACATTTATAAAGAATTCCATTCAATAACAGCAGAATATATTCTCCAGCACATTGGAACATTTACCAAGATATCTGACATTTTGTTCCACAAATCACATCACACTTGTGATCCCAATCAAAATCCCAGCAAGATACCTTTCAAATCTTGATAAACTGGTTCTCAAATTTGTATGAAAAGGCCAAAGAATAGCCAACAGAATATTAAAGAACAAAGATGGAGGACTGACACTACCTGACTTCAATTCTTATTACGAAGCTACAGGGTACGAGAAATGTCATTTTAATGAATCAGAATAGAGTACAGGAATAGGTTTCACACAAGTAAATTTGTCTTTGAGAAAAGATTATTAGTTTTTTTTTTTTAAATGTAGCATGTGCTGGTGGTGAAACTCTGTGTTAAAGAACATTCCTAGCATGTGTGAGAACCTGGATTTGATCCCTAACACCAAAAAAAAAAAAAAAAAAAAAAAAAGTTGTGGAGTTGTGGAAAGGAAATATTATGAAAACCACTGACAAAGTTCTGTATATCTGGGATTCTGACTTCACAGAGGAAAACAATGATACTTATATCTGGAGCTAAAGCATTTACTTTCACTGAGACAATAATAAGCCTAGCATAAAGAACAGATTTTAGAATTTAAAAAGAGCTTCATTTGTACTAGTAATGATATATGTCCATTTCAGAATCCCAGTGGAGAGTATAGGGTAGGCTCTATAGTTCTTCAAACCTAGTGCTCTGAGTCTGATCAATTAGCTGGTCCCCAAGGCACAGTTAGCTAGGAGAGTTGGCTTCTGGTCCCTGTCCCATGCACTTTCATACCTCATTGTGAAATCACAACTTTTTAAAAAAAGATTCCTTAAGGGAAATAGGTTAAGTGGTCTGATCCCATAATCTCTGAATTACAAAGAAACTGTCAGTATATGAAGTGGAAAAGTTGTAGACCCCTGTGAAGTGTTGGCTATTTTAAAATTTGTTCTACATCTAATGGTATGGACATAAATAGCATATAAAAGTATTCCTTTGATGTTGCAAGAAACAGCTTTAAATAGCACTGGTTAGATTTCAGGGCTATATATCATCTCTCATAGTCTAGTCTTATAAAAGTAAACCCACATTTATTTCTAAGTATTTTTTACTTATAAAGTTGAGAATATTTTAAGGGCTTCAGTGACTGTCAAATCTGTGGTTTCCCTCTGTGAGGAGAGACAATGAGTAGCTAGTTAGGTATACTCTCTTGTGTCTCTTATGTGTCCTTGCCACTAACTTGTTTGCCATTTGATAGCCAAAATAAAAGAAGCTTTGAAATTAGTTCATCAAGTTCTCTTTTCTACCAGTCTTTGAAAATACTTGGTCACTTGGCGTTGCACAGTTACTTTTCAAATCATAAAGCTCTAGTATTTACATTTCTCATTTCAGAACATCAGTTAGACTAAATAGTTGTTCAGGTAAGATTGATTATGAATTAAAAGTACTTATTTGTATATTTGTTGTAGTGAATAGTAGGGGCAAAAGGTAAGTGTTAAATATCTTTTTCTACTGTGTTCATGGAAGAGAGAAACTGTCAGCACGTAAATTGAAAACAATATGTGTGTAAATTGAAAACAATTTAAAACAAAATTTTAATTTGAGGAAATTGTACAATGAATATTTACTGACAATAGATATTGAGCTATTTGCCCAGACTCAAGTTAAATCTACTTTCTGGATTCTGAAGTATTAATGTGATTTTAACTTTTCTGAAAAAAAAAATGTCCTCAAAAGCAGTCTGCCCTGATTATGGAAGCAGAAATGTAATCAGTGCATGATACAGTCTTCTTTATATCTAAGTGGCATGAACTGAACATTATTTTCTGTCTGTGTTTCTTACAGACACTTAGAATATTCCTGCCCTGAATACTGATTTCTAAGAAGTTGGAAATCTGGGGTCTACTGGTGCTGAATGTTCACAAAGACTGAATGTGTGCTCAGATATATATATTCTGTAATCATCTTAGTTGAATACATTAAAAGGAGAGAAGAATAGATAGAACTCATTGTCTTTATTTTCTTGGTACAAAAATTAGAAAAGTCCCAATATCAGCAGCTACTATTAGAAAATATAAGTATATTCAAGTATATTGAGCAATGATTCATTTCCTTATTAAAAGTCATAGCTGTGTAAAATTTTCATAAATATTTCTACCTGTATTTTTTTTACAAAGAGGACTAGTGATTTTGAGTGCTTGGTGTGAATATTCATGAATTTGGGTATTTTACTGTATTTGGTTGGGTCCACATAGCAAATCTGGAAGTAAGATGAGTCCTCACTGGGGCAGGAAAGATAAATGTGTTTGAAATCTTTCTGTTGCTGCCTTTCTCCAACTTCCCAATTTTCATGCATTTGTCAGTACAATGCTTAATCACATCCTCTGACAGACGGTTTGATTTTGTTGTCTCTGCTGTTGTTTATGATAATGATAATTAAAAACTATTAAAAAGAATTTAGTCGCATGTATGAATTATAAACAGGCACTCATTTATTCAATACTTTATTAGTCTTTTCATGTGCCAGGCAGAGAATTTGGTAAAAGGAGGCTTTACTGTGGAAAAATTTGGCAGTTTTTGGAATGCATTTGTTCTTCAATTATGTCAATAACTGTTATTGCTCACTTGTTTTATTTTTGATAGGAAGGTTTTCATTTTTAGAAGCCATGAGAAAAGGTGTGAGGAGATTAATGAACTACAGAATGAATAAACAGCATGACCTTAATCTTTGCTCTGCCAGTAGAGGGCAGTATAATCCCTGGACCAGTTAGGTAATATAGCTGAGTGTGTTCCTCACTTGCAAAACCGGCATAAAACTAATAGCAAAATCTAGGCTGTCTGTTAGTTTTAAATAAATAAGTGCATGTAAAATACTTAGAAATTGTGTCTGGCACATAGTAAATACTAATATTTTAGCTATTATAATCTACTTACTAATATATCCTAACTCTGTGCCAAAAGTACAGTGGCAGTTATTCTAGTCAATTAAATTAGATGGCATTAGGCAGTTTGCTTATATCCTAACATATCATTTTACTTCATTGACAATATAGTAGGTCTTAATTTTAAGTGAAAATATGTCATTTTCATTTAGAATGCAACTGAGAAATAGGAAATTGAATTAGTGATAGTCAAGCCAAGTTTACATGTAATTCTAAGGCCCAGATTAAGATAAGAATATGCTCTATGAATCTTTGCTAAAGTTAGTAAAGTAAAATACTAAACGAGTCATTCTTCTGCTGGGAAAAAACGAAAGTAAATAATTGTTCAGTCTGATGAAAACTGTAGCAAGAGTACATGCACAGGTATTTTGGGAGCCCAGGGATTAAATTTTTTTTTAAACTGAGGTTTAGATGGCCCCTAACTGCTTGAACAAAGCAGAAAAATGTCACATAAAACTTTTAATGTGGTACTTTTTTCTGCATATAAAGAATAAATAATTCAGTCTCTGCATCATAACTGAGAGGAAATATTTTTGAATACATAAGTAGCAAAAAAAATTCAATTAGCAATTGAGCATATACCACCAAGAAAAGGTTGAAGACAAACATGATCATGTGTCTAATTGTCTCCATTACATATTCTAAAGTCTCCCAATCTCGCTGGAATATTTCAATCGTGCAAGTCTCTTTTAAACAACGTCACTCAAAAATCATTGCTATCACATACTTGGATTATTTTTATAAACTTCCAGATTCTCCCTATTGCAATTAGTGCTGCCTTGAAGTCACTGCAGACAGAGAACGTTTCTAAAATGGAAATCTGTTCATATGAGCTTATTCATTAAAATACAATATTCCCCATTGTCCACAGAATGAAGCCTTAACACCATGAAAAATTTTGAGTCATGACCATCTTGCATTTCTTGCCTATTCAAATTCACTTCCTTTCATTACAAACATATACTTATGTTCCCTCCACACCAAACTAAATCGAGGTCCTGAAAAGTTTAACTTGCTAATGTGCTATGCCCAGAAGCCAACATTGGGGAGATAACCTGCACAGCCGTGAGTATAGCAGCACTATTCACAATAGCTAAGCTATGAAATCAGTCTAGGTACCCAAAACCAATGAATGGATAAAGAAAATGTGGCTCTATACACAATGGAGTGATATTCACCCATACAACATCTGATAAATAACTATCATTGGAAGAGATGGACATATTAAGATGGAAGGAATAAGCCCCTGTGGTGAGTCTCCATTCATTTAAGCCAAATAAATTTGTTCTACCTTCTACCTTGATGTAGCAGACAGAGAAACATATTGACTGAGTCCTGAAACCCACTGTTAGGAACAATATGCACTTCTCTTTTCAAGGCATAATGTCATTTCTGCTTACCATAAATTACTGTGTCCAACTTGAGATACTGTCTGTGCAAACCAGGTGAATTTAGGGTCACTCTGCTCCATTGGCTCACTGGTCAAGTAGTTTGCAGTGACCAAGACATTTTCTAACTTCAAAATGACCTCTCATAGCACAAAATTAGAAATTTTCAGTATTTTTTTTCTGTTGTACCACTAGATAACCCCAGACTATCTATATACTCTCACCCTCATTAATATTTGTTGTTGAGTCTTGTAAAATTTAGCCATACTCAAGAACATGTGCTAATATGCATCTCTTTGGTGGCTAATGATTTTTAGAACCTCTTCATTAGCTTATTGGCCATTTCTATACCTTCTTCTATGAAATATCTATGTAACACATTTTCCATATTTATTGAATTATTTTACTATTGGTATCATCATTATTAATTTATAAGACTTCAAGATTTAGAATAAACTATTCAGGCTCCAGAAGGTGCTCTGTAGCTCAGGGAATGTTGAGCCTGTTGCTTATAAGAAGGGTTCTGTGGTAGATGGAGGTCTCTTGGATGGTAGGTAAAGAAGTGATGACTACCCTTATCTGGGCATGAAAGTTGGATTTTTGTGAGTAGTTGTAAGCCCTTTACAAGCATAGATCTAGAGAAATATACTTTTAGTCATATGGTTCTAATACTTGAGAATTCTAAAGCATTCCTTTCAAATTGCACAGTCCCATTGCAGTCACACAGGGCACTTTCACTAATTTTCTGACACAATTCTTTAATAATAAGCATATGCATTGTAATTGAAGTATATAATTGATTTGAATTTAACTAGTATATTTGTAAGTAGAGGGCCTACTTTGAGTTCTCTCTGTATAATATACCACCTGCCAGATATTAAATATTAAGGAAACAGTCTAATCTTTCTTTAATTTTCACTAGACATCTAAGATACAAGAATTCCTAGAATGATTTTAAGGAATTTAATAAATGCACTCATCTTTTGATATCTATGGGGCACTAGAACCCTTGATGGATTTCCAACATGAGGATACTCAAGTCTCTTACATAAAATGGGATAGTATTTGCATAAAGCATATCTACATTGTCTTGTATACTCTAAACTATCTGTAGATTACTTTTAATATATTATAAAATGAAAATATTATGTAAATAATTATTGTATTGTATTATTTAAATAATAATAAGGGAAAAGTTTATACCAGTTTCGTAAATGTGCAATTTTATTTAAAATGTTTTTGATTCATGATAACTTGAATCCACAGATACAGAATATGTAGACTTCAAGGCCAACTGTAAAAGATTTGGAGGAACAGATCAGCACCTGACATAATGAGGGTTAGTAGAATATATGATTTACAGTTTCTTCAATGAGACCTTAGCTTCACAAATTCATAAAGTATTTTAAATTGTTCTATTTTTGGTATTTCAATTATTAAGTTAAATGTCAAAAATATTACTGGTGAATTGTGAATCATGTTCAATTGTTACATACTGGACATATTTTATCAAAAAAGAGTGTCTGCAATGAGGGAGGTCTGAATAAATTGAAACAGCAATAATAATATTTTCTCTTTAATGGAAACAGGCCTAGGGAAAACATAAAGAGTAAGTGATGTTAGCATGATGATATTTCTATTTCTATGCCCAGTTTTTAATATTGGTAAACAAAAAGAACCAAAACCAGAAATGATAGCTCACTTTCAATATAACAGGAATTATAACATCATTATAGACACAGAAGTCCATTAACAATATATGCAATTCTAGACAAATCAGGAAATGAATTTGTTGTTTTTAATACGAATTTAATAAAAATTTATTATTATTTGTTTCAGGATGATGACAGGCAGAGGGAAGGTATTTGTAATTCTCCCTGTGCTTATGTGTATGTTTTTTACCTTTAAATTAGAGAGTTATGATTTAATTGAAATCATCTCAGGATATTTACAAATTTGAACACATTAAGCTATTGAGAAAGTAATAATATATTCCCAAAGAGTATGTGCCAAAATAGATGTTCAGAATAAAATATCATAGTAAGAGAGTGATAAAAATAGAAAATAATATCATGTGTTCTAAACACCTAAATATTAAAAGATCTTTCTCTTTTACTTTAAAAGTCTTAATGTGAAAATAATAGTAAAATTGAAGACAATCTAGAAAATAAAGATAAGCATGAACCATGTATGAAAATGTATCAGATATAGGAAATCATGTGTTCAATAAAATTTATAGACTTAACAATTCTCAAAGTAGCAAAATTACAGATTTACTGAATATAATGCATACCATATAATAATAAAGAGAAATGAATGATAGCTGTACATGTAAAAAGGATAAATTCTGAAAAGTAACATTGATATAGAAATAGATGGCAGAAAATAGATACCATATGTTCTCACATCTAAAATGTGGAAAACATAAAAATTATATTATTAACAGATCCATGAGAGGTAATAAATGATAGAGATTATTAAGATACTAATTAGTATGCAACTCTGATTTATGAGGAAATCCAGAGAAGAATGGTGGACAAATGAGAACAGACATAAAAGGTTACTGTAGATTATATGCATACAAATGTTAGGATGAAATCCCACAACAGCATAAAATTTAATGTAGACCAATACAAATAAGTAAAATAAAAGTGAATCAAAAAGAAGTGTCACACTCAAGGATCTTAAGCTAGCTAAAAAACAGCTGAGAGTCAATCATAATACTTTGTGATGCTTCTTTTCTCTAGTATTCTACAACAGTGTCAACAGGACTTCATTATAATGACTATAGATACGTTTCCAGAACCTAATTTAATGGTCTGTTATTAAAGCTTAACATATCTAGCAGAAGGAAATACCCAGTATAATAATGGTCTAGTCTTCCAAGAGGGGAAGGCAAACAGTCAACCCAGCCTTATTAAAAAAAAAGTCTGAGTCCTAATTAAAGCAGAATAAATGCTTCCCTTTGCCCAACACATACTACCTCATTAATAAATCTTTGGTATAATAACAGGTTATTATAGCTAAAAGGCACAACGATAAGTAGAAAAAGCAGAAAAAATGACCAAGTTGAAAAGAAAAAACAAACAAGTGTAATAAAGAAAAACACAGCTAAAACATGATAGATATTAGTTCAATGATAATAAGGACATTAAATGTGTATCTAGAAATACCAATTAAAAGACAATCTTCCAAAGTCTACAAGAAGCAGAATCTTAATCTAAAAAGTATAAACTAAAAAAAATGGCTGGTAAAGATATACCATATTAACTCTAGTCAAAAGAAAGTTGGACGAGCTACATTAATTTCAGAAAAGAAGACTTCAGGACATGCATAGATTGTTAGCAATAAAGAAATGTACAATATGTAATGATGAGGGGATCATTTTCCCAAAGAGATATAAGAATGCTTAACTTTCAAATAGCTCATAACAAAATGTCAAAATAGCTAAGAAAAAGACTGATAGAATTATAAGGAAAATGTGTAGATCCACTACTATAGTTGGAGAATTTAACATCTATCCACCCCTGACAGATCCAGCAGGCAACAAATCAGTAAGGATATAATGGAACTGAACACCACCATCAATCAACTAGTTCTAATTGACGTTAAGAGAAAACTTATCCACACCATTAAAATGCTCCTTTTTCTCAAGCTTACATGGAACATTCACAAAGACTGATCACAGTCTGGGACATAAAACACATTTTAAGAATTTTAAAGAGCACACATAGAAAATAAGCTCTTATACTATAGCGTAATTAAAATAGAAGTGAAATGGAAAAACAGTTGAAAAATTTCAAAATGTTTGCACATTAAACAGCAACTCCGAATATCATATGGGTCAAAATTTATCAAGAAAAATTAAATGTTTGGAACTAAGTGAAAATGAAAATACAACTTATCAAATTAAAATAGTGCTTAGAATGAAATTTATAGAAGAAGGAAGATCTTACATCTAAGCTCTATCATAAAAATCAAGATGAAAAGGAACATTTAAATCTAAATGTACAATGAGCAGAAAAAAGAAATAATACATTAAAGTAGAAATCAAAGAGGTTGAAAGTAGGCTGTCCATGGAGAAAGCAAAATGAAAAAGTGGTTTCATTGAAACAAAATACATAAATTGATAAAGTTCTACCCAAGCTATTGCCGAAAATGTGAGATGATGTAAATTACTAATATCAGACAAAAGAGTATCATTAGTATTGATTCCACTATCATTAAAAGAAAAGTAAATGATGACTAGGAAGAACTCTGTCCACAAATATGATAACTTAGACAAAATAGTACAATTTCTTAGAAAAACAAAGCTCACAGAAGCGCTATATCATCTGAAAATTCTGTACATATTAAAGAAATCGAATAAATAATTTTAAAGTTTCTTTAAAAAAGCTAAAGGCTCAGATGACTTTGTTGTTATATTTTAGTAAAAATTTAATGAAGAAATGATACCAATTCTCTACAAATAGAAACAATGTAACAGAGTTAGGAAAGAAGAAAAACCTTTGCCAAAAGATGTACCCTTATACTTCCATGCTTATTGCAGCACTATTCACAATAACTACAATATAGAATTAATCTAAATGTCCATCAATGCATGAATGGCTAAAGAAAATGTGGAATGTGTGTGTTTGTGTACCAAGGAATAATATACAACTTTAAAAATCCTGACGTTTGTGACAACATGGATGGAACTGGAAATCATTATGCTACATGAAATAAGCCAGACACATAAAGACAATGCATGATCTCACCCATAAGTTGATTAAAAAAAAAAACTAATCTCATGGAAGTTGAAAGTAGAACAGTGGTTACCAGTGACTAAGGAGAATAGGAGGAAGAAGAAAGGGTTATTGGAAATTTGGTCAACAGGTACAATGCTGTAGTTTGATTGGAAGAATAACTTCTGGTCTTCTATGTATTAGCAAGGTGAATAAAACTAACAACAATGCATTGCCTACTGCAAGCTACAAGGTTTAATTTTATACTCAGCATAAATAAATGATAAAATTTTAAGATATTATATATGGAAATTATTGTGAATTGATTTATCCAAAATATGCATATGTAAATGTATCCTGTTTTGCTACATAAACATGTACAGATTTTACATGTCAATCCAAAAATAATCTTAAACTACAATAATTAAATAAAAAAAGTTAAAGCAATTGGCTAAGGAAAAGAAATTGTCAAAACAGTAAGTAAATAAAAATTAACAATACAAGAATCATTATTAAATAAATTCTAGAGCATTTTTTGAAGAGAGCTGTGGCAGATGAGAGAAAATAATAAAATAACCCTTAGCTGGGTTATTCAAACACAGTTTTTAAAGGGTAAACAAACAATATGCAAAACATCAATTATGGGATAAACAGCCAGAGCTAGAGACAAAGGCAAAAGGTTTTTAGGAGGAAGTTTGCTAAATTAATAAAACAAAAGAATGAATGAAGCTCACAAAAATATGACAGATGTAAAAGAAACAAAAACAAAGAACAATTACATGGAAAATATTAAAAGAGTGTTCTTTCAGAACAAAGAACCATTAAATGGTGGATAACTTTACAGGTAAATATATTCAAATCTTCATAATCAGGTATCAGTGTAATGTATACCATGCAAGGTTAAGATGAACATGTAAATATTTCAAAACTTGTTTTATGAAATGGTGATTACTTGACATCAAACTTTAAAATGATAACTTCAACAAAAAGATGTGCTGTAAAAATTTGTATAAATTTCTGAAAACATGCTTGTGCAAATACTATGGAACCAGTTTAGGACTAATATAGTACAGTTCAAAATATAAATGTAATTTGAATTTATCAAGTGCATTTTTGCAGGTTATATGAATAAGTCAACTGAGAGGACACAATTTCAATGGCTACCAAAAATATGATAAATTTAAGAGCTACTCTTGATTGTATAAGTCCATATTAAATATGATCATATGGATATACTGCTAACATGCTAATAAAGAATACATATATATGTATCTGATATACTGTATGATGGTTCTAAAATTCACTAAAACAATAATGGAGGTTATCAAGAGCTGAGATGGTTGGGGGGCAGAGGAGTGTGGGGCAATGCTTGTGAAAGGATATAAAATTTCAGTTACGCAGGAGGAATAAGTTCAGAAGCTCTATTGTACAGCACAGTGACTGCAATTAATAATATTTAAATACCTGAAAAAGCTGAAAGGGTGCATATAAACTATTCTTACTATAAAATGAGAAACAACATCTTCTACATGGTTTAATACATACAATTTTACCTGTAAATTAAAATAAGCAAATAAAGTCAAAACTAGATAATGAAGAATCCCACAATCATTGTTAGAATTTCAATATTGTTTTTTCTGATCAATTGATGATCAAAACTGATATAATATCAGTTTTGAAAATTCTAATTGAAAAGAGAAAAAGATGAATTATTTTGTACAATTAACAACCCTCCAACAAAGTGCTTTTTGATTTCACCATGTTAGCTTGAGTTTTCTTAGGGACTCGAACTAAGTTGATTCATTTATGGAGTCATAGGCTACCAGAGAGAGAAACTTTCTTTTTGTAAATGAGCTTTCCTGGCAAATCTCAATTGCTCCATCTGTGAATAATGGAAACAATGCCAAAGCACAGCTCAGAGCAGTCAGAGAATTGGAGTCTTTCCTGCAGTCTGCTCCTGTAACTTCTTCCAGACATCCTCTGGGAATAAATGATACTACCTGGCAGATGTCTGGGATCTTGGAAAAGCCTTCTGTATTGGAGCTGAGTCACACTAACACCTATGTTGGCAAAGAGTTAGACTTCTTACTAAACATCCAGTAGGTCAAGCTAGTTCGCTAGTTCTCTACATAGTCCTTCCGGTATCCATAAGGAATTTTTAAATTTTCTTAGGAAAATGAAGCAGAAGGTACCTTGTGAATTTATATAATAACAGAATGTTATTTCAAGTATTTTCACTTTCTGATTATTTGTTAAACTTCTGGCTCACTGATAAAGGGTTAATTAAGCAAAATGGAAAAAAATAAATAGCTATTTTGTTCATTGTAGATTAAGAAATTATGAGGAATATTGAAAAATTTATAATTAACATGTGCAATAGTAATTCTCAGGTCCAGATCTATGACTTTACATATTTACTTCTTATTTGAACATCAGTGAGACCCAACATGTATGCTTATCAAACAAAAGAAAGGTTCTTTGCATATGGTAAAAATGACAAAGATCTGACTGACAAACTTACAGTTATATATGTGATCAATTTTTATCACTTGTGAAAATACAAATTTCAAAAAGTTTTAGAAAGAACTACTCAATGAAGTCATAAATTTTTGAGAAAAATATTTAATCTGCTTTGGCAGACAACTCATTTTTGGGGAGTTTGATGAATTCCTAATTTCTTAGTTATAATAAAGATGCAAAACAATGAAATTTATTTCAAAAATAATGAATTGTGAAGTATTTTAAATTTTTATTTTCTTTGGAAAGGCAAGTATAAATGGATGTAAGACCAGGCATTTTATCCCCAGCTCCCAGGCCCACCTCACCACCAAGAAGTCTATTTTGTATCCTTTTAGGAACAAGTTCTATTGGATGCAGCCCCAAGGACTGCCCCAGTGCTATGTTCACATCAGCAGGCACCAACTCAAGGCCAAACACATAAATGCCAAGCCTCTGGGCCCACAGTAGCATCAGGATAGCCATAGTACCATATCCCAGCTCTAGTTTGCTTCTCATAGACCCTGGCATCCAGCATCCCATTGGCAAGTACATCCAGGCTCCAGTTCATCCCCAGAGTTTAGGCCCACCTGATTGGATTAGCACCAATTTGGTCTTTTGTGAGCTCAGGCAACAGGCTTTCCCAACTGCTGATCCAGGCACAAAAATGTTTGAGTACTGGAGTAACAAGCTCACTTGCAGACCCTATCAGACAGTCTGTCCATAATCTCTCGATGGGCCCCTAAACATACAAAACAAATATTAATAGAACTGAAGGGAGAAATAAGCAGCAATATAATAACAGTAGAAGTCCTCAATAGACTGCTTTTAATAACAGAGAGGTCATCTGGAAGAAAATCAATAAGAACCAGTGAACTTGAACGACACTATAAACGAAGGGACCAAACAGACACATACAGAACATTCCATTCAACACCGTGCAATACACATTCTTTCAAGTGCACACATAGCTTATTCTGGGATATATCATGTGAAACAGTGAGAAGGCAATTCCAATCATGGGAGAAAATATCTCCAAATATATATTTTATAAGGGTTAATTTCCAAAATACATAAGAAACACTCACAACTGAATAGTAAAAAGCCAAATATTAAGAACAAAAAATAGGCAAAGTAACTGAATAGACATATCCGCAAAGAAGACATACAAATAACAAATAAATATATGAAAAGATGCTCAAATTCACATGATTACATCAGGGAAATGTAAATAAAACCACATTGAGACATCATCTCATACCTGTTAGGAAAACTATTATTAAAAAACAAACAAACAGTGTTGGCAAAGTTTAGTAGAATTTAGGACCTGACCTGTTAATACTCTTGGTGGGATTCTTAGTTGCATAGCAGCTAGCTTTTGAAAACAGTGTGGAGTTTCTTCAAAAAATGAAAAACAGAATAAGAATATCACCCAGTAATCTCATTTCTGAGTACATATCAAAAATGGCTGATATTAGGATCTCAAATAGATTTACTGCACATATAGGTTTATTACAAGCATTATTCACAATTGTCAGATACAGAAACAACCCAGAAGCATCAGCTCATTAATGAATGAAGAAAATATGGTGCAGTCATACAATAGGAAAGTCACAGAGATGAACCTGAAAGACATTGTGCTGAATGAAATAAATAAGACACAAAAGAACAAATAATGCACAGTTTCTTTTACATGAAACATCTAAAATAGAAAATATACAGAAGCAGAGAATAGAATGTTATTTTATCAGGTAATGAAGGGAGAAGAGTATGGAAAAAATAAAATCCTAGAGATGAAAGAATAAATCTATTAGAACGAATAAATTCTGCAAGAGTTGCAGAATACAAAATCAAGACACAAAAATCATTACTTATCCATACACTAATATTGAAGACTCTGAAAAAGAAATTAAGAAAACATTCCCATTCAAAATGGCATCTAAAACATGTACACATGTATGTAAATGCAAAACTGATACCTGTTGAAACTATTCCAGAAATCGGGGAGGAGGGATAAAGGAGAGCAACGAACAGAGGTAGAAAATTCCAGTATGTTATATTTGATGCGTTGTAAGATCCTTTATAAATGCCACAATGTACCCACATGCAGCACAATAAAGAGAAAAAAAAGTAGCACCTAAAATAGTGAAAATTTTAGAAATAAATTTAACCAGGTTTTGCCAAATAATTTTTAACGCAACACAAATAATGGGAATTTATCCTATGTTCATAGATTGGAGCATTTATTACAGTTAAAATGTCCATATTATCTAAAACAATGTACAGATTCAATGCAATTTTACTAAAATCTCATGGCATTTTTTTATAGAAATAGTAAAACAAAAATCTTAGCTGGGTGCTGGTGGCTCACAACTATTATCCTAGCTAATCAGGAGGCAGAGATCAGGAAGATTATGGTTCAAAACCAGCCCTGGGCAAATAGCTCACAAAACCCTATCTTCAAAAAAAATCCATCACAAAAAATGGCTGGTGGAGTGGCTCAAGGTATAAGCCCTGAGCTCAAACCCCAGTAGCACACACACACACACACACACACACACACACACAAAGAAAATCTTATAATTTGAAATGAAATTGAGGTTTTCAAAGCATGCCACACATCTGCAATAGTCAAAACAGTGTGGTACCAGTGAAAACACAGACTTACAAGTCTACATACTAGAAACAATCCTTGACTATATGGTTAAATAATCATTCATCAAAGGATATTGAAAAATTGGATATCTCCCTAACAAAGGGTGATGTTGAACCTTTACCTATTTCCTTTAGAAAAATTAACTCAAAATGGATTTAAAGGCCTAAGTGTGAGATTTGACACCATAAATTTCCAAGAAGGAAAACATTCATGGGGATAGTTCACTACGTGGGATTTGGCAATGGTTTCATATATGTGTCCCCAAAAGTAAAATAATAAGAGGGAACATCATAGAGGTAACATCTGATTATTAGGGACATGCCAATCAAAATCACAGTAAGATAATCACCTTACATGTGTTAGGGTGAATATTGTAAGAGCCAAAACAAACCCAAAAACTACCAAGTGCTCATAGAGATGTGAAGAAATTGAAACTCTGATGCACAGATATTAGGAAGGAAAAAAATGATAGCAGTTGCTATGGAAACCATTATGGAATTTTCTCAAAGATTGCTATGTTATCCTGCAATCCCACTCTTGTATACACTCAAAATAATTGGAAACAAGATCTTGAAGATATTGTTTCTTCATGTGCATTGAATCATTGTTCATGACTAATGAACAAAAAGTGGAAGCAACCTAAATGTCCAATAATGCATGAATGGGTAAAGAAAAGGTGGTATATTTACTTATATGTGTATGTATGATGTAGAATATTCTTCAGCATTACTAAAAGAAAGGAAATCTTATAACATGCTACAACATGAATGAAGTTTGAGAACATTATGCTAAGGGAAATAATTCACAAAAAGATAAACATTGCTTGATTCTACTTATATGAGCTACCAAATTATGGTAATTTACACAGAATGTTGGATGCCATGGGCTGGAGCTATAAGAAAAGGGGAAATTTTGTTAAGTAGGTATAGAATTTTAGTTTATGAAGATCAAAAAATTCTGGAGATCTATTGCATGTGCATATAGTTAACACTATCATATTGTGCACTTAAAATAAATGGTAAATTTTATGTAATATGCTTTTGATCATAACAAAATAATATGATAGGTTCTTGTCACACACACACACACACACACACACACACACACACACACAACAGGCTATAATGTACCAAACAATTTTTTTCTTCTTTCTTTCTATTGAAAAATAAGGAAAGTCTCCTGGAAAAAAGTGGACCTGAATATAAACTTTAAGGAAAATATAATGCTCACATTTTAGGAAAAATAGGGATGAAACATTTAATTAGAAAATAATGTGCTAATGCAAAGAAGCACTTTAGATGTACTCCTCAAATTATACAAATTTTGATATATGCATTCATATAAAACACTTTACTGGTCAAGGTTGTGATTTCAATATCACACCTTTTAATCCACAGTTTCTTAAATAAAAGAAGTTGTTAGAGTTGGGAGGTAGTATTTTGGAAAATAGCACCAGGAAAGTAATAGCACCAGGTTAGAAATATGGATAAGATGTCTTCAATCATGACAAAATTTTGTTATCATTAATTAGGATAATAAGGAGTCACTGCAGTAATTTAAAGACAGGCTTATTTTGATTCAACTTGAAAATTTAAGCACAGCATTTCAGTGATATTTGCATAAAGACTGAATATGAATGAAGGAGAACCTTAGACTTGGGTCATAGTAGACTGCTACCTTCATTTAAAACCAAATATATGAATCCTGAAATAAATCACAAAAAGTTAAAATACAGAAGAGTAGTAAAATGAAGAGGGACGATATCCTAGTTACCTGTTGCTAGATAAAATGTAAAACAGACTCTTGATTTGGTATTATAAACAAGCAATTTTATACTCAGAAACTGCATGGATTAGAAATTCAGAAAATGACATAGTGAGGTAGACTATTCTCATATCCATAGTATCTGGCATGTATTACTCAGCTGAGATTGGAGCAAAGATGCATGATTCAGACTATGGCCTAAAACTATTGGATGTGTGAAAGGAGAAGTTCATATAATTTGGCATGACAACTTAAATGTAATGACATTTGAAAGAGGAAACACTTCTTCTGGTCCTTAATTTTAATTATTTTATAAATAATTATTAGTGAAGCAGTTGTAACCATACCATGGCTGCTTAAATTAGCTGTTGCAACCTTCACAAATATCATTCTTCTCCTCATAATCATTTTATCATTCAAAGAAATATAGTAAGGTTATGGTTACCCACATACATATGCACACAGGTTACACATGTCTTTACAATACATGCTAAAACATTTGCCTTATTTGAGAATAATATATTTTGACCAATTCTAATATAGATGCACAGAACCAAAATTTAAATTTTAATATTTCTTATTTGTATGTGATTCCAGATAAAATCAGATGAGATTGAAATTAGTACATTCCTCCATAAAAAATATTTTATTCCTGTTTTTGGATGGCACTTAACAATAGAAATGAATCTGTTTTTTGTTTTTTTTCTGGAGCTTAAATTTGTACTGAACAAGTTTTGATTAGAGTGATTCAAGCACTGATGAATAGACTTAATAGTAAGATACATTTAGGAACACACCTATTCCTAAATAAGAAGCAAAAAATTCTTTATAAAATTGAGCAGTACTTTACTTTTAAAGAATAATCAAAGATTATAACAACATGAAAGGGAAATATTCCAAGTTTACTGATGGATTCTTGGTTTAACATTTGGGACTAAATATAGCACTTGAATTTTCATGTTAAGAAAAATATATTTTAAAAGCAGATTTCAGTGGTGATTATTTGTATCCATACACATAATTATCAACATTAATGATGTCAGGTCTGTTACCAATGCCTACTATTAGGAACAAGATGTGGAAGCTCTGTGCAAGAGTAATATTGCTATGTGAGCCAAACACCTTCTAAATAATTAAAGCAGCACTCACAGCCTTCTAAATATATAGGTATCTAGTCACCTGGGAGATTATCTTACAGTTGAGCACCTGTCTGCATGTCATAGTTATTAATGATACTAATAATATGGAAGCAACTCCATTCTGAAGGGGGAAATGCAACTGAGCACGATCCTTCTTTTCACAAAGGGGAGTTCCATTATTTAACTTTTTTCCTGATTTCTGGTCAGAAAAATTGGAATTGATTTTATTTGCTGCTGGCAGATGATTCTTATTGTAATGTAGAGTTTGCAGTATAAAACCTAAATATTTGTTTCCAAAATATTTGCTTTGTTAGTTTCTTTTCTTTTTTTTTTTATTGCTTGAAACAGTTTATTCAATCAGTATGAAAAAAAATCAGTATGAAATACATAGTGAGGAACAAGGAAAAAGTAATGGGGTTGGGATGCCAGTGTGATAGAAAAGATCACAGTCCCTGAATGCAGGATTCTATAATTGTCTGAAGTCCTGACTCTCAGTCTTTGCTATGATTGTGGGGTTATGGACAGGACCAGTGTAGAGGTTTATAGAGAGGGGACTTAAATCAGATGGAAAGGGTCTGAGGCTACCTATGCACCCTTGCTCTAGGAAAGAGGCTGGCAGCTGTGGCTGCCACTTAACAACTAGTCTGTTAAGCAGTCATGGATTTTATTGTATTTCTCAGGAAGAGGTCCAGCCATTATAAGTGTCATCAATGGCTAATTGAATCGAGACCTCACACATACTGAGTTATGTCTCATGCTTGCTAGCTCTGTAGTGAGTAGTTAGTACCTTTGCTGCCTTTATGAATGTTAGGTATCTCTTGCTCCTTCTGTCTCTATCTACAGCACACATGTACTGTTTACTTTGTCTTATAAGTTACTTTGTTAGATTCTTATAAGTTGTTCAAAGAGCACATCCTTTGCAATAGCGTCAGTTCAAACCCAACCAACCAAAACCACACATTTATTGTACAGCCCCCTCATACATACAGAAATTAAAGAACTGAAGCTATGACATTATCTATCTATGGGAAAATATGAACTCAAATAATTAAAAGAGAATCAGTAGCTTTTCTCTTTTCATGTAGTCTTTCCTTTGGATGAAATACATATTTGTAATTTTTAATTCAATTAGCTGAAGGATCAATAAAAAATAACTTATTCTTCAAAAATTTCATCCATTATCCATCTTCCAAATGAAAATCTGTAATGCAAAATAAATGATTTCTGGAATTAGCTGTAGGAATTTAGGTGAGTTATTTAATATTTGTGAATCTTCCTTTCTCAATTGCAATTGGTGTTTCATGTAATCAGTACGTTTTTGTTGAGGATTGCATGAACAAGACTGGACATACAGAACCTGTACATTTTAAGGAATAGCACTTCAAACTTATAATTACCTAAATGAGAGAGGGAGGGGAAAGAGAGAGAGTTATCCAAATAGAAAACCAATGCCTTCAATACTTCACAATTTGTAATTTTATAGTAGCTGTGGGTATCATTTCTGAGACTGCTTTTCAAACTCTGAGGTTTATGTAAACATGGTTTTTTGCTTTCTACTTTAGGAGAAAAAGGACTTCCAGACATGAGAGGAAGCAGTAACAAACACATTTATAAAAAGCAACCTACACAAAACCAATTTTATTACATCCACATGTGTGACTATAGAACAAATGTTTCCAAGAGAAGTAAAAATATGTGTGAACCAGCCTCAGACCTGCAGGAACACTTACTGTTAAAGAGTTTCATCTGATTTAATTCCCCTATTGACACCAATCTCTAACCATGAAGCTAGAGCCAAATCGATTCTTCCTGAGAAAAATATCAATGTAAATTCAGAATTTAAACACATCTTTGTGCAATCTTGTATAAATCATAAATTCACAACAAAGAGAAAGAAACGTTTTTCTAACTTTGACTATTCTTGTTAACAAAAAGCCAGACAACTTTTGGACACAAATGAGCAGTTAATAACAATTATATGTAGTCTGTGGAAAAAAAAGAGTATAAGACATAGTCTTTTTCTACAGTTATTTTAAATGTAGACCAGGGAATAAACAACGTGAAGCTAGAGAATTGAACTTTATTCAGTAACAATGGGCCTTCATTGGAAATCTTCATTTGATAGGGATTCTTTCATCTGAATACACTTCTGGCTCCATCAGATATGACCCATGTTTACACCTAAGTAGCCTTTCAGTCTGCTTCTTTCCAATGGATGACTGAAGAACCAAAGACTTCTTTCTATTTTGAAGAATTGTCCTTACATATCTTAGTAAATGCTTATAAAATTCCTTTAAATACTTTGTGAGTTTTCTGTCTTTAAAATCACACAGTCCTTCCTTTAGATCAATTTTGTATAGATGGTAAAAGAAGTTAGTTGAAACTTAATGTGATTTAGCAGGAAATAACTCATCCACATCTGAGATCATCGGGACCATCTTAAAGTCATGACAGTGCAGGCAGAAGTTTTCCTCATTCTCTGCAGTGTATGGTACACTTTACTTCAACCTCCAGTTACATAATCCTTGCTGTTATTTACTAAAACTTTCCTTAAGACATCTATAGCTATACAAGATACTTAAGTTTAGAATTTGAAGAAGCAATTCTTCTGTTCTAAACTGAGTCACTTAGTTATATTCAGATTGCACCTGGTCCACTGTGCAGTCAGGGGTGTGTCCACACACCACTGACACTTTGGTGAAAATTCTTGGAGGGCTGGATTCAGTTGATCTTTCCTTCTTATTGTTGTCTCAGGATCACTCCATATAGTCACTAAAACACAGTATTCAAACTTTAATGGAGATTCAAGCCTCCAAGACAGCAATGTAGATGGCCTATCCTTTGAAAGGAGAGTGTTACCTTTACCATAAATTTGCCTTCAGAACAATTACAGGCCAGTTCTGTTCTAAGGAGG
This sequence comes from Castor canadensis, assembly GCF_047511655.1. Lineage (NCBI taxonomy): Eukaryota > Metazoa > Chordata > Mammalia > Rodentia > Castoridae > Castor > Castor canadensis. The sequence goes on along the minus strand of NC_133398.1, from coordinate 30,928,220 downwards.
GAAACAGAAGCTAACTTTCAATGGGCTAAGTATCAAAGAATCTCAATCTGTCTGTCATTCTGCCACTTGTCTTACTGAAGGAACAGATAAAGTCTGAAGAACATTAGAATTTATAAAATGCACAGTAATATGAATTAAACATAAGGAAGTAATAAAGTTAAACCAGGTGTTTGGCCCCTGTCAAACTCCTGGACTTATTCCTCTAGGCATCCTCATGCTCACCTCATGCCTTGGGGTATACTTATGCTTTGTTACTAAATCACTCTTTATTATTAAAAAAAGTTAAAACAATCTTAATAGTTGGCCTTAAAATATTATAAATAAAGTTGGTCTTAAAATATTTATAAAAATATTATAAATGTTATAAATATTCAGTGCACTTGAAAAGTTCAAAAAATTCATTCAGTCTAAAAAATGAAGGTGAAAGGAAAAGAATAAAATTAATAGAACTACTGTTAACTCATGGGATACTGTTAAATTTTCAAAAAATACCTTTACTGAGAATCACAGAAAAAGAAGAGAAAGATAAAGAGGGAGTAAAATATATAAAGACATCATGTTTGAATATTTCCTAAATAAAATGAAAAACATTGACCTAGTAAACTAGGAGAATTAATTAATTTTAAACAGCATATAAGAAAAGAAAGCCACAGTCAGCCACATCATAATCAAAGTGTTAAAAAAGATAAAGGGGAGCATTTGAAAAGAACAATTTGTCCATCTTTTTCTCTGCTTTTTTTGTCCAAAAACCCTTGCCCATACTAATATCCTGAAGCATTTCCCATTCCAGTGGTCTCATTGTTTTGTTATTAATTTTGAATAATTTTTGTAAAGGATGAGAGTTTTCTTCTGTATGTGAATGTACCATTTTCCCAGAAGCATTTATGGAAAAGACTATTCTTTTTCCTATGTGTGTTTCTAACACCTTTGTTGAAAATGTGTTTGCTATTGATGCACGGGATTACTTGCAGGCTTTTTATTCTATTCCATTGGTCTATGTGTCTATTTTTATGACAGTACCATGAAGTTCTAATTACTACAGATTTGTAGTATATTTTGAAGTCAGGCAATACAATGTTTCCTACTTTATTCTTCTTGCTCAAAATGGCTTTGACTATTTGATGGTCTCATGGTGCCATATAAAATGTAAAAATTTTTTTTCTTTGTACGGTGAAAAGTGTCATTGATATTTGAATGGGGAGTGCATTGAATTTGTAAATTGCTTTAGGTAGTATGTACACTTTAAGAATATTAAATGTTCTAATATATGGTCACAGGATGTCTTTCCCCTTTTGTACCTTATTCACTTTCATTCACCAATGCTTTACAATTTTGCTATAGAGTTCTTTCACTTCTTTGGTTAAATTTATTAAGCTTTTTAAAAATTTTTTGTAGCTATTATAAATGGGGCTGCTGTCTTGATTTCTATTTCAGATAACTTCTCATTGCACATGAAAAGGCTCCTGATTTTGGTATATTGACTTTGTATCCTGAAACATTGCTGAATTCATTTATTCTAACTGTTTTTTGAAGGAGTGTTTAGTGTTTTATGTGTATAAAATCATGTCATCTTCAAATAACTTTTTTTCCAATTTGAATGGCATTTATTTCTTTCTGTTGTCAATTGCTCTAGCTAGGACTTCCAGGAATATGCTGAATAAAAAGTGTTGAAGTGGGAATCATTTTCTTGCCCTAAGTCTTCGTGGAAAAACTTAGCTTTTCCACATTCATAAGATGTTAATTTTTAACTTAGGTATGTTTGTTATTATGTTGACGTAAGTTCATTTTATATCTAATTTGTATTTTTTGGTATTGTACTATAATTATTCAGGCTTCATTTTTCTCTTCTCAAAAATGAAAATGAAAATGCAATATCACAAGATCATTCAATGAAATGTTTTCTATAAAACGCTTAATATGGTATCTGGAACATAGCAACCTCTCAAAAACTGGCAAGGCATAGCTGTTACTAAAGGGAAATACTCTGAAAATCACTGCTTAGTTGTTTCATTCTTCTCCTTTACTTAATAATATAAGAAAATTCTGAATTCTATTTATTTTTTTGGTGAGATTGGGATTTGAACTCAGGGCTTCACACTTGCCTCCATGAGCCAGGCTTTCAGTCTATTTTGCTTTGGTTATTTTTTGGAGATGGGGTCTCATGAACAATTTACTCAGGCTGGCCTTGAGCCGTGATCTTCTGATTGCTGCCTCCCAAGTAACTAGGATTATAGTCATGACCATCAGTGCCCAGCCTATTTAATCCCAAAACCTCAAATAAGTCGAAAATCTAGAATGTATTTATGTATGTATACTGTTTTAGAACAAATATTTTAAATAATGTTTTATGATATTAAGAAGTTTTATGAATAAAGTAAGAAATAGAGCAAATTTATTTTTGCTTTTAATTTCAATCACATGATTAAATTTGTAAGTAGCAAAGTAACAAAGAAGCAGGAATTCATCCTGTTTATTCTGTTATCCTCCTTTAAATATTAAAAAGAAAAACAAACCATGAAAAGTGTAAGGAGACAATCCATAAATAAATCAAGTAAGATATTTCTTATTGTTTTTCAACTATGTTAACTTGAACGATATCAGCTTCAATTCCAATATAAAATCTAAAACAGTAATATAATCCTAATGCCAGGTCAGCAACACTTAAAAAAATTATACTTTTCTGAGATACACATATATTTTGTTTTTCCTGTGAATAGATAAAAGCCAAGTAACTGGTATATGCCTTGCAATTCACACTGATCTGGCACAAAAGGGTGATAAGAGTATGCATACTTTGCACCTGGAAGCAAGAAAGTAGAATGCTCCAACAGAAGTGGCTTCATTGTCACTAGGTGCATCCCTATGGAGACACTGACTGAAAGGAAAAGCCTTCAGATGCACACAGCAGGGATACCCTAGGATGACCTGAATACTCCTCAAAGGTGCTCTTCTACCTTTTGTTCACAATAAACTATACTGCATTCTTTCTTCTGTTCTGTAAAGGTATACATCTTCCAATTTGATATATACAAGTAATTTAATAGTGTTATGCTAAAAGTCCATTAAAATTTCATAGAATTTTCAAATCACAGAAGTTATACAAATTTATAAATGTGGAAATGTATAGAGTATTTAAATCAAGTACAATATTTTTAACTAAAATGACACGCTTAAAACTCCTTAAGATCTAACATACTTGGTGTAAATACAAACCAGTATCTTACACAATTGAAGTTATGCTGTATGTATTGTTTTGTATTTGTTTTATTTTTTCTTTTTTAAATTTCTTAATGCTTTTCTTCCTTTGTCATTATGTTTTATTCATTTCCTGTTATTTTTCAAAGACATAATGCTAATGAGTAGCTACATAGCATTTCACTGTGTGAATTATTGTAATTGTAATTGTATTCTTGGGCATGTGGGTGTTTTTTAATGTTAGTCATTATTTATACATCTTATAGAGCTATCATTGCATGCTTAGTCCCCACTGACTTTTTGGTAAAGAATAATTAGCATATCTCTTTAATATTAATGATTCTTAAACTCCTAGAGAAAATATATTTTGTCTTTGTTTAAAAATATGACCTTAGTGGAAAAAAAATCTCTCTTACTGGACATTTTGTGTGGACAAAACTTGGTAAAGGGGATATTTTTCTTTTCCCTTCTTTTTTTTAACCAGAGTGTCCCCTAAATTACTTAAAGCCTATAAACTTAAGTGATTAAAATGGTTTATGAAATTAGATTACAGTTCAGTAACTTAAATCCAGCACCAAATACATGTTATGATTATAGCTATGTGACTGGCTAATACTTTTTTTGTTTGAGGACCTTTGGGACCTGATGTTGCAACCTCTGAGACTGACAAAAGTTTTCCATCTTTCCTTTGGTCCTACAAAAAAGGAGTTGCCTTTTTTTGAGAATTTATAGTAAAATAGGACATGTACTTATCTTTATACAATATTCTGCTTTAACTCCTATTTAGACTTAACAATAAACTGTTTCCATTAGGATTCTTTTTGAGCAGAGTTTCTGTATAAAAACTTACATTCATCTAGAAGAAAATTAATTTGTTCCACTTTGGGACTTGAAAGAATAGCTTTTCCCAAGCTAAAGCAATTATGGTCTATCATTTCTTTAATGCAAAACTTTATTTTATTGATTTGTATTTTATATAAGAATTTATTGCTACCTTAACATGGGGCCTTTGTAATTTGGCATTTTATTTCCATTCTCTGGTTTTATTTGACATCATAAGAGTAATAGTACTATTATATAATAAATTGAAAAGGCATATGGTCATTCTTTAGAGGAGATCAAATATCACAGATTTAAAAATTTCTATAAACTTATATGCCTGAATCTAGTTTTGTTGCTATTAGAGAATAACTGATGATGCACAGATGACACGCGCAGGAATTTCAGGTGCTCAGGGTTCTTGAGCCTGCTCTGAGAATGAAAGCACAGACAGACTTTAACAGCAGAGGTCAGAAACATTTTATTTATAGAGAATTAAGTTGGAGAAAAGAGAAGAGAAAGACTGCATATTGGGGAATGCAGGGGGACCCAGAAACCGATGATCCCATGGGCCAGGGTGGGGAGTGGGGTTTTATACCCTATTTTCATTGCCTGATGGCAGAGATGCCTTTCAGATACAAACAGGCGTTTCTAGGGAGGAGAAGTGTCTCCTTGACCACTTATCGCCTTTTGGGACCTCCTGCAGTCCTTCAGTCCTTCATTGAAAATAGATAACTGCAAACAATGGAAATTTATTTCTCATAGTTTTCTATGCAGTGACATTCAAGATCAAGGTGCTAGCAGGTTCAGTGTATAGTTGAGGGTTGCTCTTTGTCACGATCCCCACCAAAAAAAATTCTAACCTCTTAATAAGATGATATGGTTTCTTAGATAGGATTACAATAATCACTAATCATAAAAAGTAATAAAATATATAAAGTGAATTTTTCATCTTTGTTTAAACATATGCCATTAGTATCCTCATGTTTTTCATGGTCATTAAGAAGACAAAGTAAAAATATACAACAGGTTCAAATAGGCAGTGAAAGAGGAAAGTCAAACAAAAACTGGAAAATCTCAGCATGAATACTTATCTAAAATATGGGACTATAGAAAGACTGGTAGAAGAATATCCATAACAAATTTGTGATAGCCCAATAGAAGAAAAAAAAGCTATAAAACAACGGTGGGTAAACAAAATGTGATAGCAACAAAAAGAAACAAACTACTGACATATGCAATAATACGGTTGAAACTCAAAAACATATTGAGTGAAAACTAAACTCATGAGAGTTTATTATGCACAATCTTACGAATTTGATATTCCAATAAAGTTAAAACTAATATATGCTTTAAAAGGTGAGAAAATGTTTGCCTTCTAGGGAGATAGAGGTATAATATTTTCCTGGAAAGGAATACTAAAAACTTTCTGTAGTGATGAATACATTATTTTTCTTGTTTGAAATGTTGATTAGCTCATTGACTAAATACTTAAATATATGCATTTTACAGAATTTAAAGTGTTCATAAATGTTACAACCAAAACCATCCATGCCAAACTGTCTCTTAAAGGATCTCTGACTTTGCAAAAGCTGACATAAACAATGACCTCATTTTATATTTAATTTCCCAGATAATATTCAGAATCAGATATTATCTTAAAAGTGATCTTTGTTTTTTCTAGCATTACATTTGCAGTTAATATAATCTTGATGAATTCATATAGTTATAATAAGTATTTCTATAATGATACATTTATAGTTACTATTAATATAACAAGTATTTTGATACATTCTATTCACAAATATCAAGATAGATTATTTTCAAGAAAATTCTATTTTCTTCATTTAAACTCAAAAGTATATTTCTTTTATCTAAGAATTCTGGATGAGACTGCTGTCAATATCCCATGTCAGTATGTTAAGTTGCTAAAATACACCTTTAATTTTTTTTTTTTAATTCCCTTAGCTTGAAAGTATCCATCTTATTGTTTTGGTATGAATAAATATTTCTAAGTGCTCAGGGCAGTTGTATCTGTGCACTGCTTCATAGTTCTTGACTTTGAAAAGTCTTCTCAAGTATCCTGGTAATCTCCATATAATCTTTATGCTTCATTTTAAGTTGTTTTTTTTTAACCTATATTTCTGGTTTAGGACAGTTTATGAAGATCACTATACATATTTTGGGATGAGAAAGATTTATTTAGCACATGCTATGAGGTAATGATCAAATAAATCATGAAGAATACCACTTTGTTTTCTTCATTTCTCCCTAAGCCTTTAAACCACGAGTCATCAAATTATGGACATTTTCTCATATTCTTTCCAAGGATGGCCTTCTCTTTCCTTCTGTAGACACTTTATCAATCTAAATCACGTTTGCCATAAATATGTTTGTGTGTATTGGGCAAAACAAGCATAATACATATAGGTATAGTTTTATGTATGCTTATATCACTGTGCTTTTTAAATAGAAACTTAGCAAATAAAACACTTTTACTCATTGGTTGTCCGATGAAAAGCCACAGGGTCCCCATCTCATGACTGTTTGTCCCTGTGCTCAATATATGGAGTGAAACTGCTACATAAGTCCCATCCCTGATCAAGAATTGTAATTCAATACTTTGCAAAAATCACTGCTCATCAGTCAGTGTATTTTTTAGAGAAAAAATATCCTTACAATATTCTAAAAAAGTTAATTGCTCAGGAGCCCCTGATCTATCAGAGTTTATTTATGAAAAACTATGAAATTTTAAAACCTCAGTCAAGGCAGGTCATTGGATAAAAGTTTTCTATTTGTTTTCAGTAATTGCAACTTCACTCCTGAGGATATGAACTTCCAGGTGTCATATGTAAATGATTAATTGGATCCCTTTCCAATCATTAAAGAAGCCCCACTATGTTTCTATGTTGCCTGGAAAATACGGAAGTTAGCTTTACACAATATTTTGGCAAAAATTGCTGGCATACAAGAGCAAAACACATGCAAGTTGGCAAGAAAAATACCTTATGTATGAAATCATTTTCAAAGCAGCAGGTGCAAAGCCAAATTCACTTTACCTGTTCCTATAATATGCACAAACTTATATACAAAAATTTAAATCCTTGTCTAACTTAATGTTATTTGGCTCACCTTTTAGATTCTCTTGATTACACTTTCAGGGAAAAGAAAACGTTTTTAGAATTGGGATGAAAAATATTTCTCCTTTTTAATACATGTATTTACCACGATATATATAAAATATATTTCTGCCCTCCTCACTCCCCATCCTACCGCAAGACTACAGACTCACAGTTTCTTTCACATCCATATATGCTAGGTCTGATAGTTAATTTTATGTGTCAACTTGACTCAGCCATGTGGTGTCCAGATATTTTGTCAAATATTACTCCAGATGTGTTCATGAGAATGTTTTGGATGAGAATACCATTTCTTTTGATAGACTAAATAAATCAACTCCCTACTGTGGATGACTCTCATCTAACCAGTTGAAGTCCAAATGGAACAAAAGAGGCTAGCCAGCCCATGACTAAGAGGGATCTTCTCATGTCTGATTGGTTGAGTTGAAGAAATAATTTCCTGTCTTCAGATTCGGACCAACTACAATTAGTTCACTAGTTTTCAGACAGAAATTTACATCACCACCTCTCTTCATTTGCCAACCCTCAAAATTATACTGTAACTACACCATTGGCTTTCCTGGGTTTCCAGCAAACTGACTGCACATCTTAGGACTTAGCTCCATAATCATGTGAGCCAATTCTGTTTAACAATCTCATTTTTTGTATATTCATCATGTTGATTCTACATTCTACATAACCTTAACACAGATTTTGTACTGTACATGTGTATATTTTATACAGATAGATAGATTTCTCTGAATTCCATATGAATTGAGACTTTGTAGATGTCTTGTATTTACTGATGAGAATGTTGTGCCTGAATTGTTGTGAATGGAACATTATGTTTCTTTGCTTGTTCATTCTGGTTACATTCATATTCTTTTCTAGGGAGTCATAAGACTCTTACTCCATTTCAGTAATGGTACCTATCTTTTTGACAGGCAATTTTTCATCGCTTGTTTCCTATGCTATCCATTAAGTTTTCCCAGAAAATTCATGTCATTTACTGTAGGTGCACCAATGGGTGCGTTTTTTTTTTTTTTCCGATTGTAGTAACAGTAACATGGTTTGTATGAGTGCTATGTGGGGGTATAAATTACAAATAAATTTTTATGATGGTTTAACATATTTATCACTATTTAAGCAATGCTTTGTTATGTTCCTATTTTGCTTGTTTGTTAAGTCATGGTAAGTAATGTTGTTGGATTTTTGTATATATTTTATCTCAGTGAATCTACTAATCATGTAGATTAGTAGGTTCTTAGAATAAGAAGAATCAATTGACTTTCTGTTGCTCACTATTCAATAAACCAGTATAGTTGATTCTGGCTCTTTAATATTGATCATATCTTTTTCATAAATATTGTCTCAATTGAAAGCTTAATGATCTCACATTGAAATTGCATTTTTCAGTCAAGTATTCTCTTTATTTACTTTTGTACTTAATTTTAGTGCTCATTTCACTCTTTTCATCACAGATGCTACAATTTCTCCTCCAAAACTAAATCATGTATGTACCTTATTTAAAGCAGTGCTCTATTACCCACACAACAAAATTCATCATACATACTATGACATGAAATCTTCTATGTTCTTACTAGTCTCTACTTTTAATAATTTATCTAATAAGTTTATGGTTCCACCCGACTAATGTATGAACCAAATAATGAAAAAAAAAGATTCAAGAAGTGACATCCTAGAACCTCCTTATTTAGAAAAGAAGGTATGTTTAAACTTCCATTCTTACCATGAATTTCAAGATTCTGTCTCAAATATTTTTCTGGATTATCTGGAGAGAGGTCTTCATGACTCCACTAGGCATTTGATGCTTACAATTCTATCACATTCCATCAGGGGATATATTAAATTTGAGTAACATTAAATATTCTTTTTATACGTAAGTCTCTAGTAAAAAAATTTCCAATTTTAATTTTAACTCTAGTAATTAAAAAGCTTTGCCTTTTAATTTCCATAAAATATTTATTCATGGAATGACTCTTGTCCTTTAATTAAATTTAATAGGTCTTTTCCATTTTGAGGTTTAGTCTGTCCTTTCTGGTCATAGCTAACTAATTCCTGCCTAAAAGAAAAATAAGTCTTTAATCCAAAATTTCCTGCCAAATTGTATGAGCCCTTTTCCCATTACTAATAACAAGATACCTAGGCTGGGTAATTTATAAAGAAAAGTGATTTATTTAGCTTGTAGTTTTGGAGTCTGTTCATCCAAACAGCATGTCATCGGCTTTTGCAAATACTTTCTAGCTGTGTCACATCTTAGCAGATGGTTTCATTGTGGGAAGTATTAGGGAGGAGAGATCACATGATGAAGCAGAAAGCCAGAGAAAGGGTGAGGTAGTTTTGCTAGTTTATAACAACTATCTTAAAAAATGAACTCAGGATCACACAGAAAACACCTTAAACCCCTCTGAGGGCAGTGGCTCCAAGAGCCTAATGAGCTCCCTTCTAGCACCTCTCAATATTGCCATGCTGGTGACCAAGCATCTCATATAAGAACCTTTGGAGCAAATTGTAGCACAAAGCAAGAAGGTAAAGTCTCCCATAAGTAACATCCTTACATAGTTGAATTTTTAATACAGAAATACCTATGAAGTATAGAAAATAATTATTGATTTAAGGCACACTTGTTCTTTTGAAATGCCAGGCATAGAACCCAGGGCCTCCTGAATATCAGGCATCTGTTCTAACACTGAGCTACTGCGTTAAATTCTGATTACTTTGTTATGCAATAGTAGATAACCATTATACCTGATAGCCATAAAACTTCCACAGATATACTGAACAATCAATTAGCACTGTCTTCTAAAGTCAATCGTGATCACTTCTCAGACTTTTGGCTAAGATCAAGTGCAAAGTTGATCATAGGTGAACTATCAATTAACATCTCCATTCCTAGTTGTATATGTAAGAGAAATGTATGCACATTTATTATAGCAGGCATTGAAACAGTCAAAAACTGGAAATACTGGAAACGTCTAAGAACAGAAGAGTGAATAAACAATTTGTATTCTTAAAGTCTAATATCATACAGCAATGAAAATTGACAAATGACAGCCACACACATGAACATGGAATCAAGTAAGAGAGAAAGAAGTCAGACATACTATAACACACATCATATGACTCTGTTAAGAATAGACAAACAAGCAAAACAAAAATAAATAAAATGGAAAAACTAATACATCAAATGTGGGTGAGGGGGGAAATAATAACTGTACATAGACAGGAAATCACCTCATTTATTAAAGGTTTGTTCACTGAGTCATAGTACATGGGGATCTTTACTTATGATTTATGCCATTTCTGTGTATATTATGCACTTTCAAAAGGCTAAAAATAGGAGAATATTTATAATAATAATAACTATATAATTCTATGTAACAGAATTATAGAATAACAATAATTCTATAATTAAACAATATCTGAGAAGAAATATATGAAATAAGAAAAATTTAAAAATATTAGAAGTATGATGCCTATAAAACTGAAATAAAATAAAGAGAAATAATAAGAGGAGTACAAGTGTACTTGTATGTACAAGTTACATAAATTGCAACTTTTATTTAATCATTAAAGTAAAGCAGGATCAATCTTGACATGGTTAGATAATGAACAGTGAAATGACCTAAATTAAAATTGACTAAATAATAATAATAGCTAATATACTTAAGAAATGAGCAAGAAAAGAATAAAAAGAACAATTAACAATTGATCAACTTGTTAAAGTTTATTAGTTGGATAAAATGGGACAAATTATGCAAGAAATTGAAAATGAGATAAAAGTATTAATGCTAGATTTTATCATCTTAATATATGAGGTTAAGGCCCATACATAAAAGTTTAACTTTTATTTATAGTTAATAAAAACAGGTTCTAATGTAATTTATAGGTATTTATGACTATTCACTAAGAGAAGAATAATCTATATTACTGTAAAATCAGTATGCAAAAATCCAAATAAGCAGTACATATTTGGCACATAAAAATATATAATGAATGTAAAAAGTTAAGAACCAGAAACATAAGACCAAGAGTCTTGGGAACAAAAATAATAATGGTGACATGAGCTGTTTGAATTTATTTAAAATTCATTGTTTTCTTAAAAGAAATATTTTCTTATACAATCTTCAATACAACTCAATTCTATAAGTGAAAGCTTACCCATTTTAGAAATAAGGATACATACAAACCCATAGACCTACATGTTGTTCTAATACCAAGATTGAAACAAGGTCTAAATATTTTTGAAGACTCAGCTCACAGCCACTGTACTTTAGTCCTTCATTCCAACTATTAACCATTAAAGAACAAAATGACAGTGACAGGTTAGCAGTATAATATTTGGCAAATACATATCAGTTAAATACCAACAGTTACAAACATACAAAATACCACGAAGGCTAAGCAACTGTTATGCAAAATTTACACAAGGTTAATTTATATTAATAAAGAACATTATTCACTTTTGAGATACTACAGCCATTAAATATGATTTATTTAAGGTGATCCCTAAAAGTGTTGAGGAATCATATTCCATTTTTCACTCTGTACCTAGTAAGTGCCATTTCCTTTGCTACTTTGCTTAGTAGAAAATAGTAACATTGCCCCTCTGCAACCAACATATTGTGTGAGTAAATCAAGGAACATCGTAAGACTGACTGTACTTTCAGAACCACAGAAAATGTTCGGGTTTTTAGGAAAACTTCATATGCATTTTACTACTTCATCTTCACAACCTTTTCTATCATCTTTAAATAGAGAAAACAGGCCAAAAGAGATAAAATGATCCCTAAAATGGCAAATCCTTAATTCAAATCCACTTACTGTAATTACTAACCCACTCTGCTTGCCATTACATCCTTACACTTTCAAGTCCAAATTGCTGGTTCTAGTTGAATTACATGGTGTGGTTCTTAAAGTTGCACTTGATTAGATGGGTATTGATGTACATCTATTATCTTAGTTCTTTGGAAGGTTAAAGCAGGGTTCAAGATCCCAAGTTTAAGGACAATTCGGCAAAATTACCTAGATACTTCCTATAAAAATAAAGGTGAAATGATTAGGGGCATGACTCAAGTAATAGAGTGCTCGCATAACATGTGGAAGGCCTTGAGTTCAATTCTTGATATTAGCAAAACAAAACAAAACAAAAAAAACTGTCCAGTCTAGGGGAAAGGTTTAGCATATTCTTATTGGCAGTCTTTCTTTTATTTTGTTACAATTTAAAAACATTGGACAATTATATATTTGTATGCATTTATATTCTGCAAAACAGAAGTCAGTATTTTATCTGCAGACTATAGCAATGTATTTATAACCCAAAGAAAAAAATAATAGAAAAATGCAAAGTTTTGTATATACTTAACCAAAGATTACATATGAGCTCAAAATAGGGGAAGCCAGTTAGAACCAACTTTTGTTATTATATTGTACTGAAAATAAGCAGAGTTCCAATTAATGAAAACAATCAATTTATTCATTCATTTAATTATCAAATGTTAATTGCAGCCTTTTTTGTGTCTTTACCATCAAAAACAGTATGGTACTGTCAAAAACAGATATGACAACCACTGGAATAGAGTAGAATTTCCAGATATGAATCCACGCATGTATGCCCAGCTAATTTTTGAAAAAGGCAGAAAAAACCCACCAAAAATACAAAGGAGAGAAGACAGTCACTTCAACAAAACTGGATATCTGCCTACAGAAAACTGAAACTAGATCCGTGTCTGTCACCCTGTACAAGTATCAACTCAAAGTGGATTAAGGACCTAAATGTAAGATATAAAACTTTGAAGCTAGTGCAGGAAAGAGAAGGGAATACACTGGAATTAATAGGTGTAAGCAAGGAATTCCTCAATAGAACTCAAAAGTCTCAGCAACTAAAAGAAAGGATTGACAAATGGGATTACATGAAATTAAAAAGATTATGCACAACAAAAGAAATGGTCACCAGATTGAAAGGATGCCCACAGAATGGGAGAAAATTGTTGCCAGTTATACATCTGACAAGGGATTAATAACCAGAATATACAGGGAGCTCAAAAAACTAAACTCCCCATAAGTCAATGATCAAAAGAATAAATGGGCAAATGAACTGAACAGAAGTTTTTTTTCAAAGGAAGAAATATAAATGACTAAAAAACACATGAAGAAGTGCTAAATATCACTGGCCATAAAGGAAATACAAATCAAAACCATGTTTGTTTGTTTTCAGTTATTGCTTACCATTTTATTTTATCTTATTTTTCTTTATTCATTTATTCATATGTGGATACATTGTTTGGGGCATTTCTCCCCCCTTCCCCCCATCCCTTCCCTCTCCCCCTCACCCTCTTGCTTCCATGCAGAACCTGTTCTGCCCTTTTCTCCAATTTTGTTGAAGAGAAGACATAAGCAATAATAAGAAAGACATAGCATTTTTGCTAGCTGAGATAAGGACAGCTATACAGAGAGAGTCCTAATATTGCTTCCATGCACAAGTATATTACAACCTGAATTGCTTCATCTCTACCACACCTCTTCACTACTTCCCAGTAGCCTTCCCATATTGACCTCTGTCATTTTAAGGTTACTGTGTTAGCTCAAAACCATGTTAAGAGTCCACTTCATTCCTGTTAGAATGGTTACCATCAAGACCACCACCACTAACAAATGTTGAGGAAGATGTGGGGAAAAAGGAACCTTCATACACAGCTGATGGAATGTAAGTTAGTACAACCACTATGGAAAACTGTATGGAGGCTCCCCCAAAAAGCAAAAATAGAACTGCCATATGATCCAGCAATTTCACTTCTAGAGATACACTGGAAGGAATGTTAAGTCAGGCTACAATAAAGGCACCTGTACACCCATGTTTATTGCAACACTATTCATAATAGCTAAGCTATGGAAACAGCCAAGATGCCCTACTACTGATGAATGGATTAAGAAAATATGGTATTCATACACAATGGAATTTTACTCAGCCACAAAGAACAATGAAATTTTGTCATCCACCAGTAAATGGCTGGAACCGGAGAACATCATCTTAAATGAAGTTAGCCAGGTTCAGAAGGCCAAAGCTGAATGTTCTCTCTCATACATGGAAGACACACCTAATATAAATACAGCAATATCATGAAAAACAGATCACACCAAGGGGAGGTCACATACAAGAAGGGGAGGGCAAAAGAAGGAAGTAAAGCATTTGAATATGGTTGATGTACTTTCTATACAAGAATCAATATAGAATTTTTAAACCTGTTGAAATTACTATAAGAAGGGGACTAAGGTAGAAATGAGAAAAATAGAGATGAACCAATTTGGGTTATAATACATATATACATGAAAACCAATGTATAGCTATCTTTTTTTTTGCCTTAAATAAGATATATTTCTTTTTTAAAATTCGTTTATTCACATGTGCATACAATGTTTGGGCCATTTCTACTCCTTATCCCTCTGTCCCCTTTCTCTCCTCCGCTACTCCCCCTCGCTTCCAGGCAGAACCTGTTCTGCCCTTATCTCTAATTTTGTTGAAGAGAAAACATAAGCAATAATAAGAATGACAAAGCGTTTTTGCTAGTAGGGATAAGGATAGCCATACCGAGAGATTCCTAGCATTGCTTCCATGTACAAATGTTTACAACCCAAGTTGATTCATCTCAAACTGACCTTTTCACTAGTTCCTGATCCCCTTCTCATATTGACCTCTGTTGCTTTAAGGTTTCTGTATAGTTCCTCTGGAGTGGGGACATCAAACGCTTTCATGTTTTGGGTTTTCTACCTATCCCCATACCTCCTGTATGTGCTCTCCCCTTATCATGTGACCCAAGTCCAACCACATTGCTGCATTTGCCCTAGATGTAAAGTCTGAATATGAGGGAAAACATACCATTTTTGGCCTTCTGAGCCTGGCTAACCTCGCTCAGAATGATGTTCTCCGGTTCCATCCATTTACTTGTGAATGATAAGACTTCATTCTTCTTCATGGCTGAGTAAAATTCCATTGTGTATAAATACCACATTTTCTTAATCTATTCATCGGTAGAGGGGCATCTTGGCTGTTTCCATAACTTGGCTATTGCTATCTTAAACAAACAAAAATGTCATTTTTTTTTCTTTTACAAATCAGAGAACAGGAGGACAGAAAGAACAGGTGCTGCCTGGGGTGGGTGTGGTAACTATGGGAGGAGGGAGTAGATGGGAAAAGGGCATGGGAGGATAAATATGGTGCAAATACTGTGTGCACTTGTATGTAAATGAAAAAATGATATCTGCTGAAACTGTACCAGGAATGGGGGGAAAGTGTTATAATAGAGAATGGTGGGGGGAGTGAATTCAAGTATGATACATTGGGTATATTGTAAGAACCCAACAAAACAATAAAAAAAGGAAAAGAAAATCCAAAGCAATTCAGAAAGCATGAGTATAAAAAATAAAGAAAATTACATTACAGTATTATATGACTTTTACATTCAAACAAATTTTTCATAAAAGGAGATAGATTTTTGAAAAAATTAAATTATCTAGATAATATGAAAAGTGAGTTTCTTTTTTTCCCCTTTTTTGTTGTGCTGGGTGGGGGTAAATTGTGGCATTTACATTTACAAAGATTCTTACAATGTATCACATATATCATATTTGAATTCAGCCTCCTGCATCACCATCCTTCATTCCCCCTCCCCCAATTCCTGAAACATAGAAATGCCTAGGTGAAATCAAGCACTAATAATTTTAGTACTAAGAAAAATATAAACAAAAGCTATTTTGGTTTAAATGCAGTTTTTGGAGGGTTATTTTTTGGTGTTTTCAACCTCATTCCTTTTTTTGTCAATCAACAAATATTTATTAACAAATATTATTATACTTTTGTGACAGAGAAATCATCAGACTGGTCTCAAGTCTGCCATACTGGGTCTAAATTCGTGCTTGTCACAGAACTAACACATAACTTTGATCTCATCAGTCAACCTATCTATCTCTTACTTTTTTAATCTGTAAAATGAGTTAATTATGGCATTTATTCCATAACACTATCGAGAAGATCAATAAAGCAGTACATTTAAAATATTGGTGTTGTGCTAAACCTAAGTTACCACAATTACAATGATCTAAGAACATGAAATGGGAATGTTCTCTAATGTAGTGTAAAGAAGAAGAGAACTTTCTATGTATGAAGCAAAAGGATTGTTTTTACTAGATCACAGGAAGCTTTCCTCAAGTATGTATAATTCAGCCTATCAGTGTCGTAAGTTAGTCTAGTAAATGATTTGGTTCTAAAAGCTGATTATGTTTGAAACATGCAACAATCATGTTGCCTTTCCAGCATCCTATGATATCATGCATTGCGAGGCAGATAGTTCTTTAATTATGGTGATGTCTCTGATGTATTTTGAATTCTGATTATGAATGGACACAGGACATAGTTCCTAAGAGGTATGGAGAGAAAACCAGCAGTACATATTGATTCATAAAGTAAAACAATGAACTTCTTGAGGCTTTCAAAACCATATTTGAAAATTATTTTTACTTTTCATTGTGGAATAGAGAAGTTCAGCAGAAATGAATGGGGGGGGTGCTTACAGAAAAAGGAGAGCTTGATACATTAGAAGATAAAATTTAATTTCAGGAATTTCATTGGCTAAATCACTTTTTGGCAAACATCTGCAAACCAAATCTTATTTTGAGATAATATTTGTATTGAGAGAGAACTTTCAGCCTCACAAATGTCCCCAAAATGAAATAGCAATACACAACCATTTTGTATGTTTAGATTACCTCATCCTACCAGTGAGTTTTAGATAGCAGTGCGCCCAGCTTGCTCATACAGGAAAGGCCATTCTTTATGTTCTTTTCACTAGAGTACAGGTGTCTCCCTTGATACTTAATATTATAGATAATACTTCCAGTTGGAAAGCCATAACAAATTTGTGAAGACAGTTAAGTGTCCAGGATCTTGGGAGTGTTTGCTTTCGGCAAGAAATTCAAAATTAGGTGTCTGTAAATAGATTAACATAATTTTATCTGTTCTTTGTGGTATTATTTCTAACCAGCAATAAAACCTTGTTAGAGATTCACAGCATATGAAAATTTTAAAGGATTTTATGATTCTGTATAACACAATCACATTTATGGTTTATTTACTTTTACACAAGTATTACCCAAGCACTCTTCATCAATCCACTTTAATTATGAATGAAATATTATTTTACCCTCGAAGAAGTCACTAGGGCTTAGGCAGTGAAGACAAAAGGATTTTTTTTAAATTTTTTCTCAGATGTGGAGTTTCTCCATGTCTTGATTTTCTCCAAGATGAGACAGTGGGTCTTAAATATACAGAATTGCATTAGACATGGTAGAAAGTCAACTTGGAAATGATGTAAAAAATAATTTCATTGTGTCCTCAAGGAAGATCATATCCAGACTAGTTGGGCTTGAAGGTGATGTGTGATTTGCTTTTCTTATTCAACACTTAATCTTAGAGAACTAACCATGTTCATGTGATTAAATTTAAGTACAACTCCTTTATTTTACTTCCCACATTGTGTTTTGTATGACTATGAACCAATATCTCTTTTATTTTCCTATTATTAGATCTTAATTTTGTTTCTAATTTTTCCCTGATAAATGATGTACCTATGTAGGAGTCTTAATACATATTTCTGGTATAAATGTGAAGAAGTTTGTCTAAACAGAATATATTTAAAACAGAAGTGCAGGGTCAGAGATTGACCTTTAAGAAGTTGTAACAACTTTTTGTGTGCAGTACTTATTTTTCTTCTTATTCATATTCTGAAATAAACTTTATACTGCCAAACTTTCTGCCTATCCCTGATACAAATCCTGTCATGGTATCACATTGTTCAATTAGCGTTTTTCTTTTTAGTAGTGGCGTAGAATTTTTAAGTTTTTAATGGCAATTTTCCTCATCTTGAAATTTGTACATTTGCAATATTATTCTGGTCATTGTATATTTTGTCACTTTCTTATCAATTTTTAGAAATGCTGTGTGGATTGTATACCAGTTTTATGCATTGAAAATCTGTTTTCCTGGCATATAATTTGTCATTTAAATTCATTTACTTCACCTCATGATCTTAAGTCATTGTCCTCCCATATGTATATTTAGAATCAATTAGTGTACTTACTGAAGATATTGCCTCTAAAACAGTAAAATGGGGAAAACGTGAAAGGATCATTCATGTTCCCATAAATCATAAAGATAATTTGGTATAATTCAAACTGAAAATTATGAGACCAAATGGAGAAATATATCCAACTTCTATCTTAATTTTCTATAGATTAAGAACAGTTTACAATGTTCCTTTATTCTAATATGACAAATGCAATCATGATTGATGTCATACCTGGAAACTCTAGGGTTAGTGGTAAAAAAACAATGCTGTGAAAACAGGTTTTGAGAAGAGGTGATTTGTGTCAGTCATATACAATTAAACCAGTTTTATAATCAAAGTACAATAAACCCCAGGAGTGCAGCCCTTATTATTTGTGATTTAGTGATGCATGATGGAATATTCAAGGTGATAATATGAAGAGTAACCATTTGATAAAAGCCAAGATCACACACAAGGAGCTTCTAGTGATTTAAAAGATGAGAAAATCTCACTATGGAATCCTAGTGTAATGAGGCACACTACATAACTATTTTATTATATACCATCAATGATATTTATTTTTAGTGGAGTTATTTATTCCATAAGCCAAATTCAAATATCCCTGTGTACAGCATAATTTCTCTTCTTTAGAAGAGTAATTTGGAAACAGTATGTTGAAGATTATTTTGGTTAGAGGCCCTGTGTATTATCAAGATGCTGTTCAAGGATGCCCAGCTGAGAAAGACTGAGTGCTACTGTTCATCCCAAGTTGCTTTCCACACCTGTACATTGGCACAAAGCTGCAAGTACTAAAAAGGGATGCCTTTATATAATTCTACAAAAATGACATGAGCTCAGGCTGGCCAGATTTAGTTTTCCCATCACCAGTATGATATCATAGTTCCCTTATATTGCTAATCAAATATTAAAAGTCAATTATATAAAGATGTCTGTAAAAAACTTAGGGCAACACAACCCTCAGGAACAGTTTGATATCTTAAAAATGCTATATCACCCCACCTTCCAGGCTATAGTTCAATGCTTCATAGATTAATCTTCATATTCTCTACCAACTCTTCATTCAGTATAATAAAAGCAAACATTTCCTCTGCACTCCAAGTGGCTCCTGTTCCTATCCTTTTATTTAAAGGATTACATTCTTTTTTGAATAACTAAATACTCCACGAACATTCCATTTTCTTTCTTCTCATCATTTTTTTCTTTATTCATTTATTCAAATGTGCATACATTATTGGGGCTATTTCTCCCCCTGCCCCCTTGCCCCTACTCTCTCCCCCCCCACCTCCCTCGCTTCCAGGCAGAACTCATATCATTTTGATACCAAGCCACATCTGTTTCTTTGTGCCTCCTTCCTGGAATTCATCATACACTTTATTGCAACTTACATGTTGCATAGATACGCATCTGGTTTGCCATTTCCCAGGTCAAATGCCTTTAATAACTCTTCATTCTTTCATTCATACTTTAAGCTACTTTCTCTTGTTTGTAAAGTCACCCTCAAACTACTCTACCCTACCATTTTAATTTACCTTTTCAGGATTTGTCTTGTTTTCCATGGATGAGCCATGTGGAAAATGCCTACTGAAAATTCTTAACAATAAACTCTTCTGAATTCCCAATATCTTTTAGGAACATAAAAAAAGTACAGTTTATTGAGACGAAATTCAAATACAATATAATTTACTCATTTAAGGTATATAATTTATTATTTTTAGTATTCAGAATTATGTAACCACTACCACAATCAATATAGAACCTCTTCATCATACCAAAATAAGCACAAAACATATTATTAGTCACTCCTCCTCTTCTACTAATTCCCTAGTCCTTGGAAAACTATTAATATACCATTATTGCTGTAGTTTTGGTTATTGTGGACACTTCAAATAAATATAATTCAATGTATAGTCTTTGTCACTGACTTATTAGTCTTAGGATAGTAGGGTTTTCAAGGTTGTACCAATGTTGTAGGATTCATGAGCACTTCATTTTACTTTATCGTGGAATAAGATCCAATCTATGGAGTATGCTACTTTTTATTTATTTATTCATCTATTCACGTAAGCACCTGGATGGTTTCTACATTTTGATTAGCATGAAAAATGTTTTCAAGAATACTCGTATAGGCCAGATGCATTTGGCTAATGCTGTAATCCTTGTTACACAGGAGGTAAAGAACAGGAGGACCACAGTTTGAGGCCAGCCCAGATAAAAAGTTTGCAAAGTCCCATCTCAATCAATAATCTGGGTGTGATGGCACATGCCTATCATTACAGCTGTACAAGAAATGTAAGTCCAGAACAGCCCGGGGATAAATGAGAGACACTACTGAAAAAAAATAAGTAAAGCAAAAAAGGGCTGGAAACGTGGCTCCAGTGGTAGAACACCTGCCTAGCAAGCACAGGGATTTGAATTCCAACTCCACTTCCACCAAGAAACGACAACAGCAATAAATACCTGCATAGATATTTTTAGGTAGACACATGTCACTTCTCTTGAGTATATACCTAGGAGTGCTAGCAATGTTCCAAGAACTCTAGGTTGAATCTTTTGAGGAACTGACAGTTTTCCAAAATGTCTGTATCATTTCACATTTCCATAAAAATGTATGAGACTTCAAATTCTTCTGCATCTTCAACATAGGTTATTATAGCTGCACTAGTGGATGTGAAGTACTGTGTCATTGTTGATTTGATATTTTTGTTCCTGTTGATTAGTGATTTTAGCATACTTTCATGGGCTCATGAGGTGTTTATATTACCTTTTCTTGAGAAATATCTTTTGATATAAATGTCATTAGCTCATTTCTAAAAATTGAGTTATATTTCATGCTACTATTGAGTTGTAAGAATTCTTATCTTAGGTACAGTTTCCTTGTTAAATGATTTGAAAATATTTTTTCCCACCTCATGTATTGTCTTCTCCCTTTGTGAGAAGGTCCATATCAGCTTTACTTCTGTTACTTAGGCTTGGTGTCATGTCTAAAAAGGTTTTGTCTATCTCTGGATCATGAAGATATACTCATATAATTTCTTCTAAGAGTTTTGTAGCTTTGATCTTGCATTTAGTTCTATGATTTATTTTGCATTCATTTTTATGTATGGTGTGAGGAAAAGGTCAAACTTAATCTGTTTACATATCCATTTGTTCCAGAGCCATTTATTTTCCCATTAAGTTGTTTCAAAACCATTATCAAAGTTGATTTACTGCAAATGAAAAGGCTGATTTCTGAACTCTCAATTCTATTCCATTTATTTATATGTTTTTTAGGTGTGTACTAGTTTTTAAAAGTACTACTTTGTTGTAAGTCTTGAAAATGGAATACATTAATCTTCCAAAATTTGTTCTCCTTTTCCAAGATTATTTTAGCTGTTGTTAATTCTTTATATTTCCATATGAATTTTAGGATTAGGCTTGCTGGTTGTTTGAAAAAAAATAGATAAAATTTTGTCTCAGGTTTTACTGAATGTATTGAATTGTATTTTAACAACATTAAATCTTCCGATTCGTGAACGTGTAGTGTCTTTCAATTTATATCATCTTCAATTTATTTTTTCTTATTTTATTTGTGAACATTAATTGTACAAAAGAGTTTCACATTAGTATTTCGCACGTGCACGCACTGTACTTTGATCAGAATAACTCCCTCTGTTACTTTCTTTTCCCTATCTTTCCCCTATTTTTCTACAGGTTTCAGTGAGTTTCTTTATGCCATTTTTTGTAGTTTTAAGAACATAGTTTTGTCTTCATTTCATTAGATTTATTTCAAATTGTTCCATTATTTTGATGACATTTAAATAGAATTATTTCCTTAATTTCAGTTTTGGATTCTTCATTATTATTATCTAGAAATACAATTGACTTTTGAATATTGACCCTGTTTCAAAGGTTCCAAAATCATATATTTGATTTACTACTTTTTTAGTGGATTCTTTGAGATTTAACATACCCAGTTTTATTTCTTCCTTTCCACTTTAAATGTTTGGTTTCCTTCTTTTTAGTCTTTCTGGCTAGAACTTCCAGCACCATGTTAAATGTGGTGATGAGAGTAGAAATCTTTCCTTGCTCCTGATTTAGGCTTAACATCTCACTTTTTATAATTAAGTATAACATTAATTTTCACATTTATGAGATTGAGGAAGAACATTTACATTCTTAATTTTTGGGGGTATTTTATTTTTATCATGAAGAGGTTTTGGATTTTCTTTTGCTCTTTTTATTTATTTATTTATTTATTTATTTTTTGTGCACAACCCATTCTCAGAGCATTGTTTAAAATCAGGAAAAAATGAGACACATTTAAGGCCCCAGCATCAGGGCAGTGATTAGGTGAATCCCTCAGTGCCTCTTGGAATAACTAATAGTTGAGAAGATAAATAATGGAATAGTATGTAGCTCATAAAAATCACATGGAAGAAGAGGTCTGCAAAGTGTGGGAATGGCTGTGACATACCAAGGGAAACTGCAGTGGTTCTGGGGACAGGGCAGGGTTGGGGCTGCCAGGGATGGGAGAAAAACTCCCAGATACATATGCGGCAGTGGTCAATGTTGCATACACATGCTTGTCAAAGCTCATCAAACTGGACTTATGGTAAATTCATCATATTGTATGTATATTATGCCCTAATACAGTTGACTAAAATGTGCAATACAAAATTATATACACAGACCATCCCCATACTAAAATAATAGGAAAAAGACAAAGAAGTGTGCTAAAATATCACTTGGGGATCATAGGATTTGGGGAGTTGGATAGTTTCTTCTTCATACTTCATTTCCCATAAATATTATAATATTTGAAAATATGTTCACATCCTAGTCTCTGAATTTGAATGTGACTATAATTGGGGAAATGATCCTTGCAGATGTAATCAGGGATCTGGAGATGACTGTAACAGTCAGTAGGCACAGACATAGAGAAGCCATGTGAAGACAGAGGCAGAACCAGATCTTTTGCTCTTCTTAAAAATTATTATTGTGCTAGGGGTACAGTGTGACATTTACAAAAGTTCTTACAATGTATCATAGTTGATTCCACCCCCTCCATCATTCTGCTTTATCCCCCTACCCTCATTCCTGGAATAGTTTGAGAAGATCTTATCTTTCCATTTATATACATATATAACTACTATTTGAACTGTATTCACCCTCTTACATGCTCTCCCCACATCCTCCCCCTTCCCATTGCTACCAACCTCTTAGCAGGACCTGTTCTTCCCTCCATTTTTATAAAGAAAATGACATTTTTGTTAATTTAAGATAGTTATACATTGGTTTCCTTGTGAAGTTTCCACATATATATGTATTATAACCTGAATTGGCTCATCTCTATTTTTCTCTTTTATTCCTTAGTCCCCTTCTTATGGTGGTTTCAACAGGTTTAAAAATTCTATATTCATTCTTATATAGGAAGTACATCAACCATATTCACCTGCTGGCAAGGAACCCTCTTACGCTGTTGATGGGAATGTAAATTAGTACAACCACTATGGGAAACAGTATGGAGGCTCCTCAAAAATACTAAAAACATGACTGCCATATGACCCAGCAATACCACTCCAAGTGATATACCCAAAGGAATGTATGTCAGGCTACAGTAAAGGCACCTACATACCCATGTTTATTGCAGCATTATTCACAATAGTTAAGCTGTGGAAGCAACCAAGATGTCCCACTACTGATGAATGGACTGAGAAAATGTAGTATTTATGTGCAATTGAATTTTATCCAGAGATTAAGAAGAATAAAATTTTGTCATGTGTAGGTAAATGGATGAAACTGGAGAACATCATCTTAAGTGACGTTAGCCTGGTTCAGAAAGCCAAAGGCTGCCTACTTCCTCTCACATGTAGAATATAGACCTAATAAAAACATAAGCAATATTATGAAAAACAGGTCATGCTAAGGGGAGGTCACATATGAGAGAAAGAGGGTAAAAGAAGAAAGCTAAGGTGGTGGATATAGTTGATGTTAGGTGCTTTTTATTTATTTATTAAGATAATTGTGTTTAGTGAGTCATTCTCTTTTATGTCATATTGCATTAATTGATTTTCAGTTATTACACTAACCTTCCTTTCTTGATGGAATCTATATAGTTATAATGTTTTTGCATCTTTTGCTGGATTGGTTTGCTGGAATTTTTTTGAGGATTTTGGATGTAAGAGATAGTTTTCTTGTTTTTGTCTAAGTACTGATATTACTTACATTACTATTATTAAGTACCAGTATTAGGTATCAGTGTTTTTAAGTATCATTATTATTAGCCACATAGAATGATAGTACTAAACATATTTTTTCTTGGTTTCCTGAGACACAGAGTCTCAATTTGTAGCCCAGGCTGACCTTGAATTTATAATCCTCCTGCCATAGCCTCTGGAGTAGCTGGATGCTACTCCAGTGGCATGCACTACCATACCTGGCTTAAATACTCTTTAAATATTTTACAATATTTACCAGCGAGGCCATTTGTGCTCAGCCTTTTATTTTAGATGTAGATTTTCTAATTGACTTTATCCTTTTTCTTGTTATAGATTCATTCAGATTGTATATTCTTAAATCAGTTTTGGAATTTTTTGTCTTTCTAAGCCTTTGTCTGAAATGGACAAAGTACTTCATCAACTGAAGTACTTCATCAGATTAGTATTATTCTTATTACCCCTTTATGCTTCCACTAGAATGTCAATAGGAATGTCTTTTCTTCTGTTCTCCATGATGGTAATTTGAAATGTCTTTCTTTTTAATTGGTTAGTCAAGCTAAAGTTTTGTGAATGTTATTGAACTTTCCTAACCATCAAGTTTGGTTTTTCTCATTTTTTCTTTTGTCTCAATTTATTATTTATTTCCACTGTTTTAAAACTGATTAGTCCCTTCTTTCTGCTTATCTTAAGTTTCATTTGTTACCCAAATTCTCATGGTATTCCAGCCAACAGGAAGGAGTTGTGGGGAATGAAAGGAGGAACATGTTTATTTGTTTGCTAGTGGCAATTAATAAATACCATTTATCTTTCTTTTGTCACTTAATATGTTCATCAATGCTAATTTAATTTTTAAAAGGGATTAAAATTTAGTATTTAATTAGGCAGTTACATAGCCTGGTAAAACTTGATATTTCTTCATTATAGAGGATGAATAAAGACTTTGGTGGATAATATTAGGGAAATATTAAAATCATTGGTAAGAGTTTTGCAAGTGAAAGTTGAAAGTATATTTTTTCTTTTTATCTGGCATAGGAGAAAATATTAGAAAATGTTGCCATAGGAGAAAATCTAACCACATACAAAATGTAATGAGATAAAACAGCATATTAATTTTGGGGGAGTGTATATTTTTGAAAAACATATGAGACATAGTTAAGAGATGTAATTTTTTGGATTTGTTACCACTACTACAAATTAATAATTAAATAAATTATACTAAATGATCTACAATTATATAGCTAAAGATTCTGTACATCGTTGAAAGAACCATTATGTGCCTAAAACTCTTTGAAATAATGATCAAAATATTTATCATTCAACCCTAATCAATTTTTGTCTATCAATGTTTATTATTCTAATTGTGATTGTTTACTATTTTAATTACAATTTAAAAAATAAAACTACTGATACTGCTTAACTCACATTAAGAAATAAAAAAATTTTGTTTATTTCAATAACTGATTTATTTCTGCTTTTTTGGAACGTTTGTTGTACTTTATTTTTTTCCCCTTTTTTATTGTTGTGCTGGTTGAGTACACATTGTAGCATTTATAAAGGTTTTTAAAATGTATCAAATATATCATAGTAGAATTCACCCCTTCCAGTGTTCTCTTTCATCTTGTACTGCCCTCCTGTTCTCTGCTTTTGTAGAAGAAAAACATAAAAGATAAAATGAGAAACATGGCTTGTCAGCTAGTTTGAGATAAAGATAGCTACACAGGAGGTTTCCTTGTGTTGTTTATAGAAGAATTCTAAATATTGCATTCCAGTATAGCATAGATTTTTTGTAAATATTTTTATTAGTATATAATAGTTGTACAAGAGGTTTGCTGAGACATTTCCATGTATGAGTACGCTATACCTCAGAATGGTTCATCCCCTCCATTACTATGACTCTTCCTCTCCCCCTTCTTAAAATGATTTCAACAGTGTTCATCAGAGTTCCATATTCATACATGTATTGAACATACTTCAAATATATTCACCCTCCTTTACTCTCCCCTTACCACTAGTACCTCTCACTAGACCTATTTTATATTCCTCTATATTCCTGCCATTCATTTTAAAGTGTCTGTTCATTGCTCAGTGGGGTTTTGGCTTAGTATTTTACTTCTACATATATTGTACTTTAATCAGTCTATTTAGAAGCAACTTAGTAGTTTACAAAATTAATAATATATGGAATAGCCCCTCCTAGTGCTTATCATGTACTTTCATTTTAAGTTATTCTTCTTGGTTATTTGTAGCTCCTCATATGAATTTCCCCTAAATGCCTTCTATTTCCACAGCATTGCTTGTACCAAATATATTTACTTTAAGGTTTTTATATGTTAACTGCAAACATTTTTCTGGACACTTTTTAGTTTTTAATTGTTTTTCTTTAAATTAACAGTATCTTTGCATTTGAAGTATTAATGACTAAACACAATCTGTTAAAATTCTTGTAAGGCCAAAAGTTGAAGGTGGAGAGTTACATGCACTTTTCAGAATCTGTGTTGACCAGCACTCCAATCTTTCAAAAGCAGAAAAGAGAAAGAGGTAGAATTATTTATGGACTTGGACATGAAGTGTCCTCAAAAAGGCTCATGTGTTGGGACATTGTCCCCAGCTGATGGCACTATTTTTGGAGGATCTGAGAATTTTAGGAGGTGGGACCTTGCTGGAAGACAGAGATCAATGAGGGATGAGTGACCTTGGGTTCTTTATCTTACTCTGGCCTCTTTTTTGTATTCCCCCTTTCCCTATTTCCTGGCCAAGATGATGTGAGCTGTTCTGCTGTACCCTCCCCACCAAGATAGACTAACACATCTGAAAACATCAGGCAAAACAATTTCATCCTCCTTTAAGTTGTTTCTCTATGACATTTTGTCACACTGAGGAGAACAGTAACTAATAGAGTAAGGATATTTGCCCCTGTCCTGAAGAGGCTCCTCCCCTTCCCCAGTGGTATCCTCCTATGATTTTTTCTTCCTAATTGGCATCTAGTCCTGCAGGTCACTTGGTTATCCTTTATACACTCAGCATCTTTCTGGAGTGAATGCTGCCTGACTTCCTTGCATCACTAGTGTAGTAAAAATCCCCACTCTTGTCTTGATCTTCTTCCCAGGTACCTAGTTTGCTTCTCTAGTTTTGCTGGCTCTTAAGTAGGAGACTTAGTAGAATTTTGGTAGTGATGTTTTCCAAATGCTGTAAGAGACCATTTTAAGAACCTTAAAAATCAGTGAATGCCTTTCTTACAACATTCTTATATATATATATTGTAAGTTAATATTCAGAAGTGCACAATGGGGATAACATTCTTTCCCAGTTTCAATACAAGTACAAGATATTTTGTCATCTCAACACGAACTTCAAGATGAGAATGGATAAATATTCTCTCTTTAGCACTTAGAAGCAAAGCCTCTTCAATCAACAAGTGAAAATAGAATTGTTTATTAAAACTCTACCTTTAAATCCATCCTTTGAAATCTTACCTGTATTATAGAAGAAGTTTTAATTTGCATTTAGAAATATTTGTGGTCCTCTCCTCCACTTGTGCATAAAATATGCTGCTATACTTTTCCATATTTAAGTCATTTTAATAGTTTAGTTCAGTATATCGGGTTTACTCATTCTTTTTATTATAATTTTTCTGGCTCATCTTAAATGGTGATTTTTTTACATAAAAATTTCGGTTCATTTTACTTACCTCCACCAAATATATAAATTGTACAGGAAAATAAATTATTTGAAAATACAATGCCAATCATATCTCTGGCATGAAACCAGAGAGCACAATAGATGTTAGAAAAAAATGTAATATATCCTCAAAATATGAGAATAACACTGAAACTAGAATATTTCAGAAAAAAATGTAATTTTTTCTGACAAAAGTATTTTCAAATGCATAAACATCAAGAAATTTTTCACAGATCACTTTCTCTTAGGATAACTATGAATGATAATGCTTCACCAAGAAAAGTGAACTCAAAGGAAAAGTGTGAAATAGAAAATGAATGGGTGAGCATGTTGGGAAAAGCACTGTAAATATAAATATAAATTGGATTGAAATGATAATCAGAGATAAAGACGATAGCAGGTATAATTTGAATTCTGAGGTGATGCACTGTGAGTGACACAGCATCATTTGTTAATTGCTCTGGAATGTAATTGGGTCTCTGCATGTAAATATCAATGTATAAAAACACAGCATATACAGGATCAAACTGCAGACACGAGAAGAAATAAGATTAATTCAAAACAGGACATTTTATAGTATAACTAATTTTATTTCTTTGATAAGTCAGTATCATTATAAGCAAAGTATTATTCAAAATTGAAAGTGACTAAAGAAACATAGCAACTTCATGCATTTCCAAACTTCATTGAATCTGATGCTAACAAATTATGGTGCAAGATGGGTATGTATGTGTTGGCGTTGTTATGTAGAAAATATCCTTATGTTTTTCAGAGGGACTCTGACTCTTCTGTAATTTGCTTTAAATAAATTTATAAAATAAAAATATATTTAGCAGATACAGAAAATGTTGATATTAACAAAAGGCTTGTATTAAATTATTTGTTTTTCTACTTGTTTGAAAATATTCTTAATAAAATTTGCATGTGTGAGCATTTGTGTGTGTGTTAATGTATATTCCAAAAACACTACACAGATCACCTTTAAAAATATGTATTACTCACAATATATTTAAAAATCAAAAAGTATAAAATACTAGTTTTAAAATGTTTAAAGGTCATGTAATGATTTTAAAAATGATACACCTTGCAATAGAAGAATGGACAAAGGATACGACCAAGCAATTCACAAAATAAGTGTTCAGGATAGCCAGTGAAAAAATGGTAGGAATACTTACATCCCAGTAAACAGAAACTCACAAATTTAAACAATAAAATAAGTGTTCATATTTTACATGTTAGAAAATCAAACAATAATCCATTATTTCCACCATGGAAAGAAAATATGACTCATGAAGCCCAATAGTCATTTTAGAGAACAAATGACAGTATCAACAAGAATTGATAATGCAAATGAACCTTCATTTCTACTATAAAGGATATGCAATTGGGCTTAAAAATTTCACAAGGAGTTACATAAGATAGTATTCACTGCATCATTGTCAGTAGTGAAAAATATGAAGCTATGCAAATAAATATAACTATAGGATTTAAAGATATGTAGTAAAATAAATGAATTGTCCTTCATTATATATATCATCCAGGGAAATAAGGTAAAATATCACTGTGAAAGGAAAAAGAAACCAAATACATGTTCATATACCAATGAAATGACCTATGTGCTTATATAGGCATCTCAGTATAAGAAGATATATAAGGAGTACATAGTAATGGTTACCTCTGTGAACTGGGGGTAAGAACTGTGGTCATTTAATTTGTACATACTTCTTGAATTGTATGGGTTTTGTCCATGTAAGTAAGTTATACACATAAGCAAAGCAAAAAAAGAAATTGAATGAATGAATGAAAAAGAATAAATGAAAATAGATGATTGAATACACAAATATATGGAAGGAAATAAGTGCAACATAGGAGAGTTCTGGAAATTGGGTGGGGAGGGGAGGAGTAGAAATTATATATGAATCAGGGCATCCAGCAAGGATTCATTGGAGAGGTATCATTTGAGGAACTCCATGAAATATGACCTGCCTTTTAAATAATAATATAGAGGAATATGCAATAATTCAATGGGTTTCATCATAAGTTTTTACAAATCAGTAGAAAGTTTAAAAATATTTAATAACAAAAGCCTGTTTTCAGCTGAGCGCCTGTGGTTCACGCTTGTAATCCTAACTACCTGGGAGGCATATATCAGGAGGACTGCTGTTCAAAGCCACCCCAGGAAAATAGTTCACAAGACCTTATCTCCAAAAAACCTATCACAAAAATGGGATGGTGGAGTGGCTCAAGGTGTAGACCCTGAATTCAAGCCCCAGTACTGCAAAAATGACAACAACAGCAAAAAGCTGTTCTCTTATTTACACAAATCTGGTAACATTGGTCTTTATTTCAAATTTATACTTCTATTTTAGAACATTTCTTGAAATAAGCATCTAGTCCAAATTTTAAGTATTTTGCACTTATATTTGTATTCAATTTATTTTATAATATAGCTATGCTTTTTGTCTCAGTTGTGATAATTTGTAATATTGTTTTGATATTTTATGATTCACTATAAAGTGCTGATACTGACAATTGTGAAATTTTCAATTTTTATAGTTCACACATTCTTATTAATTTTAAATACATTTGTGGATTTTATAGATTTAAGAGTTTAGTCTACATAATAAATATTATATATTTAATTTATTTGTTATGTCTTTTGAAAGAATGCATTGTTTCCATTCTAAGTGATGAAAATTAAAATATGCTTTGATATTTTCTAGGATTTTAATGAATACTATGTATGTTAAGTGAATATTAAATAAAATATTCTAATGTACATTTATGCATGAGTATATGAATGGCATCATTATTTTTTAATGTGAAATAGTGAATACCACACAGCATGTAATGAACAGGAATTAGGATAATAAATGCTGCTATTTCTTTACTATAGACTAATATAGTCTTGAATTATAATCATGGTATCATCTTTAATATGAGAAAATGCTATCTAAATATAAAACAAATGCATTAACAGATAAACCTAGTATATAATCCCATAAAAATGTCAATCTCTGAATTTTAGAAAGGAGCAAAGATATTGCTGAGAGCCTTTTTTGACCAAGAATTCTTGTTTTCAAAGCCAAGTGGCCTACATTTCTAGGTTCTGTCTCACTCATGATCTTAATGAAATGTATTGAAAGTTGACACTCTGCAATGTGTTAAGATGGGACTTGACATCAGGATTATTTCAGTATTATTATATTTTTGACTTTTAGTTTTGAGGTAGTGTGTTGAAAGAGGGCAATTTAGTCCCAAGAACTGAAATTCAGAACTTACAGCTGAAAAACTGTGTATTCTGCTAAATTATATCAGTCATACTCTTCCCTTCAGCTATTGTTAATGCTCTGAGTAGAAATGTGTATAATAGAATAATATGTTTCCAAAGCCTATACTGCTGTGCACTTCCTGCCCAACAGAGGTAGCAATTCTTTGTATTCTAATACACAGTTAATTGAGAAGTTACAGGTTGGGAAGTATAGAATATTAGGAAAGATGTACTCAACTTTTATGTGTAAATATCTTTTATTTATTTTTTATTGTGCTAGCTTGGGGTACATTGTGGCATTTGAAAATGTTCTTACAATATATCAAATATATTATACTTGAATTCATCCCCTCCACCATTCTTGTTTATCCTCCTCTCCCCCATTCCTGGAACTTTGAGCAAGTTTTTATAGTAGGTACTCCTTAATCTTTGTGTGAGGGATGAAAAGGGTTTGTACTAAATAGTTTTAAAAATCTTGAAATTCAAGATATATCTGGGATGTCAGTTCTCTTCTTCAAGGAGTATGCAGTAACATGGGGAATGACTAGAAATAAAAATCCATAATTATAAAAGCTCTATAGCAGACATGGTTAAGTATGTTCTCAGTCCTTGAACACTGCTACTCATTTGTATATTTATTTACTTATTCAGAGCATCTCCTACTGAATCCATAGCATTGGGTCCCCAACAGCCAATATTGTGATCAAGCACGATATTGGGCTAGTGATAAACTTGAGATAAATATTTTATGAAAACCATTGGTTCCTTCCCATGGAATATTGAAATTGGGAATAGAGACTATCAGTAAAACCTTGATAACAGTCAAATACATAAGCTATAAATTCAAGTTTCTCAGTGAAAATGTCTTGTGCTATCGATAAAGAATAGGGAAAACTTCACTTTCTAAGAAGTGAAGAAGAGGAAGAATTTAGAGCAGAAAGTCAACAACAGGAGAGACTGAGTCAATTATAAGGGTGGATTCAATCCTATTCTCTATTTCCAGAGAACCCTTTTTATATTTCAACTGTAAGATTTCATGAATTAACCATGTGTCATCATACCAAATTTTGCTTTGGAACTTAATATAGCCCAGGTTTCTTTTAAGCAGTTCCAACTATAGCCTAATGGACCTAGATTCTGTACATGAGAAATTGCCAAACAAATAATTTTAAGGAAACTGGTCCCTAAATGCTCCTAAAATGCTGTACTCAAAGACACAGTGAGAAAAGGTAACAAATCATGCAGTGTCTGCTACAAATGAGTCAAAGAAATCACCATCACTTAGGATTCCAACAAGCTTGTTAAAGTATAGAATATTCCATTTTTTAAAATTTTGTCACTCTGTTAAGCTATTCTTGAATCAGTAGTTTTTAATAGGGTTATTATAATTAGGCTTAGATAAGAATGTTCCCTTCTAGAGACCTGGTGTATTTTCTTTCTTGCTTTTTTTTATATCCTTTGATTGTGAGTGATTAATAACAGTGTCAGTAAATCCTATGGATGTATACTGGCAACATTAACTGGGGATGTCTGTGAAATACTGTGAATAGGCAAATGCAATCAGTCATGCCGATTGCTTAAACAGGAGTGAAAATTCCCTGCTTATGCTAGAAAGGTTCTTTTTTACAGAGAAAGCAAAACTCAAAGAAAATCTGAACTCTAATCTAAGAAATGAATGAAACTTTCTACTTGTTATTAATGGAAATATTTTCCTTTAAATACAAACGTTTCCATTATTATCCTTTAAGAAAATTGCCATTTGTTTTTCAGCAAGATACTTAAAGTATGCAATTAAAGAATTTTAAAAGAAGAGAGATATTTAGATATAATCTGATTCATCACCTCATTTCACCAATCTATAGAAAGCTAATTCTATAAAGATCACATAAAAATTAGTTATAAATTTAGGGCTTAAATTCAGTTCTGGTGACTCTATATAGCTGTTTTATTTTTAAAAAGCTTTTATCACCTTTTAACTATGAATAATAATAATAATCAGCAGATAAAATCATTTATTAATTTAATAACCACCTTAGATTACCATTTTAAAGGTCATTATGACTCAATTTCCTGATGGCATCTGAGATTAGCATGAAGGATAAACATGGTCACAACTCACAAGCCCACGGGAGTGGGTAGAGATTGGGCACATAGAGGCAAATACCTACTGCAGAGAGCGATACACAATACAGTAAGAAGGCAGATAATACCATGAAGAAATGAACAATATGCCTTAGCAAATTTCAGAATAAAACCTGATAGAAGTAACATTTGTCTAATTTGTGTTGTACATTTTGGGGATCACAAAGATGTGAAGGAAAATAATATAATTCTTATTAATTGATATTAAGATTTGAGCATATTCTGTAAATTTTGAATTATCTTTAATACTTTATTCACATTATATTATTTATCTGTCTACGTGTGTGACTATCCTTCTATCATGTATCTTCTTAAAATCATGAGAGAATTGAGGGGAGATATTAACAGAATGAATTTTTTGTGACATGTGTAGTTAATAAATGGAAGAACCATATTAAAATCCATGATTGCTTGATTCCAAATTTGCTTTTTTGAAAATATTGTCCATAAACAGTACACATATGCACAAAAACAAAATTGCACAATTCAAGGAAATGCAAAAAAAGCAAAGACTAAAAGAGGATATTTTTACAAACTGCTTGCAGAATTAAAAACCAATTTATTGCGTTTTCTTAATAGTCTCCTAAAATTCCCTTACTTTCTCAGATTTATGTTCCATGTGACAAGTCAAGCCATACAAATTGATTTTTTTTGAAGAAAGTTAATAGGGTCATGTTATTTTCTAGCCTTTTTACTCACTTATAGATATTACTGTGCATTAAAATGAATGATAGTGGTCTGATCCAGACTTGTGTACCAGGTGTCAAATCTTAGTCTTAACTCCAATATTTGGCACTGATATTTACAAATGTATGTATGGGATTTTGTCCCTTGAAAGCACCTTACTCTCAGGTATTGTTAATATTTACTAAAAAGCCACAGCTTAAGTACTCAACTACTTCTAAGATTTCTCCCACAAAGACAAAGAATTTTGCTCCACATTTTAATTCTGGGGATAACAGAACTGGAAAATCTGACTGCGGGTCTCTCTTCTGATAGAGTGAGTATTTTTCTCACATCACTTATCTGTTGTATCTATTTTCATATTTGTTGTATCAATTTTATCTGGCTATTTTAACAGACTAATTACAAGCATGAAAATGTTTCACTATGATTGTTATCCTTATTAAAATAAGTTGCTTCTTGTTTTTGAAACAGTTTAAATCACTGGGAAGGATATTGGGGTGAGGAGTAAGGAGAGTGGTGGTGCTACCTGATAAGCACATATATGAAGGTTAACATTTCATTGGAATTAACAGCAAAACCCCTTGTTCCTTCCTATTATTGCTTATACTCTCTCTACAACAAAATTAGAGATAAGGGCAAAATAGTTTCTGCTGGGTATTGAGGGGGGGAGCGGGAGGGGGTGGAGTGGGTGGTAAGGGAGGGGGTGGGGGCAGGGGGGAGAAATGAACCAAGCCTTGTATGCACATATGAATAATAAAAGAAAAATGAAAAAAAAAAAAAGTGTGAAGCAATTTCATGGTCTTTGATTTCCTGGACTGATTGTTTAGAACACTAAGGGAGCACAAAAAGGCCACTAATTGCCAGTCACAGAAGTCTGCCGTAAGTCAGTGGACACATAAGTCATCTATTGACTTGAGCGAATATTGGTACTTAGTCCCATAAATAACTAATGAAATGCTTGTATATCAGTGTAGGCATGAATAAAGAAGATAAATATGACACATTGATTGTTTTTGTCATATTTTCTTTGAAGTAATATAGTATCAATTATATTATGGATGAGACAATAGATTATCATTTAGAGCATCTTAATTCTCAGTGTGTAATTTATTTCTGCTCTATTGGGGACATGTAATTGTGGGATTCTGGCAAGTCCACAGAAACTATTGAAAGCAGACATAAGAAAGATACTAATGAGGGCTATTAATGTGCACTGTTAGCACCAATAGCTTTTTTTAAATTGGAAAGTAAGACTCTCTTGGTTTGCTAGACTCTCTTTTCCCTTGCAAGGAGATGCTGTCTTGTATTAGAAGACAAACATCTTTTATCTTTTTTTTTTGCATCACAATCCCCTTTATAACTTTTGCTTCGATATATATAATTTCCAATTCTTATTTTCCAAACCTTTTATTTTGGAAGCAAATTCACTAAATAAAATTAGTTTTATTCAATGGATAACATTTTTTTCTTTTTCACTAAAACTAATTTTCTAACCCTTAATAATTCATTGAAATTTTAATTACCCTGGGTGAAATTTTCTCTGGAACTCGTTTTCATTTAATTGTCCTTAAATTTAACCCGAACTTATCTGTTGTAAAGACTAAAATTAATAAGAGAGAGAGAAAATTCATGGCTACATTTTAAATAACCCAAAATCTTAAGTACTGTAGTAGTCTGTTCAGTAAACTCATAAAATATTAAAGGTGTTACCCTACTAAAAGTGTCACTAAAAGTGACAAAACATAATCTTATTTATATGGTATCATCCTAATATAAAGAAATAATCATTAAATTATTTTTATTATCCTGGAAATTTGAATTCTACTGGATTAAATAAAATACATGCACATTCAACTTCTTCACATTTTTTACTAATCATTTTTTCTATCTCTGTATGATGCTACATATTCACTTAAGTCTGTCACATAGACTGTCTACTTGATTGAAATGGATGGTAGATAGCACTGAAAAGTTATATTGCCTTGTACTCAGAAATAGTTATTGCTCCTGTGCTCTGCAGAGTAAGTCCCATTATTTTGTCATTTTTCCCTTGGTGAGTATCTTTCTACCTTGCATATTATTGCTTTCTTAGACTGCTGACAAAAGTTTCTGTGAGCCTCCAGAGAAATGCAACTATGAACTATACCACTCCTTGCTCTGGCACCCATATTTAAAGTGTTCTTTGATAGCTAGCATTTAGGCAATTTATAGCTTACCATTTCTACAAGTAATAATTAAATTATTAAATTACTTTAAAATAGTCAGTTATTTTAAATTATTATTTAAAATAATACACTAAATTCAAAATTTAATGTATACAAAGTGGTAGAATGTGTGGAGGATAGATATTAAAATTAAAATTGGAGAATAAAATAAACTTTTATTTTACATTATAAAACAGCAGCATGAATAAAGAAAACTACCTGTTATTTTCTATTTGCCAAATGTGGGTTTTAAAAAATTTTAATAAAAGTAGCTTATTGTCAATTACATAGAAGAAGCTGGAGGTTCAGCAGTGCAAATTACTTGTGAAACAAGTAATTTGGTCTAACAAGAGTTAGACCAAAGTGGTAAGAACACTGGTCTATAATTTGCAATAAAAGGTCATTATTCCAAGTTTTCTTGTGTTTTTTTTAAATAGTTTCAGATGAACTCTACTTCTGTTGACAATGGAGGCATTTTGTCAACTGGTAATTCTGCTATGGGGGAAATCATGTAGTGAATCTCACCTGCAGTTTAGATGCAAATCATTGGAAGAGTGTTGACTCTGGAGCCAAATTGCCTGTTCTGAACCTTGGCTCCACCATTTATTACCCTTAGTAAGTTAGTTAACTACTCTGCTCAGGGTCTCATTTCTTTGTTTTTATAGGGCAATAGTAATAGTACATAATCTGTTAGTATTAAAAGATTAGGTATACATAGACTTTTATTAGATTTCAAGCATAGCCAAAACCCACGGTATTTGTTTATCTCTGCCTGGCTTATTTCACTTTGCTATCTGTTGTTTTGTTCCATCCATGTTGTCAAGAATGACAGTTTCCTTTTTAAGCCTGTATGGTATTCCATTCTTTATATATTCTACATTTCTATTATTCATTCATCCCTTGATAGATACTCAGTTTGCTTCCATGTCTTGGCTACTGTGAATAACAAGAACCTGTGTTAGGTATGAAGGAAGAAAAAAGAATAAAGAATAAAAATTATACATAGTGTAAGAATTAAAGGAGTAAAGGAGTACATAGAGTTCTTAGAACAGGGTAACCTGGTGCAAATATTCAACAGAAATTTTAGTACCAATAAAATAATTCTAAACATTTTTATTAAATTATATCTATATTAATCAACAGACAGGCATTTATTAGTGTCAAATTTTGTGATAGAAAATTAACATAGAGAACAGAATGTGTATTCAAAATTATAAATATGCTTTGTGCTTATGAAAACAATTATTGTTTATTATAGGAGACAATTCAGGTGTCCATAAATATTGTCTAACAATAAAATGCAGCTCATCCCAGTACCAAATTTTTGATCCAGAAAATAGTCTAGGAAGACCGTGCTTTGAGACCAACCTCAACAAAATTTCAGAAGACTCTATCACAACCAATAAAATGCTGTGCATAGTGGTGCATACCTGTCATCTTAGCTCTGAAGTAAGCAGAAATGGAATGATTTTAGTTCAGGCTAGCTCAGGCATAAATATGAGAATCTGTTTGAAAATATATAAACCAAAAAGTTCTGGGGGCATGACTCAGGTGGTAAAGTACCTGCCTGGCAAGTGCAAGGTCTTAAGTTCAAATCCCACTATGGCCAATACCCCCAATAAAAAATGAATTCCACTCCAATCACAAATTTGTATCCAGAAAATAGACTGGGAAGACTCAAGTTTCCCTGACAGTAGTGGGAAGACAATGTCCCAATAATTTGTGAAACTGGACTGCCCATGAATAACTAAACTGCTAAAAGAAAACACTTATTTGTGGATCTAAATTTCATTATTTGTTGAAATAATGTATGGCATCATAATTTATGCAAGAGACCTATTGACTCAAAATTCTTTTTGTTTTATGTATGTGAACATACTCCGTAGGTATCCAGAATAATGAGAATTAAATGAACACAGAGGGTATTCTCCATATAGAAAAAGGGACTTCAATTGAGTACACACATTGAATTTTAAGTGGGAATTATTTTCCAGAAAATTGTGCTATATAATTGAGTTTATTTTTACTGTGCTCGTTATTTGCTTTCATGTATTTGTCACTAAGTATGTGCTCAGTTTTACATTAAATGGTGTCATTTTTATCCAATAACATTCTTAAGCCAAGCAAGCAATCACCATTTTAATAGCTAATTTTAATACAGTATGCCATCTGTGTAACCTCTTATGAACCATCAAAGTTGCTTATTTGCTTACTTACTTTCCAAGTATTTCAATATCATTTAAAAGCCTATAAATGGTATAATCTAAAATATTATAAACTATTGCATATAAAAAGGTGTGTCTTTCTGACAAGCAGAATTAAGATTGTCTTCTATTTATAATATTAGGGTATCAAAAACTCATTTAATAGTCTGAGGGGTATTAATTGCACACTGGGGCTGCTCAGAATTTTATGTAGCTATTGTATGTGTAGGGAGTTTGTCATTATTAAATCTAACCTCTAAGGAGTAGGAGCTAGCATGTGATTTTTATGACTCTAATCAGATGAGCAATCCAAAATCTTAGTGTAGATAGGGAGCAAATTGAGGAAAGAGGCATTGTAGGCTATTTCCTTGGTAAAGGATGTGAAATAGGGCAAACAGCTTTCAAGAAAGCAGGGAGAGAAGTACTGCCAAGGAAAGCACAGGTGCTCTGTCTGTATTGACAGTTGTGGCATCAATGGTAAGAAGCAGTGCAGCCCATGCTGCAAAGGGGCTGATGTGAACTTGAACTTGCTCCTGGCTGCAAACTCTCAAATCAGTCTTTGGTTTGCCTGGATAAATGTCGAGTTGTGCAATATCTTAAGTTTAATTATTATCGTGTTACCAACCAGAATAAGTTTGCAAAGTTAATAATCATGAATTTTATTGGTGTTTTTAGATAGAATAATTGATTTATTAAAATTTTACATAAACAAAGTGAAAGCCCAGAATAGGTGATTGTGTAAAATTTGTTTTCAAGGAACACATACCTACAAAACATTGGGATGTGTAAATTCTAAGTAAGAGAATGTTTAAAACAGAGATTTATATCTTATTACCTACAGTAATGAGTTTCCACCTATAGTGGAAACAACCAAAAGCATAGTGAAATGTTAATAGTAACAATAAATAATGTACTATTGGAAACTAGGGAAATGTGTTACTCATATTAATTTTAAGATATTTATTTTAGATGTTGTATATGTCATAAACATGAAATTATACCTGTCATTATAAATAGTTTGGAGATTATAGAATAAAAACAGAAACTTTAGTTAAATATTTTACCAGGAATTTCATATTAAAATATACAAATTAAAATAAAAATAGATCATGTTTATTCCATAAGTAGTTGCAAATAATATTTACATGTATTTCTACTGTGTGTTAACAATTCACTTTTTTTTAAAAAAAATGAAGGCATTTAAATAGTGCCTTGGGAAAAGAACTCAGTTTGAGCTTGACTTAAGCTAAATTCCTGAATTGTCTTATATGATTCACTGCTTTTTGTTATGAACACAAAGCAAATCTACTAGAACCTTTATCTAATATCAATTTAGAAAATCAAACCTTCAAATATCTGAACATAGTTGAGCATGGTGGCTCATTCCTGCTATCCTAGTGAGACCAGGACTATCACAATCAGGGTGTGAGGATACCTGGGGCAAAAAGTTCATGAGACCCTCAACTAAAAGCCAATAAAAGTTGGGCGTGGTGATGCATGTTTGTGATTCCAGCTACACCTGAAGCGTGATAAGAGAAGCACCATTCGAGCCAGCCCAGGCATAAATGTAAAACCCTAATCAAAAAATACCTTTTAAAAACCAATATGGTCTTCATGTCTGTTTTTGTGCCACTACCATGCTATTTTTATTGCTATTGCTTTGTAATATACTTTGAAGTCAAGTATCGTGATACCTCCAGCATTGCTCTTTTTGCTGAGTATTGCCTTGGCTATTTGTAGTCTCTTGTGTTTCCAAATGAACTTTAGGGTAGATTTTTCAATCTCTGTGATGAATGTCATTGGGATTTTGATGGGAATTGCATTAAACATGTAGATTGCTTTTGGGAGTATAGCCATTTTTACTATGTTGATTTTACCAATCCATGAGCATGGGAGATCTTTCCACCTTCTGTAGTCTTCCTCGATCTCTTTCCATTGCAGCACTACTTACAATAGCCAAGTAATGGAAATAGCAAAAATGCCCCACTACTGACGAATGGATTAAGAAAATGTGGTATTTATACACAATGAAGTTTTACTCAGCCATGAAGAAGAATGAAATCTTATTCTCAAGTAAATGGATGGAACTGGAGAACGTCATCCTGAGCGAGGTTAGCCAGGCTCAGAAGACCAAAAATCAAATGTTTTCCCTCATATCCAGACTTTAGATCTAGGGCAAAGGCAGTAATGTTTTTGGACTTGGGTCACATGCTAAGGGAAGAGCACATAAGGGAGGAATGGGGATAGGTAGGAGACCCAAAACTTGAAGTCTTTGATGTCCCCACTGCAGAGGAGCTAATACAGAAACCTTAAAATGACACAGGTCAGTTTGGGAAGGTGACTGGGAAATAGTGAAGCGGTCAGGCAGAGATGAATCAATTTGAGTTGTAATACACTTGTGCATGGAAGCAATGCTAGGAATATCTCTGCATGGTTATCCTTAACTAACAAAAACACTTTGTCTTTCTTATTATGCCTATGTCTACTCTTCAGCAAAATTAGAGCAAAAGGGCAGAACAGGTTCTGCATGGAAGCGAGGGGGTTGGGGGAGAAAGGGAGGGGGCAGGAGGCAGGGGGGAGAAATGGCCCAAACAATGTATGAACATATGAATAAATGATTAATAAAAAATGGCCTGAAGGTATGACTCAAGTGGTAGAGAACCTGACTAAGAAGGTTTAAACTCCAGTACTGTCAAAAAAATATACATTTCTAAGAGAAATATTTACATTTTCTTTGAAAATGTTAAACTAATGGTGAATTTTAGTTCTGTTATAGCTCCATATTCACTTCTCTTCTAGACACAATAAAAGAAAAGATATTGTGTGGCTATATCAAAAATTGTGTGGTGTACCACAAATATATACATTTTTTACTTGTCACTTACACGTCATAAGAACAATAAAAGAATTAAAAGCATACCTCATCATTTATAAGTTAAGATTAAAGTTCAGGGATACTCTGAAAATGTATGGAACCAAAAATATGCAAGCCATAAGTAAAAATCCATATATATCCTTTGCTGTAGATTCCTAGTACAGAGTAATAATCATGTGATCATCCCTTGTACTTTGTTGAATGAAAAGTGAAGAAGAACAAAAATGGAAGGATACCCTGGTCTCACAGTTTTAATTTAAAGATTTTGCAGTAATTATTCCTTTGTGTTGGACTGCATTTCCCCCAGACTTGTGTGGATAACTCACTTGCCTCCTTTCTTTGTGATCTTCTTAGCAATGTCTGCTCTGATCATCCTCTTGAGGTGGTCCACATCTCTGATCCCCTGTATTCTACTCCATTTTACTTCCATAGCACTTATAATTGCTAAAATAAATAATGTATGAGTTACACAAAAGAGCAGAGATTTCTAACCTATTTTGTATCCTACATGTTGAGAATAGTTTCTGACAAAGAACAGGAGCTATGTGTATTTGTTTAATGTATGAATGATATAAAAGACACAAGTACATAAAATTATACAATTTTAGCACACATGACATTAGCAATGTAAAGATGTATGTAAATGAAGCATATAGACAGACTGCAAGATATTAACCATGATATCACTATGTCACATTGTAGATGATCATATTTGCTTTCAGTTAATTTCCTTATTTATTTAAAAAATACATACATATTATTTATTTAAAATATAAATAGAAGGAAGGAAAGAGGAAAAGAATGGACAGAAAGAAGAAAAGACCAAAGGAGAGAATTAACAAAATGGCTGAAAAGATAC
Source organism: Castor canadensis (assembly GCF_047511655.1). Taxonomy (NCBI): domain Eukaryota; kingdom Metazoa; phylum Chordata; class Mammalia; order Rodentia; family Castoridae; genus Castor; species Castor canadensis. The sequence continues at coordinate 30,885,829 of NC_133398.1, read as the reverse complement.
AGAAATCTTGGAAAAATGGTTTGGCACTGAAAGCCTTGCAGTCAAGAAATCCACTTTCCTCAGAGCATCTTAATTCTGTAAGTGCTCTGTAAAAATGGGTCTTTCTGCCTTCAGCAGTTTTTTGTTAGTTTTAGTTCATTCTTTTTCTAGGCTTTGTACACAGTAGGCACAAAATTCATAGTAGCTTCTTTACTCAAATAGATTATACAAATTTAGGTGATAAGTATAACTTTATTTTTAAAGAGCATTATAATGATCTCTTAAAGATATGGTTCCTTGACAGACTAACACTTAAGTATTAATCAGTACTTTGCATTTCTATTTGCTAATCTGTAATTCCATTTCTTATCATACTATCTGTTAATTTCTCCTATTCTTTCAAATATGGAGTCACAGATTCTAATCTAGATTCTAGTTAGAATTGATTCAAACCCTGACATTTAATCTTCTTCAAATTGCAATAAACAGTCATGAAATGGAAGAGATTAGTGGATAGATTATATGAATATGTATCCTTCAAGAGCAAGTGCATTAGTTTTTAAGCAATTTTTACTAATATTGTTAAGCATGAGAAAAGATAGAGGATCTAATAATCTTGAAACATTACAATTTTTATAAATGCATAGATAAGATTTTAAGCACCAGATTATCATGATATTGAAAGAAAATTTTATATTACATTTCCCTTTCAGAATTATAAACATTGTATGAAAAACAAATTATTCAAATCTATTCCACTTTTCAGTTGTGCAACAACTTCAATTGATGCTTAATCATTTCTCGCTTTGATAAACAGCCTTTTCATTCAGTTGCCTTATCCATATTATCTTCCTTCAATTCTATCTTTCATGTTTTTCCTAAAATTAACTTCATTGCATTTTGTCCTTAATGATCATAGATGATTTATTCTTGCTGATGGAGAAAGCCTGAAAAAAATGGTTCTAATAGTAAAGTTTTCAATCGACAAGAATTAGAACTAATGTTCTATAATACTAATACTGAATTATGACAGAAATGTATGAGGAGTGGATGACACTCTCAAACTATAATTGATAAAATGCTAGTGATAATTTTGAGGAGCAGGCACTCATATTCCCAGTTGCACCAACATAAGTGACTTATTCAATTAACATTTTGAAAATTTTTAACATTAGGACATTTAAAAAAGTGTATCTTTGTAAAGATACTTGATGCTTTTGTACAGTAGAAAGACAAAACTGAACTTAATATTATTTTTGCTCAGCTTGATACCACTTCTCCCAGTAAAAGCTCTGCCTAAGATGCTGGTACCTTTGGTGCACAATCACTAATTCCTACTTAACTATAATCTTGTGTCTGTGGGGACTAGTGCAGGAGAGACTCTAGTTAGCCTATTTTTTTACTTAATTTTCCTGACACTTTCCCCAGGGATAGTCAGTTATTCCTGACTTGGGTTATGCTGAGACTGTATGCTGCCATTTCTGCTATGATTTGATTACAATTTACTCTAGCACAAGTTGGTCTTTTTTGCTTCTCACCACTTTGTTAATTAGCCCTTTTGCTTCTCACCACTTTGTTAATTAGCCCTGCATACTTCCTATCTTGGAGAACTTCTTACAATTGGTGGCTTGTAGGTGCGATATTTTCTCATTTTTGATCTATCATGGATTTACTTTATTAAATATTTAATCTCATTATTGTTAAATGATTTGGATTCTGAGAAAAGGTAGGAATGTATGTCCTATTTGGCTTTAGTTCTAAATATACTAAACTAAGTTCAAAGTTAGTATTTTCTCAAAAATATTTTTTAACTTATTTACCTGTATTTACTCAAGAAAGACTTGGGAGTGTTTATAGACTGGGTTATAGACTTAATCCCTGTTCTTGTGGAATATCTTTACTATAACATATTGTATTTTAATTGTGTTTTTCTTCTCACCATTGAATTTTATGTCCTTTGAGATAAATAACTGGTTGTATTCATTGTGACCCCCTAAATGCTTAACAGTTAGAAAATGAATTATTTCAAGGATCAATCATATTTTATTTATTTTGATGCTAGAGATTGAACCAAGGCATCAAGAATGCCAGGCAAGTGCTTTACCTGTTAAGTTACTCTCACAGCCATTTCATTTTTGTTTTTCTTTTCAGTCATGTTCTCACTAATTTTGCCTGGACTGGCATTGGACTTTGGCTCCTCCTGTCTCTGCCTCCCAGGCAGCTGGGATTAAAAGCATGTACCACCAACACCCCACAATAAATTTATTTTTAAAACTATTGGTTCAAATAAAATTATTCTATTGTGGTAACCATGAAGGTGCAACACTTGAGTCTTTTTTCAGGAGATGACATCCTGATTCACTAAAACCTATGTACTTTGCTGTCTGGCTCTGAAATTGGCATATTCAGGATGAGTTTCAGTTTATGAGGTGACAGCCACTTTTCCCTGGCAGGCTCCAGCTAAGCACTGTCTATAGTGTGAAAACTGCAGCCATGGGAGAATCTTCAAATAGGCCATCTATGATCCAGAGTGCCCATTATGTTATCTGAGAAATTGTTAGATCTGTATCATGGTCTGAAGTCCTGCCACATCCTGCTCCACTTCCTTTTGTTTTCATACATTAGAGGGGGTGGAAGGTTTATTCTACTCAGTTATTCTTTCTTCTATTCCTTTCCCTGCAGTATTCTCCCAATAGATTGCTGTGCTAATTCCTACTCAGTATCTGCCTCCTGCAGGAGCAAATGAAACAAACACTAATGAAAATTCAAAAAATTATAAGACAATTTTGAGTCTGAAAATGAATTCAGACACAAGTTAAATGCTCAGTTTTGGATTGATGGTGACCTTTCACTTGGCACCCTTCATTCACTTTTTGCTTGATATTCCATATCTTTAAAGCTTTACTCTCATTTATTTCTGTTTTTTGGGTGGTACTGGGATTTGAACTCAGGGCATTGCATTTGTTAGTCAAATGCTCTACCACTTGAGCCACACCTTCAACCCTCTTGTTTATTTCTTAATGTAGTTTTTTTTCCTAACAGATTTAGTGATTATATTAACTCTTGTATTCATTCTATCTGAGAGCAGAATTTTTTTGTTATTTTAATATGGATATATTATTTTCTTGTTATGACTCCATTAATCTTATGGCTTTTTCTGAAATATGTGTAGTGTCACATTAATATTTAGATTTTAATTTCTCAGCAACATTTACAATTGCTTTATTATTATAGCTATAATTCTTGTGATCCTGTTCTGCAGACGATTTCACTACACAGGTCAAAACTTAGTCTCTCACTATAGTCTCTATGATTGATCCATTTTTATTGCAAACTAAAAAAGTGAGAGTTCTAAAACACAATTTGCTTAACCTGCTAAGACAAAGTGACTCTGGACACAACACCAAAGCAAATTGCATCGGCTAAGGCCAACATATTGTTGAACATACTGCCAAAATCATTTTACATTTTAAGTTGTAGTATCTGTTAGTTTTTCTCTTCCTCTTCCTTTTCGCCCATCTTTGCTGTCTTGAAAATTTAGTCTACTAACTAGTAAGTTAGACTTTCCATGAAGAATGATGGCACTGTGGCGTATTAGAATGGAGTACCAGAATCTAAGTAAAATGAAGACTATGTCCATTTGGTGGGGGATTGGATACTGTCCAGTCCTGGTGGATGGTATCAGAATCTGACTAATGGCATACATTAAAAGGGATAACCCAGGGAAGAATGCTAAGTTGAATATTGTGAAGCAGGTGCCAATTGTGGGAGAGTTTTTCATGGAGTGTTCAAGCCCAAGTGTGTTAATAATATGGGAAAAGATGTTCACAAAGAAGAATAGTGTAGTTCAAAGAGATTTAATTTATACATAGTTATGTATGATAATAAGGAACGTATTTATTACTTTAACAAGGAAATGAGTTACAAATATGGAGAGGATCCAAGATATGGACTAGAGGGCAGAAGCAGGCAGCTGAGGTTCACAAATCAAAAATTTTGCTGAGATGCTGGAGCCACATTTGTCAGAAAAAAAAACACCAAGAAGAATCAAAACTCTGACACCCTGAACCACCAGCCTGTACAAAGCTTCTCCATGCCATGTTACACTGAGAAAACAGGAGGGCTCCCACGGTGCCAGATGCCAGTTCCAAACCTACTTGGGAGACCCAGACCAACAAGTGAGCAAATAAGTAGCATGCAGTATTCCCACATATACCCCTGGGATAAACCAGCATAGCTCCTGGACAGACTGACCCCTGGCCCTCAAAAAATAAAATAAATAAGGAACTGAAAAGGAACACACAGAGGGGGCAGGGTGCTTGGAGTGCACAAGAGAAGGGGGAAAGAGCAGGAGCTGATTTCTATGTGAACTTTCAGTAAACAAAGACTGGAAAGGCAAAAGGGCCAATAGTGGGTGGCTGATAAGATACTGCCTGAAATAAGTCAGATGGCGGTCCACAAAGCTCATCTCCTGAGCCAGTGAACAACACTCAAAGTCAGATGGTGTTGCAAAATTGAAAAGCAGTCAAAACCAGCATAACACACTGACAATAGAGAGTTGGCTGATGGATATCTGACCTTGCCCCAGAGAAAGAGCACAAGGCAAAGAAAAAAGTGCCCAGTAAACAAACAGTGAAAACCCAACTTGAAAGTAGGACTGCTAGTGGGCCACAGAGGACAAGCTCCACCTCACTGAGGGAGGAGCTGACTAAGTACCTGCCACTGAAAGACAGAAAAAAAACTGACAAGTCTCCCCAAAAACCTGGCAAGACTAAGACAAAACTTCTGCTTAAATACCAACACCAGGACTGGATGCTGAAAGAGTAACACCAGAACTACTAAGACTGAGATTCTATTGTTCCTGAACCTGGAATTATTTTTTTATGTGTTTGTTTGTCCCCTACCTCTCCCTGTTAATTTCTTTGGTTCTCTCTCTCTCTTTTTTTCTTTTACATTTTTTCTTTCTTTGTTTTGTTAGTTTTACTATTGTAAGTTAGCTAATATTAAATTATACACAGACCAGAGACAGAAACAGCACCAAGTGGAGTGATGGGGAGATGAAAAAGGGATGGAAAACATTCTCCCCCCCAAAAATAAATTGATACAGGATTCAGAGGGAAATTAAGAAAACGATACCCAGTTCCAGACTCCAACAAACCATAGATAAACTATGCCAAGGAACCCAATGACACCCACAAGAACAACCTGAAAGAAGAAAATCTGCAAGTAATTCCTGAGAATTTCATGGAGATCTTACTAGACATGGTCAACCAAAACATGCAGGAAGAACTCAAGAAATTCCAAGACAACAAAGATAAAGAATATGAGAAGAAACAAAAGCAAATAAATGAACCATAGGGGACCTAAATAAATAACAATATGAAACAGAGAACACCATAATAGAGAGATAAAAGAATTAAGGCTGAAAACTGACAATATTAAAGAGGAAGTGACCCATGATGTGGAAAACCACAGAAAAAAAATGAAACAGAAATACAAAACACAATGGAAGACCACTTCAGCAGACAAGAACAAGCAGAAGACTGAATCTCAGAACTTGAGGATGAAATGGAAATTAAACAAAACTGAAGAGAAATTAGTCAAGCAACTCAAGACCTGTGAAAGGAATATGAGAACTCACCACTCCATCAAAAGACCAAACCTGAGAATCATGGGCATCAAAGAAGGAGAAGAGTTGCAAGAAAAAGGAATTCATAATATATCCAACAAAATAATAAAGAAAAATTCCCAAACCTAGAGAAAACTATGCCCATTCAGGTACAAGAAGCCTCCAGGACACCAAACAGACTTGACCAAAATAGAACTACCCCATGACATATTATCATTAAAACAGCAAGCACAGAGAATAGAGAAAGAATATTGAAGGCTGTAAGAGAGAAAAAAGAAATAACATACAAAGTTAAACCCATTCAAATCACAGCAGATTTCTAAACAGAAACCTTAAAATCAAGAAGAGCATGGAGTAAGGTCTTCCAGGCACTGAATAAAATAACTTCAACCCTAGGATATGCTACCAGCAAAATCATCATTTGAAATAGATGGAGCAATAAAAGTCTTCCATGATAAGCAGAAACTAAAACAATATATGACCACTAAGCCACCACAAAAAGGATTCTTCAAGAAATTCTGCACACAGAAAATGAAAGAAAACTAAACCATGACAGTACAGGCAGTACAAAACTACAGAAGAAAAGGCAAGAAAGTAGAGAGTAACACTGATTCAGCTACACACAAAAACAACTAAATGACAGGAATCACCACATACCTATCAATACTAATGCTTAATGTTAATGTACTTAATTCCCCATTAAAAGACACCATTTGGCAAATTGGATTAAAAAGGAAAATCTACCAATCTGTTGCTTACAGAAGACACATCTCATTGACAGAAACAAGCACTGGCTGAGGGTAAAAGGCTGGAAAATTTACCAAGCCAAAGCCCCCCAAAACAGGCAGGAGTAGCAATATTTATCTTAGACAAAGTAAACTTCAAACTTACATTGATCAAATGAGATAAAGGAGGACACTCCATACTAATAAAAGTGGAAAAACACCAAAAGGAAACAACAATTTTTAACTTATATTCACCCAATGTCAATGCACCCAATTTCAACAAACATACTCTGAAGGACCTAAAAACATATATAGACTGTAACACAGTGGTAATGGGAGACTTTAATAGCCCCCATCACCAACAGATAGGTCATCCAAACAATAAATCAATAAAGAAATTCTAGAACTAAATCACACCATGGATCAAATGAACCTAGATGATGTCTACAGAATATTTCATCTAACTTCTGCACAATATACATTCTTCTCAGCAGCCTATGGAACCTTCTCTAAAATTGATCATATCTTAGGGCACAAAGCAAGCCACAGCAAATATAGGAAAATAGAAATAATCCCATGCATTCTAACTGACCATTATGCATTAAAACTAGAACTTAACAATAAAAACAACAGTAGAAAACATGCAAACAATTAGAAGCTGAAAAACACATTGCTCAATGATCAATGGGTCATTGATGAAATAAAAGAGGAAATTAAAAGGTTCCTGGAAGTTAATGAAAATGAAAACATGACCTACAAGAACCATGAGACACAGCAAAGGCAGTCCTAAGAGGAAAGTTTATAGCCATGAGTGCATATAGTAAAAGGACAGGAAGATCTCAAATCAATGACCTAATACTACAGCTCAAACTCCTAGAAAAAGAAGAACAATAAAATCCCAAAACAAGCAAAATAAAAATAAGGGCCCAAATCAATGAAATAGAAACAAACAAAAAAACATGCAAAGAATCAGTGAAACAAAAATTTGGTTCTTTGAAAAAATAAATAATATTGACAGACCCCTGGCAAACCTGACTAAAATGAAGAGAGACAAAACCCAAATCAGTAAAATCAGAAATGCAAAAGGGAAGATAACAACAAACACCATGGAAATACAGGAAGTCATCAGAGGCTACTTTGAGAATCTATATTCTAATAAATTTGAAAATCTGAAGAAATGGACAGATTTGTAAATACTTATGACCATCCAAAATTGAACCATGAGGATATTAATCACCTGAATAGACCTATAACACAAAATGAAATTAAAGCAGCAATAAAGGGTCTCCCAAAAAAGAAAAGCCAGGACCAGATGGATTCTCTGCTGAATTCTATCAGGACTTTAAGGAACTAATACCAACCTGGCTTAAACTGTTCCACAAAATAGAAGGGAAGGAAAACTGCCTAACTCATTTTATGAAGCTAGTATTACACTCATCCCAAAACCAAACAAAAACACCTCCAAAAAGGAGAACTATAGGCCAATCTCCTTGATGAACGTCAGTGCAAATATCCTCAATAAAATAATGGCAAACATAATCTAACATCACATCAGAAAGATCATAGACCATGACCAAGATAGCTTCATCCCAGGGATGCAGGGATGGTTCAACATACACAAATCTATAAATGTAATACAGCACATTAATAGAAGCAAAGACAAAAACCGCTTGATCATCTCCATAGATGCAGAAAAAGCCTTTGACAAGATCTAACACCACTTCATGATAAAAGCTCTAGGAAAACTAGGAATAGAAGGAATGTACCTCAACATTGTAAGGGATATATATGACAAACCTACAGCCAAGATCAGTCTTAATGGTGAAAAACTGAAATCATTTCCCCTAAAATCAGGAACTAGACAAGGATGCCCACTATCTCCACTCCTATTCAACATAGTACTGGAATTCCTAGCCAGAGCAATTAGGCAAGAAGAAGGAATAAAAGGAATACAAATAGGTAAAGAAACTCAAAATATCCCTATTTGAAGATGATATGATCCTATACCTTTAAGACCCAAAAAGCTATACTCAAATATGCCTAAACTCCATAAATAGCTACAGCAATGTGGCAGGATACAAAATAAACTTACAAAAATTATTAGGTTTTGTATACATCAATAACAAACAAACTGAGAAGGAATAAATGGAAACAATTCCATTTACAATTGCCTCAAAAAAAAAATCAAATACCTAGGAGTAAACTTAACAAAGAATGTGAATGACCTTTATAAGGAGAATTACAACCCCCTGAAGAAAGAGATCGAGGAAGACTACAGAAGGTGGAGAGATCTCCCATGCTCATAGATTGGTAGAATCAACATAGTAAAAATGGCTATGCTCCCAAAAGTAATCTACATGTTTAATGCAATTCCCATCAAAATTCCGATGACTTTCATCACAGAGATTGAAAAATCTACCCTAAAGTTCATTTGGAAACACAGAAACTGCAAATAGCCAAGGAAATACTCAGCAAAAAGAGTAATGCTGGAGGTATCACAATACCCGACTTCAAACTGTATTACAAAGCAATATCAATAAAAACAGCATACTGGCACAAAAAATACATGAAGACCAGTGGAACAGAATAGAAGAGCCGGATATGAATCCACACAGCTATGCCCATCTTATTTTTTACATAGGCACCAAAAATATACAATGGAGAAAAGACAGCCTCTTCAACAAATGTTGCTGGGAAAAGTGGTTATCTGTCTACAAAAAACTGAAACTAGATTCTTGTTTACCACCCTGTACTAGTATCAACTGAAAATGGATCAAGGCTTAATGTCAGACCTGAAACTGAAGTTAGTACAGGAAAGAGCAGGGAATACTCTGGAAGTAATAGGTATAGGTAAGGACTTCCTCAATAGAACCCCAGCATCTCAGCAACTAAGAGAAAAGATGGACGAATTGGACTTCATAAAACTAAAAAGCTTCTGCACAACAAAAGAAATGCTCTCCAAACTGAAGAGACCACCCACACAGTGGGAGAAAATATTTGCCAGCTATGCATCAGACAAGGGATTGATAGCCAGACTATACAGGGAACTTAAAAAACTCATCTCCCCCAAAATCAATGAATGAATAAAGAAATGGGCAAGTGAACTAAACATAACTTTCTCAAAAGAAGAAATTCAAGTGGCCAAAAAACACATGAAAAAATGCTTACCATCTCTAGCAATAAAGGAAATACAAATCAAAACCACACTAAGATTCCACCTCACACCTGTTATAATAGCCATCACGAAAAACTCCACCACCAACAACAACATGTGTTGGCGAGGTTGTGGGAAAAAAGGTACCCTTGTACACTGCTGGTGGGAATGCAAGTTAGTGCAACCTCTCTGGAAAAGAATATGCAAGCTTCTTAAAAATCTAAACATAGACCTGCCATATGATGCATCAATCCTACTCCTTGGGATATACCCAAAAGAATGGGACTCAGGTTACTCCAGAGGCACCTGCACATCCGTTTATTGCAGCGCTATTCACAACAGCCAAGTTACAGAAACAGTCAAAATGCCCCACTACTGACGAATGGATTAAGAAAATGTGGTATTTATACACAATGGAGTTTTACTCAGCCATGAAGAAGAATGAAATCTTATCATTCACAAGTAAATGGATGGAACTGGAGAACATCATTCTGAGCAAGGATAGCCAGGCTCAGAAGACCAAAAATCGTATGTTCTCCCTCACTTGTGGACTTTAGATCTAGGGCAAAGGCAGTAATGTTGTTGGACTTGGGTCACATGACAAGGGGAGTTCACATTAGGGAGGTTTGGGATAGACAGGAAACCCAAAACTTGAAAGTGTTTGATGTTCCCACTGCAGAGGAACTAATACAGAAACCTTAAAGCAATCAGGAACTAGTGTAAAGGTCAGGTAGAGATGAGTCAACTTGGGTTGTAACACATTTGTACATGGAAACAATGTTAGGATTCTCTCTGTATAGCTATCCTTATCTCAACTAACAAAACTCTTCTGTCTTTGTTATTATTATTTATGTCTTCTCTTCAACAAAGTTAGAGATAAGAGAGAACAGCTTCTGCCTGGAAGTGAGTGGGGGTAGGCAGGAGAGGAGGGGGTGGGGGGTAGGGGGATAAATGGCCCAAACAATGTATGCACATGTGAATAAATGAATAAAAAATTTAAAAAAAATATGGAAAAGGAAACTATAACATGAACTTTGTTTAATAGTATTTGGACATGGAGTTAATTCTGTAACTTCAATGATCCTATTCTGCTTAGGAAGATGGATGGATAGATGTACATACTTGTCTATATAGACACAAATTTGCACATGTAGAAACACACACACACACACACACACAGACACACACACATACATACACACACACACGACCTCTGTCCCCTAAGAGATCATTGGAGCTATGACACCTAAATAATAACAAGCAATTCTTACATCAAAATCCTGCTTTCTAATTACTATTCTCCACTGGAAGAAACTAATGTGTATTAGAGTGATGGTTGTTTCCAGTACTGTGGAATTTAAAATACAAGATGAGGTGTTTATTACTTCTTTGGAAATGCACAAAGTGATTAAAAAAAACAATGAAACATATGAAAAGGACACTGAAACCAACTTAAAGCTTCTCCCAACAGCCAACTTACATATTAAAATAAATAATGATGATAAAAGCTTATATTGTTTGAATAAAGTAATCCATGAATCTGAAATTAGATAAAAACAAATAATTTTAAAGTTTATGATGAATTTTTACACAATCTAAAATATTTTTCTCTAAAATAATCACTGAAAAGCAATGAAGTACCTTTACAATGGAGAATTATTAGATAACATTTTAATAAAGAGGATTATTTAATGGGCAGATCAAAATTACACATAGTATACACCACCAGATAGAAAATTTAATTAAAAATTATGTTATGGAAAACCAAAATCCTGGTAGTCATATCTGAAGCATGTGAAATTTATTTTTTCTCAAAATTCTATGATATCATTTGCAAAGTTAATACAATAAAGTTATTCTTGACTATACTTCAAAACTGTTAGTAGTTTAAAAAAGCAAGAAATAATTTATCAAAACAGTTTTTTTCTCTGTACTGGAGATGTAACTTAGGGCATGAGCTTACTAGATAAACACTCTGTCAATCAAACTATGTGCCCAGTCTGAAAATAGTTTTTAAAGCAGTCATGGAATTATCAGTAGTGTTCACCAATTGATTGGAAGAGCAGTCTGAGAAATGATTCTCGTAAGGGATCATATAAACTAGGATGGTTCCATACCTCAAAACTAGAGAGTAATAACTACTCTTTTTCACAATAGTCTATTTTGAGACTTTCTTTAAAAAATTGAGACTAAGCTAGTAGTAAAAGAAAGCAAAAAGAAAATAGGGAAAATTTGCAATAGAAAAGGAGAAAAAGATTTGGAGCAATATGATTCATCCTCAGTCTCAGGAGAAGTGGGCAAACAGGTTTTGTATTGTAAAGAATAACTTATTTGTAATATTGATAGTGATACACTTACAGAAAACATTTCTTATATGTGTTATAGAATGAATTACTCCCTATATTAAGAAAAACAGAGAATAATAGTGAAGAACAAATGGATAGAAATGAAAAGACAGTCTACCTGTTAAATGAGGGAATCATACTCAGGCATTACTGTTTATCTCTGGTGTTTTTACTTTGAAGCAAATGAAGTGCAGAATTGTAAAATGGAGTTCATATAAACATTATTTATGATTATAATTAATAAATATGGCTTAACAATATGTCTCAAGCCATATTTATTAAAAGAACTTTTGTAACTTGAAGAAAGTTTGAGTAGACCTGTGAAAAGAGGTGCAGATCCAAACAGTAATGCAAAGACACATCTCATGCCACAGGGCTGGGTTTTCATGACTATACGACTACCCAATCCTAATTCTCCTTCTGAATATAAACACCCCTTTTGCAACATTAATATTCACAACATTTGATAATGGAGATACTGCTGATTTATCAGAAATTATTTGTGTGAGGTTCTTTATTCTCATGCCCCTAATTTCTGATATAATACCCAAGATTTAGGTTTTTTAAAAAAATCCAGTAATTTTCACATTTCCTTAAATCAAGGAAAGTTAGGACTGTGATATGTACCAACTCGTAGACTGCACACAATATGGAAGGGAGTTTTTCTTTCCAAAGGAAAATAGAAGTACTTTCAATGATGCTACTAGACCATAAGTGACAGACATGCATATGAAGAAATTTCTTTTTTTTAATTCATCAAAACTTTGAGCTTATACATATATATACATATAAGTGTATGCATACACATATATGTTCATAATTGGAAAATATCCAATCATACTTATATAATTAATTATCCCTGACTCAATAATAAACAACACTGGGCATAAGGTTCCTTTTCTCCCCAAATAACACTTTCATATATCATCTCAAAGCAGTTGTATTATTCACTCACTTTCTACTTGTGAAGAAACAAATGAAAATTTTAATGTATATGATAAGTTTGAAGCAATATTTGTTAATATACAGCAAATTGTTGATCAAATGATAAAAATTTAAGGAATTTAGTTAAATAAGTATGTAGGCAAATATTTAGATTATAAACATGTTCATCAATGGCAATATTGTCTTTGATAGTAGAAGATTACAATATGAAAAATAAATATTTAGAGTGTATTGATGAATAAAATATTTATACAATGTAATACATGTTCATGAAAGACTTATCTCAAATATTCACAGAAACTTCATTCATAAAAGCTCCACACTGAAAATATCTCAAATGGTTATGAATTGTGACAAAGTTATGTAGTAAAGTGTTACTCAATGCTGCAGAATCACAGGAGAAGAAATGTGAGGTGGTTGGAGAAAGTGATTGCTGAGTGGCAGAAGGCAACTTTTCAAAAAGTTCTTGTTTTCATTAGAGTGCCAATTAAATGAATATATCTATATATATAAACACACACACGTGTGTGTACATATAAATATGTATACATGAATCTAAAAATAATAAATAAAAGGGCAGGTGGTAATCTTTGGAAATGGTAGATATGCATACAATATTGATTACAGTGATGGTTTCACAGGTATGTACTTATTCTGAAACTTATCTATTTGTGTACATTGCAAATGTGTGACTTTTGCATGCCAATCATACCTGAATGCAGAGGTTTTAAAAATGCACAGGTATTCAAAAAAGTCATTGTGAATTACAATGTCTGTAAATGATAGCTCAAAAAATATCTCAGAGGTGAATTTATATTGTGGAAAATGCTCAAGAAATATCAAGCAAAAATATTTCATTAAACTATGTATGCCTACAGAGAGTGTGTATGTACCTATACAGTAGGTGTATATACTTATGTAAAGAAGATCTGCCAGAAGCATGTAGACTGCAGTGTTTTCATTTACTTATATTAATTTATAAAAATTATATTTATTCTTTTTTATGGTAACAATAGTAAAATTAAACAACACAATTATATAATACATTAAGAAGCCATAAGAAAATTTGGAATTTAAAATACTTTTTAGATGAAAAATAGATTCAACATATGTCTCACAAATGTTAATAGACAGTTGAATTGATTTCTTTCTTCATCTTACTAAACTAAAACTACTGGGCATACCTCTTTTTCTTTTTGGGTCAGTGCTCTTGATAACAATTCATGCATTACTTTTTTCAAGCATTTGTCAATATCCACGTATCAACGTATTTTTGTTCTCAGTCCAACTATAAGCTGATCACTTATGTTGTAATTCGAACCTCTTTCCCTGAGCTCAACTGTACCAGTTAATTCTTTAAAATGATTATCTGTCATTTCAGTCTACAAATGCACCCTAAATAAGCAAAGTTCAGGTCAGCTCAAAGCAGGTAGTGACACAACACGCCTGAACCACCACTCCCATTCCTTAATTGTATAAGAACCATAATATGTGTTTCACATGAGTATTTAAATACATGTGTGGTTTTATAAAATAATCACATAGTGAATTTGTCACATAAATGGTTCAATTTATATAAAGAATATTATGGCATAAATATTATTCCCTTTTTGTTAATCAAAATGATATGTGCATTCTTATAGGTCTTGGGAGACTTTCTCTGGGATTTATATTTAGAAGTAATGTGGGAGGGTCCTCTCTCCCCATATCCTTTCCAATCCTTCCTGTTGTACTCTAATGTGATATTTTATTATTCTGACATATCATGTAATATCCCTCCTGTAACATGGGCGAAAAATAAATTCTTATAATTTTAAAACATTTAGAGTGTTCATTATGAAGCACAGCCTGTCCTGATTGATTCAATGTCTTTTCAAGTTTTCACTGTGCTGAATGTCTATAGCCACATCAATTAAGTGTCCCTGAGGTTGTTAAGCTCAGGATTTTACTTTGGCAATTTGAATATTTAAAGCACATTTGTTTATTACCAACTTACCAAGTACTTATACCAGAGAGTGAAAAGGAAGGTGGAGTGCAATTCCAGTCAACTGTGAGCGTATAAAATGTTCATTATTCTACGTAATCCCTACAATTGTTTATCACAAATCATTATTTTGGAATTTTTCAATTATGAGAGCTGCTAATACATGGTAAGTCTTCAGTTCTCCGTTGAAGTGGCTACATAAAAATACAGCTAAAGTGTTTTGCATAAAATGCTCTGTTCTTTGGTATATAATAGCTGATTTAGGTAGATAGAAAGCTTGATTAAGAGAACTGCAATCAAAGCACTGAAGGCAGTAAAAATAACTACTGTCTTTAGGTAGTTGCAGATAGTTGGAATCTGTTGTGTTCTGCCACTTGGAATTAAATCAGAGAAAGGGTAGTTGTCACAGTTTCAATTAATCATGCCCTTTAATTAATCATAGCAATGGAAAAGCTAGAGTGCTAAAATAATTAGGATATATGATAATCACTGTGTGAGAAACAGTTCAAAGTAACTGATTTGCTGGCCAGAAAAAACAGAAAGTAAAAATACATTTATCTGAACTTCTTGTTTTTGCTATATATTTTATTTTTTACTGAAACATTTATAGAAAGTAAAGTTCCATAGTATCTAATTCTTTGACTGACATTGAGGTAATCATTGATGTTCTTCTTTCCTGGCTTCCATGATTAGACAATGGAAGTAATGGTGGGGTAGTGGTAAAAGAATAAATCAGATTTTCAATGATAAAATCTAAAACTGTAGGCAACACAAGAAAAAACAAAATTTAGCAAAGGATGGATAAGCTAAGATGATTTCTAAAACCATGGTAAAATGAAATCATGGTTCACCTATAAATTTCTTATTTGTCTTTAATTCTGTCACCAAAGATATTTTCTATAGGGCTGTTATCATGGGTCCTACATATTTTCAGTTTTAATATAGGAAAATAAATACATACTTCTTCATTCCAATTCTAAAATTGCTTGACCATCATAAGTAGCCAATTGTAAGGGACTGGGCCAGATACTAGACTCACAACCCTGATTAAAACATGATTTTTCTTAAGCAAACAAATAACTGTGAAAAAGGTAAGAACAGTAGATTACATATGAGTGTTTTTTTCTATATGTATACATGAACCAACACATTACATTGTACCATGTAAAAATGTACAAATATTATGTGTTGATTAAGAAGTTTTAAATATTAATTTAAATATTAATAACAGATTAAATTTTGCAAGAGGTAAGACCTAAATTAATAATACCAAATAAAAAAATTAAACTGCTGAGTTCTCAAATGTCTCCCACTTAAAACAGGAAAAAATGAACAAAAAGGATTAACTACAAAATGTCCACATCAATTACCAAAAGTTGTTATAAGGCCCCAAGATGTCTGTCAATTTCACAGTTATCATAAGGAGCCTGGTGAAAGAAGGTAGATAGATAAGGTGGTAAACACAATGTATCCCAGCTACTACGGAGGCAGAGGCAAGAGTATTATAAGTTTATTTATTTATTTAATTTTTTAAACTTTTAAAAAATTCTTTTATTCAAATGTGCATACATTGTTTGGATCATTTCTCCCCCCCACCCCCCTCCCCCACTCTCTCCTTCCTTCCCCCCTCAGTTCCAGGTAGGTCCTGTTCTGCCTTTATCACCAGTTTTGTTAAAGAAAAGACACAAGCCTAATAAGGAAGACAAAGTGGTTTTTGCTAGTTGAGTTGAGGATAGCTATACAGAAATATTCCTAGCATTGTTTTCGTGTACACGTGTTATGATCCATGTTGATTCATCTCTAACTGATCTTTACCCTGATTACTGATCCCCTTCTCATGCTTTAAGGTTTCTATATTAGCTCCTCTGGAGTGGGGACATCAAACACTTGCATGTTTTGAGTTTTCTATTCCTATATCTCCCATATGTGTTCTCCCCTTGTCATGTGATCCAAGTTCATTCACATTGCTGCATTTGCCCTAGATCTAAAGTCCGCATATGAGGGAGAACATACGATTTTTGGTCTTCTGAGCTTGGCTGACCACACTCAGAATGATGTTCTCTAGTTCCATCTATTTACCTGCAAATGATAAGATTTCATTCTTTTTCATGGCTGCGTAAATTCCATTGTGTACAAGTACTACATTTTCTTGACCCATTCATCAATAGTGGGGCATCTTGGCTGTTTCCATAACTTGGCTATTGTGAATAGCACTGCAATAAACATGGGTGTGCAGGTGCCTCTGGAATAATCTGTATTGTATTTCTTTGGGTATATTCCCAGGAGTGGGATTGCTGGATCATATGGCAGGTCTATGTTTAGATTTTTAAGGAGTCTCCAAATTTTTTTCCAGAGTGGTTGTACCAGCTTGCATTCCCACCAGCAGTGTACAAGGGTTCCTTTTTCCCCGCATCCTCGCCAACACATGTTGTTGTTGGTGTTTTTGATGATGGCTATTCTAACAGGGGTGAGGTGGAATCTTAGTGTGTTTTTGGCATTTCCTTTATGGCTAGAGATGGTGAGCATTTTTTAGAGTATTACAAGTTTAGAGGTCTTCTTTGGCAACATATTAAGACCCTATCTCACAAAAAAGAAAGGAAAAAAATAGACAATACTATTTCATATGTCTAGAAAAATTTGCAAATTATTCATTATAAAGGATAGTTAAATAGTGTACAGTCATATGTCATTGAACACAGGGATGTCTGAGAATTTTGTCAGTATGGGAACAACATAGAGTATACTAACAACTCTGGATGGTATAGGTCAATCAGCCAACATGGCCCTTGCTTCAGTTAGAGACACAGCACAACAATAAAATGTATCATATTGTAAATTTACAAAGTGGTAAATTAATCATTTATTATCATTACATATAAATATTTGAATCATTATCATTATATACATATTTTTATGTATCATAAACAACTGTATAAAGCTAGACTTTTATATAGTTGGCAGAGAAGCAGATTTCTTTATATCAGCATCACCACAAACTTGTGTGTAATGTATTGTGCTATGACATTAAGATGGCCATGATATGATTAGACTGTAGGTATTTTTTAGCTTCATTATAATCTGTGGGACCAAATCATATATGTGTTCTGTCATTGCTGAAGTTTCATTCTGTGATTAATGGCTGTATATAGATTCTATTCCCTTTATGGTGTAATAGTCTTTATAAAAACATGTGGAGAGCAGTCTGATATGAAAATAAATAAATAAGTTGTGATGCTTTAAATGAGAAAAACAAACTATTAGAGCTCTACCTTTTCATGAATTTTCCCTCTCAGGGAGTCTCCCAGCTCACCCAGACCCAGGAAGGACTGAAATTCAAAAAGAAAGCAGTTTGTCTTCCTACCATAAAACAATTGTGATTGTAGTTTGAGGTGTAAGATTGACTGTCTATTGGGAGCACTCAGAAGACTCAAATGTAGATACAAATTACCCATCAGATGACTACTCACTTGCTGCAGGATACTCTAAGTGGAGAAAGTAAATGAGAGACTAAAATTCTGAGCCTCCACAACAACAAGTAAAAAGGCAAGAATGTAACTGTTTTAAAAAACAAAAGAGAAAACAATGATTGAAAGGAGAGGGAAATTTAGAAGAGAAATAAAAACTCTATAAAAGAACAAACATATAGCAGTCTATTATTCAAATATAATATGAAATGTTGCAATAAAGAATACTATAAAATATACAATCTTTGAACAAAAAAAATTCAATTAAAATGTTTCAAACTGAACTGTAGTGAGAATAACAAAGGAAGATAAAAATGAAAGGGCACACCAAAGCATTTGAGAACTGTGGGTTATGTCAGTAAATACAAAATGTGTGGTTATAATTCCAGAAAGAGCAAAGATAATGAGAAGCAGAAGACTTTAGGAGATAAAAGTTAATTTTTCCTAAAAATAAATGAAAGACATCTAACCATGGAGACAATCTTGGTAAATACAAAGAGGTCCATAGCTAGGTACATTGCAGACAAGCTACTGAAACAAGCAAAGTTAAAGAGAAAATGTTAGACTTGACAATATTTTCTAGAAAATGAAGACTTTTCCATATGTAATAAGGTAGAGAATTTGTCAGTAGACATAAGCCTGCACTTTAAGAAATATTGAAAAGTTGGACTGGGAATATAGCTCCCATGGTATAATGCCTGCCTAGTAAGTGCAA
This sequence comes from Castor canadensis, assembly GCF_047511655.1. Classification (NCBI taxonomy): domain Eukaryota; kingdom Metazoa; phylum Chordata; class Mammalia; order Rodentia; family Castoridae; genus Castor; species Castor canadensis. Next base: position 30,866,889 of record NC_133398.1, on the reverse strand, counting down.
GGCTGTAAGTTCAAACCCCAAAACTGCAGAAAAAAGAAAAAGAAGAAAAGTGTTCTTTAGTCAGAAGAAAATTGATAAATGATTGAATTTTGCATTCACACAAAGAAATATTTTCAAAAATAATTTTCCTATTAATAGATATTTTTCTTATTACTTTTTAAACAGATAATAATGACAGCATTTTTCAATAGTGATGTGCTAATAGGCAAATAATTAAATGGAGCAAAATCATGTGGAGGGAGTGAATTACAGTATGATATATTTGATACATTGTAAGAACTTTTGTAAATTCCCCAATGTACCCCACAAGCACAAGAAAAAAATAGACTGACAAATAAAGTCAATTGATTTGCCCCAAAAAAGTGTCAACACAGTTCTATATGGAGCTTCTTTCACAGCAGTAATCATATATATTGAAGCATATATGAAAACTGAATCACAGATATCAATAGAAATGCCAGGACAACATTTTTTATCTTAATAATCATCAGATATGTGCTTGTAAATATGTATACTTTTTTTTATCTCACCCTCTTCTGATCTTAGGTTTTAAGTAAATTGTCCTTTATGTATTTATTTGATGTTTTTAAAGCAAAGTTTATATATAAAGTATAGGGAATATTTGCATTCTTTTTTGTTTTTTTTTGTAGTAGTGGGTCTTGAACTCAGGGCCTTTACCTTGAACCACTCCCCCAGCCCTATTTTTGTAGGGTATCATGAACTATTTGCCCAGGCTGGCTTCAAACCACAATCCTCCTGATCTCTGCCTCCTGAGTAGCTAGGATTATAGGCATGAGTCATCGGTGCCCGGCTCAAACATTCTTAACATTATAATAAGCAAATACTTTAAGTGAAAAATAAAACTAGGTTGACTGTAAAATATTGCATGTGTTATTAAATTTATTTTGCTTTCCAAATGACTGTTGGAGCAAAACTAAAATAGATATTAACTTTATATTGAATATTGACTATGGATCTTTAGTTTTTCTTCTCTTCTAGTCTTTCTCCACTCTCCATTTTTTATTCAAAATAACAAAAATCTCAGTTTTGTTTAGGGTTTATAAGCAAATATATCATAACACACTTTCCATTAATACAAGAAAACTACATAAGGGTGAGACTCAGAAACAGGAATTTCTGATTTATTAAACTAATTATACTTGCTAATAGAGAAATTGATCTAGTTAAGAGAAGTTGGACTCTTCTGTCTCTGTACCTTAGAAGAACATAAACCAAACAAGTGTAATCATCCTAGGCTGGATAACAACCAAAGGAAAAGGAGGAAGAAGGAGAAGGGTGGGGAAAATGGAAAAATACCTTGGAGGATATGACTACTATTGAACAAAAGCTCCAAGTGAAAACTGTAAACTGAGTTCTGGTGACAAACTGAAGCAGCAAAAACTGACTTTGGGTATGTTATGTTACTAAGATATCACCAGACTCAAACCTTTTTTTTTAGTACTCTTTTAGACAAGGGAAATGTAAAGACCATGTTTTACTCTGGGATCAGGAATACTCAGTTTTTCTGTACTCTCCTTCCCTCCCACATTTCTTGCCTCCCTTCCTCTTTCCTTTTTTCTCTCTCCCCCTCTCTTCCTCTCCTTTTCTCTCTCCCCTTATGCTCCCTCCTTCCTTTCCTTCGTTCCAAAAATGAGAAATTCACCATACTTGGTAAATGAGAATAGATTATGTAAAATACATTTTGTACAGAAGTCACAATTCAACAGCAATGTACAATAAAATTGTAAAGAATTTCTATACTAAGTCATCACTGACACAAGAATACGCTGGTCTTTTTGAGGAAATGAAAAATGTTTTATAGAAGACATAGCGTGCTTTGGAACTAGGACCAGAGTTATTTTCCATGTTTGAAAATTAGTTAATGAACTCCTACACAGAAAAAATTAAGTGTATATCTACCTATGAAATGGAAACAACAGAACTCTCTATATTTTCACACGTACAACTAAATTACACATTTGTATAAGTATTGCCACATGTAATTTCAACTCCAACTTAAAGTTTATTTCAATTTTGCATATTTGGTTTTTATTTATGCACTTATTATACCAAAATAATTTATTATAATGAATTTATTTGTTGTTAGAAAACATCTGATATATTATTAATTAAGATGAAAAATTTCTAAGGTTTTAAATATTAAGATACATTCACAGGGTTTTTATGTTCAAAATGTAACTTGTTAGACTTTGAGTGATATTAATGATTGTTCTTCATAAAGGGCAGGGTTACTGAAAATAACAAGGCTTACCAGAAGTTTAGAAGCTTTGCAAGTATAGTCTAAATTACCAAATTAGTTGATTTTTAAAATTTTTAGACACTCCACTATGTAATTTTAACTCGTATTCCAGGTACCTTGTATTTACAACACACTAGAAGAACTTGTAATCTTAGCATGCACTTAAAATTCTATACCCTTCTGTGTATAACTTTTGTCAAGAAAGAATAATAATTATGGTAATAATGGAGAGAAAAGAGCTTATAACAGAAATTTTACAAAAACTTGTTGATGTGATATCTTAAGGTAAGTAAAAAGCATTTATATTCTCTAATTGAATATGATAATTTCATTATGCCAGGATTCTGGTTTCTGAAATTAGAAGTTTAACTGTGACATTTTCCTTAGTAAATGACTTATTTCTATGTTCATTTAATTGTGCCTTTAGTTTATACTTTTATGAAGCTCCTTCGGGGACCTGAACATATTGGTATGCTTTTAAAGAAAAATAGTCAGTTACTAATGAGAATAAGTAGCATTAAGACAAAGAGCATGTTATACACTACAGTTAAGAGCACGCACTTTGAAGTCTACTTGTGAGAATTCCCTTCTTCCCTTAATAGCTGTTGCCTTTAAGTTGCCATATATCCTATCCTTTCTCACCATAGACACATCTAAATTTTATGAACTTCTCCCTACCAAGTAATAATCACTGCTTATTTGAAACTAATGTCATATGTCATCTAAAAATAAAACACATCTCTTCTTTTAGGCTGTTTGTGGTTATGTAATGACAACTATTATAGCTCTTCTCTATTGAAGATCAAGTATGCAACATCCGTGTTTCCTTTCTCTCTGCATTTTATACTTTCAGTCGCAATCAGTTATTCCCATAGCCATACCCTGAATTAGCCATCACTTACATCTCAATTTTAAGTAGCCTAGCATTTAACCAATACCCGAAATCTTCCTAGATAACGTCCTCAAGTAAGTCAATGCCCCCAAAGTCTTTGATCCCATTAAGAACTTTACTTCATGATCACCATAGCCTTTCTTACTAGTTACTAGCTTCTACTGGCTTTCTCTTTTTCCCAGACATGTTTTAATGAGTTATCACTGTGATACCCTTTATTTGAAAGCACTTAACTCATTATTTCAGGGCCTTCATAGTTTACATTGTTTATTGGTGATGAATCACCAATGCTGTTTTGTACCTTCCATCTGCCTTATTTATCTATCAGAATATTTTGAAAATTATTGAAGAAAAAAATCACCAATTGGACGGACTAGTTTAAATTACTGATTTAGCAAATTAAGTATGCACTAAGACTGTACAGCTATCTCACTGTTGTCTTTTTCTGATAGACTTATTTACCAGAACAGGTTTTCTATACTACAGTGAGAAGATCAAATTGTCCTGCTACTGGTTTTTGTAAGTCTTATTGGGTCACAGTTATATATGCTTATTTTTTTTTCCCTATGGATGTACTTACCATATTAATTATTCAGGGTTCTTCAGAGTAATAGAAATATTTATTACTTATTTACTTATCTATCATAGGAAAAGATTGTGGAATTATATAAGCTAAAAAGCCTCATGGTCTGCCATCTGCAGAACTAATTCAACCCAAGAGCTTTTAAAAGCAGACGTGCTAGCTAACTTAAGTATCTTATTTATTCCATGTAACAACCCAAAGGAGTGGAGTATTATTCTAATTTTGAGAGATTAAGGAATTCATTCAGTTAATAGTGATACCAAAAATTTAAACACAGCTCTTGCTAACTGCAAATCCTGTTATCTTAATGTTTAAGTACTACAAAATGAGTAATGGAATAAAGAGACCATTTTAGGAGTCAATAATTTTACAAAATAACAAGAAAGAAAAACTAAAAGGAGGATGGATAGGTATTTAAAAGAAAAAGACTATATTACTATTGCACCTCTCCTAAAAATTCAATGAGCTTAAAAGAGAAAAGACAAAAAGCACATTATGAAGTCATATATGTGTGTATATGTGTGTGTATATATATATATATACATGTGTATTTAATATATATTTAATATACATATACACATGTGTATATACACACATAGAAATCACTGGGGTAATTTTATATCTAGTTCTCTCCCTTACATCCCCTGAGTATTCTCTCTGTATATTATTTCAGAAAGTAGAGGAGTGAAAGTAGATACAATGTTAATTTACATAGGGAAGCTTAGCTACAGTTAATGATAACGGTCCCTTTGAACATATAAGGAAAAAAGAAGGCAGGAGTTCAGGCTGTCGTTCCCACATTAGAAATACTCAACCATCTCTAACTCTCTCTTCCTCTCTCACAAACACACAACCTTATCTGTCATTCATATGTATGTTTGTGTGAGTATGTGACTGAAATTCATCCATCATTTATTAAACATATATGTTTAATGCAGTAGACTATCTACTGGGGAGCAAAACAGATAAAGTATATGCTTCCTTTGAGCTTGTAGTTTGTTAAGCGGGAGAGACAAACTAATCTTGAGGTAGCAATATGATTATAAAAACAAAGCAAACAAGATAAAGGTATAGAACAAAAAGTTTCCTCATGCAGACTGATCATAGAAAACCTCTCTAATGCTAAAATGAGGTATGAAGTTATGTAAAATTAGAGCTGAAGTTTATGTGCATGGAGATATTAGAATAAAATGTTTACAGAGAGTGAGAAAATGCACTCAGAGAAATGCAAGTGGTAAGAAACAAGGTATCACTAAGAATAATGAGATAATGAGCTTCATTCTTCACAGCTGGAGTCTTGATTTCAGTCTGTTATGAGATCTCTGTTTCTTGACCCTTTAAGCTCACTTTTGAGTATTTGAAATCAAATGTTACACAGATATACAATCACATCACATTTCCTAAAAGACTCCTTTCTCAAGGTAGGATCCATGAAGACACACTGGAAAAAAACACGAGAGAAAGCCATCTTCCATTATACAAATCCTCAATTCCTTCTGATTCCCTCTTTGGTAAACTTGGGCTGCACTTATGTTCTTGCACTCTCCCTTTTCATAGGATATTCATCTCTCCATCACTATTACCACCCCTTCCATGCACACACATGGACTCAAATGAGCTTTCAGGATCTTTTTGTTTTCTTTTTTTTGTGGTACTGGGGTTTGAACTCAAGGCTTCATGCTTGCAAAGTAGGTGCTCTACCATTTGAGCCACACCTTCAAGCTCTCAGGATCTTATTTAAGTGGATAACTTCTGGGATTGAAGCAATAATCCTTTCAATATATTCAGAATTTCTGATTCATAAGATGACCATGATTTATCACTAGTCCATAACTTTTTCAATGAAAAGTTAAATTTATCATGTTTATCATCTTCATTCTCACCATCATACTATCCTTCTCTTCCTCCTCCTCATCGCTAGTGTATATAAACTAGCAAAGAATAAGCTGTCAAGTAGTAATAATAACCAAAGAGAAATAAGTTATTTAGGAAGCGTATGATTTAATTAAAAGGAAAGAATTTCAATTGAAGTCAATTTTCCCATGAACCTGTGAACGTGAATCATCAGCAACTTACTGTGCTTAGTACCACAGACTGCTGAATTTCACAAGATCTTGGTCTCATAAATATAGTAAAACTACTTTACATTTCATAGCATTTTATAATTTTACTTAACATTTCCACATATATTTTCATTAAATACATTAAAGTGTTATTAGGGTTATTGTTAATGTTAGAAGTTCATCCTTACAGGGAATATTGTCCCTTGATAGTAATAATTGTTATAATAATAATTATTGTAATGATAAGGATATGTTATAGAACTCAAATGGATCAGACACAATTTTAGTAAGCATGTCAACCATATTAAGTTATTTAATCCTCACAAAATTCTATGTAGCTGGAATGGTTTTCTTTCTGTGCTTTTCACAGATGAGGAAAATGAGAGAAAGATTCATTTAGTAACTTTCCCAGTGTCACACACTTAGTAACAAGAGAACCTTCGACTTTCATAACCAGACATTAGTCTCTATAGCAGATTGTGCACAGATGTTGTGCAAGAACTAAGGACATACTATTAAATGCATAAAAAGCTGCAGTAAGGAACTTAAGCTTTATGTAATTCTACTTTAACTAAAAAAATAACTATTTGGAAGTTCAGGTTGTATTTTCACTCTAATCCCTTAATAGTTGCTTCATAATGTGATTTGGTGGACTGAGAAGATATAGGGAATGAACATCTTCTCCAGAGTAAGTAAATATTTTACTTTTTGAGAGGTAAATGACTTGAGAGTCAAGTTTTTTTCTCTTTTGTTTTTACCTTTTGTATTCTATTAAAGATATCTTAGCCTCATCAATAATAGTGGAATGATGATGATATCGACATTTAGGGTTGCTATGAATCTTAAATTAGATTAGGTATATGAAGTACTTATGCCAGTGAGTAGTATGTCTCCAATAGAAACAAGATATTTTCCCTTAAGCCTTAATCAGATTTCATTTATAGTAACTAGGCTCTTAGTAAAACTTGGGAAAAATTTAGTAAGATTTGTATAAATGATGAGTAAAATTGCAAGTCCTACGAACTATAGCATTATTATTATTCTTATATTAAGCCTTGGTAAGTTTAGTAGATATTGGTGTTAATATGCATAGTATATTTCTAAAGCTTTACTTTTAGAGATTGCTCACTGGGGAATTATAGTCAACTGGAGTGTCTTCCTCTTAATTAACTTATATGTTACCTTGAAACACTTGCTTTACTTTGGACATTATTGTTGACTTCTGACACTATTGTGTAGGCCAACAACCTTTCCATTCATCAACTATTCTCAGCAATTCCTCTTCTGTATCTCTCTTCTTTGTCTAGGTATTCTTTTGTGCCCTGTCTACAGTTGAGACTTGATTTGGAATGTCTCCCAAATATTACCAAGCATGCAAAAGTCAAAAATCTTTTGACAGTGTACTGAAATATGTGCTATTTAAATAGAGATTTCTGGATTTATGATAAAATTTAGACAAGTATTGTTTATTTCCCCTATTTACTCCTTTTTTTTTCTTTTATTCATATGTGCATACAATGTTTGGATCATTTCTCTCCTCTTCCCCCCACATCCACCTTTACCGCCCCCCACCCTATCCCCTTGCTAACAGGCAGAAATTATTTTGATCTTATCTCTAATTTTGTTGAAGAGAGAGTATAAGCAATAATAGGAAGGACCAAGGATTTTTGCTAGTTCAGATAAGGATAGCTATACAAGGAGTTGACTTGCATTGCTTTTCTGTGCATGTGTGCTACCTTCTAAATTAATTCTTCTAGAACTAACCTTTTCTCTAGTTCCTGGTTCCTTTCTCCTATTGGTCTCTGTCACTTTAAAGTTTCTGCATTAGTTTCTCTGCGTTGAGGGCAACAAATGCTATCTAGTTTTTTGGGTGTCTTACCTATCCTCATACCTCCCTAGCATGCTCTCGCTTTATCATGTGATCAAAGTCCAATCCACTTGTTGTGTTTGCCCTTGATCTAATGTCCGCATATGAGGGAGAACATATGATTTTTGGTCTTTTGGGCCAGGCTAACCACACTCAGAATGATGTTCTCCAGTTCCATCCATTGACTTGCGAATGATAACATTTCATTCTTCTTCATGGAGGCATAAAATTCCATTGCGTATAAATACCACATTTTCTTAATCTATTCGTCAGTGGTGGGGCATCTTGGGTGTTTCCATAACTTGACTATTGTGAATAGTGCTACAATAAACATGGGTGTGCAAGTGCCTCTGGAGTAACCTGTGTCACATTCTTTTGGGCATATCCCCAAGAGTGGTATTGTTGGATCATATGGCAGATCTATGTTTAGATTTTTAAGAAGCCTCCAAATTTTTTTCCTGAGTGGGCTTGCATTCCCACCAGCAGGGTAAAAGTGTTCCTTTTTCCCCACATCCTCTCCAACACCAGTTGTTAGTAATGTTGCTAATGATGGTTATTCTAACAGGGGTGAGGTGGAATCTTAGTGTGGTTTTAATTTGCATTTCCTTTATTGCTAGAGATGGTGAGCATTTTTTCATGTGTTTTTTGGCCATTTGAATTTCTTCTTTTGAGAAATTTCCGTTTAGTTCACTTGCCCATTTCTTTACTGGTTCATTAATTTTGGGAGAATTTAGTTTTTTGAGTCCCCTATATATTCTGGTTATCAGTCCTTTGTCTGATGTGTAGCTGGCAAATATTTTTTCCCACTCTGAGGGTGGTCTTTTCAGTTTATAGACCATTTCTTTTGTTGAGCAGAAACATTTTAGTTTTATGAAGTCCCATTTATTATGCTATCTCTTAGCTAAACTGCTGGGATTCCATTGAGAAAGTATTTGCCTGTAACTATTAGTTCCAAAGTATTTCCTACTCTTTCCTGTACCAACTTTAGAGTTTGGGGTCTGATATTAAGATCCTTGATCCATTTTGAGTTCATATTGGTATATACATGGATCTAGTTTCCGTTTTTTGCAGTCCACTAACCAGTTTTCCCAGCAGTTTTTGTTGAAGAGGCTGTCTTTTCTCCACTGTACATTTTTAGTGTCTTTGTCAAAGATAATTTGGTTATAGTTGTGTGGCTTCATATCCTGGTCCTCTATTCTGTTCCACTGGTCTTCATGTCTGTTTTTGTGCCAGTACCATGCTGTTTTTATTGCTATTGCTTTGTAATATAGTTTGAAGTCAGGTATTGTGATACCTCTGGCCTTGTTCTTTTTACTGAGTATTGCCTTGGCTATTCCTGGCCTCTTGTGTTTCCATATAAATTTAATTGTAGATTTTTCAATCTCTTTGATGAATGTCATTGGGATTTTGATGGGAATTGCTTTTGGGAGTACAGACATTTTTACTATGTTGATTTTACCAATCCATGAGCATGGGAGATCTCTCTACTTTCTATAGTCTTCCTCAATCTCCTTCTTTAGAAGTTTATAGTTTTCCTTGTAGTAGTCATTCACATCCTTTGTTAAGTTTACACCTAGGTATTTGATTTTTTTTGAGGCTATTATAAATGGGATTGTTTTCATATATTCTTTCTCAGTTTGTTCATTATTAGTGCATAGAAATGGTAATGATTTTTCTATGTTGATTTTATATCCTGCTACCTTGCTATAGCTGTTGATGGTGCCTAGGAGCTTTTGAGTAGAGTTTGTTGGGTCTTTGAGGTATCGGATCATATTGTCTGCAAATAAGGATATTTTGACAGTTTCTTTACCTATTTGTATTCCTTTTATTCCTTTTTCTTTCCTAACTGCTTTGGCTAGGAATTCCAGTATTATGTTGAATAGGAGTGGAGATAGTGGGCATCCTTGTCTGGTTCCTGATTTTAGAGGGAATGGTTTCAGTTTTTCACCATTAAGTATAATGCTGGCTATAGGTTTGTCATATATAGCTTTTGTAATGTTGAGGTAATTTTCTTCCATTCTTAGTTTTCTTAGAGCTTTTATCATGAAATGGTGTTGGATCTTATCAAAGGCTTTTTCTGCATCTATTGAGATGATCAAGTGGTTTTTGTCTTTGCTTCTGTTAATGTAGTTTATTACATTCATTGATTTTTGTATGTTGAACCACCCCTGCATTCCTGGGATGAAGCCTACTTGGTCATGGTGAATGATCTTTTTAATGTGTTGTTGAATTCGGTTTGCCATTATTTTATTGAGGATTTTTGCATCAATGTTCATTAAGGAGACTGGCCTATAGTTCTCCTTTTTGGAGGTGTCTTTGCCTGGTTTTGTGATAAGTATAATACTGGCTTCATAAAATGTGTTAGGCAGTTTTCCTTCCCTTTTTATTTTGTGGAGCAATTTAATGACGGTTGGTATCAGTTCTTCTTTAAAGGTCTGATGGAATTCATCAGAGAATCCTTCAGGTCCTGGACTTTTCTTTTTTGGGAGACTCTTGATTGCTGCTTCAATTTCATTTTGTGTTATAGATCTGTTCAGGTGTTTAATGTCCTATTGTTTCAGTTTCGGATGATCATAAGTATCTAGAAATCTGTCCATTTCTTCAAGATTTTCAAATTTATTTGAATATAGGTTCTCAAAGTAGTCTCTGATGATTTCCTGGACTTCCATGGTGTTTGTTGTTATCTCCCCTTTTGCATTCCTGATTTTATTAATTTGGGTTTTTTCTCTCCTCATTTTAGTCAAGTTTGCCAGGGGTCTATCAATCTGGTTTATTTTTTCAAGGAACCAACTTTTTGTTTCATTAATTCTTTGTATGATATTTTTGGTTTCTACTTCATTGATTTTGGCTCTTATTTTTATTATTTCTCTCCTTGTATTTGTTTTGGGATTTGCTTGTTCTTGTTTTACTAGGAGTTTGAGATGTATCATTATGTCATTTATTTGAGATCTTTCAGTCTTTTTAATATATGCACTCATGGCTATAAACTTTCCTCTCAGGACTGCCTTTGCTGTGTCCCATAGGTTCCAGTAGGTTATGTTTTCATTTTCATTGACTTCCAGGAACTTTTTAATTTCTTCTTTTATTTCATCAATGATCCATTGTTCATTAAGGAATGAGTTATTCAGTTTCTAGCTGTTTGTATATTTTTTGCCTCTATTTTTGTTGAGTTCTAGTTTTATTGCATTGTGATTTGATAGAATGCATGGTATAATTTCTATTTTCTTATATTTGCTGAGGCTTGCTTTGTGCCCTAGGATATGATCTATTTTGGAGAAGGTTCTGTTTGCTGCTGAGCAGAATGTATATTGTGTAGAAATTGTATGAAATGTTCTGTAGACATCAACTAGGTCCATTTGATCTATGGTATGCTTTAGATCTAGGATTTCTTTATTGATTTTTTTTTGAATGCTCTATCTATTGATGATAGTAGGGTGTTAAAGTCTCCCACTACCAGTGTGTTGGAGTTGATATATGCTTTTAGGTCCTTCAGGGTATGTTTGATGTAATTGGGTGCATTGACATTGGGTGCATATAGGTTGATAATTGTATTTCCTTTTGTTCTATTTCCCCTTTATTGGTATGGAATATCTTTCTTTATCTCATTTGATCAATGTAGGTTTGAAGTCTACTTTGTCAGAGGTAAGTTTTGCTATTCCTGCCTGTTTTCAGGGGCCATTGGCTTGGTAAATTTTCTTCCAGACTTTCATCCTAAGCCTATGCTTATTTCTGTTGATGAGATGGGTCTCCTGTAAGCATCAAATTGTTGGATCTTCCTTTTTAATCCAGTTTTTCAGACTGTGCCTTTTGATGGGGGAATTAAGTCCATTAACATTAAGTGTTAGTATTGACAGATATGTAGTGATTCCTGTCATTTAGTTGTCTTAGTTGTTGGAGGGTTGATTGTGTGTAGTTAAATCAATGTTACTCTCTACTTTCTTGCTGTTCCTTTTCTTGTAGTTTGGTGCTGCCTGGCCTTTCATGGTTATGTTGGGTTTCACTCTCCATGTGCAGAATCCCTTGAAGAATCTTTTGCAGTGGTGGCTTTGTGGTCATATATTGTTTTAGTTTCTGCTTATCATGGAAGACTTTTATTGCTCCATCTATTTTGAATGATAGTTTTGCTGGGTAGAGTAACCTAGTGTTGAAGTTAATTTCATTCAGTGCCCAGAAGACCTCACCCCAAGCTCTTCTTGCTTTTAATGTTTATGTTGAGAAGTCTGCTGCGATTTTGATGTGTTTACCTTTGTATGTTGTTTGTTTTTTTTCTCTCTTACAGCCTTCAATATTCTTTGTCTAATCTCTGTAGTTGTTGTTTTCATGATAATATATCATGGGGTAGTTCTATTTTGGTCAGGTCTGCTTGGAGTTCTGGAGGTTTCCTGTATCTGTATGGGAATAGTTTTCTCTAGATTTGGGAAATTTTCTGTTATTATTTTGTTGAATATGTTGCACATTCCTTTTTCTTGCACCTCTTCTTCTTCTTTAAACCCATGATTCTCAGGTTTGGTCTTTTGATTGTGTCAGTAAGTTCTTGCATTTTCTTTTTACTGGTTTTGAGTTGTTTAACTAAAGTTCTTCAGTTTTTCCTTTAATTACCATTTCATCTTCGAGTTCTGAGATTCTGTCTTCTGCTTGTTCTAGTCTGCTGGATTGGCCTTCCATTTTGTTTGACAGTTCTGTTTCATTCTTTTTTCTGAGGTTTTCCATATCCTGAGTCGCTTCCTCTTTAATATTGGCTATTTTCATCCTGAGTTCATTTATCTCTTTATTAATCGTGTTCTTTGTTTCACTTTGGTGTTTATACAGTGCTTCTATAGTTTCTTTTATTGCTTCTTGTGCTTTCTCAAATTCTCTATTTTTGTTGTCTTGGAATTTCTTGAGTGTCTCCTGTACATTTTTGTTAACTATTCCACTATCATCTCTATAAAATTCTCACTGATTACTTGCAGGATTTCTTCTTTGAGAGTATTCTTTTGGGCTTCATTGGGTCCTTTGGCATAATTTATCTTCGTTTTGTTGGAGTCTGGATCTGGGTATCTGATATCTTCATTTCCCTCTGGTTCCTGTACTAATTTATTATTGGGTGGAAAATGGTTTCTCTCTTTTTTCCGTCTTCCCATCATTTCCCTTGCTATTGTTACTGTTCTTGTACTGAGTGTAATTCAATATTGTCTAGATTGTAATAATAACAATGGTGATATCTAGAATGGAAGGGTGAGAGGAGAGGGAAAGCAAAGAAGGTAAAGAAAAAGGGAAACAAAACAAAACAAGCAAACAAACAAACAAAAAACCAACCAACCAACCAAAAAAAAAAAAAAACAGCCAAAGAAATAAACAGGGAGAGATAGTGTACTAATCAACAGTAAGCTATATAGGCATTAGAGAGACAGAGAGAGGATAATAATAATAATAAAAAGAAAAAGCAAAAAACAAACAAACAAACAAAAATAAAAAAAACCCAAGTTCAAATGCAATAAAGTTTCCATCTTAATAATTTTAGTGTTAGTCCTTCAGCCTCCAGTCCTGAAAACTCCTCAGTGTCTGTGAAGTAGTTCTGTTATTTTCTCATCAAAGGGAAAAAAACCAAAAACCAAAAACCAACCAAACAAAATATCCCATGTTCAAATGCAATACAGTTTCAGTTAGTCCTTCAGCATCTGGTGTTATTGTCTCGTCAAAGGAAAAGAAAAAATAAAAGGGGGGATCTGGAGACAGCTTTGTGAATGTCTATCTGAGGCTGTGGCTCACCTGTCTACTACTGTGAGGCATCTGCTGCTGCAGGATTTATTTATTTAGCATTCTCCTGGATGCATACCCCTTTGTTTTCTTCAGTATACAGCCCTACCTGTCTTTTGCAATTGCAGTCTTTTTTTTTACAGCTTGCGTGAGAAGTGGCCCTCCCCTCTGTCCATTGGCACTTTCCACATGACAGCTGCAGTTAGAACCTTTCACCTCTCCAAGGTTGCTGTGTGGGTCCCACAGTTCCTGCCTTCTCTGGTGGGCTTGTTTATTTACAGTTTGCCTGAAAGATTGCCCCTCCCCTACTCTCTGGAGATCAGGGCACCCTGCCTCTTTGTTACATGTCTTTTATTTTTTTTTCAGCTGCTTGTTTATTATTCAGTTTTTTTTTCTTTTCTTTTTCTCCCTGGGTAGGGGTCAGTCTGTCCAGGGGGCTATGCTGATCTGGCCCTGGGTTGTCTGTGGGAGTACCGTGTGTCGCTTAGCTCACCTGGTGGTCTGCTTCTCCCAAGCAGAATAGGAGCTGGTGTCTGGTGGTGCAGGAGCCTTCCTGGTTTCTCCATTTAATGTGGAGTTGGGATGCTATGTGCTGGCTGTGGGGGGGTGTATCAGAGTTTTGCCTCTTCTTGGTAGTTTTTCCTGCAAGGTGTATCTCCAGCATCTCTCCAAGATTTTACTTTAGGAAGCACACTTTCTGCTCCCTTCCTCTAGTCGCTATCTTGAAATCTCTCCCCTATTTACTCTTAAGTTCAGTAGTGTCAATATGGACAATGTGACATACTAAATGTACCTTCATTCACATACCAGCTCAACCATCAATGGCTGTGCAAGCTTATGTCTGTTAGCTAACCACTCTTAAGATTCATTTCCTTATCACTAAAGACACAATAAGAATTTGTTCATCATAGTCTTATTGGAAGGATTAGATGAGATTATATGTGAAGGTGTCCAGCACATAAAACAATAGGCAAAATTTAACTAATATTGTTAAATTGTATATATTGTTTTCTTTAAACAATATATACAATTAGTTCTTATTTACAAATCACTTTCATGTACATTATCTTGCATATGGCAATGCTTTATTTGATAGAAAAAAACACTAAACCAATTTCATCCATCAAATAACTAAAATTCATATTTTCTGATCTCTGGTTATTTTTTGTACTTAAATAATCACATGTCTTTTGACTAAGTTTCCTGAAATAGTAGCACATTTTGTATTTGTTCCGAAGACAGAAATATCCAGACAATGTCTTTAGAACAAGTTCTTTCCTCTCTTTGAGCACAAGTCTCTCATGACTACACCTTCCATTTGGCTTTTCAGTGTCTGTGAAAGAGTTCCTTTCTAACTCAGTACTGGGTGAAAATCATTGGGACTAACCAAAAAAGTAATTTCATATTTTTATTAATTATTTAAATATTGAAGAAGCTTGCAAAGTATCTTGAAAATTATTTTAAAATGCCATCCAAAGACAATGAATAATAAGAAAAATAATTATTATGGAATTAATGCATGCAACAAGCATTTAGTAAGGGTGATTTTGCATACTTGTGATTGAAGTGTCTTAAATTAGAACTCAAGTTTAATTTGTCAAAGACATTGTGAAGTTAGGAAGATAATTTCTCTAGCCAAACCTGTATGTATGTTGTAATTTTATGCTCTTTACATTGACTGCTCTTCTAAAAATATCCTATCTATCAATATTCCCAATTTCCTTTAAAAATGGGACTCCTAACTATCCACTGTTAATGATATTTTGACCATGCTATGTTTTCAGTTATCTCTGAAACAGAAGCATAAGATATTTTCCAGAAGAAACCATCATTATGAAACTACATTACAGCTTTGCTGATCAAACAAGTTCTAACAATTTGTGCCTGGAAGGCTTTTTTGTGAGTCTTCTTATATTTGATCACTCTATACTTGAGTAAATGCTTTTTTGTATAAAATATGGCCTAAATCTTATTCTCAGTGAATCATACAACTTATGAAAATACTAGATATTCCATATATCAGCACATTCTCCTTTTCATGTTTCAGTTATGAAGAAATAAAATATTAATAACCTCCAAGGTAACTCAAGAGACTATCCCTATAGAACACAACTGTACTTACAGGTACTTATATTATCCATTTGATAATCATCCATTTGTAGACATCCAATAGCTCCCATTTTAAAGCAGTATACATTTTTGTTACACAGAGTAAGCTAATATTTGACACTTAACTGAGTAGAGTAGAATATAAGGTAATACTAAAGGTCATATTGCTGAAAAGAAAGTTGATTAATTATGAATGGAGGGTATTTGAGCCAAGCTGTTTTTCTCTGTCTCACTCATAGATAATTGATATGCCTACATTGTTATGCAATGTATTTCTTAGTGTCATAAGACCAGAATTGTCACTAGCAGCATGCAAAATATGGTCTCACAAAATATGCCAAAATTATATTTCAGTGCAATTAACATACCTAACAAACAATTAACATACTTAAGGTTGCAGGGAGTTTAAGGTACTGTTTTGTGTGCATATATAATGTAATTGAAGTGGTTTTGTATGTTATTTAAATTGTGATAAGTATATTTAGCTTTATTATAAGCTCAGATTATAAACTTATTATAAATGTATGCCTTATGCTTACCATCCATTTATGTTTATAGAATAATTTATATGCAATTATATATTTTCATCATATGAAAGATAACAAATACATGAACAGTATCCTAATTTAAGAGAATGAATTACCCATGTATCCTCCCACTATTGGAAGGTGGTGTGTGAGGTTCTTTAAAATATTTTTTAATGAAATGATGAATTTAAATTAAAAAAATTCAAAAAGCAGTATTAATAATAATGAATGATAAATTTGGGATTGCTAATCAATTTGAAAGAAAAAAATATATAATTGCAAAACAATCAGTTAATCACCTATAATAATATTTAACTTTAGTGAAAGACATTTGGGAAAACTGAAAATAAAATATGAACCAAATATCAATTAAATAATCACAATTATGGAATATTAAGAATTACTAATAAAAATGTGTTATGTTCTGGTATTCAAGGAATTACCTCCATTGAAGATGTAAAAAAAAATGGAAAACTTATTAAATGTAAAACTTTCAAGGTCATAGAGAACAATACAAAATTTTCCAAAATCATTTTAAGAAGCTGGTATTTATCTGACTTATTATTTTAGTAATAGAGTTTAAAAAACAAACATACTTTATACTCTGATTTGAAAATTCAGATTTTTCAAAGTTCAACATAAAACTATTAGAAGACATACTCAGTTAAGTGTGACAAATTAAGTTCATTCTGGAATTCAGACATGATGAGTCAGAAATTGCATTAACATCTTTATTTCTTCTTATATATTCTTGGACTACATGGGGAGGAAAAAGCAGGAGCACAAACTTTAGGAGATCACTTTGACTTTTAGTTTAATTGAATACCTTTGTGATCTTTCAGAATGGAAAGTGTAAAATAAAGAAAAAACTATATTTCTGCATATTATCATAACCATGACTCAGGAGTAGTCAGCTGATGCCTGAGTGGCAATTCAACAAAGTGAGTCAAACCATAAAAAACTTAACAGAATCAAGTGGCAGCTATCTGAACGACAGCAAATACCTTACAGAGACAATATAATTATTGAAAAATTTACTATGATGGGACATTTTTGAAAATTCTGAATTTTAATTTGATGTCTTAGAAGAGTATCATATATAGCATCATTTATTGAAGACATTCTGAGTTAAGTAAAATAACTTATTTCTTGCTTGGGCTCTTGTAGGGACAGAGAAGAGCAGTCATAGAAATACTATCAAAATGCTGCATAAGTGTCAAGAAGCCATCAGTATACTCGTGTAGATAAACTTCTGAGTGGAGATAAAAGATCTTTTTTACCCAAAAGTTAGTGTTAAAGATAAACCTTGGGAGGGTATGTTGTCTATTATATGAAAAACAGATATAGAAAACAATGATATTAAAAGATGGATCAAAAATATATTTTTAAATTATATCAATATAACTTTCTGTATTAATAAGGTCAGTTATGGAATATATGAATATAAAAATCTTAATTGTATAAGAATATTTTGAAATCAAAGCCTATTAGTACAACAAAACCTCCGTTTAAATATAGTTCTATTATCCCCATAATTCATACCTACAGGTTCTATACAATAAGATAAACCGTTCAAGGGAAATATCACCTATAATTAAGAAAAATGACAATAAATTTATGACCAAAAGATGAGAAAATAATCTTCTTTAAAATTGAGGAGAGTCTATTATGCCATCTAATATTAAAGGCAAATGAGTAGCTATAAAATAAATACACAAGCATCTATAGATTTCCCATCTAAATTATAGTGTAGAAAAAGCAATAAAAATCAAGTTATAGTTTATAAAAATAATCTAACAAATTTCATAATATAATTTAACAAGGGCCTGAAATCACCAACATAAAATAATTTATTAGAGATACACAATAAGAGCTTATTGATAGAAATATATATTGTGATGTTTAATGAGAAACTCAATACTAATAAGATGGCAACTCTATGCAAACTAATCTAAACTATAAGTAAATACAGTTCTAATGTAATTGCTAGGTACATATTTTATGAAATTTGATAATAATTTTAGCTCAGCAGGATATATATAATAGTATCATTTTGGCAAAAAATGTTATATCCAAAGAAACTTGTTCCATGCAGTATTAAAATATTTCAAATACATAACAATTAAATTGATTATGATCTTGCACTAAAATTGCTAGAATAAGCAATGGAATAGAGTTGTAACTCCTGAAGTTTACAAACATATATAAGACAATAGGTATGGTATTTGAATTTCAAATAAGCAGACAGGAGGATTTTTGAGTAAATAATATTGAAATAGCATATTAATCTCAGATAATGTAATGAACACAGGATCCTTTCTGCTCTTGAAAGGCCTCAAATATGTTCGTAGCACTAAAATATCAGCTCCAAAGTTTATAATTTTGCTTAGGCCAATTGGGTTCATATAACCTGGAAGTAATTAAAATAGAGAACCATTTCTCACAGTAGCATAGGAAAAAATAAGAAATACAGTGGAACACTTCATCTATTTTTTTCCCTCCACTGCATAAGCAGATGTTACATTACTTAGTTTTATACATTTATAGGAGATTGCACAGTATAAATAGTAAAAGATAAGGAAGAAACTTCTCAAAAGATCTTTGGTCTGCATACTTAACATATTAGTATATTATTAAATTATAAAGGTATTATTTAAACTTCAATAAGCTACACAGGCTTGTAATTCCATTAATAGACTAGAATTCTATTAGTCATTTCATTTACATAGAGAGGGGTGGAGGTGTGGCTGAAGTGGTAGAGCGCTTTCCTTCAAGTGCAACTCCTTGAGTTCAAAACACAGTACCACCAAAAAAAAAAAAAAAAAATGGCTGCTCTCATTTGTGTAAAGAAATGAAAACCCTGAAACCAGATTCCTTCATGTCCAAACTATCAGTTTTCACTTGGACAATACATTAGTCTCTATTATGTGTTTTATGCTGTCGTTTTCAAAAAACTGTGAGTAAATAAGATGTTTTTTCTTTCAAGGACAAAGTAAGACATGTCCAAGTTAACAGTCTAATATTCCACTGCATATTTCAGAAGAGTTAAGTTCTAATTATTCAGTCAGTTAATACATATTTGTTGAAAGCTTATGTGGTAGCCAGAGTTATAATTTCTAATTTTTTTATTCTGACTTGTTTTGCTATCTTAAAATTTGCATTACTTGAGAAGATGGATAGTATATCAGCAAGCAGTCACCTCTACTATGTGAAGAAAGTAGTAGAAGCAAATTGTTGTCAAGCTTCAAAGACCACTGCCTATAACACTCTGTGATATAGCCTGCCATAAACAAATCATATTCAAGACATATAATGGCAGGATGAAACACTTTCAAAGTCTGATCCCTTAGAGAAACATTTATTCTATCTCAGTGCACTTGAGAATAAAAATGAATTCAAGGTCATCTTGTCAATGGAAATTCAAAAGCAAAAGGAAAATGGCTAATTATAGCATAATCCAGAGGAGACTAAGAAAACCATGCAGACATTTGAAAGTAGTTGATGAGTAGAAGATAAGGAAGTGACAGGAATAGCTACTTCCTTGCTTATTTATTTTAAAACCTGTCATACATTCTTTTGAATCAATGAGTTTGCTGTTTCAAAATTTCTAAATTTTCTTTTACTTCTTAAGTTATGATACCATACCACAAAATTAAGGTTAGTAATACAAACTCTTTGACATAGCATTTACTTGGAGTCTCCTATCCTGTGTCCTAGGGAATATATTGCTGTACAGTTAAAAGAAACATAGTCTTAGAGGGTTGATAAAGACGTAATTGCTTCTGCAACAATTCTTATTCCACACATGGAAATTAAATTTCCCTGTAAAAAGTTTCCTATGTCTACTTGGTAAAGACAGAGTTGCTTCAGGCTGTATTACCCTGAAATCTTAGGTCTCTTGTCTCAGGCTGAATGCCTAAATTCAGCCTCATCCTAATGCTGTCATATTCATCAGAATTTCAAACATATTTTTTTATGTGAATTCTTTCAGCTCTGCAGTTTCAAACTTAGCAATGATATGTGTTTTACTCCATAGCTTTCACTCCAACTAGTGGGCCTTTTAATGCATACTTTCACTTGTCTCTATGAAAATATACCTCTATTCTGACTTTTGGAACTACATATTAGTTTGGAAGTCAACTAGAAAGTAATCTCCACAAGGGCAGTGCTGTTTTTACAGATGTGTCTCTACATCTGTAACAATGCATTGGTGCCTAACATATATTTGTTGAATGAGTAGGTATGAGGGATCAGTGTTATAAAATGAGAATCACCTGAAAATTTTCCATCTAATGCTCTAGCAAGATAAGTAACAGCAGATCCCAGGTTACCACCCCACTTCTTTCTGAAAGACTCAATTGCATATAGTTACCTTTATTCGTCTCATGAAAAATCAAATATACTCAATAAATATATTTAATTAGTCAACAAAGCATAACTAGAGGAATTTAATATGCTTAGAGTTTGAGATTCAAATGTGAAATTATAGTGGCCAGTCTCCAAGGTGGCCCCCACATTCCCACCATTTGGTGGTTGTGATCTCAACCGTGGGTTGGAATTATTCACTCACTTCTGTGAATTGAATAAGATAAAAGTCACCTCAAGCAACTGAACCAGATTCATCCAGCATCACCCAATTATGCCACTGTCTCTACCCTCTCATCTTTGGAACTTGTGTGGGGTAACATGTTTTCTAATTTGAAGATGTAAATGTGGGGTAATTTGTTAAGTAACAACAGATAGCCATATATAATACATTTCTATAATTATTCTCCCAATAACAACCACAATTATAAAGTGAAATCATCTTATACATGTGGAGAGAGAGAGAAATACTACCTATGTCTATCTCTATTTCTATATATATAATATGTTTTGTAGATTTCAAGGCATTTCAAGGCAAAGAAAAACAGATAACAGCATGCTGCTATTCTAAATCTTTTGCCTATTGTCTTGCTCTGCATTTCAACACATTGGGGCTGACAGCATCACAATGGCATTTGTAGAACTAAATCTTGGGATTTTTACATATGTGGAAATCAGAGCATGAATAGAGATAGCATTTTACTTCTTTTCATCTTGTTACAGCAGTAGATTCTAACCATCTATAGATATTTCCTGTGGAGCACTGTATCTGGTGAAAACCAGATATGCCCACTTTTGAATTCCAGCCCTGTTGCTAGTTATGTATGTGATCAAGAGCAATACGATGTCTTAATTTTGATAATAAAAATGTGGATTTTAATGAAAAGTTATAAATCAGTTAATGGTTATTGGAATATAATTTATAAATATTTTTAATATGGTACTAATCAAACATGAATTTCCTTTTATTCTTTGGACAACAAATTTAGGATTTGTTATAAGAGGGCTGTAGTGGTGATGGACTCCCTCAGCTTGTGTTTGGGAAAGTCTTTTATTGTTTTTTTTGGGGGAGGGTTGTGGTACTGAAGTTTGTACTTAGGCCTCATGCTTCTCATGCTTGCTAGGCAGGCACACTATCACTTGAGCCACTCTACCAGCTCTTGGGAAAGTCTTTATTTCTCCTTCACCTCTAAGATTGCTTCACTGACAATGTTTTTTCTTCCTTTAGCACCTACAATATATCATCCCACACTCTATTAACCTATAAGGAGTCTGTTGAAAAGTCAACTGCTAGTCATGTTGTAATTCCCTTATATGATATTTTCTGCTTTTCTCTTGCTGCTTTCAGAATCCCTTTTAAAACATAAATTCAAGAGACCTGTTATGGTGACTGAAGTTAATTATGACATATTACATTTTTAAAAAATGCTGAGAGTGGATGTTCAGTGTTTTCATCACAAAAGTGACAACCATATGTGCAATGTTATGTTAAATTAACTATCATGATGTATATGATAAATGCATATAGTTTTATTTGTTAATTAAAATAAATAAATAAATTTTAACATGCCAAAATGAAGAGAAAAAAAAAGCAGATGAATGGTAGAACAGTCTCTTTGGTTTTCAGTAATAAGCTAAAGAAAAAGTTCATGTTCTACTCCACAGGGGAGCTTTGGAGATGACACGAATAAAATACTTGGTTTTGTGGCTGAACCTGGTTCTTAGATGAACTCACATTTTTCTTGTCTCCATATTAGGTAGGAGCTCTCTGTACAATCTTCTTCAAAATCCCCCCACCCAGACCCAATTTTGGTTAGAGTTCTCAAATTAAAACTTCGACAGTTTGAGATTTACAATACACGTTTAATCTTTTAACTCAACATTCAGTTCTCAGTCCTAGTCTCTTCATACCCCACCAGCACACCAAGATTATTATTATCTCTCAACCTAATTTGTAAAGTTGCAGGAAAAAAATGATCAAAGACACAATATCCAAAACAGTGAAAAAAAACCATATTTCTTCCTTTACCTCTCAAGTGGAAAGTACTTTGAAATCTGAAATATTTTTTTCTTTTATTCCCTCTTCCAACAGAAATTCTGCCTTCAAACAGCACTTACAAGCATGTATCTCTGAGTTTTCTCCATGTATTTCCTTTACAGTGGCTTTTTTTTTATCCAGGAATAACAACCCAGGAGATTCCTTAAAGCATGGAATTAACAAAAATAACAAGATCTCTTGGGTCTTTTCTTTCCTCTTTTGAGTTAATATGTCCCCTTTCACTGACAAATTCCTACAATCAAGAAAATTATCCAGGGCTGGAGAAAAATAATTGGTGTAGATGTCTCAATTCAAGCCCCCAGGTATTTACACAGGGGATGATTTTTCAAAATTGCTGAAGAGGGGATGTCCTCAGAATGACTCCAATTTAATTTGGGATAATGACTCTCAAACTTGTTGTAATTTATAGAAAATCTACAATAAATGTCCAAGGAGATGACCATTTCACAAACTCTAATGATAACTTGTTTTAACAAAAATGTGTTGACAGGACGCTAGAAAACACAAAATACCTCTACAACCCCTAATTGAGAAGGTCATCTAATGTATACAGGGTCTCCTACAACTTATGAAATGCATTCTGAAGTCATGTAGGATGGAGGCTGTAATCTGCTGCATTTAGAGTTTTATCTCACTGTACTCCTTATCTATAAGCTGCTGTGTTTTCTGCTGCAGTGCTTACTGCAGACATTATACATTGTCCAAAGTGATTAGTGATGAATCTCTAGTTTAGTTACCAAGTAGTGGGAAAAATACATTAAGGGATCATAAAGGATCCATAAGCCACAGGTAATGCTATCCTTTTACATTTTGACTGCTAATTCTGGGTAGTTGCATGCAGCTCCTGGGGAAGAACACTCAACTAAGTTCACTGGATACCCAGGATGTCTGTCAGATGTTAGGTGGGCTATGATGCATGATGACTGCAGCAAAATAATTGACTCCCATTTCTTTGCTATGGAACAGGTTTCTGATACACTTTAATACATCCTCAGTAACAAGCTTGGTAGAGAGTTATCTGGCATGTGTTCTAAGACACAGGTGAAGATCACCAGTACTGGATTTTCCACTAATTACTTGTGGACTAGCTGGATACTCACTTGTAGATTCCAAAGTGCTCCTAAAATGAGGTGACAGTCTAAATTCTCAGTAGTCTTTGTTTTACTGTTGCTAGAAGTTCCTTAATTGCCATAAAGAGCTCTATTTGAATTGTGCAAGTTGCTCTGTGACAGCTGCATGACCAGAAGAGCTCTGGATCACACAGCCATTTTACAACAAACAGCAGCATCAAACCTATCAATGGAAATTCCATAAAAATCCTTGCCAAGTCATTACCCCAAGGAATAAGTTATTTTTGTGAGGGAATCTCCAGTGCTCTGGGAAGGCATGTCTTTCAAAACACAATTTTTCCATGTGAGTGATCAGGCCATTCAGAGGTTAATCAAAGTGTAGGGAGATGGCTCTTACTATACCACACAGAGATCAGAGTGCTCATTTTGAGATGATGGGGGTGAGAAGCCTGGGGGAAAAAGTGAATGATAGTGACCTTCTACTGCTGGAGCATCCAACAAAGAGCAGACATCACGCCCCTCCAGATCTCCTGAGAGGGAGTGTCAACCTAAGTCTGTTGGGCGGTGGCTGATACTGGGACTGTTTCAGAATCTAACATAGTAAGATGTTTAGGATACAGTTTTAGGAGGAAGAGATCAGGAGGATTGCGGTTCAAAGCCAGCCCAGGCAAATAGTTCACGAGTCTCTATCTCGAAAAAACCCTTTACAAAAATGGCTCAAGGTGTAGGCCCTGAATTCAAGCCCTGGTATTGGGAAAAAAAAAAAAAGAATCAGCTAAATAGGAAAATCCAGCAAATATACTCCAGTGAAATCTTAAATATTTAAATGTATGAAATAAATCCTAAAATAATCCCCATAGAAAGAGAAAGGATACATAAAATGTGGCAAAATGATGGGAAAACAACCACGGAGTTTAAAGGGAAGAGGTTTGTTTTTGTCTTTTCTTTGTGTTGAGATGGAACTCAGGGCCTCGCACATGCTAGGCAAATGCTCTACCACTTAACTACATCCTAGCCCTATAGGGAAAAGACTTTAATTAAATAATTAATAACTCCAAGGCAATGTATCAAATAAAGAAAATAATGAAAATGAAATATCATAGAACAAATAGACATGATAAAAATACTACAGAATTGACTCAGTAATAATTCTTAACATGGGTAAAACATGCATATGTTTTGCTAAAAAATATTAAGAGAAAATCCATTTCAGTATAAAAATAAATTGGATCAAGAATCACTGCTTAGATCAGCAAAAATTCTAGATTAAAATATTCATGTGCAGGCAGATGGAATTTTCCCTTTTCAGTTGGATAACTTGTTAGTGCAAACCTAAACATGGTATCATGTGTATTTTCATAAAGGTAACATACTACCACAGAACAAAGTATCCCACTTCACACCTTAAAACAAACACCATTTATTATTTTATACAATATCTGAATGATCAAAACTTAAATGAAATTATGTCTTTTCAAAATAATTGAAGAAGAATAAAAATGCCAAGGAATAAAACTACTAAAAAAGTGAGAAAACATTTTTGATAAAATAGTAACAAAGGATTGTTAAGAAAGCATGTGAAACAGAAACATGTAAAAACTTGATATTAACAACATGAGCATACTAACTCTCAATTGGACCCAACATCTGATATATGATTATAAAGTAAAATGAGTGAAATAAAGGTCAAAATAAATATAGATTAAGGAATTATCTGTCCTTATTCAGCCTCCCCACCTGCTCTCTTAACAGCAAAAATGATCATTACATTGAAATAATTTAATTGAGGTCTTCCTGACTATCTAAGAAGTCAAGTATTAGAAATTGTAACTTTTTGTTTTCTGTAAATAACACAGAATAGAAACCATAAAAAAGGAATCATCAATTAAAAGAACGGGAGAAGTCTTTATTCTAAAGAAAAATACCACTTTACAGAATTAGATCGTTTTATACAGAAACAAACAAGCTAAAAGCCCTTCTGGTAGGAATCATATTTTAAATTAAGGTCTCATGTTATTTAATGGTAGCATACATCGTTCCTTCACTTTCCTGTGGTTTTGTTCCCAGGAAATGATAAAAACTGTGGATTCCAGCAGAAACCTGGGACATTACTCATACCAATGGAAGAAGCAGTGGGATACTTTTAGTTGGTAAGATTGAGGGATTTGGATCTCTTCTCATGAGCAGGAAAGTGGTTTTCTGCAAAATAAAGGGTAACATTTGGTGTGAAGAAATGTCAGCCATCCAACAAATAATCATTATATTAAATGTGGTACCTTATGTATACACCATACCCTGAAGATAAGTGGTGAGCAAGGTCTACAAAGATATTTGTTTTTCATGGTGCTGGTGAATGACAAAGAAACTACTAAGTTTAAAAGAGAATACATAAAGAATCAAGAAAGCAGGGATCATAAATCCATTGAATGACTGAGAAATTTACTAAAAAGAGAATAAGCAGAAAGGATGAAGAGAAAAATGGATTGATTCCAAATATATAATTGAGGTTAAATTGGTAGTACTCATTCATGTTATTAGATGGGGTAATAGTGGAAGAAACAAATTTAAAAAGTGGGACTGGTTGTTGATTTAGCCTAGCAAACTAGGCAAAAGGTTATACCATTGAGATACTTAGCAAAAACTTGGGGAGAATTTGCGTTGGAGTTATGGAGAATGGGATCTATATGTTGTTCTGAATATTTGTTTATTTGACAGCTCATAGTCTGTGAGGATATTTTGATGTGCAAATGAAAAAAGGTTTTAACACAATATATAGACATATAAAATATATGTATATAGGTAAATTTATTATATATTAAATTACATACACTAAAATTAATTATTAAAGATGATAATTACTTTTTATTTATCCATGCTGTAATCCAAAAAGCAAAATGTAGGTTAAGTTCCAACTTATATTTAATATCTTAACAGATTTCTAAGAGTTAATTACTTTATGATTAAATTTGTTAAATGTGGAAATTAAGAACAAATGAAAAAGATTCATCCTTTCCTCAGATTAATTATGCAAGCATCTCCATTTTTTTAGGAAGGAAATGTTAAAAAATCACACTAAAAACTATTCAGAATTAAGTGTCAATGAGGCTGTCATACTAAAACCTATGGAATTAAGCCAATATTTTACCAAAGAATACTTATCTCCTTTAATTTATTATTAGGAAGTAAAAATAAAGTACTACTGAAGATGTTTGAAAGTAAAACATAAACATAGAGAAAATATGAGACTAATTTATATTAGAGACACTAATTAGTTAGAAAACAATTGGCTTCATAAATATGCAAGTTCATTTCCTTAGAACACAGAATATATAAAAGCACAATCCAAAATGTAAACATTTTGTGAAGACTAATTAGAAACATATAAACTTTATGCAAACATTCACTTTTTGGGAATGTGTGATATAAATATGTGCGTGTCTGCCTGTGTGTACACATACACACACCTACAGATATATGCTAATTATTTTGCTAATTAGTTATACTAATAATACTGAAATAGAGGAAGAATAATAGAAAATGGCATATTTATATTTATTACTAATAATCTGACATGAACAGAGTAGAAACTAGGAATCCTAGTCAAAGACTTGATACATAATCATCAAAACTGTGCACCCAACCACTCCTTATTCATATTCTCCTCTAAAAGGGCATATTGTTTTGGAGAGGGTTCAGAAAATTAAAAAAAAATTTCTCTCTTCTCCTATTCTTGGATGTTACTAAAAAGTTGATCATTGCTTTCATGATGGGAAAATGGCAACACCTCAATTTTAAAGAGAATGAGGTAGCTAGGAATAGAAAAAGTCAAGACCTCTAAGAAAAAATTAAAGTTTGTGTGAGAAAATTGATTTGAAATTGATTTGAGCAGAGAAACACAGGCTACCTTGACTTGGAACAGAAACATATTCGAAAACATATACAATGACTACAAATTTAGAGATAATTGAATGGAATAGGAAAAAAAGAAATGCAAGGATGTGGAGAAAATGAACCCTCACAAACTGCTGGTGGGAATGCAAGCTAGTACAATCACTCTGGAAAACAATATGGAGGCTTTCTAAAAAATTAAACATAGCTCTGCCACATGATCCAGCAATCCCATTCCTAGGGATATACCTGAAGGAATGTGACTCAAGTTATTATAAAGGCACTTGCACACTCATGTTTATTGAAGCACTATTCACAATAGCTAAGCTATGGAAATAGCCAAGATGCCCCACTACTGATGAATAGATTAAGAAAATGTGGTATCTATACACAATGGAATTTTACTCAGCCACAAAGAAGAATGAAATTTTATCATTCTCATGTAAATGTATGGAACTGGAGAACATCATCTTGAGTGAAGTTAGCCAGGCTCAGAAGGCCAAAAATCATGTGTTCTCCCTCATGTGTGGACTTTAGACCTAAAACAATTGCAGTAATATTATTGGACATGGCTCACACGCTAAGGGGAGAGCACGTACAGGAGGAATAAGGAAAGGAAAGGAAACCCAAAACTTGAAAGTGTTTGATGTGCCCACTGTAGAAGAGCAAATAAAGTAATCTTAAACTGTCTGAGGGCACTATGGGAAAGTGACCAGGAAGTAGTGAAGAGGTCACATAGAGATGAACCAAGTTGGGTTGCAATACACATGTGTGTGGAAGCAATGCTAGGAATTTCTCTGTATAGCTATCTTTACCTCAAGCTAGCAAAAATGCTATGTCTTTCTTATTATTGCTTTTGTCTTCTCTTTAACAAAATTGGATAAGAGGGCAGAACAAATTCTGCCTGGAAGCCAGTGGGGTGTGGGGAAGACATGGCCCAAACAATGTATATACATATGACTAAATAAATGAGCAATAAAAAATGAATGACCACTACAGATAACAACATCCCGATCCCTAGAGTATGTGCAGATGTTACCTTACGTGGCAAAAATAGACTTCAAAGATATTATCAAAACAAAGATTTAGAGATGAGGATATTGCTCTGGATAGCTTGGTGAACCCAGCTATATAGTCCTTACAAATAAAAAATGAAGGTAGGAGTGTCAGAATCAGAGAGAGATTTGAAGATGTTACCTGGTTAGCTTTGAAGACAGAATAAAGGTCCTTCAGCCAAAGAATACAGGAGGCCTCTAGAAGCTGGAAAAGGCAGAGAAGAGATTAGCCCTTTAACCCCCCACAAAGGAACAAAATACAGCTAATGCCTTAATTTCAGTACACCAACACCCACTTTTGATAATGTGTTCTGCAGTCATGTGTTTATAAGTGAATAGAATTAAAGTACTATTCAAGATGCTTAAAAACAAAACAAAGCTATAGAAAATGTAAGAACAGTTCAGCAAAAATTTATCAAATTAGAAGACAATGACTTCATAAGTGTACATGTGCATGTGTGTGGAGAGACAGAGAAACAAGCACAGAAAGAAGATGATTGAAAGTTTAGAAAATAATACTGTTACTAGCAGTTCACCCCACTATTATCTTTGGACTGTCAAAGAAATAAAACTAAACTGGACATGCTACATGACACATACCAGGAATGAATACCCTGCTGTAGTAACATTGTTTAAGGTAATCTTAAACAATCTTAATCTATATTTTACATGATTAAACAAAATTTTCTTATAAAAATTTTCATTTGAGTGCATTGATTTGTGTACTTTAAGTTAAAGAAATAAAATCTCTTCAAAACTATCTTAAAAAATGATTACAGTGCAAGCAAGTCTGCATTTATTGGTAGATTAAAAAATAGTTCCTTCACATGACATAATTAGAAACCACTTCAGTAGTTACTCTAACTCCATGCAATTCAATCCTGATTGAGTTTAAATGAAACCTATCAGTGTGCCTAGGTTCATTTAAATTATTTCTTGAATACCAAAGCAGAAATATTGCATAGGTGTCATGATGAAAAGGTCTGGACTTTACATTAAAAAGTTGCAATAATTCAATATTCTAATGTGATATTTATCTAAATTCTCAACCTAGATCATCAGGGATCTCCTGCCTGCCAAATCTTGCAGTTTGCATTTTTAATCATCTCCATAAGGGAATTCTGCATCAGTTGGAGTGAAGGCTGAAGTTTTGAGACTCTCTTCTCACATAACTTATATCATGGAACTCCTTATATATAAATTTTCGACATTCCTTCCACATCCTCATTTCAAACTCTGCTAGGGGACATTTCATACTCTGACCGCTGGACAAATCATTACTTGTGCAAACATCTTTTTACAACAGTATTTCTATTAAATATTGATTGATTCATGTAGCTTAAAATGTTTTCCAAAGTCTAATTTTAGTGAAAAAGACTAGTCCATCTAAAAATAGAAAAATCTTGGAAATTAGAGAGGGCACAAATAAATATTCAAAAAATCTAATGAAGGGAATAGAGCTGATGTGATAGAAAAAAATCCCAAAAGTAAATTCCACTTACTTCTTAATATCATCATTTTCAAATTCTATTGAATATCACATTGTAGTGCTCTGTACTTGAGGTATAAGAGAAAATAATCTTGACTTTAAAGTTTATCAAACAATATATGCACATATGAATAAATGAATAAAAAATAAAAATAAAATATTAAAGTTTATCAATGAACATTGCATTTGACAGGATATAAAATAATCTGACATATTACAGAGTGCTGCCTACATGTACAGGAGGAAATCTTCACTAATCAATGAATAAAAGTGAACCTAAATATGTTAAGTGCTTAGAGAAGGGTCCCAGGAATTGGTAGGGTGGGGAGGGACAGACACAGGAAGTAAGTCCAGGTGGGAGGAATAACACATATCAAGAAATGAAGTTTGTTTTTTTTTTAAATAGTATACTCTGTATCCCTGGGATCAGGAAAATCGTGGTTTGAGACTAGCCTGAGTAAATAGTTTGTGAGATCCCATTTATAAAACAACCACAGCAAAATGAGCTGGAGGCATGGCTCAAGTGGTAGAACCTTGCAAGTGTGAAGCCCTGAATTCAAACTCCAGTGCCCCCCCACAGAAAGAAAAAATACTTTTTTTTTATATCTGACTCCCAAAGCTTATCTTCTATATCTTTATTATTTTTAGAAATATGATGTTTTTAAGTTTTACATGTCTGTCTAGCTTTCATTTTGAGTTAACTTCTTGCAGGGGCTAAAAGTTATGCATCACAATTAATTTTTATCTGCCAAACACATTGTTTTAACAAATAGATTTCAACTATAGGTTGACAGGACTATCCTTTCTACCTTGACTTGTCTTTGAACTTTGTTGAGAATCAATTGACAAAATGTACATGGGTCTATCCATAGATTTTCAATTATATTCCATTGAGCAATGTGTCTATCTTTTCTCTAATACCAGGATAGCTTGATTTTAATAGATCTATAACAGGTCTGAAAACTAGGTGGTATACGTTTTCATTTTTTAATAATATTTTTGGCTATTCTAGTTCTTTTTTCCTTCCACCTTGATGTTTGGAACTAATGATTTTAAAAGACAGTGTAATTTTCCTGACTTTTCATTTAATCTGGAGGTCCATTTGGTTTCATGGTGATTTTGAGTCCCTGCTCCATGAACACAGTATTTTTCTTCACATATTTAAACTGTCTTTGATTTATTTCATCCATGTTTTATCATTTTTAACATATTCATCTTTCAATTAAAATATTGTCTGATTGTTATGGCATTATAATTTGTATTGAAAATGTCAATTTATCATTGGTAGTATATAAAATGTAAAGATTTATTAAAAGATTAAACTAATATGATATTGCTATACATACATATACATATTTATTAGTTATAGCAGTTTCATCTTGGATTTGACCAGATTTTCATGATAGACAAGGATGTAATCATATTGTTTGCTATATTTATATTTCCTTTCTAATCTTTGAGACTTTTTTTCTTGCCTTATTGGACTGACTAAAACCACCAGATTAATGTTAAATTGAAATGGTGAGAGGTGATATTCTTGCCTTGTACCTGTACTTTGGGAGAACTGGAGTTTCATTATGAAATATGATGTTCTTTGTAGATTTCATTTATAATATTTAGGAAGTCCCTCAGTAGTCCTACTTTTCTGAGATTATTTATCCTGGGAGAATCCTGAACTTTGCAGGACTCTTTCTGCATCTGTTAAAGGCATTTTATCTCTGTTTTTCTTTTTCCTTTTTGTCTGTTGAATGGATGGAGATAGAATAATGTTCCCCTTCCCCAAGATGTCTGTCTTAATCCCTGAAGCCTATTATTATGTTAGGTTATATGACAAAGGGGAGTTAAGGATACAGATATAATTAAAGATACTAATGAGCTCATCACAAAATGGGGAGACTAGATTGTGGTACTTGAGTAGCTCTAATATAATAACAAGGGACAGTGAAAGAAGTGAGCAGTACAAGACAGAGAAAGATATGGTGATTATGTAAGCAGGGTCAGAGAGATGCCATATTGTTGGGTATGAAGATGAAAGTAGGTCACCAGGTGAGGAATGAGAGCAGCATCAAGAATGTGGAAAAGATGAGGAAATGCATTCTCCCCCAGAGCTTCAGGAAAGGAAACCTTTGATGTACATAATTACAATATATGTAATATTGTATGTATTCATTTTATTTAGTATATTTACTTGGTTTTGCTACATTATTTCTTTTAAAAATCAGTCATTTGTGAGTTAAATTACAATTTTGTAATTTAAATTACAGATCATTGGACAGCTTCTAATAAAAATAATAATTATATAAATTTATTACTATTTTTTTTGGCAGCACTGAAGTTTGAATTCAGGGCCTCATATTTGCTAGGCAAGCACCCTTACTCTTTGAGCCACTCTGCCAGCCCAAAACTTTATTTTTAATACTTTAGCTATAACACAAAGTTAGAGATGCTGTGCTTGCATTTCCATTCATGTTAAAACATTTTCTAAATTCCCTTGTGATCTTTTTGTACCATGGCTGACTCATAAGAATATTTAAATTCCAAATATTTAGGAATTTTAGAGATTCATTATTTGTTACTGATTATGCCTAATTCTGTTTTAATTCAAGAACACATTTCACGTAATTTCTACTATTTCAAATTTGTAAGTCTGTTTGATGACCTGTAGTAAATCTCATGAATTTTCCACTTGTACTTGAAAACGATGTGCATACTTCTATTGCTGGTGGAGAATTCTCTGAACAACAGTAGGTCAATTACTGACCTATTTCCCAGCTTTCTTTTTGTTCACTGATTTTATCAATTGTTTAGAGAGAAGTGTTGACATTTTCAAGCATAATTTTAGATTTTCTTTTGCGTTCTATCTCTTATTTCATACTTTTGGAAAGGTAAGGCAGGTTTATACTCAGTATTGTCATGTATTTTTGAAATTGTTCTCTTTATCTGTATATAACGTCCTTTTTATCGCTGTGTGAAATCTTCCAATCTTTACCTTTGATTTTCAGTACTACAATTGTGTCACACAATCACAGTATTATACACAATACAGTTTTATGACTGTGACTTTCTGTAGATTAATTCAGTTTGGTGCTCACGAAATTTAGTGCATTTCTGGTTAGCAGTCTGCCATTGATGTTGGAGTGGTCTTAGACATCGGACCTGATTTCTTCAAACATATCAGTCATTTCCTATATTCCAATGGCATGTACAATGATTTAATATTTTTCTAAAATTCTTGGACATTCTATTCTTTTTTATTGTATCTATTACTTTTCTCTTTTTTTTCATCTGGACAACTTTATTGTGCCTTCATTTTCACAGATCATTTCCTCAGCTTTGTAAAGTCTGTTGAAGAGTTTGGGAAAACTGGATGTCTATATTCAAAGAAATGAAATTGAACTTCTGTGTTACACCATAAACAAACCTACACTAAAATGTAGCATAATACTTGAAAATGGAAAAGTCGTGGAGTAAAACATCAGAGAAGAGCTTTATGACATTGATCTCAGCAATAATTTCATAGAAGTCACACCAAAAGCATAGACAACGAAAGTAGTGTCACATTGAAGAATTATCCCCAATAACAAAATTGTGGGAACAACACAAATGTCTATTAATGAAATAATGAATAAAATATGTGCCAAATAGGTACAACAGAATATTATTTTTCAATAAAAGAAGGAAAATCTGTCATTTACAACAATATGGATCAACATGGATGACATCATTCTAAGTAAAACAAGTCAGCCATAGAAGGAAAAATACTGCATGATTCTATTTATATGAGGTACCAAAAAAGAGTTAAATATATAAAAGGAGGAAATAGAAAGGTGGTAATCAAGGAAGGGAGGAAGAATAAATGGGGGTGTTGTTTAACGGCTTAAATTAGTTACACAAAGATGAGTCAGTTCGGGAGACCTGGTCTACAACCTGACCTATAGTTAACAAAATAATATTGTGCACTGACATGCTAAGAGTTTAGATGTTATGTCAAGCATTCTGACACAAGAAAAGTAAGTAACTTTCAAAACACACAAAAAACAAGTTTTTACCTTGTGCAGACAGGAATGAGAATATTCAAAAGAATTTTCACTGTTTTGTATAATAATTATAGAGATAAGCCTCCTTATAGAATAGGAATAGGGAAGATTTTTCTGGTTTATCTAGATTTTCATATCCTTATGAGGTCTGTGAAGGTTTAAGAGTTATTACTTTTCTCTCTCCTCACTTAAGGAACATAGAGAAGTCTCAGAGCAATTAAAAATAGTCCAGAAAAGACTGTAAGTCTGCTTACTGACAAACCATGGGTAAACATAGTTGCATGTCTAAGTGAACATACAATGTGA
The DNA here is from genome assembly GCF_047511655.1 of Castor canadensis. Lineage (NCBI taxonomy): Eukaryota > Metazoa > Chordata > Mammalia > Rodentia > Castoridae > Castor > Castor canadensis. The sequence continues at coordinate 30,832,580 of NC_133398.1, read as the reverse complement.
TGATCTAGCATCACAAAGGAACAGGGTAGCTAAGTAAGAAGAAATCTACTTACAAACTCTGCTAGAGATCCTTAATCTGATAAAATTATGGGTACGATGGTATAACCCAGCTGATGTGAATGAAATCTGTCTTTGTTCCTGTTCTCAGATGAATTAATAATGGCAAAAGGAAATGTTTCCGCTGTGCAGAATAGAGTTATAAGCTTAAAGGATTTAATGAGGCTTCCAGACAGATGTTAACTTCTAAGTCTTAATAGCGTATAGCTCTGATCTTGATAAACAAAAATATAAAGATATCATTGTGAATTAACAACTCATGTCACACTTAGATAATTGAAATTTGACAAATAATATGCAAGTAATGGTTTGGATTCAAAAAAATCACAAAACAAACTAATGGAATTCATGTTTTTGGAAGAGAAACTTGAAAACTAGAGATTGTGGGACCAAAACTAACACATTTTCCTGCCAAAATTAGGAATAAGTGTGAACAGCTCATCCCTTGGTGGAGGTATGCAGAGAACTCATTGCACTGAGATAAATCAAAGCTTAACAGCAATTCTTTTAGTCCCCAAACTAAACTAATTACTCAGCATTTAATATAACTTATTGAGTTCTAAAAAAGTATTTTTGTCACTGACTTTTTAAAATGCTAATATCTGAAAATATTTTGATGCAGGAATCTGAAGCTGAGATATGGGACACTGAGGCAGTTTAGCAGGAAGCAATGTTTTATTGTGCCAACACAGACCCAGCAGACTCTGTCCAAAGGCTGAGCCCCGAGAACAAAGAGGTTTCACCTTATATACACTTGCAAGCAGGTTACAGATGCAAAAAGCAAAGCTCAACCCACTTGTGGCTGCATGTGACTTCACTGGCCAGTGCTATGTGACCTTCATGTTTTAATTCTTTAAGTTTTATATCTCTGCTTTGCCATCTCTGTCTGTTTCTTTTCTGGCCTTCCTCTCTGCTACAATTTCACTGCTATTATAAACATAATTTTTTTTCTAAACCTGAATGAATTGGCAGTAAACTTAATAATCTTGATAATACTTTATTTTGTTTTCAAATATTTCTGGTGTTTTTATATTTCCTTATAAGTCCAACAACCTTTGCATTTCTGGTAAGCAAACTTCTAAATTCTTTTCTCTCTGAGTCATGCTTTCATACAACATTAATCAGATTTCTTCCCTAGGATTTTTCAAATTGATGTGAATGAGAGAGATAGTTTTTCACAGTGAAGAAGCTGACAATGTGTGAGCCCAGAGATAAGTGGAATCCTATTGTTTCCAGATATAAGGTCTGACAGGATTAGTACACTATATCCAATCCCAAACTCCTTATTTCAACCCTGTCTATCCTGTAGTATGGTGTGTTTCCTTTTGTCTTAAGCCACTTTTTTTATTATCCCTTACAGCTGACAGTACTCTAACTAATCAAATAATAAGGTATATTCACAAGTACTCTGAAATATTTATGGAATATCCAGAGGGGTGGGGGTGGTAGATTTTGACTAAAGAAGCTCCTTAGATGTTGAATCATTCCATGGAGCAGAAAAAAAAAAACAAACAACCAAAACTGTTTAAACCAATTTTTCTAAAGGTGAGGGTTGCCACTAAAGAAATGAATAATACTGAAATACAGGTCTTGTATCTGACATGACTGACCTTCATTTCCCCTTGCAAATTCAGTGTGGCAACTGACAATCTGCCTTATCACAAGAGACCTATTGGAAAAGACACTGTTCTGGGCAAAATTGATTGTTTTTTAGGGAGAATTTTATTTTGTGACAATCCTAGATAAAAAAGTACAGGCATTTGCTTGTGTGGGTTGAGTCCTACCTGAGGATGATTCTTACTTTGGGAAGTCATGATTTATCTGCATTTTTGTGCATTTGGGTCTGGTTTTCAATCTTGTCTTGACAGCTGTTTCATACTGTAATTGGGAATCTCAGATTGATGTCCCCAGCATGTGTGCTAATTGCAACTTTTCTTTTTCTAATGCTTACTCTATTCTATAGTGATTTACTCTAAGGTTCATTAATCTCCTCTGCACTTTGACTTGGTCCTAAATTAGCTATTGGGAGCAAGTGATTGCCTTAACTTCTGTCACTATTGATTTGTCTGTCCTATTTTAACTAGATTGATATTCACTACTTTTAATTTGGCTAAGTTTTTCTCTTCTCATTAAATTGATTCTCCTAACTGTTTATTACAGTGAAGCATGTGGTAAACATACTCCAATTTACCTCCTTTACCTTAAGCCCATTTTAGTCAGATCTTACCTCGAAAGGATTCCCAGCCCTTGTGTGCTACTTTTAAAAGTAGAGCCATTTGTTTAATAAGTGAGATGCATTGTGATTTGGGAACTATTATCAGTGATTGGCATGGGTTTTTAATCCATAATGACCTGGGATGGGTAGGTAAAAAGGAAATAACACAAAGGAATCAGAGAATGGGGGCACCATGGTATCCTATATCAGAGTACATTCAGCCAAACATAGTGTTCTGTCGTTGTCTTGGCTGAAGCTACTTCTTGGTGCAGTGGCCAAGGGCTCCCAGCAATGACCCCCACAGGGACTTTCCCAACTCTAGAGGTTAGCCAGAGGCCTCGCTTACATCTCATTATAATTGTGGTTTCTTGCTTGCCCCTCCCCTCAAATTATCATGCTGATTCTGAGGATACCTTATTAGATGAACCACTTCCCAGTCCCCTATTCTACATCTTCCCATGTCTTGGAAAACTCCATAGTTATGTACATATTCTTAGCATAATCACTAACATAATCATTAAATCCTATCCTAAAAATGCCCGAAACTAGGGGCTTGACACATTTGACTACTTGGTCCACCTGCCTACCCTCTGTTTCCTTCAGGTGGGTACTATCACTTTATGGTCATTTCTACTTAAATAAAATCAAGCTTTTTCTTAAATAAGTCTGCTCTGTTAAAGACTCTTCTGTGTGTCGACTCCTGAATTAGTCCTTGGGTGAGATGATGGACTTGCCACCCTTTCTCTCCTGACAATAATCTGTTTAATTTGCTGAAAATACAGTCTTCCTTATTGTTTTATCTCATATTAGTGAGGATAAAACCATACAAGAGAAGAAATTATACCATAGTTCTCTTTTTTATCATTTGCACCCTAGTAGAATCTTTCTCCACTTTCTGAACTGATATATGTTGCAAAATTTTCTTGTTGACATTTAATCTTTTAGAAATAAGACAGAAAAATGATAAATAATTGGCTAAGTCATTAGCTTTTAGGTCCCTTTACAACCCCAGGGTTTTATCATTTTTCTCTCCTTAAAGAGGACAACAGAAGGCACACGTCAGCAGGTACAAATAAAAGATATTGAAATTCAGAAGTCATAGGAGCTGATTAATAATTGAATCTTGTCAATGTTATAATTTATACTAGAACTCATAATTATATCTTCTGATTCATACTCCTTGAGAGGGTGGTGTCAACATCTATATATGGGATATTGAGCCTACTTTTTTCTTTTTTGACAGTTCTGGAGTTTGAACTCAGGGTCTTGTGCTTGCTCGGAAAACAATCTACCACTTAGGCCATGCCACCATTCCCCTTTTTTGAAGGTTATTTTTCAGATGGAGTCTTGTGCTTTTTGTCAGGTTGACCTTAGAATGTAGTCTTCCTACCTATGGTTTCTGTGTAGCTGAGATTCCAACTTGTTTTTTGAGATGGGAGCTCAGTAACTTTTGTTTTTCTGGCTTTGGCGCCCTCAAACCATGATCCTCCTGATTTCTGCCTCTCAAGTGGCTAGGATTACAGATGTGAACAAGAGCACCCAGCAATGATTTTTCTTAATCATGATAATTCGTATTACATTCCAACAGAGTTACTGTTGAAAAGGCAGGATAAATCCTTAGGTCTTCTCATGCAGTTAATTTTTCTTTAAAGAGCTTTAAAGCTATGTAGGTACCTTACATAGTGACATTCAGTTTTGCTTGTTTTTTTTTCCTTTGAGTATTACATAAGTTGAATTTTACTCATGACTATATATATAAGTCAGTCCAGTAGAATTAATAGTGTACTTAATGTCTATTTTTTCAAATGTATTTCAATGAGAGTTTTATTAATGAAGGTCAACTCTGTCTACTTCTGCTTTTCCCTTAACTTTTGAAAACTAATCTTTTTTTCTTATGTGACAAAAATAACAGACTCATCTGGATCCTTTCTGTTCCCAGACCTGATTTCTCAAGAAACCTGGATTCCTTTGAGTGAAGAACGTCACTCACCTCCACTGTCTGTAGTTTGTACATTTTGCAGTTTCCACCGTGCTAAATCCCTGCTAATAGCTCCATAGTTATTGATGGCTGCTATATCTTGTGAAGTTTTAGAGACTTCTTCAATATCAAATGCCTCTTCAAACTTCATAAGTGCCTTTGCAAATCTCATTCTATCTTGAATTCTGCAAATATGAATTCTCTCGCTTTGAAATTCAGCATAGAGTTGAATTTTATTTTGTAAGTTAGTGGGAAATCATGCATTAAGTCAATTAACATTTCTTGATATGAATGAAAAGTTTGTAATGAATTCTGTCATACTATTTTTGATTTTAATGCATATATTTACATATAAATAATGAATATTAACTAAGCAGGCTTGAACCTTTTCTCTGCTGCTATTTATTCTTCTAAATAAGACTATATTTTTGCACTTATGGTTTCTATTATCCTAATATTATATGCATTTATACTAATAATTTATATGTATTTCTAATATCCTAGATTGGATATTTTCTCTTAGTATTGTATGATATATCCTGATATCATATTATATAAAGCACATTTGTTTTTCTGTACCCACTGAGTTGTTTGATGGTATATCTTGGTTCCTTATTATGATGAAAGATAAAAATAACTTGTTACCTTTTGCTCCTCTCTCCTGCTCTTGCTTCTTTCATCATTTAATTAACAAATAAAGGTTTATTGTTTACTGTTATGCTTACGTTTCTACTTGTTACTCTGTCAGTTTAAAAGGTTGTATTTATTACCACACATTACCTGACAGAACGCATGAACTTAACTTCACTTTTCATATCCTTTCCTGCTTTCACTATTCTTTATATCCCTTGCTCCTCCCCCAACTTTTCCATAAATTTCTTACATTTATTTAATTTTAATAGTCTGACTCAAGATTGTTTTCATTTCCAATGTAAGCAATTGTAATTTAAATTCTTATGGTTTTCTTATCTTCTGCCTGAGTTACAGAACACCAGAGCAGATTTGGTGGAATGAGGAGAGAGAATTATAGATATTTATTGTTTTGTTCCTGATCTCATGGGCAAACCTTTCAACAAATCACTACTAGTTTATTATTAAAATATATTACTAGTAAACTGCATTACTATTAATTTATAATTTATTACTAAAATGATCTTTTTAAAAGTTTAATTGACTGCTAAGTTCTTCAAGTTTTACCTGATATTCCTTTTCATAACAACTTCATTGAGACATAACTGACATACCTGATTATCACTCTTTTAAACTCTGCAATACTCTATCCGTATTTTTAGGTTCATTCAGATACTAGCATCTGTTCTTTTGCATTGGTGGATAATATTTAACTGTTTGAATATACCACATTACATTTATTCTGTTCTTAGTTGACGAGTGTTTCAAATGTTGCTACTTTTGGACTATTTATAAACAATGCTAGTAAATTGTGGTCAGGCTTCAGTGAATATATGTTTTCAGTATTCTTCAGTATGTTTTTGGGAGTATCATTGCTGAGTAGTGGTAACTATTTTAACATCATGAAGAAATGACAAACTTTTCACAAACAGCTATATTATTTTATAGTCCCATCAGTAATTTATGATGGCTTAATATCTCCAAACTGTTATTGTGTACATATTTTTTATTTTAACTGTCTAATTGGGTATGGAATGATACATCAGTAGGACTTTCATGTGCATTTCCTTAATAACTAATAATAAGCATCTTTCACTTGCTAATTAGCCATGTCTATATCTGTCTTAAAAATATTTTTATTCAAGAGCTTTAGCCTTTTGCAATTGGATTGTTAATCTTAGTTGTTGAGTAGTTAGCATGTTTTTATTTTCTGCTCACAAGTTTCTTGTCATATACAATGACTTGAATGGCCAAACAGGTTTCAGATTGGTTAGCTTGAATGATTTCAGCAGGGTCTAGAATGTAAGTGCTACCCTGAGCTATCAGATGCTTTGGGCACTTAGGAAGGGGAGTTTGTGTCACAAGTACAAAAGCCCCAAAAAGCAATTGGTGTGTGAGTGGTATATGGGCTCTGAATTTGTTAGTTTATAAGTGAAAGGCAGGTGGAGGAACTCCTTACTATGACTAAGAATCAGTTAAGGGGTATGAATGTAGCTCAGGGTAGAGAGCTTGCCTACCATGTCTACATTTCAGCACTGGAGGTGGGAGGGGGATCATTCTTTCTGGGAGGGATAGTCATTTTCCCATCAATAAGGCCTCAATATCAAATATCAGCCATAGAAACTGAACAGCATGGTCAGTACACATCCCTTCCACTACAGTATCATACAGAGATGTTCCATGCCACTAAAAGTCCTTATGCTTCCCACTTATTCATCCATCCCTTTTATACCAACCTCTGTTTTTTTTTTCTGTCTGTGTATTTTGCCTTTATCAGAGTGTGATATTGATACTGTGCAGTATGTAAGTAAGTAATCTTTTTAAATTGGTTTCTTTCACAAAGAAATACAAATTTTAGGTTATCCAAGTCTTGATATCTCCTTTTCTTTTATTGCTCAATCATAGTATATTGTATGCATGTACCAAAGCTCACTGATCCATTCAGCTATTAAAAGGTATTTTGGTAGTTTTCATTTTGGCAATAAAACTGCTATAAACCTTGAAATAATTTTTGTATAGACAAAAATTTGGGTAAAACACTGAAAGTGATTTGTGGATCACGTGATAAGAATTGTGTAGTTCATAAAAATCCTTCCTAACTTCTTTGCATGTTGCTGTATCATTTTTCAATCCAACCAACAGTAAATTAGAATTTCTATAGCTTCAGTCTTCCTCAATATTTGGTGTTGACAGTGTATTTGATTTTAGATATCTTAATGTTTATTAAAATATCCATTTTTAAAGTTTGTATTTTCAAAAATGATTTATAATGTTTAGTGTTTTTCTTATTTGCACTCTGTATATCTTCATTTGTAATGTTTAGTCCACTTATTAAAATGGTTAGAATCAATAGGTTTGGACACAGCCTTGCACATATATGCAACATTCTCCTAAGAGGGAATCTATCAGAACTTTATAAAGCTTCTTATAGATGTCTTATTTCCCAGGTATTTCTTTGAAGTGCTTCATTTAGCATCTTGTAGCCCCAATTGTCATTAACATCTCATATAGATTCAATGTTAAGCCATTACCACGATTGTATTTTTACAAATGTATTGAAGATAGGGTTGTTTATTTAGGTTGCATTCTAAGTCTCCTCACATAAAGACTATCCTTGATATGGAGCATTTCCAAAGAGCTGTCCACAGCCAAAGAGTGACAGTTATCTGGAGATGGTGCTTTTTGTACAAGTCTAAATATATTCTTCCTGTTTTTACAATTACTATTTTTTCTTTTTCTAAAGGCTACTGCTGAACTTGAGGCAGGTGGGTTGAGGATGAGCTACAACACCACATTACTTTCTCTTCTTCTTAGGATTCAGACACCTTTTTTGAATAAATTCTCTTACGATCATTGTGAACATACATTTAATTTCAACTTCTCAACACTTTGTACTTATTTTTTCCACTATTCTCATCACTTTTATGAAGAAGCAGAAATTAAAAAGTGCTTACCTTGCCTTTAAGAATTGTTTCTTCTTGATTCCTATTTATAGAATAAATTTTCCTTATAAAATTTTCTATGCTTTTATCTATGTTCTCCATTATTCCATACTTTGAAAATAATCACCACAGTTTTTTAAAAAATCTTGTTTACTGATTCCAATACAGGGATGACCTGTCAATCTGTTTATCTTTTGTGTTGTTTTTCATTTATATGGCCTTCTCTTTACATATTCAGTATTTTTATTTGAATGATGTACTATTGCATATATAATATTATAGTGTATTTAAATGATAATATGTACCTAAGATAGCTCATTCTTTCCTGTCCCAGAAAGATAAGACAGTGCTAAAATCACTTTGATACAATTGGAGACAAACAGCCTAAATCTGGCCTCCACTGGGAAAATTTCTGTCTACCTCTCTATCTCACCACTGTTCCCTCCACATCCTCTAATTATTCTTCACTACCAACTGTTCCCAGTCTTTACCACTGAGGACTTGTGAGGAAAAGGTCAAATTTTCATTCCAGACATCAGGCTTCTCTTCTGTCACAAAATGGAACATGTCCCTAGAAGCAAAGAGGACTTATAATTTCATTTTGCCTCTTTGATGTTGTACCTTTTCTAAATTCTTATTCCTCATTTCTGAAGCTTCCTGATATAAATTTTAAATAGACTTGTTTTTGCTTTTGTTTTTAGACAAGGTCTCACTGTGTCATCCAAGCTGGCCTTAAACTTCTGATACTCTTGCTTCTGCCTTCCATGCTGAGATTACAGGCATGTACCATCATGGCTGACTTTAGACGTTTTTGTTTTATCAGAAATATCAGAAATTCTTGTTATTTTGTAGTGGTGTTTTCACTATTTTATGTGTAAATTGAAGTGTGGAAACTTCAGAATTTCTTTTTTTTACTCACATCAGGAGTTTGATTTTCTGCAAACAATCGTGAGTATGAGAATCCCTAGAGAAAAAGAGGGGTTGGTGAGTCTCTTTCTGCTCTCAGAAGACAGATTTTATGCTCATTGCTCCCTCCTCTTGAAGGACTGCCTTTTCTTCTGTCCCTCTCATAAGTAACTTACAGCAATACACAAGCATTATATATCCCTTTCTTTTTGTGGATTTTTTTTTTGTGTTTAGAACCTACATATTTTTCTTGCTACCAGACCAAGACAATGATGTTTCTGCTAGTTTCAGAGTATTTAGTTTAGTTTAGTCATTGGCCTTATTATAAAGAAAAAATATAGGCCTCACTACATTTCACCCATATATGTGTCATATTTACCATGATTATTATTTCATACATAACCACAAAATCATTGCTATCTAAAAATGTAATATTTACTCATTTCTGTGATCTAATTTTCAGTCCACATCACATTTTTTCAGATGTATTTGTGTACATATTTCCATAACTTAAATTTTTATGTTCCATGGAGTTTCTCTGCCTTCAAACTGTGTTAATGGTATATTTTTGGTGATTTTTCATTTACTCTCCTATTGTTTTATATTATTTTTATGTACAGACAATTTTAATATACTGCTTCATTCCTTGTAGCTACTTTGCATGCATGTGACTACACACGGAATTTCTACTCTTCATTTTCCATATAAAGCATCACATTTTCACTATGCTTACATGGGAAACTGTAATCTCTTACTTCCTGAGGTATGCCTATGTCATTAATAATCTATATTGATTGGATATTTCACTTTTACAAATGATTAGTTTCAAGTTAAGGAAAATGGAAGTCTCAAAGATACTAAACTTGTAATTTATAGCGTGTTTGGTTTTGTTTGTGTTATTAGAATTTTAGATTTTTGGTGTCTTTCTCTTTTTTCCTAAACAAATATATAATACTTATTATTTTGCTCTAATTGAAAGTTTTTCAAGTATTCCAATGGAATGCTACTGAATTTTTCAGCTAAGAAAAATTATTCTAATTTTGTGTACCTGTATAAATTGTTACCTTGATATAATTTCAGATTAACAGAAAAGTTACAATTACAGCACACAGATTTTTCCTTGATTCATCAATTAATTAAAAATTTCCCTTTCCCTTTATCACTATAATTCTCTTTCATTTTTGTATATATCTGTTTCTTCCTCTCCTTCCTTCCCTTCCTTTTGCTCTATCTATCTATCATCTATCATCTATCATCTATCAGTCTCATCTATCTATCTACCTACCTATGTAAACTGTACATATAAAAATATTTGGGTTAAAGTTAGAGACATTGTGCTCTTTATTCCTTAGTTTTTATGAATTCATTTCTCAAGAATAAGGACTTTCTTCTATGTAGCCACAATATAATTATGAAAAAATCAAGATATTTAGCATCAATGTAGTGGTATAATTCAATTTAGAGGGTGCATAGAAATGTCTTCAAAATAACTGAATACTTTTCAGTTATTTTTCTTGTCTGGAACAAATGCAGAATCACTCGTTATGTTTATGTGCTATTGGTCTTGGTCATCCATTATTATATGAAAGTCTTTATTTTTTCACAAAACAAGATAATTGACAAAATTGATGGATAATGATGGGTGATATCATAAAACTAAAAACTACAATAGCTCACTTTCTTATTGGTAAAATGGCTTGTTATGACAATTAAATGTGATGCTATGAATATTCAGGATTCAGTGAAACAGTAGATCAAAGGTAATATATAAAATCTTTTTGAAAGCAATATATGTGATATATTCTAGACAGGAATCACTAACGGCATTGACTATATATGTTATATATATATATAAATTTATGAAATAGAGTTTTATTTTATATTTTACACCTTTTTATTTTTAATAGTGTATATTAATTGTACAAAGTGATGAGTTTCATTATGACATTTGTATACATTCCTATAATGTACTTTTTTTATTCATTTATTCACATGTGCATACATTGTTTGGGTCATTACACCCCTCCCCCAGTCCCCTACCCCTACCCTTTCCCCCACACCCCTCCTCACTTCTAGGCAGAACTTGTCCTGCCCTTATCTCTAATTTTGTTGAAGAGAAGACATAATCATAAGAAGAAAGACAAAGCATTTTTGCTAGTTGAGTTAAGGATAGCTATACAGAGAGATTCCCAGCATTGCTTCCATATATGATTGTGTTACAACCCAAGCTTATTAATCTCTAACTGATCTTTACACTGGTTCCTGATCCCTTTCTCATGTTGACCTCTGTTGCTTTAAGGTTTCTGTATTAGTTCCTCTTCAGTGGAGACATTAAATGCTTTCATGTTTTGGATTTTCTACCTGTCCCCTTACCTCCTGTATGTGCCCTCCCCTTGTTGTGTGACTCAAGTCCTACAACATTGCACTATTTGCCCTAGATCTAAAGTCTGCATGTGAGGGAGAACATATGATTTTGGTCTTCTGAGTCTGGCTAACCTAGCTCAGAATGATGTTCTCCAGTTCCATCCATTTTATTGCAAATAATAAGATTTCATTCTTGTTCATTTTCTTGATCCATTTGTCAGTAGTGGGGCATCTTGGCTTTTTCCGTAACTTGGCATTGTGAATAGTGCTGCAATAAACATGGGTGTGCAGGTGCTAGCTCTAGCGTAACCTGTGTCACAGTTTTTGGGTATATCCCCAAGAGTAGTATTGCTGGATCATATGGTAGATCAATGTTTAGCTTTTTAAGTAGCCTCCAAATTTTTTTCCAGAGTGGTTGTACTAGTTTACTTTCTCACCAGCATTGTAAGAGGGTTCCTTTTTCCCCGCATACTCGCCAACACCTGTTGTTAGTGGTGTTGCTAATGATGACTATTCTAATGGGTGAGGTGGAATCTTAGTGCGGTTTTAATTTGCGTTTCCTTTATTGCTAGAGATGGTGAGTATTTTTTCCTGTGCTTTTTGGTCATTTGAATTTCTTCCTTTGAAACAGTTTTGTTTAGTTCAGTTGCCCATTTCTTTATTGGTTCATTGATTTGGGGAGAGTTTAGTGTCTTAAGTTTCCTGCATATTCTGGTTATCAGTCCTTTGGTGGATAGCTGACAAATATTTCCTCCCACTTTGTGGGTGATCTCTTCAGTTTAGAGACCATTTCTTTTGTTGTGCAGTAGCTTTTTAATTTTATGAAGTCCCATTTGTCCATTCTTTCTCTTAGTTGCTAAGCTCTTGGGGCTATATTGAGGAAGTCCTTGCCTATACCTATTACTTCCAGAGTGTTTCTTGCTCCTTCCTGTTCTAACTTTAGAGTTTCGGGTCTGATATTAAGGTCTGTGATCCATTTTGAGTTGATATTAGTACAGGGTTATAAACATGCATCTAGTTTCAGTGTTTTGCAGATGGATAACCACTTTTCCCAGCAACATTTGTTGAAGAGACTATCTTTTCTCTATCATATATTTTTGGCAACTTTGTCAAAAATAAGGTGGGCATAGTTGTGTGGATTCATATCCGGGTCCTCTATTTTGTTCCACTGGTCTTCATGTCTGTTTTTGTGCCAGTATAATGCTGTATTCATTGCTATTGCTCCTATAACGTACTTTGATCATATTCACATCTTCTATGACTCTTTCTTATTCCCATTCTCCCTTCTCCTTTATCTCCTTTCACAACCTTAATAGGTAGTGGGTTTGACTTTTAAGAATAATTTCTACCCTTTACATTATCATCTATACTTCTTATTCAATTTTTATTTTGAGTCTGAAATTCGGAGTAAGCCCTTGATTAACAAACAATATTTCAGATATCTAATTTACCTTTCTGTCTTTTGATTATCTGTTTTTTGCAATTATTAGTTTATTCTAAAGCATAGCTTCTGAATTCTACTGTTTCCCAGTCATGTGAAGTTGGTCAATTTACTATGTCCCAGATTTGCCTTTTACTCTTTAAGATGAGGCAAAGTGACAATTCCATCACCCAAAAAGTAATGAACAGAAAATATTCAATAGTTATTCAAAACAGTTATTTTAGTAATTTATGAAAAGCATTCTTGGCTGGAATTTAAGATCAGATACTTTGGATGTATATGTACAGTTAAGGCACTCTATAATCAACTTACCAGCTGTTTGTATTATGACAACTTTATTCAGTCCCTTGATCTCTCAATTTCCTCACTTGTGAAACAAACAATATTTCTGTCTTATAGAGCTTTGGAGATATTTACCAGAACTAATACATTCTAAATGATTGCTACAGCAACTCACACATGAGAAGCATTCAGTTAAACATTCCCATAGGCTATGTGTTTAAATTTTCTCCTGTGAGTTGCATAAGGACAGGTAGCTTGAAGGAATATTTTTAACAATTAGAGCTGTGTAAGTTTTAAAAAATGTTTCTGAATGCTCTGACATTGAAACAATTAATAAGAAATTGTAAGATTTACCAAAGAGTCCATTTTTACAGTCAGGCTAAGATATCTATGCAGTCTTTTTCCACTTTAGAATTTTATAATTCTGTGATTTTATGTTTAATGTGTGAGTCCTCAGAATTTCATTTTTAGAGCATTTTATTATACTAAAGATCAGTGAAATTTTAATTCCAATGTATACTAACTTTTATAAGTCCTTAAGATGTTCCTTATGAATCTGTTTTTGTGTTTTTGACTGTTGTCCATTAATTTTCTAGAATATGAGCAATATATGCTTCATGAGGACACAAAATTACTCTGATAGTTTTGATTAATGCCCTAGTCAACTAATTTATGTTTTATAATATCTGATTATGATTAATAGTAATATTAATTATAATAAACAAAATTTGCTGAGTGAATATTTGTTAAGCATTATGGCATGTTATTTATACATAGTAACTTATTTATATTTATAACAATTTTATGAAAGCTTGAAGTTTTCTAACTGTAATTTTATATAAAATATGAACATTAATTTTATACAGAATATATTACTTTCCTAAGTGAACCAGTAATGAATCAGAAAGGATTTAAATCTAAATCTCATTCTATTCTAGATTGTCTCAAATTTGTCCTGTCACTGTATAGCCTGAATGATGGAGTACTATTGCCAAAATATCTTTGAATCCTTGTTATTTTTGCATAATAGTGCTAAAATGTCTTTGGCAATATTCAGTAAAACTCAAATGGAATAAAATGTAAATACATTTATTATCACACATCACTGGAAGGCCAAAGGAAAAGAAGTTTCAGGGTTAAATTAATCCCAAATTATTTGTTTTGGTTCACTTCTCTACATTTCTATTCCCATCCTCAAATTTGTAGACAAGGAAATGTCTCATATTTCTGAACAGTGTGTAAAAGCGCAGAGAAAAAGAGTATGCAGTCTGTTCTTGGAGTGATATGAGAATAAAATAAACTTACAAAGACGTTAGGAAACTTACTGTTATATTTCATTGAATTCCAAACTCCTTCACAAATGGACTTTTATCAAAAGTCGGTACTGTGAATCCACAGGCTTAGTTCTATGACTCAGATGCTGAAATAAAAGATATGATGACCATCACCAGCATAGGTTAGTGACAGCATATGCTGTTTGAAAATTATTTACCTCTTAATAGAAAAGAGGTAGGGTGAAATTTATAGGAACATGGCCTATGTTCACTCAATTTTCTATATTTATCACAATATTAATATAATAAAAGTTCTGAGAACTCAAAAAGAATTAATTTCAAACATCCTAATATTTAACAAAATTAAGTGACTTTTTCTTTTCTTCATAGGATAACCACTAGCATAACTAGTAAGATACAAAACTATCCATTACAAAAACTTTGGCAATATTTTATTTTGTCTTAATCATTATCAAAATAATTTATAGGAAATAGAAATTGGGTATACACGCACCATAAATATTGGCAAAGTACTGCTAAATGTTTGGTTAAAATATCTAGAAATAATATATCATTTGTTTAGGGACAAAATTATACAGTGACCAAAATATAGCTGCAATGGTTTGGCTGAAACTAAATGAAATTGCAGTTATTTAATAATGGTCAGTTACGAGCTTAGGAACCAATCTTTCAAAACTAATTTGAAATTATCTGTCATGAAATCTGTTTGACTTCACCAACTCTATAACATTTCTTAATTTATTTTCTTTAATGTATATGATTAGCATTGCATTAAAAAACCCTTAATCAGAAATTATAAAGAAATATTTCTACTCATTATGGCTTCTACACATCATCTAAAATCTATCAAGAAAATACATTTAGGGATAAATTAGTAAGTTAACTGTGATGACTTTAATATAGAAAACATGACAGAGTCACACATTGCTTTTGTAAATGTTATATGATTTGATACTAACAGTAACCTTCTACTGTGGACATTGACATCATTTTGCAGTTGGGGAATATTATGCCACATACTTCCTCTTTCAAACAACAAGAAAATAAAGTTAATACAGAAGAGGAGATCACATAATAAATTATACACCTAGCACTAATATGATTATGCAATAACCAAATTTTTGATACCTCATTAGTGTTTATAAACAACATTTCCATTTAGGATGAAAACTTCTGAAACTCAGAATTTTGCATACCTAACCCTTTGTATCCAGGATACTAAAAATTTTATGTGTAATATTGATATATAACAATGATATAATGACTAAAATAGAAACATACGATGAAAATGACTATTGATCACATACTGTACATTATACCTTATGCACATTACACATTATTCTAATAATAACTGTGCAAACTGGCATCATTTTATATCTAATGCTAACTGAAGGTTAGCAACTTTTGTAACTTATTGTGTTAAGTCAGATTTCCATCACTATGACAAAATGCCTGACATAAACAACTTAAAAATATTTGGGCTCATGGTTTCGTTCATGGACACTTTGCTCTGTTGTTTTTGGGCTTGTGGCAAGGCGGTACATCATGGCAGATGGCAGGTGGTGGAGCAAAGCTATTACTGTCATGATGACCTAGAGAAACATCCTGATTCCCATGTAACCTTCAAGTGCTTCCACTTAATGACCTACTTCCTCCAACTAAACTTTGCATCCTAAAGTTTTCACCACTTCCCAATAGTACTACCAGTTGGAGACCAACAAATCAACATATTAAACCTTTGGGTGACAGTCCAGATCCACACTATAATACTTATCTAAATTCTTAGATTAGGTAAATCTATCTATAGACATGGTAATTAACCTATATCAAAACTAGTTCCTCAAATTCAGAACTATTGATATTTGGGACAAGTATATATACATATATATATGCACTATTATATTATATATACCTATATATCCATATTTATTTATTCATTTTTTAGTTACTGTGAGTGAAAATGGTTGCATTGTGCACTTGAGAACATTTAACAGATACCAATATCTACTCAGTAGATTCTAGCAAGAGCCCTCCTTCAAGTTCTGATAATTAATAATATCACAGAATACTGTCAAATATCCCTTGGAGGATAAAGTGATCTTTTTGATAATAATCAGGCTATATCTATTGCAAAAACTGGAAAGAGAATTATATACTGCTGATTAACAAAATGATAAGGGAAGGAAACAAAAATGATAAAAAGAACAGAAACTATATTTGAGACAAAATGAGATATATCAAAAATAAGGATAAATGAAATTTATATGAAAATTGGTAGCATCACTTTCATGAATATAAGTAAAATCACCTGACTCCGCTAATAGATGTTAAAGGTTTGAATGAGGAGCTGACAGATTTGGTACATTTATATTATAAGAATTTTTTTCTACAAAGATAAATCCCATAGTCTCACTGACAGAAGTTCTAATTCAGTTTGTCATTCTAACACCAGTAGAACCCCACATGCTTGCTGGGTTATGTCCAGCACAACTGAAGTAGCAGATGAAGGGTTACTGGAACACAGGAATATGTGTAAGAGAAGCCGAGGGGGAGACTAGCTCAGGACTAGCTAAATTCCCCAAATCAGCATGGCTCATGATTTTTATTGAGTACAGCAAGTGGTTAAAAATTTTTTGTGTGTAATGAATTATGTTACCAGCATCAGCAGGAAAGGGAAGTAGCATAGCAGATTAAGACCAAAGCAAAAGGAACAGGAACTACAATTATTCTTAAGCAAGAGGTTCAGAAATCAAGGAACAAGCAGGTTTTATTGAGATCAAACATTGAACAGATGCCTTCATCCATCATTGAGGAAGTGCCTTTGCTTTTGTCCTCTTTGCTTGGAATCTCTTTAGCCATACCTGAATCCCAACACACACTTCACTGTACAGGAATAAGAATGCTGTGAAGGGAGTGCATTTGAGTAGGTTTTAAATATTACTTTATTCATAACTGTACCATAATATATAGCCTGACTCACAGACATGATACTGAAATTTAACTAATATTGTGTGGCTAGACTTCTCCTTGGTCAGCTGTTTTTATTTTTAAGTATATAAATACAAAGACACAATGTCAATCTGCAATTAAAGCACCATAATCTCATTGTAGGAGGGACTATATTAAGGTGAGGTGAATAAAGGATGAGAGTAGGGAATTTTATCTAAACTCAATTTTTGTTTTACATTTCATCTCTACTACTTACCTGATTGAACTATCTTTAAAGAAGTGAGGGATATTATTGGGAAAATAAAAACCCATGTGTCACTTTGAGTCCTCCAAAGAGCAGACACCAGGTTGAAAATAAATATGCAAACTAGTGCAAAAACTGGAAAAAATTTGGAAGCTTCTTAAAAATCTAAACATAGATCTGCCATATGATCCAGCAATCCCACTCCTCAGGATATACGCAAAGGAATGTGACACAGGTTATACCAGAGGCACTTGCACAGCCATGTTTATTGCAGCACTATTCACAATAGCCAAGTTATGGAAACAGCCAAGATGCCCCACTACTGACCAATGGATTAAGAAAATGTGGTACTTGTACACAATGGAATTCTACTCAGACATGAAGATGAATGAAATCTTATCATTTGCAAGTAAATGGATGGAACTGGAAAACATCATTCTGAGCGAGGTTAGCCAGGCTCAGAAGACCAAAAATCATATGTTCTCCCTCCTATGCAGACTTTAAGTCTAGGACAAATGCATCAATGTGATTGGACTTGGGGCACATGATAAGGAGAGAGTACACACGGGAGGTATGAGGATAGGTAAGAAACCCAAAAAACATGATAGTATTTGATGTCATCAATGCAGAGTAACTAATAATGCAGAAACTTTAAAGCAACAGAGGTCAATAGGAGAAGGGGATCAGGAACTAGAGAAAAGGTCAGTTTGAAAAGAATCAACTTAGAATGTAACACATTTGTACATGGAAGCAATGCTAGGAATCTCCCTGTATAGCTATCCTTATCTGAACTAGCAAAAATGTTTTGTCTT
The DNA here is from genome assembly GCF_047511655.1 of Castor canadensis. Lineage (NCBI taxonomy): Eukaryota > Metazoa > Chordata > Mammalia > Rodentia > Castoridae > Castor > Castor canadensis. The sequence continues at coordinate 30,814,465 of NC_133398.1, read as the reverse complement.
TCTTATTATTGTTTATACTCTCTCTTCAACAAAGTTAGAGATAAGGGCAGAACAGTTTCTGCCTGGAAGTGAGGGGGTAGGGGGGAAGAAGGGTGGGAAGAGGGAGAGGGTAGGGGGTAGGGGAAAGAAATGACGCAAACATTGTATGCACATATGAATAAATGGAAAAATTTGGTCATTAAAAATGTAAAGAGAAAAAAATAAATATGCGAGAGATTTTGGTGAAAAACACAAGTGAACAACAAAAAGGATGAAGCAAGAGTAAGTGAGAAGAGCCTTTAATCTTTAATACATGTCTAGGACCTAAGACAAAAAACATGGCGGTGGGAAGGTAGAAGGAAGGAAGGTGGGACAAGAAGAGCCTCTGGCTGAAATGTAGTTCTACATGTTTCATTCTAGCCTATGAAACATCCTCAAATGGAATTGCAGTTAGAGCATTACTACATAGCACAAGAATTAGTCAGTCCTGGGCAAGAGTAGCTAAGGAGAAGCTTAACCTCAGAGCACTAATGTGGTTGCATATTCAAAGGCTGGAAGCTGGGACAGTCAGTTCACTATTCTCCCTGCAGTAGACTCTCTTGAAGAAGATGGAGAAGCATGTTTTCCTATGAAAACCTTCATGGAGATACATTTTCTCCCACTAGTGAAGAAAAATTTAATCATTGATGAGTGGGATCATTTGTAATTTTACTTGGCATTTTAAATTATGTATATTTTTAATATTCCTTAAATAGCTATTAAGCTTATGACTAAAATGTTTATCCTTATTTTGAATATATTTTGTCCTTTGATTTGTTGATGGTTTTTCAGGTATGCTGTGAGTTAAACATCTTCCACATGCTGTATACATATTTATTTAAGAGACTATTTGCTTAATATTCCAAAACAAAATATATTTTCCATGTGTGGCTAGTGTAAAATAGGCATTGCTTTCCATTTTCAACATGAATGCTCTGCAGAACAATAGAAGTAAATTTGATGGATACATTTACATTGATAAATTTCTTTGTATTTTCACATGTATTTAGGTTGTTTAGTTGGTAAAATCTTTCTTGGTACTATAGCTTATTTTTTCATAATAAACCACAGAATCATTTTTTGTATTAACTGGGTATGCAACAATATATATATTTCAACTGTCTTATAATGGATTATATCTTGGATATTATTGCTGTTTTCAGAAAACATAATGAAAACAATTCCATATTAGAGTTGAAGTTACACCTTTTTCAAGATCTTTTGTATATTTTGTATTTAAAGAGTTCATTTGCAATTGTAACCCACTAATGAAGTACAGATTCAATATTTCATTTTTTATTTATTTACTTAACAAAGTTAATAAACATTGACTATTTTGAATTTTTTTCTTTTTTATTGAGTAGGCAAAGTTTTTACTAATGTTAGAGAATTCTCTACTGTATAAAAATCATACAAACGTCAGTAGAGAGAGATGGGTCTGTTTGTATAGTAGCTAAAAATATCCAGGAGTTCTAGAACAATTATTCCCCATCTAGAGTAGAATGTAAACAAGACTTCACCAGTCAAATGCTGTTTCCTGGATTCTTGAACATGAATGATAATTAGAATTTACCCAGAGTGATAGTAGCAATGATGTCCAGAAGTATTGACAGGGACCTGAATCTTCTATAGAATCATAACTAGATTCTGTTGTAAACTTAATTGTTGTACTGCATTTGTAGTTTTGCTCTGCTCATTCACTAAAGTTAGTATTTCATCCTCAATGAAGCATTCAGTATTCTTTCAAATAAATCTGTCTTTATTGTCTCAGTGCTTCTAAGCCCAGTTTCCATTCCACTTAATGGAGGATTTGGCACAGTATCAAAAATGCATAAAGAAAACAAACTCTTTAGGAAAAAAGGGAAATTTGGGTTTGGTAATGGAATGCAGATGAGAAGGAAGACAAAATTTCTCAGGTGAAAATTCAGTAATCCATAGAAAATGCTGTTGAAATGGATAAATTTTTACCTATGGCAACTGAGAATCAAATATTTACAGAGTCCAAGTGCTAAGAAACCACATTTATGCTATAATATATCAGAGTAAGGGATATGATCAATTCCAGGATCATGAGGGAAGGATTAACATCTCTGATGGTTTTCAATAAAAACAAATAAAAGACCAGATTAAATACCTATAGTAAAATTCAAAGAGTTTCTACAAATATACTTAATGATTGTGGATTTCATTCAGCTATGGAGTTAAAACATCTAAGAACAAACCTGACATTTGAAAGAAAAAATATTAAATTGTAAGATCAGAAGAATTAAAATCCTTAGCAGTTTCATAAGTCAGAAGTTAGGTAAAGAGAATTGGAACGATGATGTCCAATGAAACCTGGACTACGTGAGTTCCCTAATGCCTAAGTGAACACTGAGCTTTCTTTGTTCAGTGAAGTCCCTCTTTTCCATGCATTAAGACTCTATTTCCTGCCTAATTTTTAAAATTTTCCTGCCTCAGGGAATTTCTTTTCTCATTTTCCTTCTTCTTCTTCTTTTCTTCTTCTTCTTCTTCTTCTTCTTCTTCTTCTTCTTCTTCTTCTTCTTCTTCTTCTTCTTCTTCTTCTTCTTCTTCTTCTTCTTCTTTTTTTTTACAGATCAATACAGTTCTACCCATGCTTCCTCACTGTCTTCTACACTTTGAGCAGTCAGATATAGCTACATCCTAAAAAGGACAAGAAAAATAAAAGAAATGAATAGATAAAACAAAAAAATAAGGCTTTCTTGTTGTAAAAAATCCAACTTAGTTTCTCTAGATGCATGTGAAGCATGACATTTCACTATTGTTGTTGGAGTAATAGTATAGTTTCACTAGGTATAGATTTCTCTGAATGTTTACTAGATTATTTCTGATAATATGTGAGTACATGGAGGGTTGTTTTGAAGGTGACCCACACTAGAAAATGTGAGTTCCTTTAATTTACTTGCAATCGCGTGGAAAGAGAATTGCAAATATTTGGGGAGTTAAGAATACTAAATAACTTTAGATTGTGCATTAAGCTAATCCAAGTCCTACTTAAAATGCATAAGGGTTATAAAACATCACTGTGACTTGAGAGGACAGTCAACATCTTTGAAAATTACTTCAAGCATAATGTGAAATGCAATCTGAAATGAGTGAGTGTTTTAATTTCAATGGGATTGTTATAGACATAGGATATGTGGGACATCAGTGATATTTTGTTGTAGAGATTGTATGACTGAGGTTATCACATGAGATTATGGATGGTATTAAAACTATGACCTGACCTAGAAAGATCTTACATAGTAAAGAACTATCATATTCATTTGTACTAGATGTAGTCATACACCTTTGTCCCCAGATCTGCATATTTGAGTTTTCCATGGTTTGTTCTCTTTCTGTATTCATGGAACAATGTTGACTCTGCTCTGGCTGCATTTGCAGACCAAAACAACTGTGACAATTAACCTAACCTTTGTCCATTATGTTACTGCTGGTATGCCTTTGAGATACCGGCTTCCTCACTATCTGTTCTGGGCTCCATATTCTTGCTCTAGCCTATTTCCTTTAATGTGGGTACATAGGATTCCACAGAGCCCTGCTCAAAACTTATCCAAGCACAACTAAAAATACAGAAGAGCAAAAGCTCCATATATCACTATTTAGTCAATGGGGGACCCAAATCAATGGATTAATTCTTCTCTTCTCCACTAGCATATTGTGCTGTGATTCAGGTGATAGAGCTTCTTGAAAAACATACTATGTCATTAAATAGTCACTTGAACATCTCAGCTATCAACTAAAATTATCAGCAATAATCTTTCCTTGACTCTCCTTTGTCATTTCATTCTCTTTAACCTTTACACCTACTCCTTAAAATTATACTTTCTAATAAAGTAATAACATACAAACCTCCTGTGTTGGGCTTTGCTTTATGCAGCTAGGATAAGAGAGTTATATCTAAAATTAGTATGAGATTCTCGAGGTAAACATTGTCCTGATGACACGAAGGTCCCCATTGTTGGTAAAAAGTCATAGGTAATAACATTGTTCATGCAGTGATATCAAATTACTCAAGTTGTCACCTTTGGTTAATTAAAACATGGGAATTGAAATATATAGTAGTTATGACATTAAATGATATTGAAGAAATAATATTAATTTCCTGATTGGGGTATTCTTGTTCCATTTACATTTATTGACAACTTTGAAAAATACAATATAGTCAAGGAGGCCAAATACCAATATAAGGCACAGAGAATCCCTGCAGGAACAGAGAAGGGCTCAAAATGAAGACTAGCTTCAGATTTTAAGTGGAATATCTGCAAACAATATGCAAAGTTGGAGGAATCTTGGAAACACTTAGATAGGTGAACTTGAGAATCTGGAGACTCTAGCTATCCCCATGAAAACTCCATAATATGAGACACAGCAACTTTCCTCTTTCAGGAGGAGACCAGCCACTCTTCCCTGGGGACTAGGTGATGAATTCACCTGAGACAGGCACATCAACATATAAAGCTCCTTAAGATCTTCTCTCTTTATCTTCATGTCCTCTAGATTGACTATCAAGCACCAGTCTCTGCACAGTCTAATTAAATACCAAAGGAATCTTTAGGAGCAGAGAAACATGTATAAAAATGGATCTGGAGAGTTTAGTGTGTGGGGTGGCATGTAAGATTGGATATGAAACACTTTAGCAGGAAAGAGGAGTCTCCTATGCTAAATTATAACAATACATTCTTAAAGTTTGCATATGCTTTCAAACAAGTGAGTGGAATTTCTGAACTTTGTAGCGTAATATTGAGAAAGAGATCACAAAACATGGAAATGTGGAAAAGTTAAAACGAATTTACGTTCTAAGTCTTAAGAACCCACTGCCTGATTGTGTTCTCTGTATGACTCAGAGGTTATTTCTTTCATTACTATAATGAAGGGAGTGTACAACTGAAAAGTTTGATGGAAGTTATCCTCCAAAGTCAAGACTGAGGCCCCTACAACTGGACTGTTGGGAGGCCTTTTGCCTTACTACATATTTTTCCTAAAATGGTAACATAAGAGGCCTTGACCAGATACTTCTGAGGAGACCAAAATCCAACTATATTTTCTTGATCCCTTTCTGAAGGGAGCAGAGGTCATTTTCTATGCAGATCATGGGGAAAAGAGAATACACAGACATTCTGAGGACCATTAAGTATGATACTGAAAGTGACACGACTCAAATAAGATGGAAAGCAATTATCCTGCTCTCATTTGAAAGAGGGATATGGATGACAGGAATGAAAAGAGGATGAAGGAGGTTGGGGCAAGCTCATTTCATAGCAGTTTGAATAACTCCAATGGTCCACATTGTTGTGTTTTGTTTTTAACCAAGTCCCTGTGCATATACTGGGATAGACTTAGCAGCTAAAAGTGCATATTTTATTAATTTGCTATGTAGATATGTTAGATTATCATAAGATATTATTTACTCTATCATTCATGGTTATTTGAACAGTAGTAACTATGTTTATTCTGTCATTACTCACAAGGTAGAATTTTTCAACAAAACTTACAGATAGGTATAATTACCCCCACCCTTTGGATGAGGGAAATGAGGTTCAGAGAAATTAAATAGCTTTACTTAAAAAAATCACACCACTGTAAGCCCTGGAGCCAAGTTCAGTTTCTTAAATTCCAAATTTTATGCTTCTACCATTATCATTATGGAGTCATATTCCTACTCTATTCCCTGTTAAAATATTAGTCTAGTTTCTTTTATTGTTAAATATATTCTAAATTGAAAATAGAATAAAAGTATCAGAAGTAGAAAAAAAGTCCACTATTGATTATGCATAACTTAAGTGGTTAGCCATAAAACCTTAAGAATCTCATATAAAAAGCAGTAATATCAGCTCATGGAGAAGCTCAATGCCTTCATAGATATGTACTTCTCATGGGTAATATAGCTTTCTGCCTAGAGAAAACTATCCGATATGCTTTCAAGTGTCAAGGAAAATACAGCCATATGGATGCAAGGACCAAATAAATAGCTGCATTTTTGTAATTTTGCTGTCACCATGAAGACTAAAAGTAAGTTGTTGGATTAGAAATGTCTTGTCACGTGGTGTGCTATCAAATGGGAAGAAGACATTCTCTCTCCCTGTGGCATTCCCCTGTCATTTTGAAAAATAAGTCCCGAATGATAGACACATAATAACATTAAAGCATAAAATTTTCAAGTCATATATAATGATAGATGTCATTACCATGTGAGATGATTTTTTCTTAGCAGTATCTCTCATCTTTGTTTCTATTTATATTCTTCATATTACTTATGAAAATAAACAAGGTTATTGTTGACATCTTCCATATTTTCTAATCATAAAATATCTTCTCTGGTATTTGAAATAGTTTTTAGGTAAATAATTTAAATATTATTTAACTTCATCATAATTCTGTATGAAGCAATTTAGATGATCAACATATAAAATATAAAATGTGGAAATAAGTAAAACAAATACTATTACAACTTGAACTAGTCATTATTAAACTTAAAATACACATATTTTCCTATTATGTTGAGAACAAAATGGTATGACAGTAGGCTGCAAAAATATGACATATGAAGGACAAAAATAATATATGAAGGCTTATAAAAGCTAATTCTAACAAATTTTTAGATTAAAACATACAGTGTGCATTTTTATAATAAAAACCTTCCATCAATGACATTCTTTTTGTGCTTTTGGACATGCATTTTGCATCACTATCAATTATCAATATTATTTTAGTTGAAGTACCTTACATATTACTTTACTCCCCTTTTTTCTTCCTCTTTATTTTTTGTAATAGGAATGCAGGAAATTTATCTTTCAAATTCAATCTCATCAGTCTGTATTAAATATCTTCAACACATAAACATGCTAAACTTCCTTTTCTTTAGTTTATATATTATTTTTTGTTATATGTTGGATAGACATCCATGTTTATTCTTAAAATTTTTATAGAACAAAATAATGTTTAGGAAGATTAAATGTTAACTGCTTTTTGATTTTTACACATTGTTCACTTTCAAATTATCACACTGTAAAGAAACTATTAAATATTTCCTCAAATAAAAAACAGAACAAAATTCTTAAAAACAAAAAACAGTAAACTATAAATATTATATCCCACCAACATATATTATTATGTTTTATAGCCAAGGAGCAAAGACTTTATGGTATAGGTTAATGACAATGGAGTAATTTTTAATGAGAAAAAACATAAGGCAAAGTAATACATTAAAGAATATAAAATACTAAATAACTAATTAGAATTATTAACTTTTAAATTTACATCAAAAGCTTTGAAGAAGTATTAACAGGCCAGGAAGAAAGTATAAATTGATCATAATATTATGATAGATTTAAGGGACAGGAAAATAATAGACTGTGGCCTTTGATGCCTGTTGCTAATGGCACATAATGTCCCTCAAACTGCCATGGTAACAAGTACATCTATTTTTTCACAATATTAATAGTACAGAATTTGGTCCAGCTTTAAGTTCAGTGTATTGCTAACAAAATTTTCTTTAATAAAACAATAAAGTATCTTTTTTTTGGTAAAGAACATCTACCAGAATCTCTACATCATTCATTATATTACTTAAGAACCATTGAAAACAATTCTATAAACTCAAGTAAAGATTTTAATCAATGGATTTAAGAATTGTTTTTTATATTTCTATTTTGCTCCTAGTCAATGAAATAAAATAAGAAAATTTGTAAAATGATAAAATAATGAAAAAAATGTTATGATTGTGTATATGCATACAATTATATGTTGTTTACTATTATATATATGTATTGTATATATAATTATACATGAAAAATTACCTGGAATCATGTATATTCACCTCCATATACATCCATATCTAAATTAGTATATAAAACATATGCAAATACACAAACATATGCATGGCTATTTGTGCATGCATATATGTACCCCCTGGCACATACATGTATATGTATATATGCATATATGTATAGAGAGAAACATTCACACATAAGCATATTCATGTGTTCACACATGTGTATACATATATGTTCTCTCAAGTTAAAAGTTAAATTTTATTTCTGCATGAAATTTTAAATGTATACATATGCATATATATATATATAAAACCACAAGAAAATGAAATTCCATATACAATTTCATAGCAGCTATCTTATTGGAAAAAGTAATGTGAACATTTCCAGGACTATAAATATATTTCTTTAATATCATTTAAGTATTTTTGCTATTATGTTTGTGACTGTTTAATAATTTATATAGTCAAATTTATATTTTTAACCTCCATTTCTCTCTAGTTTTTACTACAGTATGTTAAGTCCATTATAAGGCTATGTCCTACAGACACATAAGGATTTAATGGATAAGATAACAAAGCATCAAACAGATGCAAATAATATTTTGCATTTATTAAATACTCAGTAATTTTAGCCTAGTTTCCACCACAAAATATTGCTATCATCTATCTATCTAATTTCCTTATCACTAACAGTTTCCTTTTAATAGATTTCTAAAAGTAGAGCTGAAACCCTAAACCAATTTAAAATTTTAATACATCTTACCAAATTCTCTTCCAGTAATAGTTGTCTAGTTTTAATTCTATTAGTCAGTGTATCAGAATACTGCCCACTCATTTCTACCATTTTGCTTTATTTCTTCATCATTCTCTGTCATCTTAGGACAAATGGAAATATATGCTTTTTTTGCTTGAAACCATTTAAAATGCTAAGAAAGCAATAGGCAAGCCAGTGTTTTTTATAGTAATTATGTAAGAGTGTGTTATCTACTTATGGATTTTATTTGATTATTTGGCTTTAGTTTTCTTTAATATTACTCCTCAAAAATAAAGGTCAAAATATTGCATTCCTGAATTTTAGTGAACCAACCTGAATATTTTTCCCCTAAATCATTCTGTTTTCAACATTCTCAGTTTATAGTCTCCATGTAAAAAGCTCTCAATGTGGTTGTTTTCCTGCTGACTCTGTTTCTGTTCCTGTTGTCCCCTCAGAAAAAATGACAAAGAAGTTTCTTTCTGCCACATTAGGGTACCCATATGTAAGAAATTACAGTCTTTTAAAAAAAATTCTATGTTATAGCTATGGTCTGAAACAAAAAAGAATTCAAGAAGACAAAAAATGGTTATGTTAGGTTTCTGTCACTGAGATAATCAATTTATAAGCAGAAAATTATCTTGGCTCACAGTTTTGGAGGTTTTAGTCCATGATTGTACAGACCTATGGCTTTTGGGCTCTGGTGGGTGATGGGAAGACAGCACAACCTGGAGGGAGTATGTGATTAACACACTTCACATTAAGACTGGGACATGGAAGAATGAGGAAGAAGAGACAGGGCTCCCCCAATCCTCTGATAGCACATGCCCAGTGACATAAAACCTCACACTAGGTACCACCTCTGAAAGCCTGTACACTTTTTTAATAGTGCCAAGTTGGGGGCTCAGAGTTTAACATATGAGGTACATTTCAAATCCAAACTTTAGCCTGTCTAACCTCAGCTAACCTAACAAATAGTAACAAAACTTAAAAAATAGTGATTTTGGGTATTTTTCAAAGTCAAATAGAGTGCAGAGGTGTTTGAATCATATAGTAGCCATAGACATTAAAAATTCTTATGTGTTCTATCCATGAAAGTGTTTCAAAGAAAAAGGAACAGAGATAATTAAACAGGACCATCTGGACTGGACTTGAGTTTTCAGGAAAGGAAGGATCTGGTATAGCACTCAAGACCTTGGGAAACATTTGCCTTCTATTTTGGATTATACACTTAACTGTAATATTTGAAACTGTAAAAATCCTTGATGAAAACATAGAAGAATACCTTCTTGACATTGTTCCTAGTAATGATTTCTTAGATTTGATACCAAAGCACCAATAAGTAGGTGGGATGACATTAAAAAAATGTTTCTGCAAACATGGAAACAATGCAGACAGTGGAAAGGTAAAAAATATTTACACACTATTTTGTACAAAAATTATGTAAGAATATTCTAAAATTCAGCAGCATTACACAAATAAAGCAAATATGTAAAATTAACAAGGGACTTCACTAGACATTTCTCCAAAGAAAACATAAAAATGGACAACAGGTATGAGAATAGGGGCTCAAAATCACCAATAATCAGGGAAATGCAAATCAAAAACACTATGAGATACTTCACACCTGTTAGGATGGTGTCAACAACCACAGCAACAACAACAAAACACAAAACAAAAGAGAAGGAAGGAAAAAGAAATAAGGTGATGGAGAGAATGTAGAGAAAAGGGAACCTTGGTAAGCTATTTGGAGATGTGGAATTTTGTGACTTCAGAATTGGGTACGGCCAATATAGAAAAGAGCATGGAAATTACTCAAAAAATTAAAATAGCACTAGTGTATGAACAAAGCAACCCACTTCCAATATACATCCAAAAGAACTGAAATCAGGATTTTCAAGTGATACCCACACTCATATTTATTGCAGCATTATTCACAATTTCCAAGACATAGAATCTATCTAAATAGTCATTAACAAATCAATGAATGAAGAAAACATAGCATATACGTACAGTGGAATGTTATTTAGACTTAGGAAAGAAAACGCTGTGATTTGCTACAGCGTTGATGAATGTAGAGGACCTTATGTTAAGTGGAATAAGTGTGTCATAAAATAACAAATAATGCATTGATGTATATTAAATAAATTAAGAAGACCAGGGAGAGGAGGATGTCAGTTTTCAGGAGTAAGGGACAGAAAGAAATAGGGAATGTCATTCATTGGTTATGAAGTCTCAGTAATACAAGATGAATATTGCTATACTATATAGTATTAATAGTCAACAATATGGTATAGTGCACTCTAAAATATATTAAGAGAACTGTGTTGTGTCTCAATTGATAGAGCACCTGCTAGCAAGCATACAGTCTTGAGTTCAATACCCAGTATTACAAAAATGTTTAATAGCACAAATCTCATGGTGTTTTCACCATATATATATGTAGGTGTTGTCACCTACACATACAAAAGAAGATAAGGACATTTTTGGAAGTGATGGACTTGATTGTAGTAATGCATCATGGCTACACTATATGTGTAAACTTATTCAAGTGTATACCTTCAATGTGTGTGATTTTTTTGTATATCAACTATTCCTCAATAAAACTTAAAAACAAAATGTTCATTTATACCTTAACACTAAGGAACATATAGCTTTATTAGAAGTATCAATTGAACAAAGAATTCATAAATGCAACTTCTTGGAGTCAAAAGTAAACTTATTAATACAATTTTATTTTATTTTTTGGGAATGCTGGAGTTGGAACTCAAGGCCTTATGCTTGCTAGACAGATGCACTACCAGTTGAGTCACACACTTAGTCCTTTTTTGCATTAGTTATTTTTCAAGTAGGGTCTTGAGTTTTCTGCCCTAGCTGGCCTGGATCATGATCCTCTGACTTAAGCTTCTTCTAAGAGGGAAGACAGGCACATGCTACCATGATTTGTTGAGATGGGATCTTGCTAAGTTTTTGCCCATGCTGGTCTAGAACGGCATTCACCCTGATCTCTGTTTCCTTAAGTAGCTGGAACCAGTGGTGTGAACAACTGTGCCAGGCTCAATGAAAATGTTCTTACTATCAATTTATTTTAATGTGCCTAATTATTTTAATGAGAATTTGTCATCCAAAAGATTCAGAGCTAACCTTTGAAGATCGAAAAGATTCAATGAAATAAATGATGCACAAGGTGTAACAAAGAAGAACAAATGATGTTTCCTTCATAAATATATTCTGTTTCTACTCAACTTTCTGAATCAACATGTAAACACTTGACAAGGGCTAACTATATTACTCTGGGCAAGATAAACTATTGAAAATATTTGATGGATATCTTATGGTCCTATTCAGTGGATCATTTTTGAAGAATTGTTTTCTCTCAGGCAGCAACAATTCATATAATTCTGTATTGCCTTTAGGCTTAAACTTACTAGAAATGAAGCAGTGCTATGATTAATGACTTGGTAAGTTTCACTATGCAAACTAGTATAAAGAATTCTATTATTTTTCTAATCTTAACATTTTTCTTCCTTCATACTGCAACTAAAACAGGTTTTTCATAATGCTCAGCTTTTGCTAAATGTAAACCTAGAGCATTTCATATAATTTTACATCAGTTCTTTGATGTATATATAAGTTCTAATGAATTTTGTTCACATATGAGACACCTGTGTCATAAATAATTGATATAATATACACAGGTTTACAGAACAAATAAGAAGAGGAACTCAAATTTAGGTCTGTCCAATATCAAAGCTCATATAGCCTACACAAAATCATGTTTTTCCATGCATGAATACACAAGTCCTTGCATGTTCTAGAACATATCAACTCCATATTTTATTTCCAACAGCTTAGATTGGTTTCTTTAGTATGTTCACTGTACATTTTTCTTTGGGTTCCTGCTAGAAGAATTTAATTCCCAGAATTATAAATCTGTTTATCTATAATATTCTTATCAATTATCAGATTAAAATAATTTCTTCAGTTTTATTCATCATAGCATTTCTCTAGTCTGGATTTTGTATGTTCCTCAATGGGACATCTTTTAATGGCTTGATCCTTAGAATGTTACTATTGGGACATATGGAAACTTTTAAGTTTTAGGGCTGAGTAGGAAGTCTTTTGGTCATTGAGGGTATACCCTTGATAGAGATTGGGAGATTCTAGCCACTTATTCATTCCCTTCATGCTGGTTTGTGATGAGAGCAGTTTTTCTCAACCATGCACTGTAAACATAATGTATTTCTTTGTCACAGGGGCAAAATGATGAGGCCTATCAATCATGGACCAGAAACTTCAAAACCAGGAGCCAACCTAGACTTTTTTTTTCTTTGTATGTTAATGATCTCAGATATTTTGTTTCAGTGAGGGAAAGTTTACACAAGCATTATTCAGATTTCCTCTTTGACATTATAAAGAGAAAGGAGAAGCATCTCAGTCTATATTGGTAGCTTCTTTAAACATCACAGTATTGTATTATTTTCATGTGCAAGTGCAAAATTTCATGTTATCACTTGCATGGTATAGAGGAGCACTTTGCTCAACATTTGAAGTTACAGAGTGTGATTTATGAAAATGCAGTTGAACTCAGATTTTTGGCAGGTCTTCTTTCATGTTGGATTGCTGTAAATAGTTTATCAAAAGAACTCTGTATATATATAGTTACTTATACTTTCAAAGTTGAAAGGATGGAAAACATCTCCTAGATCTCTTCATGAAATAATGACTCTTTTCTCATGCTTATAAGTAATTCAAAATTTAAAAAATTAAAGTCATTGTTATACGAAAACAATAGCCTTTGAAAGAAATCAAAACCAGATTTAAATATTTACTCTATCCTTTGTTATGTTTGCAACTCAGAGTTATTTGTTGAGCTCAGGATTTTTTTCCTAATTTGTATATTCAAAATTTTAGCAATTTAAATGTTGAAAATATTAATGATAGTTATGACTAACATTTCACCAAATGTTATCTTATTTAATTGTTTCAATATAGCAAATAGTATTTTCTTTATTGTCTAGGGGAGATAAATAGCTTTCCTAATACAGTTAGCAAATCGCAGCAAGTAGAACTGAACCTGAATATGCACATTTTTGCTAGAGGTGCCATAATACAATACCACAGATAGAATGGTTTAAAAAATAGGAGCTTATTTCTACAGTTCTGGAGATTTGAGATCCAAGATCAAGCTGTTGGAAGGTTTGATTTCTCCACTACTGAACTGAAATCTAGGTGACTCATTACAGAAAAATCATTGTCCAAGAGTCAAGTTCTAGGGAGAAAGAAACGCTTTATAGTTAAAATATCTGTCATAACTTATAAATGTCATATATGGAGATCACCCTTAATTAAATTATTTCTTGAGAAAATACACTTTTACATATGTTACATTGTTTCTAGAGTCTCAGTTGCTAAGTGCATAATTACTGCTGCAGAAGATTACTATCAAAATTAAAATGTTTATTATGAAAGTACATGATATTCTGAGCTAGGTTAGCCAGGCTCAGAAGACCAAAAATCGTATGTTCTCCCTTGTATGCGGACTTTAAATTTAGGGCAAATATAGCAATGTTGTAGGACTTGTGTCAAATGCTGAGGGGACAGCACATACAGGAGATATGGGAATGGATAGAAAACCCACAAACATGAAAGTATTTGAAGTCCCCACTGCAGAGGAACTAATACAGAACCTTAAAGCGACAGAGGTCAACATGAGAAGGGGATCAGGAATGAAGTGAAAAGGTCAGGTAGAGATGAATCAACTTCAGTTGTAACACATTTGTACATGAAAGCAATGCTAGGAATCTCTCTGTATAGCTATCCTTATCTCAACTAGCAGAAACGCTTTGTCTTTTTTTTTTTTTCATTTATTGTCATGTGTATACAATGTTTGGTCCATTACTCTCCCTTACCCACAACCTCTCCCTCTCCCCCTACTCCCTTGCTTCCAGGCAGAAACTGTTCTGCCCTTACCTCTAATTTTGTTGAAGAGAGAGTATGAACAATAATAGGAAAGATAAAGCATTTTTGCTAGTTGAGATAAGAATAGCTATACAAAGAGATTCCTAGTATTGCTTTCATGTACAAATGTGTTACATTCTAAGTTGATTCTTTTCGAACTGACCTTTTCTCTAGTTCCTGATCCCCTTCTCCTGTTGACCTCTGTTGCTTTAAAGTTTCTGCATTAGTTCCTCTGCATTGAGGACATCAAATACTGTTATGTTTTTTGGGTTTCTTACCTATCCCCATACCTCCCATGTGTGCCCTAACCTTATCATGTGACCTAAGTCCAACAACATTGCTGTATTTGTCCTAGATCTAAAGTCCACATATGAGGGAGAACATACGATTTTGGGTCTTCTGAGCCCGGCTAACCTCCCTCAGAATGATGTTCTCCAGTTTCACACATTTACTTGAGAATGATAAGATTTCATTCTTCTTCATGGGTGAGTAAAATTCCATTGTGTATAAATACCACATTTTCTTAATCCATTGGTCAGTAGTGGGGCATCTTGGCTGTTTCCATAACTTGGCTATTGTGAATAGCACTGCAATAAACATGGGTGTGCAGGTGCCTCTGGTATAACCTGTGTCACATTCCTTTGCGTATATCCTGAGGAGTGGGATTGCTGGATCATATGGCAGATCCATGTTTAGATTTTTAAGAAGCTTCCAAATTTTTTTCCAGAGTGTTTGTACTAGTTTGCATTCCCACCAGCAGTGTACAAGGGTTCCTTTTTCCCCACATCCTTGCCAACACCTGTTGTTGGCGGTATTTCTATTGATGGCTATTCTAACAGGGGTGAGGTGAAATCTTAGTGTGGTTTTGATTTGCATTTCCTTTATGGCTAGATATGGTGAGCATTTTTTTCATGTGTTTTTTGCCCATTTGAATATTATTACTTATACCTTCTCTTCAACAAAATTAGAGATAAGGGCAGAACAGGTTCTGCCTGGAAGCATGGAGGTAGGGGGTAAAAAGAGGGGCTGGGGGCAGGTTGGAGGAATGGCTCAACAATGTATGCACATATGAATAAATGAATTAAAAAATTTAAAAAAGTAGATCCAAAAAAAGAAAGAAAGTACATGAGAGATTGCCTAGTGATTTTATGTGTTTACAAAAAGTTTTGTTGACATCATTCCACATCATTGCCTTATATCAGTAAATAAAGTATTATTATTTTGTAGGATAATGGGAAAAAATTAGACAAAATGTCACACTTGATTTGTAAAGAATCAGCACTTCTTCCTTTTTGATAACTCTTACATTAAATTATCAGGAATTTGTGGGGGGGGGAATTAAAAACAATAATGCATGTTTTTGTATATTCTTATGGCTAGCAAGAAGTCAATGAAGCCTGAAGATTGAGACAAGGTGTTCTAAAGGTTACTCTTGGCTGATTTAAGAAGAATTTCTTTTTAAATCTGAGAATGAGAAGAAGTAAATAATTATTATTATAGACATTATCATAGCTATTATTATCATTATTGTTACATGGTCATTGTTTTTGGTCAATGAGGGAGAATAAAAGTGCCTTGTGATGACCCTCAGTAGAAAGCAAAGTAGTAGAAGTGCTCATGGGTTGGTTTGCTTCCCATTCTCCCTGTAATCCAAATTGGAAGGGTGATTTCAGATACATCACTCGACAGAAGCACATACAAAAATGGCAGAAATTATAAGTTTTAGCTCTCCTGACAGTACACAGATCCACAATGAATAGAGAACTATGGACTCCACACAGGCCTCCTCATACCCCTGTCTTATTTACCTCTACCTCTAAATGTAAATTCTCTCTATGCTCCCATCATTGTAGGTTAAAAATGAGCTTTTAAAAATTTCATATAAATAGAGTACTAATGTATGCTGTCTGTGTTAGGCTTGCTGTATTCAGCATTATGCTTAAAATTCATTCTATTCCTTACAGCAGTAGTGCTTTATTTTTAATTTGGGGAGCAACACTGAGTAAATACACAATGATTTCTTTTTGCTGTTGAGGGATGTCTGGTTTATTATTAGGTGTTGTTTATTCACCTTCTCAATCCTGCCTTTTGGTGAAAATTTGGGCACTTTTTCTGTACATCTTACTAGAGGAATTTTTAATTATAGGGTTTCTTTCTATCTCACTTCCCTTTCTCATTTATTTACCTTTCTAGAGCCAAATGGTTTAACTTTCCACTAGCATTGATGTGGAGTTTCCAATATTCTCAAGCATTACCAACTCTTGTTATGGAAATATTGCCACATATTTTCAGTGCTTTGTATGAACAAATCTTTGTGTGTGTGTGTGTGTGTGTGCATACATTTCTGGGTCAGTTGGTGATACTCTGTTTCAAGTTGAAGGTTTGGTTTTCTTTATATGTCTTCATTCTCTTAATAAATCAAAGGATTACAAAAGAAGCAAGTACAAACCTTGTAATGTTTCCTAAGACATCTATCCAGATTAACACAGTTACTTTTGCCCACATTCTGTTTGGCAAAAGCAAATCATGTAGCCAAGTCAAAAAATAAATTGCCTCCAGTGGTCAATGTTCTCTGTTCTAATATGAAGCATGAGAGTAATCACATGACAGAGGTTGCAATTCTAATACACAGAGCACAGAAAAATTAGGATGTGTTTTTCATTTTAGTCAGGTGGGAATATAGTGGTATTTCAGTGTTGACTTAAGTTGCATTTTATTCAAATGCTCGTTGCAAAGTGATTATTAAAATTTTTAGCCATTTTTTGGTTATATTGTCTATCATTTATTAATTGAATTATGGATATATTTTCTGAAAATGGGTACTTGGTTAAATACATATTACAGTTATTTTCTCCCACTGTGTAGATTACATATATGTTCTATTAATCATATGTTTCATTGTTTTTGATAGTAATTTTGTACAGGTTATTTACTTTTTAGTAATTTTTGACTATTTTTTATATTGTGGAAAAGATATTTCTTACTCTTTTCCAAAAATATATTTGTTATTGTAGTTTTTACATGTACTCCCGCAATACATTTGAAAATGATTTTTTGTGTTGGAGGCTCAGATGTACTATTTTTCAATATGAAATCACTTATTAATCATGAATCAGCACAATTTATTCATAAATTCTTTTATTTGCCAATGAGTTGCATGACAACAATGTCAAACTCAGGGATCCTCATATTAGTAGACACGTTTCTGGATTCTGGATTCTGCATCTTTGTCGCATTTGTCTTTACTTGACTAAGTACCACAGTGTCCTAATTTTACCTGGGTGTAGTAAATCTTCATATCTGTTGGTATAAATTCTCCACTTATTTTCCCCTTATGGTTATCTTGGCTTTTCTCCTTAGTTATCTTGGCATTTAAAAGCAGCTTGTCACTGCTCACAAAAATCTATGTGGGGAAGTGTTGTGGTCACAATGAAAATATAAATTGAATTGGAGGAAATTAATATCTGTATGTTATTATGTTTTTCATAGAATAAAACTAGAAAAATAGAAACTAACTAATCTATGAAATTTAAAAATCATTTATTAATAACATGATGCAAAATCAAACTATTGTATATTTGAAAAATGGATTACTCATTGTATACCTTTTGTCATTAGGTATCTTTATTTTTAATGTTATTGAGCATCCTAAAGCTTTTAATTGCTTTGGTTGCATAGTGTCAATTTTTATTAAAAATGTGTGGCATTTCTTATGACATCTATAATGAAAATTGATTAAATTTTGGAGAAACAGACATAATAAATAAAAAGTAGTTTTAAGACCTTAAAAATGGTAGATATTTTGAAATTGTAATTTTCTAATTTCCAAATATTTCCTTTTTGTATATCACAAAATATAAAATTACTTGACTATTCTACTGTACTATTCCATGGATTCCTGCATTCATTTTTCTAGACAATTTCTGCTTTAATTTTCTTTTTGACACTGAATTGTTTAGATAAGACTTTTTGCATGTCAATTTACACATTCACACAGGCACACTCACACAATAAAATATTAATATACTTTAATTAAATATACACATGCATTCATATTTAATGCTCCCACAAGATGTTGATGATTCAGTACTTATAATCATTCTCAACTGTCTCTTAAAATAAGAATAGTGGCTAGGATGACTAAAATAACAGAATATAGACAACAGTTTCTAGACGGATGCACATGTTCCAATTTGTTTATGATGACCAAACAACAAGCAGGACCCAGTAAGTTGGAGGGTGTGGGGGCAAACTAAACCCTCAAAAACAGTGAAAGCGACCCTTCCCTGCAGTCTCAGGTACTGTGTTATAGTTTCACAAATGGACCAAGGCACAAACAGTGCCAAAATAAACATCCCTTATACAAATAGCATAGTGTTAGATATTTAAAAAAAAACCTTTTGTGCAATCCAAATTTCTAAATAGCTTTATAATCGCAAAAAAGCTAGAAATATAGAACCCTCTGAGCTAAGAAAACACAGGAATAAAGAAGAAAGAGAAGATAATGAAAAAAAAAAACTTTTTCCTGAATTTAAAATGAGAGATGTACCTAATAAGTTTCCATGGGGGAATTTATAACACAAAAAACCACTGTAGAACAATTATGTCATAGATAGCAATCAAAGTGCATATTAAATGGCTCAGATATTTAAGTTGTGTGCAAAAAATTAAAAATGAAACTGTAAAGACAAGCCTTAACTAAACAACTTAGATGGCTTCACGCTACAAGTATTTTCAAAGGCATAACATAAAGAAATTTCGTGTCTGTCTGTATGTATATATACACATATGTACATAGATAAAATGGAATATTATTCAATCTTAAAAATAAGATTGTGTCATTTGTGAAAATATAGATGAATTATAAGGCCAGTCCCCAGAAGAAATAAAACAGAATAGAAAGAAAAGAGCTTTATGATCTCACTTATATGTAGAATAAAAAGTATACATATAGACAGGTGGTTTATCAAGGTTGAAGGGTTAAAGAGATCAAAAAGTACAAAGATGTATTTATCAATTATCTCAGATGAACAAGTATAGAGTTCCAACACACAGCATGAATACTATTGTTAATAATATTGTATATTGAAACTTTTCTGAGAAAATTGATTATAAGTACTGTAATAACAACAATAATAGAAGGAAAGATAACTATAAGAGATGACGTAGCTGTTTAATTTACTTTAACTACTATGATAACTTCACTATGCATATGTATATGAGAAAGTCAGCTACTGACTGCACATAAAAAAAATCAAAATGACATGGGTGCATGAGCCTAGTTGGATTTAACTGGATATGAACCTGAGCACATATTTCAAACGCAAATAAAGTCTCCATTGTTTTTCCCATAAAAGGCACGAACATGAATTCCAAAGCTGATTTCACATGAAATGATGTGGGATGCTATTACTTCCTTTGTGGACCTGCTTCTCCTCCCACAGGACTTACAGTGTCTTTACCTCTCTTGAGGTTTGTTGGTGCAAGTCCCTGAACATTTATGTGAATAAACTTCATTAAAAATATTTTTAAAAGTCAGCTACACACTACAGATATATAATTAAATAAGAAAAATATGATTAAAGTAAATTAAATATTTATAATATTTATAGATAATATAAGTTGGGAAAAATAAATACAATAAAGGAAAAACAAAGTCATTTTATCAATAAGATATCTATACTATTTCTTCATTTTTCCTAGGTGAGGCCATACATTTTTAAGTGTAGATGTATTTTTGGAGTAGAGATAATGCAAAACATATTTTTATTTCCTACACATTATTGGGCAGGGTACACAATATGCTATTCCTAATCTCACTGGTGCCATCCATTCCTGTAAGGCAGTTCAGTTTCTATCATCTGTCTACATTGTACAAAGGGAATGAGTTACTTTCTTGGATGTGCCATGTCACCAAGTGGTCAGGAAGTCTAACAACAGAAGAGCATAAACTGACATTATCCATAATTCAACTTGCAGACAAGGATGAGGTGATCAATAACATCAGACTTTTGACATGAATCACAAGCTGTTTTTCATCGATTGTCAAATAATAAATAATATCCTGTGTCTATCATTCTTGCTTCTGATACATTATCCTGTGACTCCATTTCTGCTGCTGACTGATTCTTGACTCTGTTTATTGGTATCTTGACTTGTTCCAAGTAGAGAGGACATTTTTATCCTGACTTTATACACCCATTAACAATTGGAATTTGATTTTTTTCAACAGACTTAGTCTCTCTTTTAACCATTTTCCAGAATTTGTGACTTGCAATAAAACCATTAATTACAAAATAGATTAATGTAATTGACTTTGCCTGTAGCATTTACGAAAATATCTCCAGTATACTGCAATTCATGTTGTTATTGTTCCTTGGAGTCACCAAGAACTATTTCAGGTGAATTCACTATATACATATTTCCATTCTGCTTTTCCTTCCTTCTTTGTTATTTTCTAAATGTCCCATGGTGTCTTCAGGAGGTTTGTGTCATTCTCTTTATTGATTTCTTATGCAGGTACCACTGGATACACAGGAGATAGTAAACTATGGCTATCCTTTAGACTATGTTGTCTCCCCAAGCTGACATTTGAACTTACTGCAGTCTTCAGTATGGTAGACAAACTATCCTTCCACAGCTGCTTCTGGTACCCAATGATCCAATCACACAGTGCAGGTGTAGAATCTCTTGTTGGGAAGAGCTCTAAGAGGTTTTTAAATCTCTTCATTCTCTTATTGAAAACCATTTTTCCCAGTTAGGGAATGAGTTTGTTGGGGGCCATATTTCAGATGCACACACATCTTTGTTAAAATTACTTCCCTCTACAGAACTATAAACCTTTGATATGTACATATGTTTACCTGTGTCAAATCTAGTTTTCATTTCTCTCTAAGGAGATCTACCAATCCCATATTATGATAAACCCATAAGGAATTTCACTTTACCTATTTAACTATACTCATGTATATCTGATAGGATTTACAGTGAAATTGGGACGATGATTATGCTTAATCATTTTCTTAAAATCTTATTGACCTTTTAAAAGACAATGAATACACAGTTTTTGTTGGATTTTGCAATACTTACAACAAAAATAAGAAAGATCATAGAACCCCTCATCAGAAATAACTGATAAATTGTGTTATTTAAATTTGATGAATAAAACAAATAT
Organism: Castor canadensis; assembly: GCF_047511655.1. Classification (NCBI taxonomy): domain Eukaryota; kingdom Metazoa; phylum Chordata; class Mammalia; order Rodentia; family Castoridae; genus Castor; species Castor canadensis. The sequence continues at coordinate 30,792,766 of NC_133398.1, read as the reverse complement.
GCTCTATGTAATATGATAGATACTTATATTTACATGGCCATAGGCTAATAAGTGGAATGACATATCATACATTATTTAGTAGTTCTCAGCATTATAACATGAGAACTACTCAGATCATTAACAGTACTCTAACAGTGACTGTAATAAGAAGCCTAGCTAACATTTGATGTTTATTATACACTAGACTGTATCCAAATGTCTCACGTGCACTTGGTCTTTTATTTGTCTCAACATTCCTATGAGTCACATGCTATTGATATCACAACTTTAAAGACACAAAATGAAAATTTAGGACTTTCTTTTATTGCACAATAGTTCTCAGACACCAGTGTCCATTCTAGAAAAAAAATAGAAATGCTCAATTAAATATGACACTCAGGCCTAATAATGATTAAAACTAACATTAAAATTAAACTATCCACAATACTTTCAAGTTGTACATGTGAACTTTTTTCAAAATTGTTAAGTGTAGAGAAAGACTTACCCCTATATAAATAATATGAATGAATATGTAAATCACTACAGAAATTTCAGGACACAAATAAAAATTAGTTCCAAAAGGAAGTAACAGGAGAAAAGGGAGGATATTTTAGGTATCTCCAAGCAACATGCCATTTTGCCTGCATTGTGCTAAGCATTGTGCATTGATTTATTGTTATTTCCACCACTAACAAGGAAACACACACACACACACACACACACAAGCATGCACATATCCAAATTGGACAGTACATTCATTCATTCACGGGGTTCTTCAGCCCACTGAGGGACACAGATGTGAGAAAGATTTGTGCAAATAATCAGTTACAGGTGTTGAAGGTGCTCCTGAATGGAATGTGGGGGGTGGGGGTCCTCTGAAGACTGAAAAATGCCTCTGGGGAGTGGAAGGGCACCAACTAATCTCTTTCGAAGACCAAAGACTGGGCTTTATTTGTACCGTGTATGCATGCATGTACATGCATAGAGACATTCCCAGTTTTGCAAAGTTCAGCTGTTTGTTACATAGTGTTTCCCAGCACATGGGAATTTGACCTCCCTAAATTAAAAGAGATGATATGAACCTTATCACCCTGCTTTCAGCCTGACGGTACCCTCCACATCATTGTGCTAGATTGGGGAAACCAAGCAGAGCAGGCCAACTGAGTTGAATAAGCAAAGATCATGGAAGCCGATGTGAAATTCATGGGGCAAAGTACTATCATTGGCTGACGAGCATCGTCTGTTTGAGAGGCTGTGTTCCAATAAAAGCATTGCTAGGGTTTGAATGTGTCCCCTCCGAAATTCAGGTGTGCCGGTGCGATAGGAAGAGATGCGGGCCTTTAAAAGATTGTTAGGACAGGAGGTCTGCTCCCTCTTTAACAGGTTTAAGGCCCTTGAGCCAGAATCACTGTGAGGCCAAAGTTGGCAAGGAGCTGTTGGTCTGATACCATGATAGGAGTTTTCCTCAGGAAGACTCCCGTCAACAAATAAAAATTTGTTGAAATTTGTCCCTAGAATTTTGGAGAAGTGTTCAAGCTTTGATGCAAGAGAATATTTATCTCATTATTCTTCATAACAGGTTGAAGTTATAAACAAGATAAATGTTCAGTAATTATACAATAGATGCACAAAGTATATTCTTTTCATATAAACAAATATGACCCAAGCATTGTATGCACATATGAATAATAAAAAAATAAAGGAAATACACAGAATTCCTAAAAATAAATAAAGAAATAAATAATAAAATAAAATAAAATGTGAGATAAATTCTGATGAAAGCTTAAAAAAAAAAGAAAATTCATCCACAATTGTCAGAAATACATTTGTCTGTGTTAATGCAAAATGCTAACAGATGAAATGAAGGGTTGAAAAGACTGGGTTTGACATTATTTATGCATTATAGATACATGTGTATTTATAGATAGCAAGAACTCTTAAAAATATAACCACCCTCCCCTCCAAAAACAGTCAATGCCTATTGGGCATTATCTACTTAAATTTTCATCTAACTTTTAAACAAAAAATAAGGTATTATGAATAGTGCCACAATAAACATGGGTGTGCAGGTGCCTCTGGAGTAACCTGTGTCACAGTCTTTTGGGTATATCCTCAAGAGTGGTATTGCTGGATCAAATGGTAGATCAATGTCTAGCTTTTTAAGTAGCCTCCAAATTTTTTTCCAGAGTGGTTGTACTAGTCTACATTCCCACCAACAGTGTAAGAGGGTTCCTTTTTCCCCGCATCCTCGCCAACACCTGTTGGTGGTGGTGTTGCTGATGATGGCTATTCTAACAGGGGTGAGGTGGAATCTTAGCGTGGTTTTAATTTGCATTTCCTTTATTGCTAGAGATGGTGAGCATTTTTTCGTGTATTTTTTAGCCATTTGAATTTCTTCTTTTGAGAAAGTTCTGTTTAGTTCACTTGCCCATTTCTTCATTGGCTCATTAGTTTTGGGAGAATTTAGTTTTTTAAGTTCCCTATATATTCTGGTTATCAGTCCTTTGTCTGATGTGTAGCTGGCAAATATTTTCTCCCACTCTGTGGGTGTTCTCTTCAGTTTAGAGACCATTTCTTTTGATGAACAGAAGTTTTTTAGCTTTATGAGGTCCCATTTATCTATGCTATCTCTTAGTTGCTGTGCGGCACTATTCACAATAGCCAAGTTATGGAAACAGCCATAACTTGGTGATGCCCCACCACCGATGAATGGATTAAGAAAATGTGGTATCTATACACAATGGAATTTTATGCAGCCATGAAGAAGAACGAAATGTTACCATTCGCTGGTAAATGGATGTAATTGGAGAACATCATTCTGAGTGAGGTTAGCCTGGCCCAAAAGACCAAAAATCATATGTTCTCCCTCATATGTGGACATTAGATCAAGGGCAAACACAACAAGGGGATTGGACTATGAGCACATGATAAAAGCGAGAGCACACAAGGAAGGGGTGAGGATAGGTAAGACACCTAAAAAACTAGCTAGCATTTGTTGCCCTTAATGCAGAGAAACTAAAGCAGATAACTTAAAGCAACTGAGGCCAATAGGAAAAGGGGAACAGGTACTAGAGAAAAGGTTAGATCAAAAAGAATTAACCTAGAAGGTAACACCCATGCACAGGAAATCAATGTGAGTCAATGCCCTGTATAGCTATCCTTATCTCAACCAGCAAAACCCCTTGTTCCTTCCTATTATTGCTTATACTCTCTCTACAACAAAATTAGAAATAAGGGCAAAATAGTTTCTGCTGGGTATTGCGAGGGGGAGAGGGAGGGGGAGGAGTGGGTGGTAAGGGAGGGGGTGAGGGCAGGGGGGAGAAATGAACCAAGCCTTGTATGTACATATGAATAATAAAAGAAAAATGAAAAAAAAAAAGGCAACCCAATTTAAAAGTAAATAAATAAATAAATGAAAAAAAATAAAATGTTACATTAGGCCCCCTCTAATGCTGTCATGTTTTAAATTAAATACATCTGTTCATGTTTGAAAGACATGGAAATTTTATTTAAAGTTTCAAATACTTTTCAGACTTACTATATACACATTGAAAATGTTAATTCAAACACTTTAAAATTAATCATTGTTTAATTATGCCTCCTTAATCATAGATTTGTGTATTTTTTGCTCTCATTCTGGGTTGTATATTATTTTACACTGAGTTACCTGTCTTGGTATTGCCATAGCACTTCATTTTCATTATTAATTCCTTAAATGACAATTTCAAGAGATCTTCAGGTTATAAAGTACCACATTTTGTCTTTCTCATTAAATTTTATTTCTAATTCTGATAATGGCATCCTAAGCCTTAGTAATGGGAAATAATTACATCTGCCCAGCAACTTGACATTTAGAAAGTGTATTCTTACACATAATTCCTAAAATTTGTAAAAATACTGTCAAGGAAGTGCTGTTATTATCCTTTAGCAAGTAAGCAAACTGATGTTCAGAGCGGTTACCTTCTCCTAAGGAAATCAGTACATTATAAAGATGGGTTCATAACTAATTTTATCTTTTTTTTTTTGCAGTACTGAGGATTGAACTAAGGGCCTCATGCTTGCTAGGCCGGTGCTCTACCACTTGAGCCAAGCCATGAGCCCCACCCCCCATAACTAATTTCTATATTTCATTGAATCTTGGATGCCATTACTATAAGAGCTACTATGCCTTTGTTTTTTGTTTTTTGTTTTGGAGGGAGAGGGATTTAAATCAGGGTTTCACTTTTGCAGGTACTCACCTGCTGAGCCATACCTCTAGTCCATTTTTCTCTGGTTATTTTGTTGATGGAGTCTCCAGGACTATTTGCCCAGGCTGGCCTTGAACAATGCTCCTTAGTATCTCAGCCTCCCAAATAGCTAGAATGATGGGCATGAGCCACTGGCACCTGGCAAGATTTGCCATTACTTTATAAATTAAAAGTCAAAGCATTGTTAATTTAGTTATAAAAGAGGGTATTTATATCATTTAGACTTTATATTTTGATCTTATTGAAAACAACACTGGATTATTTTATACATTGACTTTTTATCGTATGTGCTGCCTTCCTAGTTCAACTCCCTTTTCATGCAAATTGCTTTATTTAAATGTTGAATGTTTATAATATTATAATATTTTTCAAGATATTTCAGACAGTAATACTAGCTCTGTGTCAGTCTATGTCTGTCAGTATATCTCTATGTAGTTATATAGATAATTATATAAAATTAATAATATGTATATTTAAAAAATGGCATTATAAATAGCTATGACTGCATTTGCACATCCATAAGGAATAAAAGATCATATTGTTGACTGGGAAGTTATTAGGGTTAAATTGGTATTAATTATAAGGTAAATCCTTATTTGGGATTCTAAAATGTGAAAAAATGTACTTCTTTGAATTAATGAGATAAAATATTTTTATGTTTTCATCTCTAGATCAAAATCATTTATCATCTATCTAATGTTATCCAGTCCCTCTTGAAATAATTTGGTAAAAGAGTTAAAAGGCTTAGTAATGTTAGATCCCATTGTTATCTTGGACTTTCATTCTTTGTATAGCATTCAAAAGATATTTAATTAAAATTTGTCAAGACTATAATGGTTCCCAGGTTCTCAGAAATATTTTTTTCTTAAATGGCACATGGTTATGCCACATTCTTTCTCAAAAACATTGTGTGAATCTTAAAACCTACAAAATAGGTCATTTTTAAAATTTGAGAGCACATTTCCACAATGGTGTGTTACTGTATGCTTCCTTTTAATCTCAAGCTATTTTCCTATCCAACTTCTGTGTTGTAAACAAATTCAATTCAGTTCCTCTGAACATGTTTGGTAGTATCCCTCCTTTTAGCCATTTCCTGATCATTTTTACTTTGAATGTTTTTTTTAAATCTTCATTTGTTAATAATTAATATCAAGTATGAGACCTATTCTCTTCCTATGTTTTTATTTAGCTTCCTCAGTGGATTAACGTCTCCAACATATTTTGTGTTCCAAACATATTTTGTGTCCTTTACACACTTGTTATTAACAGTATAGTTTATGACTATGTTAGTGTATTTAATGGGCTAAGACAGAGTTAGATTAAAGCTAAAAGATGAGGATTTTTTTTACTAGGTTCTATCTCTTACCAGCCATATGATTGTTTTAAAAAATTTGTTCATTATATTCATGACCAAATCTGTAATGATTACCTAAAAATATCTGTTGGAAGTCATTAAGAAAAATATTTGCAAAGTTTTGATAAGTTTAATCACATAAACATGCAGTGTTTCTTATATTAGGTTAGAAGAAACAGAATAATTATGAGTATGTGGGTTTGGGTATTACTCTATTAAATGTAAATAAAATCTTCCAGAGAATGTTGAAAATGTCATTTTCACTTCCAGTAAGAGGACAAGGAGACACTGATCTAGAAGGTAAACCATAAAGTGTATGTGAGATAGACAGAAGCATAGATATACATCATAGTCATATGATTAATTTTATTTTATTTAAATTATCAAAATTATATGGTGTTAACATGTCTCCATTAATATCTTACACATGCCAAGGAAAGCTATTTGATATTTATTAAAATGGAAACCTAAATAATATAAATCTTATTTCGTCACACCTTTAATGCAGTATTTTAAAAGTGATTGTGCACACAATAAAGCTACTTAAATAGACACTGTCAATCCTAAATAGACCTTAATAATTATTTTAATTGAATAACTGATTGGGGTTACTAATCCCCGTAAAGTTCATTTTAAAAACATTTTTTCATTTGCTTTCTCAACCTTCCAAATATACCCTTATTGCACATGATACCTCATTTTCTCAAGGAATTGTCGATTTGAGAATCAACCACAAGACACAAACTGGTCCCCAAGATAAAGACTTAGACAAATTACATGTGAGTAAACATATCTGACAAAATCAAAGTGGGCATGAATGTGTGTTGTCTAAAGGAGACATTCCACAAGAAAAGAATTTTAGTATGTTCTATCAAGAGACTGACCTAACTTCAAGTAGTAATCCTTGGGCCATGCAATAATTTCTTTTCTTCAGCAGGTAATTGAGTGAGGAAAATAAAGAGCCATAGAGATTCTTTTGGGTTAGAATTTTCTCAAGCAAGTTGAACTAAATAAGAAAAATCATATAAATATTTATTTCCTTTATTGTTGTGCTGGGTGGGGGTACACTGTAGCCTTTACAAAGGTTCTTAAAATGTATCAACTACATCATACCTGAATTCACCCCATACAACAATACAAAACCATAGATATTATGTTTAATATAAAATATTGATTATTGCTATTAATAATAAATCAGAGGGTTATGTTTCTCAAGATTTGGAATGAAGAAATATAAAAACCCTCGGATACATGAGATTGTACATTTTCTTCATTGATTACATTTTCCTTACATAGAAAAACCTTTACTTTTTTGGCTATTTGGACTTGGTTTCTCTTGTTGAAACTTACACTACTTGTTCTTAATGTTAATCTGTAAATTATTTAATATGATGAATAATAGATCTTTGTTATATAAACTCAAATTTGATGTACATTAAAAGTTCAGAAATAATTATTCAATATAGCCACTCTTTATTTTAGTATTAGAATATCAAAGTATCCTTCAAAATGAACAACCATAATTAAATAAATTTAATTTAGTCATTAAAAGATAATTTATACAAACATTCATGAGAAGACTATATGAAATAGTTACAGGTTCCAGTCTTAAAGTGATTATACTATGAACATTAAAATAATAGAAAATATGGTATTAACAAGAGTAACATAATGTCATTCTGGACATAAAAATGTATTACATTCTATACCAATCAGAGACTGGCTGCCTGATTTATGAAACAAAATGTATAAACAAGTAGATAACAAGAAAAAATAACTGTAAGATGCAATGAAGATTTTTTTGGCAAACCAACAATTTATCTTCCTAACAAAATTTGTGTGTGTGTGCTGGGGAATCAAACTCAGAGTTTAACATCCTTAGTATATACTCTACCACTGAGCTATATCCCCAGCCCTAATATTTCAATTTTTTTTTGGTGATTACAATTGTTTTTATTACAACATAATTAATTTTTTATAGAAGTGAAATAAGTAAGTAAATAAATAAAATAACTTAAAGGCAAACTTTAAGAAGATCGATTTTAAATGCATATTCAAAAGGCATCCATTGGAATTCCAACAAAATATATTTTAAAATTGTTAGTTTATTTCTAGAACTTTAAGAAATAAACTCTTATTTCAAACTGTTTCTAGTTTACAGAAAACGTTTTGAAGAGGTGCATGGAGTTCACATATACCCCCACATCCACTTCCTCTACTGTTAACATCATGTAGCACATGTATCACAACAAGTGGATCAGTACTGATACAGTAAGTGAAGCTTATTTATTAAGTAAACTTCACAATTTACTGAGATTCCTTAATTGTTACCAAGTGTCTTTCTATCCAGGATCCTATCCTAGTAGTAGTTTCTCAGTTTTTTTTGTTGTTTTTTGATGACTTTGAGAGTTGTGAAAGCACTGTTGAGAATTTTGTATAATGTCTTCCAATTAGAACTTGACTAATATTTTTCAGAGGATTAGACTGAGGTTGGAGGATTGTGGAGAAATACCAGAAAAATACTACAGATACATTTTCCTCATATCACATAAAGGTGTATACCATAAACATGACTTATTGCTGATGTTAACCTTGATCACCTAGTATGGTTGTTTTCCTTGTTGAAATCTGAACACAGTATATTATCTGGTAGATAAATGGTCTTTTAATGTGGGAATTTCTTATTTTCTGACCTTGAGATGATCTGTCTTTTATTTATTGTAACAGTAGTTGCGAGAATCTTTAAATACTTACAATTTGATGGGCATGGGTGTTCAATTCTTTAATTCTAGTACTTAAGATCCTGAGGCTAGGGAATAATGAGTTCAAGGTCATCCTTAGATACATAGGCAGATACTATCTCAAAAATTCAAATAGCAATAATAAAAGTTTGTCTCTCCACTAGATTTTAGACTTCCCTAAGTTCTTTTTTTCAGATAAAATCTGTGTCTTACAGCTCCTTTAGCTACACTCCACTGGTAATATGCTAGAAATCTATTGTGGTATGTTATTATATAGCAGAGTGTTCTATAATTCTCTGATTGTCAGTTTCAGACTCATTCCTTGGGGCTGTTCCTCTTCCAGTTATAAGCATTTTTCCTGGCTTATATTTATTTGTTTCCATGACCAATTGTTTTCCCATGCTACTTTCATGATCCTTATACTATATTATGTCACCTCTTAGGTGAGGCAAGAAGATTGGATGGGACTAGTGTGAGAAAGAAACTCCTTTTCCCAAACCAGACTAATATTTGGGAATTATTCCCTGGAGGGAAGGCCTTTGTAAAGAAGATCCAGCATAGCTCAGTTTTCTATTCTGCTTCTCTTCATGGACTAAGTATGAGATTATCTTTTTCCAGTCTATACTGTAAGAACATTGTCAAATTCCTGGCAGAAAAGGCTTCATGAAGTATCATATATTAGCCACTTATTAAAATTATCAGCTAAGATCTGATCACAATACAATAAAACTAAAACTTGATAGCTGCAGAAGCAGCAGAAAATATGCAAATAATTGGAGGTTGAACAACACATTGATCAACAATCAGTGGGTCATAGAAGAAATATGAGAGGAAATCAAAAAGTTCCTGGAAGCTAATGAAAATGAAAGCACCACCTATTTGAGCCTATGGGACACAGCAAAGGCAGTCCTAAGAGGAAAGTTTATAGTCCTCTTATAGTTAATATATGAGTGCATACATTAAAAACACAGAAAGATCTCAAATAAATGATCTAATGCTATATCTCAAACTCCTAGAAAGACAGAACAAGTTAAACCCAAGACAAGCAGCAGAAGAAAAATAATAAAAATTAGGGCTAAAATCAAAGAAATAGAGAGCAAAATACCATACAAAGAATCAATGAAACTAAAAGCTGGTTCTTTGAAAAAATAAACAAGATCAACAAACCCCTGGCAAATCTGACTAAAATGAGGAGGGAAAAGAACCAAATTAGTAAAATCAGAAATGAAAAATGGGAGATAACAACAAAAACAAAGGAAATGCAAGGAATCATCAGAGACTACTTTAAGAACCTGTATTTAAATAAATTTGAAAGTCTAGAAGAAATGGACAAATTTCTAGTACATATGACCATCCAAAATTGAACCAAGAGGATATTAGTCACATAAACAGATCTATAACATGCAATGAAATTGAAGCAGCAATAGCCTCCCTAGAAAAGAAAAGTCCAGGACCTGATGGATTCTCTGCTGAATTCTACCAGACCTTCAAAGAAGAACTAACATCAACACTCCTTAATTTTTTTCCATGAAATTGAAAGGTAAAGAACACTGCCTAACTCATTCTATGAAGCCAGTATTAAACTCATTCCAAAACTGAAATGAGAAATTACAGGCCAATCTCCTTAATGAATATTGATGCAAAAATGCTCAATAAAATAATGCCAAATTAAATCCAACAATATAGCAGAAAGATCAATCACAATATCCCAGGAATGCTGGGATAGTTCAACATACGCAAATGTAATACAGCACATTAATAGAAGCAAAGACAGAAAACCACTTGATCATCTCAATTGATGCAGAAAAAGACTTTGATAAGATTCAATACCATTTCATGATAAAACCTCTGATGAAACTAAGAATAGAAGGACTGCACCTCAACATAATAAACATAATAAAGGTTATATATGAAAAACATATAGCCAACATCATACTTAATGGGTAAAAACTGAAAGCATTTCCCCTAAAGTCAGAAATGAGACAAGGGTGCCCACTTTCCCAATGCCTATTCAACATAGTCTTGGAATTCCTAGCCATAGCAATAATGCAGGAAGAAAAAGTAAAAGGAATACAAATAGGGAAAGAATTAGTCAAACTATCTCTCTTTGTAGATGACATGATTTTACAACTAAAAGACCTGAGAAAACCCACCTCAAAACTCCTAGACACCATAAACAGCTTTAGCAAATTAGCAAGATACAAAATCAACTTACAAAAATCAGTAGCCTTTTTATACAATAGCAATGAACAGTTTGAGAAAGAATATGGGAGAACAATTCTGCTTACAGCAACCTCAAAAAACATCAAATACCAAGAAATAAACTTAACAAGGGATGAGAATGACCAGTGCAAAGAAATCTACAAACCATTGAAGAAAGAAATCAAAAAAGATTACAGAAGGTGGAAAGATCTCCCATGGTCATGGATTGACAGAATCAGCATAGTAAAAATTGCTATACTACCAAAAGCAATCTACATGTTCAACACAATTCTCATCAAACTCATCAAATTCAACCATAAAGTTCGTTAGGAAACACAAAAGACTGTGAATAGCTAAGGCAATTCTAAACAAAAAGAGCAATGCTGGAGGTATCACAATACCTGACTTCAAACTATGCTACAGAGACATAGCAATAAAAACAGCATGGTACTGACACAAAAACAAGTATGAAGATAAGTGGAACAGAATAGAGGACCCAGATATGAATCCACCCAGCTACATCCACTAATTTTTGACAGAGGTGCCAAAAACATATGATGGAGAAAAGACAGCTTCTTCAACAAATGTTGCTGGGAAAATTGGATATCTGCCTGTAGAAAACTGAAACTAGATCCATGTTTGTCACCCTGTACAAGTATCAACTCAAAGTGAATTAAAGACCTGACCTTAATATCAGATCTGAAACTTTAATGCTACTACAGGAAAGAGCAGGGAATACAATGGAAGCAATAGGCATAGGCAAGGACTTCCTCAGTAGAACTCAAGCAACTCAGCAACTAAGAGAAATAATTAACAAATGGGACTACATGAAATTAGAAAGTTTCTGCACAACAAAAGTAATGGTCTCTAAATTAAAGAGTCCACCCACAGAATGGGAGAAAATCTTTGCTAGTGATACATCAGACAAAGGACTGATAACCAGAATATACAGAAGGCTCAAAAAACTAAACTCCCCACAATTCAATGAACCAAAAAAATAGGCATCTTAACTGAACAGGACTTTTTCAAAGGAAGAAGTTCAAATGACTAAAAACATATGAAAAAATTTTCACTATTCCTGGCCATAAAGGAAGTGCAAATCAAAACTACATTAAGATTCTACCTCTCTCCTGTTAGAATAGCTACCATCAAGAACAACAACAGCAAGAAATGCTGACAGGGATGCAGGGTAAAAGGAACTCTCATACACTGCTGGTGGAAATGTAAGCTATTACAACCACTACGGAAAACCATATGGAGGCTTCTTAACAAATTAAAAATAGATCTGCCATATGATGCAACCAATTTTTCCACTCCTAGGAATATACCTGAAGGAATGTTAGTTAGATTACAACAAAGGCACCTGTATACTCATGTTTATTGCAGCACTATTCACAATAGCTAAGCTATGGAAACAGCCAAGATGCCCCACTAATGATGAATGGATTAAGAAAATGTGGTATTTATACACAATGGAATATATATCATCTATCTATCTATCTATATATATGTAGAGAGAGAGAGAGAGAATATATATAGAATATATATGTAAAGAAGAATGAACTTTTTTCATTGGCAGGTAAATAGATGGAACTAGAGAACATTATCTTATGTGAAGTTAGTCAGGCTCTGAACACCAAAAGCCTCATGCAAAGTATAGACCTAAAACAAATAAGGCAATATTACGGGACATGGGTCACACCAAGGTGCGGCCATGTGAGGTAGGGATAGGAGAAGGGAAGGAAACCAAAAACTTGAATGTGGTTGATGTGCTCACAGTACAGGAATGAATGTAGTAGTCTTAAACTGGCTGGGATCACCATGGGAAGGGTACCAGGGAGGAGTGAAGAGGACTGGTAGGGATGAACCAATTGGGGTTGTAATACATACATGCATGAAAATAGCACGAGGAATCTCCTTCTGTAGCAATCTTTATCTCAAACTAGCCAAAACACCATGTTTCTCATTTTATCTTTTATGTTTTTGTTTTACAAAATCAGAGAACAGGAGGGCAGAACAGGTTCTGAGGAGGAGGGTGAGGGGTTGGCACCGGTGAGAGTGTGGAGGTGATTGTGAAAGGCATAGGAGAGTGAATATGGCATAAATTATGTGTACACATGCATGTAAATGCAAAAATGATACCTATTGAAACTCTTCCAGGTATCAGGGGAGCTGAGGGTGAAAGATAGCAGTGGAGGGAGTGAGTTTAAATTTGATATATGTAATAACTTTGTAAATGCTACAAAGTACCCCTACCCAGCACAACAATAAAAGAATATTTAAAAAATTTTAGCTAAGGGTTCTTATCTATTTGTAGCTTGATCAGTTCCAGCGCCAGCTGAACAGATCTTTATTGCTCTATCTGCCTAAGAGTGTCTGCTTCTCCAAGTTTTAGAGTTTGTCCTGTGAACTTAGTTCTCTAATGAGCCCCCCAAAATGTTAATTTTCAGTTTCTATACCTTTTTCTTGTTGTAAATATAGGATTCCAAACTCGTTGTGGATTGGAGCTGAAACTAAAATTCTTTAGATTACTTTTAATGACATAGTATAATATTCCTAATAAATTTTTCAAAGAAACTAAGACAAGATGTAAAATTGACCATATACATGGTTTCACTTGTATTGAAATAAAAGCAACACAACTAATACAAATAACCAGAAAGTACACAAAATGAAGTGCTAACAACAGTAATAATATAATGGTTAGGATTTCCGTGTTTATTTTCTGAGCATTCATATTTTTACAAATAATATATATTAAGCAAAATCAGAAGATAACAAACATTAAAAATTTTAGTGGAATAGTTTTGAGGAAAACTAGAAAAATAGAGTAAATTATGCTATAATAAAGTAAGATAAACTTTCATCACACTGTGTATTGAAAATATATTCTTAGTTTTACCAAATCTTGAGGGTGAGAACAGAGGTGATAACAAGGTTTCAGAGTGTACCATGGAAAAACACCTCTAGTTGACACTGATTTGTCATGCACTTGCAGTGCACCTTGTGTATTTATTGTCTGCTGGTTTTATTCAATTTTTGTGACTTCCTGCTGCCAGAGGACTTCACTGTCAGAGGACCTCTGATGACAGTGTTAAAACAGGTACAATAAAAGTTATTACAAATCTGACTATGCCATTTTTCCTGTGAGCTTGAAGTGAATTCTTTTCTACAGAATAATACTAAGTTTTAGAATATTGGCTTGCTTACTTCAGTATCATTTCCTCCAGGTCCTTGTTATGCTATCATTTCCTCTCCAATGTAGAAATGCAAGCAATGCCAGACCACCCTAAGACAATAATATTTGTGGCCTCAAAAATGCTGAAATTTCTGATGGGAATGCACTGTAATTGTTGAAATTTCTCACTGTAGTTTCTTCTTACTTTGGAAAATATTTTATATTTTATTGTGTTGTTTTCATACATCAAAGTAGAATAGATAATGCTTATATATCTCAATACTCAAGAAAATGCAGTTTCCTTCATTGGATAGAACTCTTCTAGAATATCCCATTTTATAGTTTATTTGTGGTTGTCCTACTATCTGCTTCAAAGTAACATTGTCAGTAAAACTATACTTGCCAATGCAGTTTAAATTTCATTTAATCACCCTGACACTCCCTGATCCCATTCTTTGCTCTTTTCCCTCTACATCACCTATTCTCTATCTTTACCAAGTAGACATTAACCTTATTTCTTATCTACTTTCCCTCATGCATATAGATGAAGTCAAAGAGTGTGTGGCCATTTGAGTCTGCCCTTTCATTCACATCATACATTTAAAATTCACATATGGTATTGTGTGAGTCAGTAGTGCATTTATTCTTACTGATAAATAGTATTCCATTCTATGACAATATTCTTCTCTTGTCCATTGACCAGCTGAAGCATTTTTTGCTTATCTCCAGATTATGTGAATAGATATTATAAGCATTTGTAAAATGCTTTTAATGACACACATTTTTTGTCATATGTGGTGATAAATGCTTATTATCTCTGCATTTGGGAGGCTAAGGCAGGAGGATCCTGAGTTCAAGACCAGCCTGGGCTACATAGTGAGACCCTGTCATAAAACAAACAAACAAACAAACATCAGACATACATTTTTGTATTTTTGGCAAAAACATGGGAGTGTTTGTAATTTTGCATTCTCACTAACAACTCATGGGATTTTCCTGATGCTCTGCATTCTCTTCAAGACTTAGTATTATCAATTTTAAAATGATAAGGATTTTTTAAAATTTTAGACATCTTAATTGTGGAGGGCTAGCTTATAGTTTTTCTTTCATTTGTCTTATGATCTATGATTCTGAAGACCTTAGATCATTCTATTTTTTATTTTACATCTTTTCTTGGTGGCATATATGAGTGTATGTTATAGAATGATAGGCTTTAGCATGGACATAGAAAACATACTGTGCAAATCACGTGGTCAACTGAGTAACAAGACACCTTTTATTTTGTTGACAAATAGTGAATGGAGAGGAGTTTATAGGCCAAATACCAGAATGTAGATTTTTCTTCAAGTAGTGTCCTCTTTCTGTTAATTCTCCACTGGCCAGGGAAAGGGGCTTTTCCTCATCAATGTGGAAAGCATTGCTAGACTTTCCCTGTAAAGATTCACAGTAGCTGCTCAGAAAACTCAGCTCTTTCAAAAAACAGTTACAATGATGTGTGCCTGTGTCAGATATAAAAGAAATTTGTCACTGATTGAGATCCAAAATGGCAGCTAGCATAGGGAATCAGAAATCCTTAGCTCCGTGACACCAGAAACCTCCTTAAGATGTTGGAACTACATTTGGGTAATTCTGATTGCTCCTAGCCAAAATAATAACCGCCATCACATTGGGTGCAGACAGAATTCAAAGACTGACCTTTAAATCAACCTTTAATTTCACCTAACAGCTGGGAAAATCCCACACAGCACAGCCAGTAAGGTGTGTCCAGCCTCCGGCTCTGGGACAGAAGCCCCCTTGGCCATTTCTTTTTTTGTTTTTCTTCTTCAAACAATTAGAAATTAGAGCATTGGCTGGAGCAGTGGCTCAAGTGGTAGAATGCCTGCCTAGCAAGCATGAAGCCGTGAGTTCAAACCCTTTACCACCAAAAAAAAAAAAAAAATAGAGCATCAATCAGAATCAAACTCTGTGACATCCTGGACCCCTAGACTGTTTAAAGCCTCCCTATGCCATACTGCACTGAAAAAAGCAGGCCATTTCTTCCTATGAGCTCACTCCAAAGATGCTTGCATGAAACTGCAGAAGAACGATGCATCATTTGTGACTTCCCTACCCACTCCCTGGGAAAGTAATCCAGCACAACCCCTGGGCAGACTAAAATCCCACTCCCCACCCCCCGCCAAAGCAAAACTGAAAAATATGAACTGTGAACTGTTATCTAACACCCACAGTGGGGGTAGGGGTGGAACACTGAATCTGCCCTAGAGAACAGGGATGGGGCAAGGAGCCAAAATCTCAGTGCCAAACTCTCAGTGAACTAACGTGTGCATAAAGCACCAAAGGCTGAGAGCAGGAGCAGGCAACAAGCCAACCTCCCAGAGGAGTCACTGGCATCCAGCAGAGATTGGGAAAAACACAAAGGCTGAGAAAGGGGATGTGACCATAGGTGGATCCCAGAGATCAGCCCTGGGAGGGAAGCATTCAAAACTGAATTGGCCCACCTTGCTGGGGAAAGAGTTGACCAAACAAAGCTGCAGCTGAAGGGCAACCCAATTACCGCCTGGTGAAAACAGCTCTGACCACCCTGCATGAGCTGATACTCTTACCTTACCTCACAGTTCCAACTAATCTTGTGGATGGAAGGAACCAAATACTACTCACAGGCCAACAACGTGGTGAGACCACATCAGAACTTCTGCTTATAGCTTTTATGCCAATACCAGGATTTAACACCTAAGGAAAAACTCCAGAACTTTTATCAAAAGACTGAACTCACTGTGGTTTCTGAATCTGGTGTTTTTATTGTGTTTCTTTTTATTTTAATTTTTATTATTCTTATATTATTGACTTCACCATCACTATTCTTTTATCCCTGGTTTTACCCTCTTCACTTTCCCTCCTTCTCCTGTGCTACAATCCATTGTTCTCCATCCCAACTACTGTTTCTGCCCCTTCTCATCTACTCTTTTCCCCCCATCTTCACCCGCCCCTCTAAACCTCCCCCAACCTGTAGCCACACTACCTCTCCCTCCTAGACATTTACCACCCACTGACTAGCTTACTGTGCCAACTGTACACAATCCCAGCCCCCTGCAATCTGTGACACATCACTCTCCACTACAACAACAAGAATACACCCAAACACAAAGGTCACAAAACCCAGAAGTCCCCATAACTGTTCCCCCACCTACCCACCCCTCTTCACACATCCCCTTTTAGTACCACCTTTACCTTTAGTACCAGTTCCCCAAAATCTGTAAATAACTTAATAATCATCAACCGCCCCAATTCCCACTGTTTAAAGTTTTTATCATCAAAGTGTTCTCTATTTAATATGTAAACAACTGGTCTGGAATTTAACCTGTGAATTTGTTATTGCTATTATTGATATTGTTATTGCTATATTATACCTCTAGGCCAGGGAAAGAATGAACACATCAACCTAGCTAACAACCAAGTCAGTCACAATACAAAGTTAAATTAGGGAGAGAAATCAAGCAATCAAAACCACTAACTAGCTTATCAAAAACATAGTTGCACAGCACCAAGTGGAATGATGGGACAAAGAAGGGATGGAAACCACTCTCCTCAAAAAAACAATTCAAAACAGGATTCAGTGGGAAATGAAGAAAATGGATATCCAGTTCTTTACTCCAACAAAACAATGATAAATGCTTCTAAGGGGCCCAGTGACACCCACATAAAAAACCACAAAGAAGAAATTTTGGAAAATATCACTGAGAAATTCATGGAGAAGATAGTAGACATTGTTAATGAGAATGTACAAGATGCACTAAAGAAATCTCAAGACACCAAAAATAAAGAACACGAGAAGACAAAGAAACAAAAGAACTCAGAGAGGACTTCAACAAACACCAAAGTGAAACAAAGGACACTATAAAAAGGGAGACATATAAATTAAAGTCGACAATACAAAACATAAAAGAGGAGTTGAACAAAGATATGGAAAACCTCAAAAAAAAGAATCAAACAGAAATCCTGGAAGTAAAAAGTCCTTTAAGTCAAATAAAAAACACAGTGCAAGGCAACTCCAGCAGACTAGAACAACTGGAAGACAGAATCTCAGAGCTCAAAGATAAAATAGATGCTAAAGAAAAAAACAGAAGAAATATTAGCTAAACAAATCAAGAGCTGTGAAAGGAATATGCAAGAATTCAGTGACTCCATCAAAAGACCAAACCTGAGAGTCATGGGCATAGACGAAGGAAAAGAGATGCAAGCCAAAGGGGTTCATAATATATTCATTAGAATAATAACAGAAAATTTCTCAAATCTCAAGAAAGTTTTGCCCATTCAGGTACAGAAAGCCTCTAGGACACCAAATAGACTTGACCAAAATAGAACCTCCCCATGGCATATTATCATTAAAACAAGTCAAAGCCTGTAAGAAAGAAAAAACAAATAATGTGTAAAAGTAAGCCCATCAAAATCACAGCAGATTTCTCAATGGAACCTTTAAAAGCAAGAAGGGCATGGAGTGAGGTATTTTGGGCACTGAATAAAAATAACTTCACTTAAGGCCTAGGATACTCTACCCATCAAAACTATCATTCAAAATTGATGGAGCAATACAAATTTTCCACAATAAATAGAAATTAAAAGAAAACATGAATGCCAAGCCATCACTACAGAATATTCTACAAAGAATTCTGTACACAGAAGATAAAAGCAAGCAAAATCACAAGAGGTCAGTAAGTATCAAACCACAGGAGAATAGAAAAAAAGGAATCAGAGAGTAGTATTGATTTGATTGCACACAATCAAAACCTTAAGCAACAAAACCAACTAAATGGCAGGAATCACCACATACCTATCAATATGAACACTGCAGATAAGTGGACTCAACTCCCCCATCAAAAGATAACATTTAGCAAACTGGATTAAAAGGAAGATCCAACAGTGTGATGTTTAGAAGAAATCCAGTTTATTAACAGAAATAAACACTAGCTTATGGTGAAAGACTTGGAGAAGATTTACGAAGTTAATGGCCCCTGAAAACAGGCTGAAGTAGCAATACTTATCCCAGACAAAGTTGAATTCAAACCTACATTGGTCAAATGAGATAAAGAAGGACACTTCATACTAATAAAAGGGAAGATACACTAAAAGGAACTAACAATTATCAACCTATATGCACCCAATGTCAGTGCACCCTATTTCATCAAACATACTCTGAAGGATTTAAAGGACACATAGACTCCAACACAGTGGTAGTGGGAGACTCCTCTCTCAACAATAAACAGGTTATCCAAACAAAGGACCAACAAAGAAATCCAAGAACTAAATGACATCATAAACCAAATGACCTAACTGATGTCTACAAAGTATTTTATCAAATGACAGCAAAATATACATTCTTCTCAGCAGCCCATGGAACTTTCTTCAAAATAGATCATATCTTAGGGCACAAAGCATGCCTCCCTTAGCAAATATAGAAAATAGAAATAACCGCCTTCATTCTATCTGACCACAATGCATCAAAACTAGAACTGAATAACAAAAGCAGCAGCAGAAAATATCCAAATAATTGTAGGCTGAATAATACATTGCTCATAGAAGAAATAAAAGGAAACCAGAAGGTTCATGGAAGTTAATGAAAATGAAAATACAACCTACCAGAACCTACAGCAAAGGCAGTCCTAATAGGAAAATTTATAGCCCTGAGTATATATATTAAAAGGACAGAAAGATCTGAAATATATGAGCTAATGCCACATCTCAAACTCCTAGAAAAACAGAACAAGGTAAACCCAAAGCAAGCAGAAGAAGAGAAATAATGAAAATAAGTGGCAAAATTCATGAAATAGAGACAAAAAAAAAAAAAAACCCATAGAAAATATCAATGAAACTAAAAGTTGTTTCTTTGAAATAATAAACAAGATTGACCAACCCCTAGCCAGTCTGAATAAAATGAGGAGGGAGAAGACCCAATTTAGTAAAATCAGAAATGGAAAAGGAGAGATCACAACAAACACTAAGAAAATCCAGGGAATCATCAGAGGGTACTTTGAGAACCTATATTGCAATAAATTGGAAAACCTTGAAGAAATGGACAAATTTCTAGATACTTATAACCATCCAAAACTGAACCAAGAGAATAGTAACCATCTAAACATATCTATAACTTGTAATGAAATTATAGTAGCAATAAAGAGTCTCCCCAGAAAAGAGAAGTCCAGGACCTACCTGATGGATTCTCTGCTGAATTCTACCAGACCTTCAAAGAAGAACTAACACCAACACTCCTTAAACTTTTTCACGAAATAGAAAGGGAAGGAACACTGCCATAACCAAGTGACCTTCATCCTAGGGATGCAAGGATAGTTCAGCATGCACAAATCATTTAATGTAATATAGCACATTAACAGAAGCAAAGACTAAAACCACTTGATCATTTCAATTGACTCAAAAAAAGCCTTTGATAAGATTCATCACAATTTCATGATAAAAGCTCTAAGGAAACTAGGAATAGAAGGAATGTATCTCAACATCATAAAGGCTTTACATGACAAACATATAGCCAACATCATACTTAATGGGGAAAAACTGAAACCATTTCCCCTAAAGTCAAGAATGAGACAAGGGTATCCACTCTCCCCACTCCTATTCAACATAGTCTTGGAATTCTTAGCCAGAGCAATGAGGCAGGAAGAAGAAATGAAAGGAATACAAATAGGTAAAGAAACAGTCAAAGGATTTCTATTTTCAGATGACATAACCCTGTACTTCAAGAGCCAAAAAATTCCACACAAAAACTCCTAGACACCATAAAAATCTTCAGCAATATAGCAGGATGCAAGACCAACTTACAAAAATCAGTAGCCTTTCTATACAGCAACAATGCACAAATTGAGAAAGAATATAAGAAAACAATTCCATTCCAATAGTCTCAAAAAAATCAAATACCTAAGACTAAACTTAACAAAGGATATAAATGACCTGTACACGGAGAACTACAAACTAATGAAGAAAAATATCAAAGATGACTATAGAATTTGGAAAGATCTCTCACACTCACAGATTGGCAGAATCAACATAGTAAAAATGGCTACACTACCAAAAGCAATCTACATGTTCAACACAATTCCCATCAAAATCCCATGATATTCATCACAGAGACTGAAAAATCTGTCCTAAAGTTCATTGGAAACACAAAAGACCACAAATAGCCAACTCAATACTCAGCAAAATGCTGGAGGTATCACAATGCCCAACTTCAAACTATATTACAGAATCATAGCAGTAAAAACAGCATGGTTTTGGCACAAAAATGGATATGAATACCGGTGGCACAGAATAGAAGACCTGGATATGAATCCAGACAACTATGTCCACCTTATTGTTGACAAAGTCAAGAAAAACATATGATAGAGAAAAGATAGCCTCTTCAACAAATGGTGCTGGTAAAAGTGGTTATATACCTGCAGAAAACAGAAAGTAGAGCCATGCCTGTTACCCTGGACTAGTATCAACTCAAAGTGGATTAAACACCTTAATATCAGACCCCAAACCTTGCAGTTAGTAAATGAAAGAGCAGGGGATACCCTGGAAACAATAGGTATAGGCAAGGACATCCTCAATAGAGCTCCAGCAGTCTAGCAGCTAATTTCATGGGACTACATGAAATTAAAATGCTTTTGCACAACAACAACAAAAAAATGGTCTCTAAACTGAAGAGACCACCCACAGAATGGGAGAAAATATTTGCTAGCTATACATCAGACAAAGGACTGATAACCAGAATATACAGGGAGCTCAAAAAACTAAACTCCCACAAAATTAATGACCCAATAAAGAAGTGAAAAACTGAACTAAACAGAACTATTTCAAAGAAAGAAATCCAAATGGCCAAAAAAAACCCCAAAAAACAAAAAAAAAGAAAAAGAAAAAAGGCTCAACATCCCTAGCTATAAAGGAAATGCAAATCAAAACCACACTAAGATTCTACCTCAATTCTGTTACAATATCTATCATCAAGAACACCACCAACAACATATGTTGGCAAGGATCCAGGGGAAAAAAGAACCCTTGTACACTGCTGGTAGGAATGTAAACTTGTATAACCACTTTGGAAACAATATGTAGGTCTCTTAAAAAACTAAACATAGATCTTCCATATGACCCCTCCTAGGGATATACCTGAAGGAATGTGACTCAAGTTATTACAAAGGCACCTGCACACTCATGTTTATTGCACCAGTATTCACAATAGCCAAACTATGGGAACAGCCAAGATGCCCCACTATCAATGAATGGATTAAGAAAACGTGATATTTATACACAATGGAATTTTATTCATCCACAAAGAAGAATGAAATTTTATCATTCACAAGTAAATGGCTGGAACTGGAGAACACCATCTTAAGTGAAGTTAACCAAGGCTCAGAAGGCCAAAAATCACATGTTCTCCCTCCTATGTGGATTATAGACCTAAAACAAATACAGTAATATTACTACACATGGCTCATATACTAAAGGGAGAACATACATGGGAGGAATAGGGAAAGGGAAGGAAACCTAAAACTTGAATGTGGTTTGATGTGTTCCTGTAAAAGAACAAAAAAGCAATCTTAAACTAACAGAGGCCACTATGGGAAGGGGACCAGGAAGTAGTGAAGAGGTCTGGTAAAGATGAACCAATGTAGATTTCAATACATAACTGCATGGAAGCAATGCTAGAAATCTCTCCATACAGCTTTCTTAATCTCAAATTAGCAAAAGCGCTATGTCTTTCTTACTATCTCCTATATTTTTTCTTCAACAAAATTAGAGAAGAGGGTGGAACATGTTCTGCCTGGAAGTGGGGAGTGGGGAGGGATGGGAGGAGGGAGGTGTTGGCCCCCAAAATGTATACACATGTAAGGAAAGTAAAAATGATAAAATAAAGGAAAGAAAGAAAACAAAGAAGAAATTTGTGACTATTGTGTGTGAAATAAGATAAATCATGAGAACTTTGTTTCAATTATAAAATTAAAAAATGGAGAACATATATTTGTTGATGATGAATAACTATAGTTGAAGATCTGGTTGCTAAGTCCTTTTCTGTAATTCTAGCAATGTAAATTTAGTTCTATTCAGAGACAAAATTTTAAAAGATTCCAGTGTCAGAAAATTTTTCTGTGTCTGTTTGCTTTCTTTGTGCTTCTTTTTCTTTCTTTCTTTTTTTTTTCTTTTTAAGTATCTTACCTGCTATCAGGGATATTTGAAACTCCAAGGGTAATTTTTCTAAAACAAACTCCCATTGTAAACCACATAGGATATACTGATTAATGCTCATGTTGGGTTTAGAATAGTGGTAAAGGTGACCCACTGGAGAATAAGAAAGCAAGTCTAACAAATTTTGATAAATTTACTATCATCTCCAGGTTCTTTGAATACTCCTTTATCCCTTAGGTTAAAATTGGATGAGAACTTAAGTGATATTGCAATGGTACAAAATATGCCTTCAATTAAAGTGGTTTCTTTAATCAATGTCAACATTGTACAAGACAAACCCCAATTAGCCAATAGATGTAAATTCTATGACCATGACTGAAGAGTCAAGAAGTCCCCAAAGCTGAAAATGATGGTGTCAGTAACAAGATCTTGCCATATAGATGGATGTGGGAAGATTGAAAACATTAATCTGTTCATTGACATTCAAGTAACTGTTTAACTGCCTGAAAAAGAAAATAAATGAGAATTGCTGATTGGTATACACTTGTCACTCCCTTTGTGTATCCTGATTGTTTACTTCCATCTCATCTTAACCTTAGCTAAAGGTGAGTGTGAGATTTTCTTGTGTTCAGGAAGTATATGCAACTATTTGAATATGCTGGGGATTTTAGAGAGAGGAGACTCAAACCCTATATTTTATTGTATATAATTATCCAAATCACCATTATCTAGGTTCCATAGGAGATGGGGCAACTGCATTGAGGTAATGGAGTTTGGTCAGTGGTCACAAAAACATCTAAGATGACTTATTGGAGGGTACTTTTTCACTGGGGTACTTCAAACAAAGTCAATATGCTGTTGTGATTTCCACTTTTGAACACATAGTAGAGAATGGTGTGTGTTTTATCTTTATATCTCATTATACTGTAAGTGCCATAGAGGATTTGCCTAGTTTGATGGTAAATAGAAGGAGAAATGTTACTTTTACAAGGATAACTAAAATACTAATTTTTTGGTATAGGGAAGCAATCAGGATTTAGCATTAGTACTACTACCTTCTGGCATGAAAAGTATTCACTATATGAACACTACCATCTTTGTTGGCAAGCCAGAAGGTTCAATCACAGTGGAATTGGTTGCAGTGTTGTCATGCCTGTACCAGGAATTAAGGTTCATAAACCCCAGCAAAATCCAGAGGACTGCTAAGCAATTAAAATTGCTTGGGGGTATGCATAGAGATTCATATAACTCAATTGATTCAGAAGTTAAATAAAAAGTTTTGTGTTTACCTCCATATCCAAAAAAAAAAAAAAAAGAGGCCTAGTATCTTATTAGGCTCTCTGTATTAGAGACAGTATGTCAATCTTATTAGTTAACCTATTCATTGGAATTATTCAAGTGGAATCCTGGCAATTCTGGAAGCTTAAGGCAAACCTTGACACACTTACTGTATTTGGAAACCATAATAATAATGATCCTTCTAAGGTACAGTCTCTGCAAATGATTTTGTGGATTGGGTCCCTTGTCATAGGAAGGTAACCTTCCATCATCAGTGCCTCTTTCCTAAGCAAAGATTAAGTGTTAATTCTTTACTAGTAGGTACAATCCCAGGGCAGTTAGAGTGGAAGACAAAAAGGTGGAACATGAACAAAGTGATTATTACTTCAATGTAAACATAATCCATTGTTTGTCCATGTAAGATGTCATTAGGCTCCATATAAGCCACTAGAGGGGGTAGAAGGGTAATTCAATGTTATTTGCCTCCCATCTTCTCTCCTTCACTGATTAAATTTCACTCCTTTTCAATTCAAGTTATATCATCTAGTTCCTCAAACTCCCATGGCAGAAGTCAGATACTATGACCTGGTGCTTCGTGTAACTATGAAAAGTGGGAGGAAGAATCAGCCATCACTCTACTGGTGATATAAACACGAGAACTTGCAGAAGAGTCTCCCTTTATAGAAGGATTGGGGGCAAGTGATTCTGACAGATCAGAGGAATGACATGAGTGGTGTCTGAGACCTAGTCCCTTAATATTTTTGCTTTATTTGATTTCCTTATGTGAGTTGTGAGCATAAATAAATAGTAGGAAGTGCTATAAACAGACACTTAAAAGTCAGCAGACAAGTCCCCTATAGGGTCCATTTACTAAAATCACTTCAAAGTTTCCTGAAGTAATATTTCCTACTATATTAAGAAGTAGAATAAGGAAATACTGTCTTAGTAAAGGAAATCCTGTATGAAATAATTCATTGCCTTTTTCTGTGCATTATGAGTTATGTTAGAAGTATGGTTTGACTGCTTTTATTGAGTCTCAAGGAAAAGTTAATGCAATATTACATATGAATGATAATTTGAGAAGTTTACTTTTTTCTCCAGATTACAAAAGCAATTTGATACACTCACTGGAATTTTGTTTGGTTCAATTGGTAGTATTTTACATAGTCTATCATTACTTATAGGTTAACATAGTGGCATAATTTTTCTAGGAACCATTGCAATGTCAAAAGTAATTATACAATTATTTATCTCATTTATTGGGGCAGTTTTCTTTACCAAGTCTTAGCTGTTGCTGCACATATATTTAAAACTTTTATGATCACATTTAGGAGTATGTGTGATACAGAACAAAACAAAGTGATTTCCTTTTCCACCTGAAGAATTCTCACTTAAGCATTATGAATTGGCATTAAGCATTATGAATATATTTGTTTTTCTGAACTCAAGCATTCAAAATACCATACTGTTTCCTGGCATAGAAAATATTCAGTATTCAAACAATTACAAATATCCTTAGTAAAAATGAGTTGCTGGTCATTCACTTTGAAAAATTCAGAATTACTCTTAAACACCATGACTCCTCAAATGTTTATAATTGAATGCTTGACTTTGTGAAGAATCTTTAATTTAAAAATTGATAATAAAAATAAACATAGACAAAAACTATCCTATATTAATGGTTGCTTCTATATCAAAATATTTAAAGGAAATACTAACTGAAATTTTATTCTATGCTATTCACTACTGATATATTTTTGGCTTCTCTTCTAAGTAGACAAACAGAATTAATGTAACCATTTCATCAAGAGCATTCAAAATTTTCAGTGGTAACTTTTTATCTTGAACCTCAGTTAATAATTTGAAGTGAAGTACTATACCCATTCAAAATCTCAAATCATAAACACTAAATATAACCCAAAGTAGAAGTACTGCTTCTTCGTCTCCACATAGTCAGCAGATTCTTTCATTAACAAGATACAGTCAAAATAGCAGCAGTTACTTTTTATTTCTGAGAACACTTGCCTTTTTAAGTAACTCAATATTTCAATGACCATGATTATGCAAAGCAAAACAACAATTCCCCCCTGTTCTCTTCCCTGCTGTATTCCACCAAAGCCTCCCAGGTAATTAACCTTTTGGTTGCATG
Organism: Castor canadensis; assembly: GCF_047511655.1. Lineage (NCBI taxonomy): Eukaryota > Metazoa > Chordata > Mammalia > Rodentia > Castoridae > Castor > Castor canadensis. Next base: position 30,766,464 of record NC_133398.1, on the reverse strand, counting down.
TCAACTAAATCCTGGTGCAAGTACGCCATTAAATTCTGACACCATGTTATAATTGGTAGGGTATTCAAAATTTATTTTTAGAGAGACAAGAAGGAGATCTGGCTTTCTTCTTCCTGAAGGCATCAACATTGACAATACTTACTAAGACAAGAACATTCTTAAGTAGCTCCTGCTCTTTCTCTAGCTCCCACATATCACTACCCACCACATTTTCTCCAAATTTCGTTATAGACAGTTTTCTTATGTACAAGGTCAGACATACTTTTAAAAAAACCAAAAATATGTATCTATATTCTATGAACAGATATATATTTAATGTAAATTGAGAAAATATTTATGGATTTCAATATTTTTATAATTTATTGAACTCATTAGTTTTTCATATTAATCTTGTAAGGAATATATTTGAATGTTTTGCTTTTTATTATTGTGCTTGGTGGAGATACATTTTGGCATTTACAAATTTCTTGCAATATGTGTTAACACATGAAAATGATTTCCTTCTCGGTATTCTAGCCTCCACCCAATCATTCATCTATGCATCTCAAGTAAATCAAGCAATAGGACTTTTACTTAATGACAGAAATAACCAATACAGCACCTACTGGCCACAGGTGAATATTGGAAGCTACAAATACCACTAGTGTGATTTTTAAGCTTGTAATTAATTTATATTGTAAATGTAAATAGCTACTTTTAGCTGTTCTCCTACTTAACGTAATTTAGGCTAAGCACACTTAATACTGAAGAGTCATTATATAGATTGCTATTTTTGGAATAAAAAGAGTAAAATAAAACAAATTGAGTTTTTAAGTTTTATAAGCAAGTTAAAGTTTTTACAATCATTGTCCTGAATGAAGGAGTTAGTTTTCCATGAATGTTTTCACTCAGTACCTTGGTAAGGTACCTAAACATTCATTGCAGCATTGGTCTCTGAATCATACTTGCAAAAATAATAACCATGTTGGAATAGTTGATGACATCACCATGAACCCAAAGTGGATTTATAGAATCTCAAATTTACTTATAATTTCACAATGAAACATTTGTATTTTCTTTCCTTTATAAGTTTCATATAGAAGTTTCTACCATGGTCTATGATTCTTTTATTACTTTCAATGTTTTAGAATACAGAAAAAGAATGACAATAATAAAAAAATTATGGGTTCTGTAGCCAGTAATGAACAGCCACAAGATTTTGACCTTTTTTTAAAATTTAGGATATTTAAGTATACATATAATACAGAAAAGGTCAAAGTTCCTTTTTTTTCTTACATTGTATTTTGAATCTTCTTTGTAGTTTATTACTCACAAAAAATCATTGACTCCTCATAGCCCAGAAACAGTTAGGTATAATAACTTCTTTGTTGGTTAGGATTCATTTGGAAAGAACGGAATCTACTCTGGTTTAGATAAATAAAAGAATTTTATCAGAGTCCGAAATTGCTTAAAGATTCACTGAATAGGATAAGGAAAGAAACACTTGACTGAGTCTCCACACAAGCCTCTCAGAAACTAAGTCATAAAATTAGGTCACACACTAAAATTAGGTCATCAAAGGAGACACCTTTCCTTTCTTCCATAATCAGAAAGTAACCTTCTGCTATGGGAACTTCTGCTATGTTTGAAACACAATTGACATCCTTCTGCACTCCCACTTACATGACTGTGCCATGCCACTAAACCCACTCAACTTTCTTCAAAACATAATTTTAAATGAGATATTACAGACAGCTAAATCATATTCAAGTTTCTAGGAATAAGAAAATCAAGAAAATGATGTGCTTAGTGTCACAATTGTGACAACAGAATAAGGAAAATCGGGGTAAAGTAAAAGCAGCATTGGATAAGGCAGTAAACAGCTCTCAGCACAATATACATGTTGGCTCTTCTTAAAGTTTACTCATGGACTTCCTTCTCTTCTTGACTTGCAACAACAATAAAAATTTAGATATTCTCTACACTTTTTTCCACCTGAATTGTTGACAGTATATTCTTATTTATAAATTATTAAATATTCTCAAGAACATTACTTCATTTAATTTTCAAATCAACCAATAAGTTGGTATGATAATTATTTTGCTTGATAGATAAATACTTTGATATTAGGAGAGTTAAATAAGGTTTCAAGATCAAAGAACTAGTAGGCAATGTCAGTGTCTAATTTCATTGTACTAAATATTTTATGATGCATATTTACTCATGTTTATGTGTCTAATTGTGTTAAAAATTAAACATCCACTCTATGATAAAATAGTATTTAATATTTAATTTAAATAGGATTTAAAATGATAAAATAAAAAGGAATTTCTTATTTACAAATAAAGTGAATGCATCATTTATTTACATCAAAATAGATTTATACTGTAACAATTACATGTTAGGCATACAAATATAAAATATCTTGCTAAAGGAAATGCAAAAGTATACAATGTACAAAATTTTCTTTTCCTAGGAAATGAAAATAGTTGCATAATTCATTCTATGAGTTTTTCAGAAAAGCTTCAAATGAGATTTCAGAAGGCACCGTTTTGGGGATGCCAGACTTACCATCATATGGAGTTTAGTATCATTAATGAGACTCTAGTTATAAACTGATGAGGTAACAAAACAATGGGTGAAAGAAATTATTCTAGTGTTCTAAAAAAGAAAAATCAGTTAAAAAGAAAATCATTTTGAAAAAGTAAAATTTTAAGTAGGAATATATCTAATTAGAACAAAAAAATTGCTACATATTTACTCCACTCAAAATACTATGATGTTGACATAAGATAAATAAATGGCTAAGATAATAGAAAAAATATAGGACCAGTCTTAAATATGTATGGGAAATAATCCTATGAAAAAAATGTCATTTTATTTTCATTTAAAGAGAATGGAGTGTCATGATGGTTATTTAACTTTTTATCCATATATCAGAAAAACATCATATTAATGTATTTTATGCTATATAAAAACAATAAGCAGATGAAATGAGTATGGAACAAAAATCCAGCGACATTAAGGAATATATAATATAATTGATTATAAAAATGATTACAATAACTATTAAAATATATTTGACCTATAACAAACTATATACATTTAAAGTTTAAATTTTGGTAATTTTGACTTCTATATACATTGGCAAACACATTGGCACAATCAAGATAATGACTACATCCATTATCTTAAAAGTTTATCCTAAATCCATTATAATTCCATCCATTTTCCCTTTCCTTTCCAGATAATCAGAGAGCTATTTTTATCATTTTTGCATTTACTCACATGTGTATACATTGTTTGAGCCACCTCTCCTCTTCCCCCCCCACTCCGGGCAAAACCTTTTCCACCCTCTTGTCCTCCGATTTTGTTGAAGAGAAAACATAAGAGATAATAAAAAAGACGTAGCGTTTTTGCTAGTTTGAGATAAAGATACAGAGATTCCTAGCATCACTTCCATGCACATGTGTATTACAACCCACATTGGTTCGTCTGTACCAGACCTCTTCAATACTTCCTAGACCCTGTCCTTTAGTGGCCTCTGCAAGTTTAAGATTACTGTATATGCTTCTATAGTGATTACATCAACCATATTCAAGTTTTAGGTTTCTTTCCCTTTCCATATTCCTACTGTGCACATTCTCCCCTTAGTGTGTGACTGGCTTTTTCTACTCAGCATAGTTCTTTTGAGATCCGTTCATATTGTTGGTTTAATCAATATTGTATTCCATTTTGTTTCTCAGTTTCATTGTGTGGCTGTATTGCACATTCTTTATTCATTTCCTTATCAATGATCATTTAGGTTAGTTCCAAGCTTATTCATTTTGAATAATTCCACTCATTTGAGTCCTTGGCAACTTAAATGAACAAAAAATGTCTCTTTAGCACAGAATTTTGAGTTTCATTTGCATATTTAACCACTTACTTGATACTTTGAGTTTCATTGTAAATTTAGCCATTTACTTTGATGCTATGGTTTGAACCTGTAATGTCTCTCCAAGACCCATGTGTTGTAGGCTTGGTTACCAGCCTCTGGTGTTACTGGGAGGTGATGGGATCTTTAGCAGGTGGGACCTAGTGGAAGTAAGTTAGGTCATCATGGGTGTGATCTAGACTGGGATATTCTCATCCCAGAATCTGGGGATTCTTGTCTTTTCCTTACTCTCTCTCCCTTCTAGTCTCCATTAACTGAGTATCTTCCTCCACTATGGCCTCTGCGGTGATGAACCGCTTCCTCATAGGCCAAAGGCAACACCCTAGCAACTGCAAATCGAAATCTTGGTTTAAGCTCATTGTCCCAAACACACTTTACCTCTTTTCAAGTTGATTTTCTTGGGTATTTTATCACAGAAGTGGAAATCTTAATAACATGTTTGGAATAATCCATACAATAATCAAGAACTCAAAATGGATTCATAAAGTATTTTTATACTTTTAATTTCACAAGGAAGCTTTTGTTTTTTCCATATACAAGTTTACTTTGTGGTATATAGAGCTCTTTTATAATCACAGACTATTTTATGGTACACAAGAAAAAAAGAACTAAGAGAATAAAACACCACCTGTATTCTCACAACCAATAATTAACAAACATAATTCATTTTCTTTGTTTTAGATATTTTAGTGACAAAACAGAGAAAATACATGCTAAGATGACTCTTAAGTATAACATTTAAAAATAACAAAATCAAGGCAAAAGATGAGGCATTAACTGGAAGATATAGTTCTATGATGTGATTAACAAAAAGAGTTGAGATGCATAATTGACAGATCATTCCAAAAACATAAAAAAGAAAAACTTTCAATTTTTTTAGATTTTCTGTTGCTGCATTATGCTTGAATCATGTGTCTATGTTAAATAATCCTTAAACTTTCTTTTCCTCCTTTACTTCTTTTTCTTTTTCCCCTTCCTCCTTTGCTTTCTTTCATTTTTCTCCCCTTAAATTTACTGATCAATTCAATTAAAACCATTACCTGGAACAGAGCAGGAAGCTGGGCTGGATACTTTCTACTCCTGCCTCCTCCTGCAGCAGTGGCTCACACTAGAGTAGAAAGTATAAGACGGATAAGAGGTCAACTGGGGGGAAGCACCAGTGTGAAAATGCAAGGCACCCCTCCCTCAGTGATGGGTCAGACCCACAGAGTAGGATCAGCAGGGACTCTAACCAGGTGGGTGGTGTAGGAAAAGTACAAGATGAGCTTGTAACTTTTTATTTTACTTGGAAGCAAGGAAGGAAGTGCTAAAAATTATGAGAAATGTGTCAACACACAAACAGATTCAATGACTTCAAGTGGACAAATGAGGACATTTTGAGCATCTAATAAATGATAATTACAATCCACTAAATCTGAAGAAAGCTAAGAAAATTCCAGGAATGCATACATAAATAAATTTTACAAAGAACAAATTTTATGTAGTTTCAAATTACATATTTCCTTCAAATATTTAACAGCTATAAAATGAATAAGAGTATCTTTATAATTAAGATATCTGAAACACACCAACCATATTAAATGATTGAGTTAATATCAGCAATATGATAAAATGAAGATGTACGTTATCTAGTAAGACACAATGAAAAGAACATAAAATCATTTTTTATGATATTCTTGCTGGAAATACATGACATAGCTGAAATCACAAAAGAACATCAGCTAAACATAAATTAAGAGACAATCTACAAACTAACTGCCTGTAATCTTCAAAGTCAAAACACATATTAAAAATGATTCAAGAATAAAGATTAAAAGACATAGATTTAAATGCAATGTGCGATTCTAAATTGGATCATTTTGCTATTAAGGTCATTATTGAGCAATTTCATGTAATTATTAGAATTGGGTCTATCTAAGAATTATATGTAAGTAACGTCTCAATGTTAGATTTGATAGTTTCATTATATAGTTCTCTCTCACACATCCTCTCTCTCTCTCTCTCCCTTTTTCTGTCTTTCTCTCATGCCCATATTTGTAGAAAAAACACTAGTGTTTGGAAATGATGAGGCATCTGATCAACAACTTATTTCTAAATAGCTCAAGTAAAATATTCTTTATAAGTTACTTTTTTATCATAACTTTTCTACAGGCTTATGACGGCTTTAAATTCTTTTAAATTAAAGAAATATTTGAATGAAGATAAATAGTAACACTATCCAGATTATAAAATAATAGAAAAACAACAAACAATAGAGTTAAATATAACATTTTGAATAAATTTTAATCAAAAGTAAACATTAAACATTATTACCATTTGTAGTTTTATAAATGAATAATTGAAGCAACTTAATGATTTACAATAATATGCCTAAATAGCTCACATAACTATCTACTTACATATGTTGAAATTAATTACATAGCCAATGAATTTCTTTCATATTTACTGAAAAATCCTTACTAATTTCTCTTCAATGAATAAGTGATGCCTAATTTAGTTAAATAAAAAACTTAACCATCTAAAATTAATTCAGACCACACACTTCATATTTACAGTGAATTCCATTTCAGAAATAAAGTGCACTGACGGATTAAAGGTGTTTCAGGCAAGAAAAATAATTTTTAATTTTCTTTTTATTACTATGTTGAATATAATTATTTCCTTCCAACTGTAGCATATTAGCTACTGAAAACTTCTGAATATAGACAACTTCTGTAAACTGATTATAAAAAATCAGCAAGCTAGGAAAATTTTAAGGATATAGCATTATTTCAGTGATTTGAGCATTTATTTCATTAATTTATTAATTTTTTTTTTCATTTAGACAGGATCTTACTATGTAGCCCAGCCTTGAACTCTTGATTCTCCTGCTTCAGCCACCCAAGTGCTAGAATTATAGGCATACCGTACCATGACAGAATTTTCAGCACTAATCTGAGAATGATTTTGGATGACAGTTGAGGATATCTGGACAAAGTGCTTTTGCTATTGAAATTCTCAACCTCATCTCAAGAGCATCAAATGGATTTGATGTATCTTTTCTTCTCAAAGCTTATGATGCCTATTGTCTTCTAATTTTTTTTTTCTAAAAGCATAAGGGAATTTGCCTCTGAAGATTTGGAACACTATTATTATCAACTGAGAGAAGTTCAGTATTTGGACATAAATATGAGGATTAAGGAAAAATGTCTGTGATCCAAATTTGGGAGAAATTCTTTTTGTCTATGGGCCCTAATAAAGTATGATTGAATCCTTTGATAGTATAATGTGGGTGTTACACTATACACGTTTTGAAAGAAAGGTCTGTTCTTGGAGTGTCTCTCTTCCTAGGCATACCTGACCTGTCAGGACTCTGGGAAGACAAGGCAAAAAATGCTAGCTGCAAGAGTTGTAGAGGTTGCACTTTCATTTTTGTTTTTTCTGAAACTGTAATACTATTCTGAATTATAAACTGTTCTCAAGAATTACTCTAGTGAATTCAGTATAGAGACCATAGTTGAAATGAAACTACTGTTGGAAACCAGTAGCAGTCTAGGAAACAGCATAAATCCAGAAACTGAAGGAGGTATCAACATCAGGAAGTGATGACAAATCTGAGACCATGAATCTGGGAACAAACATTTAGGAACTAAGACACTTAAACAGCTGTAAAGGATTTGTGGAGAAAATAATCATTCTCCAGAGATTCTCAGACAAAATTATGTATGAGAACATGACAAAACACTGAATGTTTTACTGGAAAGAAGATGGGTCCTCAATTGTATGCATTTTCTGGAATGCCCAAGAACCAGATTTTATAAGCTCATGAAGACTGGAAAAATGCAGTCAAAATTTTAAAAGGAGGAAGTAGTTCTAAATATATATTAAAGTAGGTACAGTCAACGTACTGCAGATGAAGTTCTTTGTTTTATTGTTTGTTTATTTGAGACAGGGTCTTACTATACAGACCAGAATAGCCTTGAACTCAAGATCCTGCCTTTCAAGCATCAGGCATATGCTACCAAACCCAGCCCCATGCAAGTTAAATCCTGAAAATATGACACACTACAAAACAAGCCATGAAATTTGATGCAATTGTTAGGGCAAAGAGAACATTATTATGGGAATTCGCCTTCATCTGAGTCCCAAGTACATATGTCAATATTATTCTAGGAAGTAAAATAGCACTTCTTTTCCAGTGATACATTGTATAAGAAGAGATATCTGAAGAAGTATTTTTCTAATGACCCTGGAATTATATTCAGTTGCACTATATCCTCCCAAATGTAGAATCCAGGGGAAAATAAACTTCATGAAAGACACTCATTTAAATTATAGAACTTAAAGGAATATGCACATATTTAATGTAGTCCTAAAATACTATAAACATTAATTGAAATATATGTCTTTTAGACTATTCTCTGTGTGGAAAATTATTTTCATACAGTTATACTCTTAAAGATTACAAAAAACTTGTTTATTGTAAAAAGTTAGGCTCTTTTTTCATGGGTTATGACAAAAATTTCTCCAAAACTTTAAAAAATATTCTCTGATTGTTTTGGCATAGTACAGAGGCAATTCTGAGTTTTCTCATCTATCACTGATTGTAATAAAGCAGATCCAACTCACAGTGTAGACTGAGCATAAGTGCATCAAAATTATTACTAGTTATATTGATCCTTTTAGAAAATGGCAATGTTTCTACCAGTGAACAAGGATGGCAGTGAAAAGTCAGCACTCACCATCCAGACTTACTGATCATATCCTATTTTGTCAAGGTTGATAAATATTGAAGGATCCTATTGATTTTGTTCCCTAATTCTCTCTTATACCATGCAATGAGAAAAGTCATATCCAATGTACCACATTACACTCAAACCTGTACCATGGAAGCAGACAAGAGAACAGATGTGATGTGTTATAAAACAGCTAGTCCTAAGGGTCTGCCCAGGGCATTGTGCCGACAGTAGTGTAGGATAATATGAACCCTACTAAGATCAGTCCTTTATACTCTTGAAATCAGTGAAAAACCTACATCACTGCCATGTTACTATTTTCCAAATGTTTGGAATAATCACAGGATTACATAAAATGTGACTATATGTTAGCTGCTGATTCAAGGTTCTTCCAGTTGCAAAGGTTTTCCATGTCTAATCAAAAGTAGGGCAATTATAAAATCAAATTACAAATATTTCCTACATTTATTCAATGTTCATTTAATGTAGCATATTGACAAGCCATGATCACCAGGGATTGCTGTAGAATTAAAATAATGCAACTAATCAAGAAATAGTTTTTCATTTATAAAGTTTAAGGAGGGACTTAATATCATAGATAATTTTATCTGAAATCTCTGAAGGCTGCAGAAGACAAAATAACTAAAAGTAACAATTAATTTCAAATGCTGAAATTATTTTGTGGTGCTGGGGATAACTATTTGAAATTAACTTTGGCACCCATTACTACATGGTGTGTGTATGCGTGTGTGTGGGGGGCGGGGAGAGGCTGCCGCAAAACATACTCTGTAAAATTTTATTCTGTATTGGTGGATTTGCAGAAATCATCTAGCTAACTTGCTGGCTGTTAATAAAAGAGTTCAACCATGGGTAAATGTGTAAGCCATTATCAAGGGTAATGGACTTGGGCTTTCTTTGAGAAGCCAATACAATGTATTATAGCCCTGGGAATTTGTATGATGTTACAAACAAGAAAGGGCCCATATATAAGAAGGAGCATTTGCCCTAGATATTGGAAACAAACCAGAAACTTAATTAAAAAAGTGAGCCACAGAAAAGTTTCAATACTTAGATAGCATATATATTTAAAATACAGAACTATATAATTTATTGTTTTATATATAGTTATCTGCACACATTAATAAAATTTATTTACTAAAATTGTATTATTGATTCTTTGATGAAAAAAGATAGCTGCTGCCTTCTTTCTTTAGAGAGTCACACATGCTGAAAAGAAATGTAGCAAGAGGGAGAGTAAGTTATGAGAAGTACTGAATAATAATTAAAGCCTAAAAAATGCGACAACTATCAAATGGAGTTATGCTTCCTTCAGCAGTTTTGGGGAGGTACAGGAAGTCTGGCTTTCACACAAAGTTTATACTCAGAATATTGGTTATCTATTTAAAGGATGCCCCATATAACTTCTTCGTATTAATTATCCTTAGCTCAGGTGCAGAACCTGTTGGCATTCCATTCATCTGTGACTCACAAGTACATAATTGCATCCATGCAAAGTGCCTTTACAATAGATGCCATTTATACCTGCTCATCCCTACTCCACACATTCTTAGCCAAGCCACCATCATCTGTATCCACCATCTACCATCTGACCCATTACAGGATGTTCCTAACAGTTCTCCTTAGTGTCTACTTTATTTCCCTTGCAACCTCCATACAGACACATGCTTTTATGGCAAATCTGATCATATTACTAAGCTGTCCCAAATAGGTTTATTTTCTACACTTACAAAGTAATTAAAATATATTAATATTGTTTATAAGGCTCTGATTAGTTTTGAATCATTCTCTTTACCTTTTTAAAATTTTCCAAGATTTTTTTTATTGTTGTGGTGGGTGGGGTTACATTGTAGCATTTACAAAGGTTCTTACAATGTATCAAATATATTCACCCCCACTGCTCTCTTTCATTCCCCCTCCCCTGATTCCTGGAATAGTTTCAACAGGTATCATTTTTGCATTTACATACATGTGTATACATTATTTGCACCATATTAGTCTTCCTATCCTTTCTCCCTCAATTCTTCCTTCCTGTTCTCAAATTTTGTTTTCTGTTGTAATACATATTATTGATGCTTTTATGGTCATTGTGACTTTTTCACTCTCGTATAATTTTAAATAAAAAAAATTGAAAGAGAAATTCAAAAGCATTTGTGTATGTTCTTTACTTAGGTTAAACAATTGTTTACGTTTTGTCCATTGGCTTTGAGATATCTATCCATTTATCTCTCTCTCTATATATATATCGATATATATATGGTAATCAGTTTTATCAACATGCTTTTTTTATTAAAAATAAAATTTAATATTGACATTCTTATTATCTACATCATTCATATTTAAATTTTGAAAATTTAAATAATAATCTCCCTTGTGTCATTTAAGCTCTTTTGGGGTTTAATTCTGAACCATTCCTTTAATTGTCTTTCCTCTTGGGTCTTTTTTAGCTACAAACTTTATATGGGGAGGTCTTTTGTTTTCTATTGTCATGTATTGCTGATCCCAGTGATTAGAACCCAGGAGCAGCATAGAGCTAGAATTATGAACATGGGCTCTAGAGTCTTGGCTTATTTTGGCCATCTATCATTGTGTTACCTATGGCAATGACATAAATTCTCTCCATCTCAATTTCCTCACATGTAAAAAGAGAATGACATCACTCATTTACTGAGGTTGTCATGTTATATAAATCAATGCAGAAGTGCCATAACTAGGCTCTGTATAGACTAACAGTTATACATAATTGAATAAATATAAAAGTTTAACAATGTAAGGAGTCTGTAAATATGTGTCTAATGAATAAATAGGTTTGGTGACATGTTATATTGGTATAGATTGAACAAAAACCTCAAGTGTTTACAAGGAAAATTTAAAAGTATGACCCTGATCACTGGTATGGAAGAGGGTGAAGTTCTATGAAAACTTTCAATAAACCAAGAGGATAAATGTCATTTATCATTGCTATCATTGTCAGTAAATAGCTTCTAAGGTTATCTGTATATCAACATAACACCTGTGTATCAGAAAGAAGGGAAAGAAATGGTGAAAGGAGCCTATGGAAGATACTTATGGACTGGGACTATAAAAAGAATAAATGTCATGCATATTTTGTTGGCCAGAACTCAGTTATATAAAACACCTAACCAGAAAAAGTGATGATGATTATGGCCTAGCTATGAGCCCAGAGTCACAGAAAATTATTTTGGTGAACAGCTTCAATATCAAAAAGAATTTTATTTAAAACATATAGACTGCAACTTGAATTCATTAATCAATTCCAAAATGACAGTGACATGTATGTATATAGAATTTTTAAAATTACAACTACTAAAGTTTCAGATTCCTGTAAGTGACTATAAAATATTTTCCAGATAATGATAAGTAGCAGTGGCTCAGGCCTGAGTAATCAAAGGGAATGCAAAAGCTGAGGCAATAAGAAGTAATGGTAATATCTCTAGAAAATGTGACTTAAGTCATTTAGTGGATGGAAGTTTTCATCTGGGGAGGGAAGCAAATATACATTTCACTGTGTCCATGAATTTCTTACAGTCAAATAGTACAAAGCAGCTTATGTGGATTATCTCATTCTACTTAGCCTCTCTTTTCATCTATTCATCAAAAAAATGCTCTTATATTGATTTTACTTTGATCAATTTAATGAGAAATTTTAGACCTACTCATGTAAAAATATATTCAAACCATGATGACAGTGGTCACAATAATAACAATAATAATAATAATAATTAGTCTGTTAGACTTTATCCAATATAATCATCATCAACTCTAAATGTATATGCCTGCAAATATTAGGAAGAAACAATTTTATTTTGCTTGGCTTGTTGATACACTCAGAACTGTCCCTGTATGCAAATAACAGGTTGGTTGTCCTATCATGATGTATAAGTCATGGTATTTCTTTTGTGTAGAATCGGATGTGAGTGATGTCATGGCTTCTAGTAGTGGGATGTAATAAATGGACACATATTTGTGATTGGATATATGAAACAGGAAGAGTTCATTAACTTTTTATCCTTGATTATTTTTAAAAATTAATTACTTGGAAATATATAAAAATCAAAGTTGATTCACACCATTGACTTAGTTTGATCATATTCTGTTTAAAATGATGAACATTCAGTGAAAATGTGTTATCCCAAAATTAGTGATGATTATTTCTATATCAATTTGCTGTGGCAGACCATAGAAAATATGTAGAAAAAATAATATCTTAACACTTTAAAAACTCATAACATGCTTATCTGGTAAGGATGAAACTTCCCATGTTATAGATGAAAATATTGAGGCATTTATTGAAACAGAAGTTACTTGATACTCTTATGAACAGTAGTTCTTTTGTTGATGATTCAAAATAACTGCCAGTGTGTATTCTTTTTACCTAAACATGAGCATCTTGCTCACGTTGATAAACCTCATCTAGCCTATGAGCTGATTTGAGCTTGGATTTATGTCCTGAATGGCCCCATTAAACAGGTTGAAGTTTTTACTCCTAGGCTAATGACATTGTGACATCACTAACAGAAGATTTCTTAACAAAAACAAGTGCCAGAGTAACCATTTGAAAAAAGGTGACAATTGAAAAAGAGGTGATAGGATTCCTTATGTGTAGAATGCCCTGCAGATTAATTAATGGGGTCATGAGCCTACTTATGCATGCTAATTATGTTTCTTTTTTCATTTTCAGCTCTGCTATACACAGTAATTGGCAGCAGAGGCTCTGTTCTGTGTCCTTTGTTTCTTTTGGTTAAAAAGAAGTGGACTTCCTTGAAAGTGAAGTTAAAAGAGGAATAATAGTATTCATTATATAAGCATTAATACTTATCTATGAATGGATCAGGTCCATTTAAATTTAATTATATTAGATCTGACTAAATCCTTTTGCATACAAATATTTTAGGATGTTCTTATAATCCACTCATTATTTCAGCAAAAATATGGATGTGACATCAACATAAACCATAAGGTTTATTTCTAATTTGTTTTAGCTGTTTTGGCTCCTTTTTTCTGCTTTTAATGAGTTAAGTGTATATGTGGTCAAAATTTTGTTTATAACTGACTCCAGCAGACATCCTGTGTTTAAATTTTAGCAATTTTTATAGAATTATGTGTTTTTAACTTAAACTTTCACAATTCAATCCCCCCAAAATATACTACTTCACATATAAACATGAGAAGATTAGGGTAATATACTTTATTTACTTCTTACTTCTGTGCATTTTAAACAAACCATAGATGTATTATTATTATTATTGCTTCAGCATCCTAATTTCATTGTTTAGTATTAGATTGTACTTTTAGAGTAGTTTTAGACTCATTGCAAAAATGAGTACAAGGTTCAGAATCTAATTTATTCTCTTATCCCCTACAGAAATACCCTCCCTCATTATCAACACTTAATTCTAGCTTGATACACTTACCACAACCAGTGGTCATACACTGACAGTTCAATATCAAGCCCCATCATTTACATTAGGGTTCACATTTGATGTCTTGACAAATATGTAATGACACATATCTACCATTAAAATATCATAAACTTTCACTGCCCTGAAAAGCTTCATACTCCACCTATTGCCTTCTAACCTGGACAAATACTGAACTTTTACTGTCTTCATAGTTTTGCCTTTTCTATAATGCCATATACATTACATTACAGTGTGTAGACTTCTAAGGTTGACTTCTCTTTTCTTTCATAGATTCGATCTTTGGTATTTATACAATTCATTGCCAAACCCAAGGCCATGTAAGTTTTTTCCTGTTTTACATGTGGAGTTATGATTTATTTTGACTTAGCTTTAATGAAGGATATAAGGTCTTGATGTATATTCTTCTTGTTCTTTCTTTCTTCCTTTTTTTTTTTTTGAGTGTGCATATTTGGCCACTCTAACCCCATTTGTTAAAAAAGACTACTTTTCTGCATGTATTGTCTTTTGCTATCTGGAGTTTGTCTCCAGGTAGAAAGTTTTGATAACCTTGGTAAAAAGACATTCACACAGATTTAGTGGTCAGAGATGGGCTACAGGAGCCCAAAAGTTGTGGAAGGGTGGCTGAAAGTGGCAGTTCAGAACTTCAGATGGAGCAGGATGGGTTTCAGGTGGAAAACTTTTCTTAGTGAAAGGTGTCAAAAACTAAATCTCTACTTATTCTTGTCTAATGTTTATAAACAGGTGTTTCCCATATGTTTCATGTAATTTACAAGTATTTTATGGTACAATGCATGCCCTTTAGAAATTAATCTTCATAGATTGCAGCAGAAATATCATTTATATTTTCTCTTATTTCTATATATTTAAAGACATGAGTTCATACTAATACTATTAGTGTCAATCTAATGTTATTTTTCCTTTTGAGATCTCTTACTCTCTTCCCAAGCAGTAAGAAACTTTCAATTACCATTTTAAAGTTTACTTATTTGCTTCATTTTTTCTGAATGTAACTAACACCTTTTCTCTTTGCCAATACCCTTCACATTCCACCGAGGCTCTACCATCCCTCCTATACCTCCACCCTGCTCATACTGGCATTCCATGTAAGACCACCTCTGCATGGTCACCTTCCATAATCTGATGGACCAGTGACAGTTCACAATGTGACATCCACCTGCATGAACATTCTCTTTGTGTCATCTGAACTTTGATACTCCTTTTAATGCCCCCACTTTTGAATGTTCATCTTATTCATTCAGATTCAGAATGACTTGCTAGGCTTCTCTCTCTCATGCTCACCTTCTACTTCCACAATGTGTTTAGGTTCTGTCAACCTTTCATTGTGCCCTATTCTCATATAGTTAACCTCCTGACCTTTCTCAGACTCTGATTTACCATCTTGGGTTATTTCTCCCTGATTATGTGCTTCACACAGTTTAGGGTCAAACATCCTGTGTCTTATTACCAATGTATGTGAACACCTTCCTCACTGTGTTTGGGCTCTGCTATGGTTTGACTATAGTTTGTCCTCTCTGAAACTCATACAGAAATATGATTACCATTGTGGTGATGGATCATGATGTGGATCAATCTATTCATGGGTTGATGGATCAGGAGGTCACCAGGAGGATAGCTTTTTTATAAGAGTAAGCTCTCTCTGGCATGTGCCTTTCATATGACTCTCTCCATTATGCTATCCACAGTAAGATCTGACCCTAGAGGCCACTATGCTCCAGCCTCCAGAGCCATGAGCTCAATAAACCTCTATTCTTCATAAATTTCCCAGTCCCAGTCCACATTGCTCCAAGGATAACCTCTTTCATGCTTATGCTCTTGTCTTCATGATAGGCCATCTCAAACCTTTTTTTTATAGGTTACTGCAATCAACACATTGCAGTCACCATCTTGAGTTGTTATATGCTATCCAACCTGCCACACCACACCAGGCCTTCTCACAGTAGAAATCCTTTCTTGGACTTAGCCACTGATAAATTTATTTTATTTTGGCTACTCTCCCCACAGTATAATTTCTACCTGAATGGATATATTTCTCACCTCTCTTTGTTTCTGTCATTCTGTGTTCATCTTCCCTAGTCATGTGACACTTTCTTTCCCCTATTTAAGCACTTCCATACTGGACAGGTTATCAAAATGCTTAGAAAGCCTCAATAGTCCACTCAGTTTCAGACATGCCTAACTATGGGGTTGCTTTCTGGATACTACTTGTACTTTAACTCCCTGTAGCAGGCTAAATCCTGTATGGACATCCTTTTCACTCCACTGGAATTCTAAATCCCCATGCCAGGCTGATTCTCTATATTGGTGTACTTTGTAACCTTGTTTGGCTTCTAGTTCTCATGCCAGGCAGTCTCGCAATGTATATGATTTGTCAGTCTACTAGAATTCTCACATCCCAAACCAGGACACCATTCCACATGATATCCACTCATTCTGGCACCAGCAAATGAATTTAGTATTGGATAATTCATGAAAGGAAGGAAAACAAAGACAAAAAATACTAGAGAGAGAAAGGGAGAGAAGATGAAAACCTATAATAGTATCTGATAGTACAAAGTTATTATAATCTAGTCAAAACAGGCAGGATCTGATGGATAGATATTTTGTGGAATAATGTGTATTTATTCCTCTTCCACTTCCATATTCAAAATTTTCATTAATAAAAATTATTTTATAATAGTAAGGCAAGACATTTGTCAAGAAAGTTGTGTGATTATAAGGTGCTTATTTCCATTGTTTAAGTGAGACTTATTTACAATTACTGACAGTCACTTATTAATTTCACTTATTTAAATAAATCTACATTTATTTAGTATAAGTGATCAATACATGTCTACATGTGCCTGTAGTATAAAAAATGTTATAGAATTTTATTACATTACATTTAATCCACATGACCAACCATATTTGTGTAAAAGTATTGATTTAAACTTGCTATGTTAGAGAGAGATGAAAAGTCAGTTGTAGTTTCTTTCATTTTAGAAATGAAAATTAGTAAGAAAGGAGCAACAAATTTCATGAATCCATGTTTGTGGAAAACAAACTGTTTTGTAGGACAAATCAAAGTAGCATAGTAAAATGTATATGCATATATATATGATTGCTGTATTGTATAGAGATTATCTTTTAGTTTTTTGAGGAAATTCTACACTGTTTTCCATAATGTCTGCTAATTTGCATTATTATCACAATGACGAAGAGTTCTACTTTCTTAACATCCTTTGCCAAATATTCTTTCTCTTTTTAGGGGAAATTCTAAACAGGGTAAAGTCAGGATATGCAATCAACCTAAATGTCTATCTGCCAACAAATGAATGAAAGAAATGTGGTATTTATGCATTACAGAATACTATTTAGACATAAACACTACTAAATCCTATCTTTGAAACAATAAGGATGGACTTGAAAGACATTATGAAATGAAATAATTTGGAAGACAAATGAAATAACTCAGTCACAGAAAAACAACACTGCATGAGTACACTTTCACGTACAATTTAAAGTTAATCTCATAGAAGTTGAGAGTAGAACAGTGGCTACCAGAGACAGGGAAGAAAATGAGGAGGAGGCATTGGGAGAGTTTGGTCAATGTACAGAATGTTTTAGTTAAGAACAATTTCTCATGTTCTATAGCACAATATGGTGAGTATAATTAAGGATATTGTACCATGTATTACAATAGAGTTATGAGAGGATTTTGAATGGTTCCTCTCATAAAGAAACATAGAAGTGATAGAAAAAGAAACACACAGGCACTTCAGTCAACAAACCACCACATCCCTAAGAATCTATCCCATAAAAAAATAAAATCACCAATAGAAAAAAGAGCTGGGGGATATAGTTCAATGGTAAGGTATCAGACCCTGAATTTGATTCCCAACACCGCAGATAAACAAATGAAATTTTACTTATCATTTTACAATGGAGATAACTCAGATATACAGAAGGAAAACATATTTGTTGTACCGAAAGAGAATCTATTGCCAATGGTACCCCAGGGAAAACTGAGTATTATTTGAACCACTCTATGCTTTTACACCTACCTGAGAAGCAGTTAAGAGTATCCTCCACCGTTGGCTGAAGATATTTTTTTTCTCTATCACATTTTTATAGGTTCCAGAAATTAAAGCCAATTTTTAAAGAAGGATGATAATTTTCTGTTGATTTTAGGAAGTTATAATTTTATCAATAACTTCATAAACATTAAGTTATTTCAATTGGATTTCAGTTCTAGATGATCCTGCAGTGACCATTTACATTGTGTCTAACTGAGCAGAATTGGGACTTAGTTTGAAATAATACAGTTCATATTCATTAATTATAACTCAGTGGATAAAAATAATAAATTATCTATAAAGAAATTTTGCTTTCACAAGCTTAGCCTGGTGCCCATAGAACATTACTCAGGGGTGGATAAAATGAAAAAGCAAGTTTAGTGCACATTATTTTATGAATTATATTTAGATTGCATTTTACATTTGGGGGGTTATTTATGGAGTTTTTAGTTTTCTCAGATGGAACCTAAAGTAATTCCAGTTTAATTTAAAGAGAACAAAATTATCATTTATCTGACAACACTACTCTTGGATATATATCCATAGGACTATAAGTCAGGATACAATGTAGACAACTGCACAACTGCTTTTATTGTGGCAATATTCACAATAGCCAAACTATACACTCAGTCTAAATACTCATCAACTGATAAATGCATACAGACAATGTGGTATATTTACACAATGGAGTATTACTCAGTTATAAAAATGAACAAAACTATGTCTTTTGCAGGAAATTTGATGAAACTACAGATAATTATATTAAGCTAAATAAGCCAGGTTCAAAAGGTAGTGTGCTTTTGTCCTCATATGTGGTTTCTAGACCTAATATTCATATATATATATAATAACATGAATGTAATTATGGACTGTGTGTGGCACAATGGTCAGAAGGGAAAGAAAATGATGATGGGTGAATAATATTGATATACATTGTGTGTATGTATGAAGATGTCATAATGAAATTCACTGAAAGCTGTTGAAAACTTAAGGGGCAGGAAGGGTGTGGATTAGAGTGAATAATAGGGTTAATCTGATCAAAATACTAAGTCTGTGTGCATGAAATACTATGATGGAGCCCCTTTGTACACTTAATATACACTAATAAAAAAGAAAATAGAATAATGTAACCCATTAAAATTTGTCCCAAAGAGGGGAGTTAAGAAAGAGTAATAAAGAAGTGAATTTGTTCAAAATATATCATATGTACGTATGGAAATATCAGAATGAAAACCCTTTGTACAATTAATTGATGCTAAAATAACTGCATACATATACCATATAACTTTATTTTCATATTTAAATCCTGTTTATAATCCATCTAACTGGTAAAGGCAAATACTGACCACAAGTTTTCTAATAAGCATAGTTTTCCAGCAAATTGAAATCCTCAATTTTAACTTAGAATTGCATTTAGGGAATTGAAAAAAAATTCTGTTAGAAATAATGGATATTTAAAAGGAATCCTATTCAGTTCAGCCATTATCATTTAGGAGTTTCAATATACATTCCGTATCAGTTAAATGTGAATCATCATACTGAAGTTGAACTCATTGATCTAACCATGCAGTCAACACAGTGGCTGACTTACAAATATGCACCACTGTAGACTCAAGCTGATATTATGTGTGGGTCATCCAGTTGTTCACATTAAATAAGCAAGTCAAATTAATCCCAGTAACAAAAGATGGATCCTACCGAGGTGACTGTCAAATTTCTTTGAAGTCATTCATCTTTAATGTATATTGAATCAGTGCTTTAGCACATTATCTCAGGTAGCAGACATTCCCCCAATCCTCTGGCACAAAACCCTGCCCTTACTTAAACAAAAATCTATATATGAAATATTTATCTAAAACAGACATTAATCCCCTTGCTCATGACAGGCTTTCAAATACTAGAGATATACACCTAAGTCTCCCTTGAGATGACTATTTGCTGTTTCAAAATGCCATACCACCTTCCCTCATTTGTCTTGTGAAACAGTTTAAAGTTCCTTTGATTCTTCTTCATTTTTGTCTGAATTATTTCCATTTTATATACCTGACATTGAATAGAACATTTAAGGAAATGTCATACCCTTATTTCCCTCAGCTGGCAAATCATATCATTTGTCATCCACAATTATAAATCCTTTGAAGGGCTTATTATTTTGTAGTGTCTGGCAGAATTATTATTTTGTAGAATAGCTCTACACATATACTCATCTTTTGTTTTTAAACTTCACAGAATTATCCAGCTCAAAACATTATTAATTATGTTTCATTTATAGTTAATTATATGGAATTATGAATATAGATGGCATAGATAAGTACTTAATAAATATTTGCTCTGGCATTCATCTGAGCCATGAATGAATGTATTAACTTACATAAGCATTGTTTTAAAGCTGCGAGGTGAGTGAGTAATTTAAACATTTTTCCTAGCATATATTCATCTTAGAGATTCAATATACTGTTCACCAATAATGATAGAATGGTTACATAATTCAAATGAGAACTATTAAGGTCAAACCCCATATAAAAAAGATACTCAAACTGTTCTTTAAAAGCTTTTTCTCCTTTTAAGATTTTTATTTGTGCTAGGAGTTTTAAATAAAAAACAAATTAGAATAAAATAAAATCCAATTTTATGGGCCATGGAGACCATGCAATTTCATTTATCATTACATAATATCTACAACTTAGATTTCTTCTTAATATTTTATTCCTAGGGAATATCTCTTTTCCAACTGTATCAGCAAACTAAAGATGTAACATTGTTCCATTTTTCTTGTATGTGCTTTGTTCTTACCTGACAACAGCTGAAGTCAGGTGTCATTCTCCAAGATGAAATAAACAATTACTTCTATACTAAATGTCTTGACACAGTGATTGTAGTGCAATGAAAGCTTTCTCTTGAGGACATTTTTTTTCTGATAATCTTGAAAATGTAATTGTTTAAGTTTTTTAAAAATTTTACATGAATTCCTATAGAAAATATTCTTATAACTGCACTCATTTAAAAGGAAAAATGCACACTTCTAAACCTACTACTAATTTAAGATTATGGGATCTTATGTATATTTAAACAAAATTAAATTCATATATTTAAATCGATTTAATTTTTCTACAATATGAGAAACAAGATATAAATTCACACTCATACTAATATGAATTAGAGTCAAAACCAAAAGAAAAAATATACTAGATCATATACAAAATTATACTAAAACTTGCTCTTACTAAACTAAGTAAATTAGTGCAATTTCTATATTTTATATATATATATAAAACATATTTCCATTAGGAATAGTATAATAAGAAAATAAAATTATATACTTAGCAAATGTTATATTTAGTTTCATCAAACATTCTTTAATGTACATATGTCTCCCTCCTCATCTAAGTTCATTTTCAGAAAACTATAAATTATTATATAAAACATTTTAAAATAAGTGAATTACAGAAAATGCTCCTGTCATAAGTGTGGTATAGCTTAGTGACTTTACTGTTGTTGAACATTTTGTGACAAAAATTGGCAATTGAAAGGCTAGAAAGAGTTGGAATATATTACAATCAATATGGTGAAAGATATTAAACCTCTGGAAATGACAAGCTATATAGAAAGAAAGGTCAGGAGAAATGACACTAAACAAAGGACACCATCTTATTCTGCCGTACATTACTACGGTGGCTATGAGAGTAGTTTATGGTAAGCCAAAGGGACTCTGTGTTCGCATACATTTTTATCCTTCTAACTATTTTCCACTGTTCCTTCCCCTCTGAAGGATGCCTCCTCATTGACTTTTATCACACTGTTTCTGTCTTCATTGTTCTGCCTCTCTCCTCATTCTCATCCTATCTTCAATTCTTGGATTCTCTCTGCTTCTCCCAGTATAAGACAAAAGTGGTGATTTGACAGAGAAAAATGTTCATTCTCCTTTATTCTGCCAATAAAATAACTATTCAACACTCACTTAATTATATACAAAATTCTAAATCACACAAAAATTATAGGTTCTTTTGAAAATGTACTGTGGCAGCTTCAATAATGCAATGAGATAACAGCAACTGAGCCAAAAAAAAAGTTAAAAATATACTCTGCCACAACATGTGTTCTATCATATTTAGGCACCTGAAAAAGCTTCGTGAGTGAAAATCCTAAACCACCAAGTAAAAAACGATCAGCAGGTGATTTCAGGATCTTGTAATTGAGTAGACGCCAAAAGCTAAACATGATTTTGATTCCATCTAACAAACCAATTAAACCTTCTGTCTTATTTTTAATATTCAATGAGACCATTCACTTGTCTTATGTATATAATCAACTTGTTAATGGTAAGTAAACAGTGAGTTATAAAAATGTAAAATAGAACAGGCTCTAGAAAATTTGGATAATAAAGTAAGAAACCTTATTTTAGTATTTATTTTTTTGGTAGTATTAGGGTTTTAACTGATGACCTCATGCTTTCTTAGGCAAGCAGTCAACCACTTGAGCCACTGCACGGCCCTTTCATGTTTTAGTTACTTTTCAGATAGGGTCCTGTGTTTTTGCCTGGGGTCAATCTTGGGCAAGATCCTCCTATCATTCCCTCCCCCAAATCTGGACCCCAAGGCATGTACCACCATGCTTGGCTTGTTGACTGAGATGGAGTCTTGCTAACTTTTTTGACTGGGCTGGCCTTAAACCTCTATCCTTCCAATCTATGCCACCAAAATAACTGGGATTTCATGAGCCACACTCCTGATTTTTTTTATTCTTTATTCTAGAAATGTCTTTTTATATGGCAACATATATACCCATGAGCCTTATTTGTACTTTCAAATACATTTGGAGGAAATAAAACCTGGATCCTTTCTCAAGTAATTCTTCTAATACTGAACTGTAAAGGCACACTTAGTTTTCTCTTACGGTCTTGTGTTAAGTTGTTTTACTCGATTGTCTTTTGTCATGTCTTTTAGAACATAAAATCCATGAAATCACAATATTGGAAAACATAGCTCTTTAATCCATTGTTGGGTATCCAGAATATAACAATAGAAAAAGGATTAGTGAAATAACAGAAACATTCACATAGTCTGATTAAATAATGCATAATATCAGACATTGTGGAATCACTCATGATAAAAATAAAATGCAAGTTAAAATATTAATGAGATGACATTTGCTACTAATCACTAAAACTCAGAAACCTTGCTAGATCCTAGTATTGTTAGGTTGTAGAGAAATTTCATGTCATGTTTATAATTAACACAATTATTATTGCATTGTTATTAGAGTAAATTTTAAATTAAAATTTGTAAATCAGCATTACTAGGTCAGTATTATTAGGTTGGTGATTGCTAAACTTACTTTCAAATACCAGCCAAGAGATTATTGAGTATTAATTTGATCTTTGCAAAAACTAATTGCACAGATTTGAACCTCAGATGTTGGCTAAGACCAGCAAGTCCTTATCCATGAGATCACATCAACTTGAAGCCATTTTGAGTTCTGTAGAAAAAATTTCCTTTCCAAGGTTTGTACATATGGTTTATGATCAGTTGGCCACTTGTGGCTCCATTTCTTTCATTTAATTAATTCTTCATCTTGTGCTCTGTTCTTTTCCATAACAATTCAAAATTTAATCAGAAGCACCCCTTACCTTGAAAAAATTTCCATCCTCTAAACCCTGTCAACAAGGGCTGAAAGAGTGGCTTAAGAAGTCACCACACATGCCTAGCAAGCGTGAAGCCCTGAGTTCAAATCTCAGTGCCACCAAAAAAAATGAAGAAATAAATATATCAAAGCTATTCTGCAAGATTTTAGTGAAGGTTTGTTTGTTATGAAAGAAGAATTATATTGATGAGGATGATGTATCATTTACCAGCTACATATTTTCTGAAAAGGTCTTCAAAGACAAGGATCATGTTAATGTTTGTCTTGTGGCTGACTTTTGTCTCTTGACTAACTTGACTATTTATTTCCTGCATAGATTTTCCAAACATAGTCCATTTTAATCTCATCTATAGCTCTATGTACAAAATGTCTAGTTTAACTAAGCATATTAGTTCTTGTCATCTTTTTTTTTCTTTTATTATTCATATGTGCATACAAGGCTTGGGTCATTTCTCCCCTCTGCCCTCACCCCCTCCCTTACCACCCACTCCGCCCCCTCCCTCTCCCCCCCCCTCAATACCCAGCAGAAACTATTTTGCCCTTATTTCTAATTTTGTTGTAGAGAGAGTATAAGCAATAACAGGAAAGGACAAGGGTTTTTGCTGGTTGAGATAAGGATAGCTATACAGGGCATTGACTCACATTGATTTCCTGTGCGTGGGTGTTACCTTCTAGGTTAATTCTTTTTGATCTTTTGATCACAAGGACATTTTCTCAATAGAGTAATCCATCTAGTATAGAAGATAGATATATATTTAAAGTATTAGCTTCTCCTTTGATAAGTTGAATAATTTGTTGTTGAGTACAAACCTGTAACTGAGAATTTCAAGGTTTCTCATCCTAGCTTTGACCTTTATTAGCTACTGAAGTTTAGGAAAGTTGTGGTAAGAATAATAATGAACACTTAAATATGTCTATGTCCTTATCCCTGGATCTATGAGTATGTTACTTTAGATGGGAAAAGGGATTGTAGTTGTAGTTAAGGTAACATATTTGAAATGAGGAGATATCACTAGATTATCTGGCAAGACTCAGCCAAATCGCGAGTGCTTAAAAGATCTTTCTGGGCTAAAATCAGTCAGAAGAATATATGGTGAAAGAATGATCAGAGATGTGATGTTGCTGACTTTCAAGATAGAAAAGTTGATCACAAGGCACAGTCTTGTGGACCTATAGATAATGGAAAGAAGCAAGACATGTTCTCCCCTAGAGTCTCCTAATAGGAACACAGTCCAGCTGATGCCTTAATCTTAGCCCAGTAAGACCTGTGTCGGGCATAAACCTATAGGATTGACTATAAGATAAGAAAATTGTACTTTATTTGCAGTAAAAGTGATAGTAAAGTTTATTAGAAAAGGAGTACATTTTCAATAGACTAGAGAGAGAATGAAAATGACCAAGAAAATTATATTTAAGCTACTAAGTTTGTCATATTTCTATAACAGCCATTGAAAATTAATACATGTTATTTTTTTCTTATTCCTTCTCAGATAAAGAAGTAATTAAAGTGAGAACTTTCCAAGACCTTTCCAGATCTCAGTTGTCTGATAAAACATGCCTAGAGTGGTAGTTTGGAGAAGTTACTATTTGTTATTTTCCTGAGGAGTCACCTATTAACATAAATTTATTTTCATTGGTTGTCACTGCTCAAGTGCTTCTATGGTCTTAATGATTCTTACAAACTTCATATAATGCAAACAATACAGAATATAAATTTTTTGAGATATTTAGCTGTTTAAGTCATAGGACTCCACCCCCATGAGTAGATTAATGCTGCTATAAAAAGGGATTTGCAGGAGTGGGTGTCCTCTCTTCTGCTCCTCTGCCATGTGAGCACACAGAATTCATGACTCTTTTCTGCCTTCTGGCATGTGAGGGTGCAGCAAGAAAGCCCTTACAAGATGCTGGCACCTCGATGGAAGAATCTCCAGACTCCAGAACCTCCCAGCCTTCAGAATATGTGCTCTAAAACATACTAATACTTGTACACTAATACTTCCTATAGTAGAATTGCTGAAATCAGTAAATTTCCAAAGTTTTCTAATCTCAGATCTCACAGGCTTTATGCCTGAGTGTGATCTTTTCAAGGTTTTACAGTGCTAAATTGAACCATGATCAACCTACTCTTGACTTGAAGTCAGACAATTACTCCAAGTTATGAGTTTTAGTAAGAGATTTTACCATGGAGGACTCAGGGGATACATTTGAACTGTTATGATTTACTTATCCAGAACATTGGAGATATCCAGAACTTCCCAGATTTGCAAGAAGTCTTCCTGCTCCTCATTATTATTAACATGGAACCAAAGTCATCCTGGTTCTTTAACCTTTCCAAATAGTCACTTGCCATTTTGAGTTAACTCAAGTTACTTACAGTGACCATCTCTCTTACCATTGTAGTTCTCTGGAGAAGTTAATTCTCAAAAATCCTTTACCCACTATAACAGTACACATTTATAGCTTTTAAAACTGCCAAGTGTGGCTCTTTGCTTCCCAGCCTGCTGCCGACACACACATTTTCACTACAGGCAATATAACTCAAATGCCTTGTGTGCTTCAGAATGTAGTTTTAGTGGTAATAACATACCTAATGAGCATGCTAATAACTTTTCCAAGTTAAAAAATTGGTTAAGGTGTCACGTAAGGTGAATAACAAATAAACTTTGTGCTTTGCCTTTTATAAACAGCTGGGCTCAGCAGTGTTGGCTTGATTCAGGTAAATCATAACAAGCAAATGGATAGTTATACTCTCAAGTCACTCACAAAGAGCATTTAAACTTACAATTCATTCGCTGGTAAATGGATGGAATTGGAGAACATCATTCTGAGTGAGGTTAGCCTGGCTCAAAAGACCAAAAATCGTATGTTCTCCCTCATATGTGGACATTAGATCAAGGGCAAACACAACAAGGGGATTGGACTATGAGCACATGATAAAAGCGAGAGCACACAAGGGAGGGGTGAGGATAGGTAAGACACCTAAAAAACTAGCTAGCATTTGTTGCCCTTAATGCAGAGAAACTAAAGCAGATACCTTAAAGCAACTGAGGCCAATAGGAAAAGGGGACCAGGAACTAGAGAAAAGGTTAGATTAAAAAGAATTAACCTAGAAGGTAACACCCACGCACAGGAAATCAATGTGAGTCAATGCCCTGTATAGCTATCCTTATCTCAACCAGCAAAACCCCTTGTTCCTTCCTATTATTGCTTATACTCTCTCTACAACAAAATTAGAGATAAGGGCAAAATAGTTTCTGCTGGGTATTGAGGGGGGGAGCGGGAGGGGGTGGAGTGGGTGGTAAGGGAGGGGTGGGGGCAGGGGGGAGAAATAAACCAAGCCTTGTATGCACATATGAATAATAAAAGAAAAATGAAAAAAAAATAAAGTACACCAAATTAAGTATGAAAAAAAAATAAACTTACAATTAGAGCTAGGATTGCATTAAAACTGGATAAGAATTCAATGGATTGTCTTCTAAAGCTGGATTTTATACCTTTTAATCATTGATCCTTATTAACATCGATCCTTATTACATTGTTTCCATTAACATTATTTGTGTTAAGCACTAGAGAAAGAGTGTAAGCAAAACATGAGAGAATAATTATGTTGCAGAATTTAGTGTCGAGATCTGACTTTCTTTTCATTCCAGTTAGTTGTTAGTGTATTTGACCTAGGAACCTACACCAGCAGAATTAAATGTAACCTAATGCAACATCTGCTTCCCGTTTTGAAGAGAACTGTCCTAAATTAAACTTACACAAATATGTTTAAGAGCTGCTGTGAGATCCAGTAACACAGGCATGGTGTTGTGAGTGTTCTTTCTCTGGTGATCCTTTTGCTTACAGCAGGTATTGGTTTACTGAATATTTTTCTTCATTGTTCCTGCTCCACCTTCAGTTCTTTTCTTTATGGTAGCATTCACGGGTCTCTCAGCTTGCCTGTGTTCAAGCATTATATTGCTACAGCATTTTCCTTTAGCGTGCTAAGCTGGAAGTGAGGAGTTTCTTTTTTAGGTCTGCCTCAACTTCAAACATAGGCAGGCTTTTGAGATGTTTTCTGTTGTTTGTCTGTTTTTCATGATAACTCTTATTGCAAGTGGTAAGACAAGTTCATTGATTTGGGCCAGGGATGATCCTGCTTTTCCCCCAGGGTTACAGTGAGTATTTACCTATCATCTGAGGCTGACGCAGCTTACTGTCCTTCTCTAGGAAGGCTTTTGTTTTTTTTCTGCTCCTGCAGGACCAAACCACTGAGGAAGGACCCTTCTCGTCTCCTACCCCATGCACAATCTTTCTTGAAAGCATCCAGGGTGACTTGCGAGGAGTATCCTATGAGCGGTGTGAAGCTACCTTATGTCTGTGGCTCTCAGGGTTTCACTAGACTCACATGAGCACACACTCAACCTTTAGAATTGTGTTAATAATTTTAGAGTTTTTCTTACTTCTCAATCTTCCAGGTAAGTCAGAATTTGTGCCTCATCTTTCTGGAGGCAATAGCTTTTCTTCATTGCAGGTTATTTGAGTGTTCTTTGACCTCAATTCTTGGATGCATTTAAGAAGTTATTATTTTATAGATCATCATACTTTTTGCAGTTGTCAAAATTGGAATAAACACTCTTTCAAGATTTATACATCTTAAAGAGAAGTCACATACCATCTCTCTTGCTTTCTTATTGTAAAAAGTAATCTACAAATGTGCAGAAAATGTAATACAATAATGCATTAAATCTCAGTTTTCTCTTGCTTAGAGCAGGTTATAAAAATCCCCGAAGTTTAATATCAGAGAATTGAAAATCTATAATGGTTCAGATAAATCCTTTTATTCCCAGTCTTTACAAAGCTACTTCCAGAAATATATATGAAGTCATACCTCCAAAAATCCAAACAACCTAGTCATTTATTATAATATCAATATCAATACACACCAGCAAATTGGGAAACAGATCAAATACTCACCAGTAGGGCATTGCTTTGGCAAACTTTGGTGCACCCATATTGTGAATAATAGGCAAAAATTGAGTGATGTCTCTACAAAACAAGATAAAAAGAAGTATTAAAGCCAAGGTACAAAAAACCTATATAATATGCTAACATTTTGCTACTTAAGTCATAAGACTTAAGAATACACATATATATGTGCTTATTTTTCAAAAGAAAATACAAGAAAGATAAACGATGAACAAATTTGCATGTTTATTCACAAGTTGTGACAGGAAAGAAGAAATAAAGATCTGTACAATTTGTAAGATTTCCTTTTTGTGGCTGTGAATTTTGTAGCATGTATATCTTTGTAATTTCAAAAGATAAAAATTAAATAAAAGAAATTGAAAGAAGCAATACCACTATTCAAAATAAACATAGTAATAAATATATAACTAACTTGTCATGAAAAACCTCATCTTAATAGTCAAAATATGAAGATAGCTAAAATGTAATCAAGAGAAGGAGATTTGGGATTTTCATACAATAGCATATTTTCTAGCAATAAAAAGGATCATGCTATGAAGCATGAAATGTCATGAATTATTCTCACAAATAATATGCTGAGAACAAGAAGCCTTACAAAAAATGATACATACTTTATTATTGTAATATAAAATTTAGAGTAGATAAATCCAATCTATTATGCTAGGAGGAAGATGTATGTCCTGCTGGTGTAGATTAGTGAGATACTGAGCAAGAGCAGTGGTGTGCTTGCTTTTTGTGTTGAAATGTATTGACCTCAGTGGTAATGAAACCCATTGAAATATACACTTAAAATTGGTGGATTTCACTGTATGCAACTTAGGCTTCATTTACTGATAGAAAAAGAAAAAAGAATAAAAGGTAAAATATCATAGTGAAGCTACAGTTTTAAAATTAAATTTTTTCGGGAAAGGCAACCTTCTGTAAGATTGCAGCTGTTTAAAGTCTAGGAAATAAACAGCTACAGGTGCCTTTTTTTATTCCTCATGCTACAGAAATAATTTTCTATGAGGACTATCAGCAGGTAAATTTGAGATTGTTTACATAATGTAATCAATATTCATGTTTGTGGATATGTTTACAATCATATTCGACAGTGCAATAAAAACAATTCTTTTGTTCCAAAAGAGAAACAAAATGTTTTAATTTTAATCATTTCTGTAGCTTTATATGAACTGTGCACTTCTAATATCTTTTTCAATCGATTAGGTTTCAAACTAAGATTAGGTGAATCAATTTACTTGGTTTCACAGTATTTTTGTAGTTCATGAAATACATACTATTAATGTAACAACAGATCAAGTAAGAGAAATCAAGAAAAATAAATCCTGATATAACTCTTTGCCATGCACTGCACAGAGCTTTGATTATTTATAGATACTTTTAATATTTAAAAGGTAAAAATAAATCTAAACTCTTATGTGTTTGTATCTTTCATTGCTATAAAAGTCATTACTGAATAATACATACACTTTCATTATTTATAGTTTTCATCTGCTCATGTTTTATAACTTAAATTTCTAGGATCTAAATTCAGTAACTCAATTTTGTTGACTTTATTTACATTTTCAAAGTGTTTTGAAAATCTCTGAAGGAAAGATTGTTTTTCAGAAGGACAAAACTTCTTTTGACTAAGGAGTGATTTTTTGTGCTGTCATATGTTCTTTTTTATCTTATACCTTTGAGGTCACTGATATAAACACATTAATTATGAGAAAAATACAATACAGACACTGACTCAATAAACAGCCTATTTTATTTGTTTAAATTTCAGGAGCTGAATAACTTCTGTTGTGAAATTATCCATTCATTCTAAAGTGGCAGAAAGTGTTGAAAATGTAAGTCATGATTATATTGTACAATATATTTCCACTTTTAACATTTTCCCACTTAAACTTTTTATGGTCCATTTATTCTTTTTCCAATTCCTACTGTTAAAATTGCACTAGAAGTACTTCAAAATATTATACTGCAGGTCCACTTCTCCCGTTTTTTCTGATTGCAGCTTATTTTTGACCACAGAAAATGCCCAGTTCTCACCAAATCCTCAACTATTTCATCTTCCCATATGTAAAATCCCAAAATGGAAATATCTATACTCTTAAATACCCTGCAAAGTAATCTCTATGTGTGTTTAGGTTGAAACAGAGCCTTTATGTAAAACCTAAATTAAAATAAGGTAAAAAAGTAATCTCTTTCTATTACACCTTGAGTTTTGGGATGGAGGAAGTTGTTGGGTTGTTTAATTAAACAAAATTAATTCTGAAGCTGCAAGATATTATATAATTTTAATCGTACTACATGGAGTCATCACCCACTAACTGAACAGGACTGGCTTGTTCTGAGTTATTGTACTTTGTGTTGAGTACATGAGGCACTATTCCATGTGGTAGAAATAAAGTGGACCTCTACTTAAAAAATACACGTATTCACAACCAGCTTTGTTATTTTCAACACTGCAACCTCTACAATTTAGTAACATACGACAGCCAAGTAGTTTACTCTTTATGTCCAAAGATCTTTCCTCAGCTATAGACGTATCTTAACACACTTTATTTTGCTTTCTCAGTTCCCATTTTAGTAGCTGCCCTATTCTTTGAAAAGCCTGTTACTTCTTTTAGTGCAAAAGTAATGCACTCCACAAGCCAACTTTCTCCTTGGATGCAGTGTTCAATTCTTGCCAATAAATACATTTCCTAATGCCCCCAAATATCAGACTTTTTGAATTCTTAAACCTATTATACATAACTAAAGATTGGTCAAATATTTTTAGATTTCCTATTTTGTTGAGTCTCTTTGGTGACTTTTTTTTTTATGAGTTTCACATATAGCAGTTGTACGTATTTGTTGGGAACAATATTTTAACATGTATATAACACATAATGACCAATTCAGAGTAATTAGCATTTGTGTCTCCTGATTTGTGTGAGACTCTTCCTTCAAACTCTTTTCTGGTCTTCTTTTTTTTAAATTTAGTTTTATTCTTTTGTACTGGGGATACATTGTGACATTTAGAGAAGTTCTTACAATAGGTCATCAGTGAATTCATGCCCTCCATCATTCTCCTTTATCTTCCCTTCTCCTACCCCTGGAATAGTTTCTTTTTATTGTTTATACATTTATTCATATGTGTATCCATTCTTTATGAATTATTTGTATATTATAGTGGCTCTATCTTGGTATATAACTTTACAACTATTATCTCTTCTCTGCGTTCTCATACCATCTCACTATTGTCCCTCCCCAGCCTCTAGTGACATCCATTCTACTCTCCACTTCTACATGACCAACTTAAACTTCCATAAATGAATGACATCATTTCTTCATCAGGAGACATGAAGGAGATCAGTTACTTCTTTGAAAAATAAATAAGACTGACAAACCACTGGCCATTCAAATAAAAAGAAACAAGACATACATTAATAAAAACTAAAGGTATAAAGGATGCTACTATGACAGGTAGCACTGAAATCTAGAGGATCATTAGGAAGTATTTTGAAAATGTACATATTAACAAATTGGAAAGTCTAAAAACTGAATTAATATATAGAAGTATATGACCTACCAAAATTGAAGCAAGCGAATCTAAAAAACCTAACAGATACAATGAACAATATGATTAAAGCATCAATAAAGTCCCCCAACAAAGAAAAGCCCAGGACTGGACAGATTCACTGTTGAATTCTACTAAAAGATTAAAGAAGAACTAACACCAGTGAATCTCAGCCCTTTCCATGAAATAGAAAGGAAAGAAATATTTCCAAACTCATTCTATGAATCTAGTATTACCCTGAATTAAAATAGATAAACACAGAACAAAGAAAGAAAACTATATATCAATTTCCTTTATGAATATAGACACAAAAATTCTCAATGTATAGAGGATTTGCAAAGCAAGTTCAACAGCACATTAAAGAAAGCATACACCAAAATCACATGGGTTTCATTATAGAAATGCAGAATCGTTCAATATATGGAAGTAAATAAATGTAATGAATCATATGAATAATCAGGGATGAGAATCATGATCATTTCTTTTTTTATTTTATTGCTTTTATATTTACTCATATGTGTTACATTATTTGGGCCACCTCTCCCCTCACCCCCCTCTTGCTCTTCGATTTTGTTGAAGAGAAAACGTAAGAGTTAGTAAGAAAGACATAGAGGTTTTTGCTAGTTTGAGATAAAGGTACTTATACAGAGAGATTCCTAGCATTGCTTCCATGCACATGTATATTACAACCTACATTGGTTCAACTCTGCCAAACCTCTTCCCTACTTCCTAGTCCCCTTCCCATAGTGGCCTCTTCTAGTTTAAGATTACTATATTTTCTCCTCTACTGTGGGCACATCAATCACATTCATGTTTTAGGTTTCCTTCCCTTTCACTTTTCCTCCCATATACATTTTCCACTTAGTGTGGAACTGATGTCCAATAATATTACTGCATTTGTTTTAGGTCTATAATTCACATATAAGGGAGAACATGCTATTTTTGGCCTTCTGAACCTGACCAAGTTTGCTAAAGATGATGTTCTCTGGTTCTATCCATTTAACTTGCAAATGACAAAATTTCATTCATCTTTGTGACTGAATGAAATTCCATTTTGTATAAACACATTTTCTTAATCTATTCATCAGTACTGGGGGATCTTGGTTGTTTCCATAGCCATAGCTTGGCTATGCACACACGAGTGTGAAGTTACCTTTATAATGACCTGGGTTGTGTTCCTTCGGGTATATCCTTAGGACTGGAAATTGGTGGATCATACGGCAGATCTATGTTTAGTTTTTTAAAAAGCCTCCATAAGGTTTTCCAAAGTGGTTATACTAGTTTACATTCCCACCAGCAGTGTATGAGGGTTCCTTTTTCCC
This sequence comes from Castor canadensis, assembly GCF_047511655.1. NCBI lineage: Eukaryota > Metazoa > Chordata > Mammalia > Rodentia > Castoridae > Castor > Castor canadensis. Next base: position 30,732,818 of record NC_133398.1, on the reverse strand, counting down.
TGCATCCTCACCAACATTTTTTGTTGGTGGTGTTCTTGATGGTAGGTACTCTAACAGAAAGAGGTAGAATCTTAGTGTGATTTTGATTTTTATTTCCTTTATGGCCAGGGATGGTGAATATATTTTCATGTGTTTTTTGGCCATTTGGACTTTTTCCTTCGAAAAAGTTCTGTTAAGTTCAGTTGCCCATTTCTTTATTGTGATCATTTCAATAGATGTAGAAAAAGTATTTGACAAAATTCAGCATTACTTCATGAAAAAAGCCTTGAAGAATCTAAGAATAAAAGTCTCATACCTAAATATAATAAAGTCAGAAGTGTCTACATCTTAGGGGTTAGGTAGCAGAGAAAGAAGGAATACAGGAAGGGACCAGAGCAAAATAAAGTCCCAAGGACTCATACCCTGTGATTTGCTTCATCCAAAGGCTCCAATTCCTACTTTTCTCTACTTCCCTGTAGTGCCATCCATCATGTTTTGACTTCATTAGGGGATTAATCCATTGATTAGGTTAGAGCCTTTACAATCTAATTTTCCCTGGAAATGTATTCATAGAGTATTCTAGGTGTTCTTAACCAGTCTTCAAGGTATTTCTTAATGCAATCAGGTTGCCAATTAAAATTGATCATCTTAGTCCACTGTTTGTTCACTTGATACCAAACATACCTTAAACCCTCACATTCCATCCTTGGCCTCTCAAAAGTCTCCTGTCCATTCCATAGTGCAAAATGTTTCCAGTCCATATCCACAAGTTGCAATAGTCTTACCATTCCCAACATCTTTCAAAAGCCTAACTTCAGTAGCTTTTGGCCTTCTGAGTCTGGCTAACAAGGTCAAAAGCTGCAGTAGATTGTGATTTTCTCTGTCATCTTCCCGACTTCCCAATTTCAGAGGCTGTAGTTTGCTTTGTGACTTCACTGTTTTGTTGAATCTAGGAATAGTTTTTGATTTTTAAGTTAATTTAATTTTTACTTCTTAGTATGAAGTGACTTTCCAAACTCCTTATATGGTAGAACAGAAACTTGTTCTGTCAACCTTGTTTATTAATTTTAATACTTTGGCTCCTTCATCCTTCATTTCCAGTGTTCTTTGAGTTGTAACATGTACTAGTTTGTAACACGTACAAAATTATCATTTCCTAGCACCAAGTATAAAAGTTAGCCCAGAAAGATTCTGCAGCAGACCACAACATTACAGTGTGGACACTTCATTTGCTCTGAAATACTAGATGCCCCTCAATACCTGGACCACAACTAGCCATTTATCGAGGTAAATAATATGTTTTTATTCATGTAATCTAATTGAAGATCATGGTTCTTTCCTGCCATACCCATCTGACGAATAGTAATTAAAAATTCAGAAGCAAATTCAAGACATCTGTTTTGTTATAGCTCTGAGTAGATGTATTCCTTGCCTCAGATTCTCTGAGATAGAGAATAGTTTTCATTTTTATAATGTCTTCCGTTTAGTGATTGAACTAGTCCTGTATTATGCTATAATAATGAGCAGCTTAGACTTCACATAGACTAATAATATGTAACATGACATCAAAGAAGTATTGGAATTCTATAGCAGCTGATATAATTTCTCCCTGATGATGTCCTTGTTCTAATATATGAACTGTGAATATTTTGCTTCACATGGTAAAATCAACTTTATAGACAAGATTAAATTAAGGATTTTGAAATGAGTGTTTTTTCCCATCTGTGTGGACCCAGTTGTCAAAGTCAAAGGAGGATGTCTGAAAACAGAAGCAGAGGCCAGAGTGAGGCAGTTAACTTTGAATATATGAGACTTATAAACCATGAATGCAGGCAGCTTTTAGGAGTTAGAAAATATGATGGATGTTCATAGCTTGCAGAAGAAGCTCAGCTCTGTAGACAATTTGATTTTAACCTAGGAAGCTTCTGATTTCCAGAAATATAGGATAATCAATATGAACTATTTTTAACTCACTGAGTTGGTACAGCATCAATAGGATACTAATGATGATTCTAATCTTATTTTCAATGCATACTAGAATGTGAAAACCATATTTCTTAGGTTAACTAATGAGTTGTTTTTTATTTTTCAGACCATTTTTTTGTCTGTTACTTAGACCATTTTTTTGTCAGTTCATCTATGAATGACACTCAGGTTGTAGGTATAATTTTTGTGTTTTTAAGTTTTGATTAAAATAGATTTATTTTTTAAAAATAAGTTTGTGTTAAACTAGTGAAAGCCTTGAGTTTCCAAAACTTACATTGAAAGTTATTTAAAAAGATAAACATGTGTTCTCTTGGAGAAGGAACTATTCAAAGAGTATACATGGTAAAATAAAAATTCTTGTGATTGGAAAATATAATACTAAGGAGTGCATGGCTGTAAAAGTTTTGCGGAAAGCAGCTGCATGGCACATGAACAATTACACATAATAGTCTCATCTACAGTGTGCATTTGTGATTGATTCCACTGAACTACAGCCACTCTGTGGCCTTAAGATACATTTAAATACGCCAGTCAAGGCAGCTACTACCATTCTTTTTTATTAGGTGGAATATGTCATCCAGAATCATCCCAGAAAAATGGAAACCACCCAGAGTGTTTGAAACACATATAATTTAATACAAAATTAATTACACAGATGATGAAAGAGCTGACAAGAAAAAGGGAAAAATTGAGGCAATTAGCAACAGCAGAAAAACAATATAACTTTAGAGCCTTCTGAGACAAAAAGATTGAAAGTCCCTAGAGAGAAATCACTCTCAAGGAGTCGTAAGTATGGTCTGTCACTTAGGAGTTGAAGCCACTACTAGGAAACTGAAGGAGAGGGAAGATGATTGGCTTCTGTTTTTGCATCTGATAATCTGCTATAATTTTAAACAAGATGGAAGCTAGTTAATGTTTCTTGTTAATCTCAAACAAGATGGAAGCTAGCTAAAATTGGCAGCTAAGGAAATGTAATTGGCAGAAGGTCAGACCTTCTGCAGGAATAATCAGAGCAGGGAGGGCAGGGAAAGGGCTTGAAGGAAATTGGTTTTGGAAGGTATAGCATGTGAGGTTAAGAAAAAAAGCTTTAAAATTTATTTTCACATTTAGTTATGTCAATGAATCCTAAAGAGACTTTTGAAAAATAGGGATCATATAAAGTGAAAACATCTTTCAAGATATAATGACGATCAAAACTAAGATGTGTTAAGACTGAGATTTCTTTTTTATTTATTTATTTATTTTCATTCATATGTGCATACAATGTTTGGGTCATTTCTTCCCCCCACCCCCTCCCTTACCACCCACCCAGCCCCTCCCTCTCCCCCCTACCCCCACGATACCCAGCAGAAACTATTTTGCCCTTATCTCTAATTTTGTTGAAGAGAGAGTATAAGTGATAATAGGAAGAACAAGGGGTTTTGCTGGTTGAGATAAGGATAGCTATACAGGGCATTGACTCATATTGATTTCCTGTGCGTGGGTGTTACCTTCTAGGTTAATTCTTTTTGATCTAACCTTTTCTCTAGTACCTGTTCCCCTTTTCCTATTGGCCTCAGTTGCTTTTAAGGTATCTGCTTTAGTTTCTCTGCTTTGAGGGCAACAAATGCCATCTAGTTTTTTAGGTAAGACTGAGATTTCTGCTATGTAAGTTTTCTTCCTAAATTGCTTGTCTATAGACAACAAGCCTGGTTTACTTCATGAACTAAAAAAAGATTAAAGCCAGGTGTTATACTTACCATTTTGGCCAACGGTGCCATAGTGGGTCCAGTGGAAAATTGAAAGAATGCATGTGGGACAGGACGCCATTGCATGTATAGATAGGAGGCTTTATTCCAAGCAACAACACAGCAGACTGCAGGAGGGTAGGACAGGCAGGGGAAAACTGCTGTCCCTGTTTCCTAAAACCCCCAAAAGCCAGTTACACAGCAGCCTGTGCTCATAAACACATACACTGTTACATAAGTGCACTTTGGCATCCAGCCAGGTCTGATACCCCAAGGTTAAGTTTCCATGATCACACTTTCAAGGTGACATTCCTAAAATGGTGTTCCCAGAGCTGTGCCCCGCTCCCTCCAAGGTTGCACCTGCTTGACTGAGAATATGGTCTCCACACCAGGCATGGTGGCTATGTGGGAGGTGGAGATGGAGAGGATCATGGTTTCAGGTCACTTTCAGGCAAACCCTTGAGACCCTACTTCTAAAATAAAGTAAAAAAGGGTCAGCACCATGGCACAAGTGGTAGAGTTAAACATTAGGCTGTGATTACAAAATTCCAGTAACAAATATATAAAAAAAAACCCCTACAAATCAAATAAAATCTGCATTTCCTGTTATGTAGACTATTCATGTATAATTTGACTATCCTAACTCATAAAGTCACTTTACAAATTAGAAAGGTCATATATTTGCAATTCCCAAGTAAGTTTTTTAAATGGGAGTTTTATGGAAGCAGTAATTAAGGTGTGTTGTGTGTTGTTAGATTAATATAAAACAATAGAAGATGTTGACTGAATATAGTCATAATCAAGCTATAAGTTTTTCATATTCCTTTATTTCAGATTCACTGAATGTAGATTTTAAAAAGGTAGAAATAAACCTTGGAATGTCAATAATATTTAAATGTGTTGACTATAAAGTTGATTAGATATTGCTTCTATATTGCTATATGTTATAATGTCATGCTTAAACTTATTGACATTTTAAGTCAAAAGTGAAATAAGATGTATGCCAATTAGTGGGAAATAATTTTCCTGGAGCATATTATAGTAAGCACCCAGTACACAGATGATTGACTTCATAAAAACAGTCATCAAGGCATAATCCATATCTCAGCATTTCTGATGCTTCTCCCTCCTCAATCCATCAGAACTGTGACAGACTTTGTGCCCATCTGTCATAAACAATTGAATCTCTTCAGATGACAGATTAAGGCACATGAGGGAATTCCTAGATGATATGATGACCAGTGCTCCCTTCTGTCAGGAAATTTCAAGGTAGATTTGAGTGAGGATTCATTTCCTCAAAGGAGCAAAATGGAATTTTTCTGCCCTTCTCTATCGTTCTGCCATGCTAAGAAGTTTTCACATTTTATTTACAAATCTTATGGAACTTTTATTTGTTTGCCAACAGGTATCTTTCCATCACTTAAGGAGTCTCTTTGTAATGTGGGTTAATCAGACCACGTGGACTCAGTACCAGGAAGGTAATGTGCTTAGTTTTGGTTCTTCAGCTTAATGATAATGTGTTGAGTTTCTTTGGAGATTTAATGTTTTTCTCTAATGAGATCATAGTCTGATAAGAGATAAGTATATGAACAAAGTATTACATGCAAGATAAAAGTTGAGCTAGAATCAAATTCACATTTAATAATTAGCAGTGGGCAATTAACTCTATAGATTCACAAAAGTCTTCATGAAAAGAAAAACATAACTTTTTGGGGAATGAGTTTCCATCTCAAAATCAATTACAAGAGGTTCTAACACACGAGGAAGGATATGTTTTCCATCTTACTTGTAGAGCCGCAATAAAATTAGATGTGGAGATCAGCCTGAGGTTTCAATAGTATACTCAGACACTTGACATTAGAATTCAGTGAGAATCTAATTTTACCTTGGCTGGAAAATTTGCTACCTTAAATAGAGGAATACCTAAATCAACAATTTGTTTTGCTGCTCTTGAAAAATAGTTAAATATGATTTTGTTATTATAAAGGCAATCTTTTGCTCCATTTCAACTCCATAGTTTAAGGGTAATACTTCCTGAGTTATTTTATAAACTTACAAGCATACAAGTTTTAGAGAAGTATACATGCACACATAAATATATGGATACACTTATATGCACATATGTATATGTAGCAAGAATATATATGTGTTCTGTATAATATACTATTCTGTAAAACTGTGTTATCCAAATCTCTAAAGTTCTAAGGATACCAGAGAAATGTTTTACATTTGTTTTCTGATAATAGTTTTCTCCTATTTTATTGTTGTGCTGGGTGTGGGTACATTGTGGCATTTACTAAACTTCTTACAATATATCAAATATAGCATATTTGAATTCACCCCCTCCATCATTCTCCTTTATTCACTTCCCCTCTCCCCATTCCTGGAACAGTTTCAATAGGTATCTTTTTCCATTTACATACATGTACACACAGTATTTGCACTATATTAACCCTCCCATACTCTTTCCCTACCTCTTTCCCCTCCCACTGGTATCAACCCCCCACCCCAGACAGGACCTGTTCTGCCATCCTCTGATTTTGTGAAAGAAAAAAAATGACATTTTTGTTTAAGATAGCTACACAAGGAGTATCCTTGTGACATTTCCATGTATATATGCATCATAACCCAAATTGGTTCATCTACTCTATTTTTCTTCTTTCTTGCTTAGTTTTTATCACACATGAAGAAAATTTTATTAATCTAATGAGATTATCATCAATATAACTACACTAGCAGTCTCGGTGAAAATATCTCTTGATTCTACCCATACCTCTGTGGACAGTGAGCATCTGTGTAGCGTGACGCAGTGTGAAGACCACTGAGCACGGTAGCAGCAGCATTTCAGCAGCTGTCAGAGTGGAGGGCTGACTGTGAGGCATTGGATTGTAAAGGTTTGAAGATGGATTTAGGGAAGTTAGAACATGTCTTTTAATGCATTTTCTTCTTCATTCTTTTACAATTTCACTTTATCCTATAATAGTGATATTTTACTTTTTTCTTGGTTTCAGGCCAAATATTGATTTTCATAGTTACCCATTTGCATGTAGGAAAAGATATTTCATTTAATTTACCTCTAGTATTAAGAAAAATATACAGCATTTCATAAGTACACCTAGGGGTCTTGGACTTCAAGATCTGAATTGTTTTATTTGTGAGCATGTATGATGTTTCTCAATGCATTTGTTATTGTGCTTCTGACATTTTCAAAATGCTTTCCAACTTGCTAGACAAACAGTTGTTTCTGTGATGCTGTCTCTAGAACTAGCTAATAACACAGCTCCCTGCTTGATAAGCAGTCCCTCAAAGACAGAAGGTTTTAATTATGGACTTTTAGTAATCTAAAATTCCATCAGGAACTTATTGCAGTTGGTTGTGTGTACTGCTTATTCAGTTATTTTTATATAATAAAATTATCATAATTGTTCCCATTCATTTCTGGATTTCCCATTTTATTTCCTGACTTGCTCATCTAATTAGCTATGCTAATATCACATTGATTGGAAAATGCTAATTAAAATATTTAATATCTGGGAAGATAATTAAATTTTTAATTTTTAAATACATTGATATTTTCACTGATGTATGCAATGACACAAAATTTGAAATAATTTTCCAATATAAAAAATGCATTGGAATAATCTTTGGACTCATGTTAAAATTTGTTTAAGTGTGTACATTTAATCTGGTAAAAGTGATGTTCTATCATATTAAAGCATCCTAATTCAGGATAACATAGTTTTATCTGGATTTGATGGTGACTTGTAATCATGGGTGTGGGATGTATTCCATCATTGAAATGGGCAACAATAGGATAAGTTTTTAGTAAAGTGTTTAAAAAACAAAAGTAAAACTAATTACAGGATGATTTTAGTAATTACCATGTTCATAATATCAGTGATACTATATTTTTGTCCATAATGGTTATTTCCCCTTTCTACATACTTCATCCATATGTCCTACAATGTGAAGAGAGATTATTGTCTCTTCTTTCTTTTACATGTTTAAAAAGCTTAATTGACAAGTAAAGTGTATATATTTATAATATACAACATAGTGTCTTATATATGTATACATTGTGTAATAGTTAAGCACAGATATTTAACATATACATTACCCAGCATACTACTCTTTTCTTAGCAAACTTTAACTGTAGAATACATTATTATCAACTGTAGACACCATGATGTACCATAGATGTCTTGAACTTATTTCTCTAATTTAACTGAAATTTTTTGTTCCATGACAAACATCTTCCTGGTATCTTCTCCCCACTGCCTCAGAAAAACCATCGTTTTATTCTCTGTTCCTATGAGCTTGACATTTTTCATGCTCCATGTATAAGTGAAATCATATTGTATTTGTCTTCTTGTGCCTACCTTATTAGGCTTATAATAATATTCCCAGGTTCATCCCTGTTATCACAAATAACAGGCAAAGCTTCCTTTTGTAAAAAAGATGTATAATATTCTATATATGCTTTTGTAAAAAAAGATGTATAATATTCTATTGTATGTACATGTATATATATATATATGCTTTTGTAAAAACATATGTATATTGTATTACTATATATAATAATAGTATATGTTTATATATAATGTATGTTATTTGGATCCCTGTAGAATTAAGAAAAACATAGAGGATTTCAGAAGTATATCCAAGAGTATAGTTAATTTTATTATTATTAATTAATGTAATATATACATACACATACACATTACATTTTCTCTATCCATTCATTCACTGATGGACGCATAGAATTATTCCATATTATAAATAATTTTGCAATGATATAGGATTGCAGACATACATTTGATGTACTGACTTTATTTCCTTAGAGTATATACCCAACTAGTAGACTTGCTAGATCATAGTGTTTCTATTTTTAATTTTTTGAGTAATCTCCATAATGTTTTCCATGAATACTATACTAATTTATATTCCCACCAACAGAACACAAGTGCTCACATTTCTCCACATGTTTACCAACACATATCTTTCATCTTTTTTATCACAACTCTTCCAATGGGTTTAAGGTGATATTTCATTGTGATTTTATTTTTTATTTTACATTTCCCTGATGATTAGTGAGTTTGAACAATTTACATGTCAATTTTTATGGCTTTTTTTAAAGAATTGTCTATTCAATTATTTTGCCTATGCTTTAATTCTGGTTATTTGTTTTCTTACTATTGAGTTGTTTGATTTCCTCATGTAATTTAGATATTAATTTATTTTCAGATTAATGAATTACAAATACACTTGCCCATTAAGTAATTTGTCCTTTTGCTTTTCACAAATAAGTTGATTGTTTCCCTTTCTGTTTGAGTTTTTAGTTTGATGTTATCTGACTTGACTAATTTTAGGTTTGCTGCCTGTGTTTCCAGGTTTATATTAAAAAAATCTTTTGTCCAGTCATCACAGTAGTTTATTCCCTGTTTTTTTCTGGTATTTTCACAGTTCCAGGTCTTATGCTTATGTCTTAAATACATTTTAGTTGATTTTTTATTTACTGTGAAATGAAGGTTTAATTTGCTTTATCTACATGTATATATTTAGAAGCATATTGAAGTGATTATCTTTTCTCCACTTTTTTTATTCTTGAAATCTTTCAATAATCATTTGACTATAAATGTATGGATTTATTTTGTGGCTTGCCATTCTGTTCAACTGGGCCATATGATTTTATGGCAATACCATGATGTTTTCTTGTGATTTTTAGATTTTATTTTTTTGAAGTACTGGGGTTTATTTGGATACAGGATTTGGTGTTTGCTAGGCAGCTGGACATTGTCCAATAGAATAGAACAAAACCAGAGACATTATACTACATTTCCTAGTAATCACATTAAAAGAGAAAAATTAGGTAAAATTAATTTTTATAACATTGTATTTAGCCCAGTTTATCCAATACATCATTTTTTGCAACTTTTAACATTTTTAAAAGTTGATCTTTGACTGGAGGTGTGACTCAAGGTACAGAGTGCCTGCTTAACAAGAGTAAAACCCAAGTACTTCCAAAAAAAAAATTGAGATCTTTTACATTTCTTTGGAAGACAGTCTTTGGAACCTATTGTTGATTGTTCACTGATAGCAGGAGGGCTGCAGTGGCACACTGACCCAGATTTGGAACTTTTCTGGGGTTTTGAGGAACTTAGCTTGCCACCTCTTTCCTGCCTGACCCAGAAGCCCTGCTACCATGATGTTCTGATTGATACAGATTTGTAGTTTATTTTCAAATCAGGGAGTGTAATGCCTCTGATTTTGTTCTGTTTGCTCAATGTTACTTTGGCTATCCAGGCTCTTGTGTGGTTCAATACAAATTTTAGGAATTATTTTCTTTTTATGACAAGTGTCATTATAATTTTAGTAATAACTACATCAAATCTATAATTCAGTTTGGGTAATATGACATATTAACACTTAATTTTTTCCAATTCATGAGCACAAGGTAACTCTCCACTTGTTTATGTCTTCTTTATTTCCTTAGTTTTTATAGTCTTCACATATTTTTCTGTATGTTTCTCTAAATTTTCTATTTAATTCAGTAATTTTATGATATGAAATTCTGGTTTTCCCTGTGAAGAAGGATTTTCTCACTCTCTTTTCTGATTAATGTTAGCATTGAGAATCCTGGGGAAGTTGAGAAGATGGCTACTAAAGGCTCCTGTCAATCCCTCCCATCTTAAGAAGAGAGACTTGACACAGTTGAACAGCAGTTTCCCTTCCAAGTGAGTGATAATGGAAAGGCACTGAAGTTTCAGTAGCAAACAGACAGGACAACATTTATAAAACTTAGAAAAAATTGGAAAACAGAACAGAGGGAAAGAAAGACTGATCCAGCAGGTAGAACATGTACATCTGGAGAGGGTAGAGGCTGAGGGGAAATGATGAGAGTCTCAGAAAACATGCAACATAGTTTCATTCGTAAACAGAGAAAATATTTTTTAAAAATAAACACAAAATTTAGAGAACAGATTGGGGAGGTGGAGGGAGTGAGGAAGGAAGAGAGAGAGAGAGAGTGAGAGAGAGAGAGAGAGAGACACAATTTCAGCAAGTGAAACAAGCAGAAGTCATGAGGCAAAGAGAGAGTCAGAGCCTAAACTGAAAGAACTTTTAAAACACTCAGAAAAGATAACACTGACTCAATACTGAGCAGATTTTTAGTCTAAGGAGACAAGTCTGCATAGCATATAGGCACTGGGAAACTTATCTCTTCTTCCTGGTATTCGGTCATGACACAGTGGTGGGAAAGCACTTTGAAAGACTCCTATCTGAGTTTGCACCTTTAGGTGTCAAACCTTCCCTTCATTGTCCTGTCTCTGGGACCCCACAGCAAGAGTCAAGTGCTTATCCACTCAACGCCAGCCTAGAAAGTTGGTGTGGCTGCCAGGAGAAGACTGAGTTAGAGACATAGAGAATTCCGTACTTTGGAAAATTGATCAGTCATATGGGGAAGTGGAAGTCGCTTCCTATTTGGGCTATCAAGTAGGGAAGATAGCCCAGAGGAGCAAGTAGCTATGACAAGTAGTGAAAAGTCAAAGACTTGGAGTGGATCACACAAGCCAAGTGTTCCACCAGAGTGCTGGTCACTGCATCCCCATATGAGTTCCCTGCCCCCAACCAGATATTTGAAGACACTAGATTAGGACCTGCCAGTAGAAAGTTTGTGGTGTGGTGTGCCCCATCCAGTTGTGAGAAGCAGAACAACCACTAGGAGTAATTATCACTGGCTCTGTACACAAAGTAAACTGTCTGGTTGCAAGGCATATGTCACAAAGGAAAAAAGAGGAAGGCAATAGCACACAGACTCTGCTTTTACCAGGTGGTGCTTTATGCTAAAGTGGCCACAGGAAGAACAGCTACTTGGCATAGATTCAGATTTTGTACTGCTGTCCACGTAATTGATATCCTTAAAGGACTGCACATCTTTCCCCTTTTATATGTGTGTGTGTGTGTGAGAGAGAGAGAGAGCAAGAGAGACAGAGAGAATGGGAGAATATCTTTGCCAGATATTAATGTTATAAGGGGTTAATATCTAGAACATATAAAAAATCAACAAATTAATCCACAAAAGAGCAAATAATCCAATCAATAAATGGGCAATTGAACTGAGAAAACAGTCTTCCAATGGAGAAGTAGAAATTACCAATAATATCAATAAATTCTGGCTAGGATGGGAGAAAAAGGAACATTTCTTCACTGATGATGGGAATGTGAATTAGTCTTGTTACTGTGGAAATGAATATAAAAGTCCTCAAAAATTTAAGTATAGAATGTCCATATGATGCAGCCTTAACACTTCTGGGTTTATACACCAAACAACCAAACTTGGTTACCATAGAGATACCTGCACACCCATGTTGATCGTGGAACTATTCACAATAACCAAATTATGGAATCAGCCTATGTGCCCATCAACAGATGAATGGAGGAAAGAAAGTTCTTTCTTTAGAGAGAGAGAGAGAGAGAGAGAGAGAGAGAGAGAGAGAGAGAGAGAGGGAGAGGATTTATTTATCTTTAAAGATGTTAAATGCATAAAACAAATTCATAAAGATAAGCGTTGAATGTTTTCCTTTATATGTGAAATGGATGAAAAAAGCAAAAGGGAACTACTTGGTATGTGGAAGGGAAAAGAAAACACAGAGGGCTTGAAGGGATAAGGAAGATTAATAGAGGGGTAATATGATGAAAGTATATTGTATGCAAGCATGGAAATGTAATTAGGAAATCACTTACTTTGTACCATTAATATATGATAAAAATAAAAGGAAATTCTAAAATCATATATATATCACTAATGCTAATATTGTACTAACATCTCTTCAGGCAGTCTCTAAATACATTTCTACCCAATGAAAAAAGAAAACTTTTTTTCTGATTTGTTTTTTAAACAATATTTATGTCCATGATTTTATTTCACATTTTACCTTAAAGATGATTGTTAAGTAGAATTTCATTTTGTTACTTAAAATGATGGGTAATGCTTTACATTTTTCCTAAACTTTCCTAGTAGTTGTTTCTTTCTTTTTTTATGGTTTCTTTATTGTGTTTTTTGGGGGGGGGTGGGAATGGGGTATGAACTCAGGGCTTTGTGCTTGTAAAGCAGGTGGTCTACCGCTTGAGCCATACCTGTACTCCATTTTTGCTCTGGTTACTTTGGAGTTGGGGGGTCTCAGGAACTATTAGCCTGGGCTGGCCTTTGACTACAATCTCCACTATTTCAGCCTTTCACACAGATAGGATTCTGTAGGATTACAGGTGTGAGCCACTGATGCCCTACTTTAATATTTTTCTATACTATTTATAATAAGGATAAAGTTTCCAGCTAAACCTATTGTACTCAGAGTTGTTTTCATTTTGTTTTTAGTTCATGTTCTTGACTGGATATTATAAATTTTTAAGATAGCATCTTTGATACTACAACATTCTATATTTTAATATTACATAGATTATATTGTTAAATTATATAGTTGGTTTTGTTTTGATTTTCAAGTTGTGACCACAGCTGAATAGTACTAATTTCTTTCAGCTGCATGATTTTTCTTTTATAATTTTATGATACATAAATTATATTATACAATTTCTACCTGTTGATCTATCAATATTATAACAAATCCAATATTCTGTTGGTGAGAGTACTGGTCAGCTTTCTGTTGGTATAACTAAACATCTGAAGTAATTAACTTGTAAAAAGAAAAAGTTTCTTTTGGATCCAAAGGCCAGCACAATATGGTGATCATGCATGACAGAGAAAACTGTTCATGGCATGATCCAAGAAGCAGAGCAAGAATGAAGAGGAAAGTGCAGGTAACCTTCAAGGAAATGTTCTCGATAACCTGTGCCCTTCTTCTAAGCCCCATCTCTCAAAACTTCCACCTCCTCCCAACAGTACCCCTGTGGTGATACATGTGCACATGGACTTTGGGGGCAAAACCCAAGCAAACTAGTGAACTAACAGACTCTATTTCCTTTTCTTCTCTTTTGCACCTATCATAACAATTAAGTACTCAATAATTTTACTTTCATGAATTTAAATTATCACATTGGTGTTATGGCTAATACATTATGTTTAGAAGACTTCATATATTTATAGTGCTCTAGGCTATATTGAATTTACCTACTATTCAAAACTCATTAGAACTCAGCTTTAAAGTCATCTGGTCAACATGATTCCTAGGAATAGAATGCCAGTCATCTTCACAATGACAAATTCTGTGGTAATTGACTCATCATATTTTTTGACCTTATTGAATTAATAGTGGTGCTTTGATAGCTACTAAGTCATCATCTATTTCTTTTGAATCTTTAGGTTTTTGTGCTAGAGTTGGCAGATTGCATTCTCCTAAAAATCTATAAGTTATGCCTTATTTATTTACAATTGTCTGCTATTCCTAAATGTCAGTGCCTTACTGTGTCACTTTATTTCTTATCAGGCACACACAGCAGCTTTTGATCAATTTATTCCATGCAATATGTTCTTGTTTTCAATTTCATTGTGTTTCTATGCTACTTTTCCATTATTACTTTGAATAATCTAGTTGTTTAGTTTCTTAAAATAAGGTCATTTTTTCCAATAGTGCTGGGGATTTAACTCAGGGCCTCATGCTTGCTAGGCAGGTGCTATACCTCTTGAACATTCCTCAACCCCTTATGACTTAGTAATTTTTTGTGGTTCCTGTTTTTTACTCAGGACAGACCACAGTTTTCCTACTTATATCTCAGGTGTAGCTTGGATTATAGACTTGAAGAACCGCATCCAACTTGTTAGTTGAACTGAGGTTGTGCTAATTTTTTTTGCCCTGACTGGCTGTGAACCATGATCATCCTAATCTCTGGCTCCTGAGTAGATGGGGTTACAGGCATGATCCATTTGGCCGTTTTCTGTTGCATTGATGAAGGCAGGTATTGCTTCCCGCATTCATTTTCAACTTGAAATAATGGATTCACTCACATGTATCATTAGGAAAGGATCCCTGTTAATGACAGATGTTTTCCTACAGCCCATTAAGTCTGCCACAAAGGATGAGATCCCACTGTCATGATATGTTGATGTCCCAACACCACCATCTGTGAATGTGACCTATCTAGAAACAGAATCTTTGCAAATGTAATCAAGTTAAGATTATGTCATCAGGTTGAATGCTAATCCAACAGAACTGGAATCTTTATAAAAGGAAAAAATGAGTGCGGATCCAAACAGGAAAACAGTGATCATGAAGACTGACTTTTCCAAGAATTGCTAGTAAGCTCCTACGAACTAGTAAGAGACCTGGGAGGACTCACTCTTCCAAGTTCGGAAGGAGCATGACCACAGCAATACCTTGACTTTGGACTTCTAGTTTCCAGAACTGAGAAACGGTACACTTCCGTTGCTTCAACATATCCAATGTTGGTTTTATATTACATCAGCCACAGAAAACTAGTACACCTGCTCAAAGATAAAGCATGCCTCACAATTTTTCAACTTTTGCTCTCTGACTTTACAGTTATGCTACTGTCCTGACAGTATAGGTGCCACAATTTCAGAAATTTCATTTATATTGATTTACATTGTTTTAGATTGGCTCCCAGAAGAAAGATCCTTATTGAAAATGAAGCACCTATTTTTACCTCTAGGTACAGGATTTGAGGAAGAGTTTCCTGAAAGTTTTGGAAAAATCAACACTGTCAGTCATCTCTATGATTTATTTAAAACTATATAATCTAAATTTTATTAGACACAAAAATGTGTATGTCAGATTAGGACCATCCTCCACTTGTAGTAAAGATGAAAATTGAACCCATTTTTGGTTTCCTGGGTTATATCTTTAGATTTTTGTGGGCAAATTTCATAGTGGTTTCATAGTCTCATAATTCTTTTTATTTTTTCTCAAAGAGGCTTTTTGATGGGAAGAATTATATGCTTATTTATAAAAAGTTTATACAAAATTTAGAATTTTCACACATAAGAAAGTACTTGGAACATTATAAAAGTAAAATAAGAGAAATTAAAGAAATGAATGCTAGCTATTGTAGGAGCAGAAGGAGACAAATTTTTCCAATGGTGTAAAACAGCTGTTTTCAATGAGCTTTAATTATGCAAAAGATATGGTAGCAACACATTTGCCACAAAACACCCAGTATTAAAATAAAATTAATTTTATAGTGTATGTAGGCCATTTTTAAGGATGATTCAGTATTTATTTCTTAGGGTGTGTATATTTTAATGAAGTTTTCATAATTTCTAAGATTTTTTGAGACAGGATCTTACTGACCTTTTGTGTAAACCTCCAGATGACTGGAATTATACCCACCTACAATTTCTAAATTTTTACCTGCACTTTTCATAGCAATGGTATCTACATTATCACTGAGAAATAAGATGTAGAATCCGGGTTTCATTTCTATTAATCTTGATGCATTAGTATGTTCCAGTTAATTAAACAGGCCTGTGACCATATTCACCCATGACTGACATGAAGACAGCATTTAGTTTTAGAATGCTTGATGGATAAATGATAGCAATCTATGAAACCCATTGAGCACACATACAGCATTAAAACCAGAAAACCCTTGCTCCATTTTATCCATTACCTACCTAATAGCTAGAAAGTCCATTTTAATACCAGTCATTAGGGACTTGCTTTGAAATTACACTCATTTAGACAAATTACATGTATTTAAAATAATTGTTTTTATTTTCTGACTTTTTAATCTCAAAAATTTATTAATAATCTAAATTTAATTAGCACCCTAAATGTTTTTGATTATGTTTTATAAAAACAACTGACCATAAGCAGTTAGATTTCCTGTCCAATTTTCACTAAGGGAATAAAAGGATATCTATCTATCTATCTATATCTTAATTACTCCAAGGTTGTGAATGGAAAGCCAGTACAAAAAAATGTTTCTAAACTATCAGTTATGTCATCATAAGCTAACATATTATAATTTATGGTATCATGATTATTCATATCAAACACTTTCTGTTTCCCCACATTTTTCTGGAATGTTGTTACAGAAATACTTCTTTCCAGTTTTGATTTTTGTTTTGAAATTTCCCTTCTAGGTTAATGTTCTTCACTAGTGGAGAGATAGGAATGTCATGTAAATTGTAAATTCGGCCAGGCAGGTGCTTTGTCTAAAGAAATTTGAATCTTGAGTTTACTGATGCCACATTGGAGTGGATTCATCTTATCAAAATGAACTTTTGATAATAGTATGAATCTTGGAAATTGATTTCTCACAATGATTCTTAATGCTTTTCTTTTTAAAAATATCTGCACTATACTGCCATATTATTCCAATTAAAAAATCTGCTCCTGTTGGCTCACCTGCATAAATCATTCTGACCCAGATTTGTAATAAATTTATTCTCTGATAAAATTCTTTTCTTTAGTGCACCATGCTAAGGAGAACTGGTAAGGCCAGGCATTGGGGCCCACCTATAATCATTGCACTCAGGAGGCAGGAGGTCAGTGAGTTCAAGGACAGCTTGAACTACATAGACTCTTAAAATTAAAGGAAGAATAGAATGTTCAGGAGTTATATATAAATGGCTGCTTTTGTCTTTCCACTACAAAAGTATTTTTTTCCAATCTGGACTGTGAGAAAATTGTGATCCTCTGAAGAAGAAATTTGCAGAAGTTTTGGTTTCCCCAAGACTCCTGGAATTTTTAACTCAAATTATCTACCTAAACTCCAGCAAGTTGATAATTATAGCTTAAGTTTTCTTGCCTCAATATTGATTTATGTGATACTTTTTTTCTCCTGGTCTTCTGCTTAGGTGATCTGACTGTCTGTATCCACATGTTCCCTCAGTTTTGGGGGACCTGGTTTGCCCTGTGACTACTGACCCCTGAGGAGCTAAGAAGAGCAGTTGATTTTCAGTTGGTTTGGTTTTTTCTTTGCTATAAAGACAAGAACAAAGACTCTCAAAGTTTTTCCCTGACTAATTAAAGCAAGAAAAAAGGGAAAATGAAGGAAAAAAAGTAAACACATACAAGGAAAATAAATATAAAACTAATAAATTCAGTAGGTTTTAATACATGTATGTCAATAATCACTTTAGACAATATTCTAAACACAAAAATATTTAAAAGAACATGATCCAATGATGTTTTCTAAAAACAGCCAAATTTAAATATAAAGACAGGTAAATTAAATAATATACCATGCTAAACACTAATTTAAAGCTAGCTGCTGAAGCTATATTAATTTCAGACTTAACAAACTCTAGATTAAGGAAAATTACTTAAGATAAAGAGCAGTGTTATATAGTGATAAAACATCAAAGAGAAAATAACAATTGTTAATGTCTGTGTGACTAATAAATAGCTAAATCTGTGAAGGAAAAATGATAGGCATGCAAGGAGAAATAGAATAAAAATCATACAATGCATGCTCTGAGATCATATTGAGAAGCAAGATTATATGAAACTAACAATCTATTGTTATTATGATAATGACCTCACAAATTACAAGTGAAAATTATTCTTTTGTGCATCTGCCTTACAAATGTAATCATAAGAACCATATCTTGAATATCTCAAAATAAATATTAAGTAATATGAAAACTAAAAGAATATCAGCAGAAATTTGTGAAGTGTGCTTTAGGAAAAAAAAAGGTGTTCAGAACTTCCACAAAAATTAACTATAGAAGAACTTAGTAATTTAATCAGACTTAATAAACACAATTGACCATTATATATTACAAGGAAGTATAGAACTGTTAAATCCCAACTCTATATTAGGACATTTGACTACATTGAGTAAAACACTGCCCTCTGAAAACAAGTGACTGTATGAAACCTCTTTTGTGGCTGAGCACCTATTCAGGCTTTCTTCTGCCATTGTTTCCTGACATATGAAAGGAACACATTTACTCAGACTTCCTATAGTTAGTTCATAACTCCTTTTTGTTCCATTTAAAATCCTGTTTAGACTGATACAATGACAGCAATTTTGATCATCTTTTAATGATCTGAGTCCAGAAGAAACTGTGACTAAGTGTAATTCTAGGTGTTCACACTGTCACCATGTCACAATGCATGCTATATGAAGGTTGATCAGTAAAAGGTTGATTAACAAATGAGTAAGTGAATGAGTAAGTTATATAATAAAATTGGTGTAGTGAAGGAATTTTTTTCATTATACCAAAGATGATTATTCTAGATAGGTTTCACACACATGCAAAACACATATATGTCTGCCTTTTAGCATGATTACAGCAATACAGAACTATTTGTTTAATTTCACATTAATAGACATATCCCTAGAAATGATTTTCACCATCTTCCAATAGCTAATCAGATTTTTTTACCTAATACCATTTTATAAAGTGTTAATGGTTGATCTTCTACTGGACTAAGTAAACCAACAATAAGTAAATTAGAGTTGCATGATCATTGGAAGACACACAAACTGACTATAAATTCAGATGATGTTATGAATTTACTTATTGATTTATAAATTATCTAATATCTAAATAAAACAATGAAGACTATCTAATCTCAGATTATGCTATATTCAGCATGTCCAAAGTATTGAATTTGATGTGAAAAATGAGGAAAAACAAAATTATTGTGGAAAACTAAGGGTTGATACATCAAGTCCACATATATATGCTTGGAAAAATATCCATATGCTAGCCCAAGTTTCTGTCTTTGGATCAGAAAGAATTTGGATAAAGCTAATTGACTGCAGACCTCAGTATCACACTGCAGAAGTGTGAGAATTTATGAATCAACAAATAATAATGATATATGTCAAAACATTTATCCTGGGATATGTATACATCATGAAATGACTAGGTCAAGCCAATTGATCAATGAATTACACCATTTTTCATTTTTACATGTTGCTTATTCTCTTAGCAATTGTGAAGAATAACATATATTGTTATTAAATCTTATCACCATGTTGTGTAATAATATCTTAAATATAAATATTTCCAAACATGTTAGACAAGATGAATATACAAAATTTGTTTCTCAATTAGAAATAATTTATATAATAAAGCTTTATTCTGGTTAGAAAAATAAAACAAATATCTAAATATTTTATACATTTGAATTGTACCTTACTAGATTTTAATTAAAAACAAATTTGAAGGGTAATTTATAATATTAATGCATGTATTTTTAAAATGTATTTCTAAGGGAAGGCAGTAACATATTCTTTATATAATTGAACTTCAGTACAAATCAAGTGATCAGGAAGGCATTTAAATGAATGGCAAAATGCCTTTCTTCAAAAACAGAGTACAAGAAGATAAAACAGGTCTTGTCTGGGGGTTGGTACCAATGGGAGGGTGGAAGATGCTGAGTGTAGTGGAATTACTATGTACTCTTGTATGAAAATGGAAAAATGAGACATGCTGAAACTTTTCTAGGAGTGGGAAAAGAAGGGATAAAGGAGAATGATGGATGTGATTAATTCAAAATATATTGTAACTTTTGTAGATGTCACATCCTGTACAACAATAATGTAGTAAGAAAAAAAGAAAAGTTCTGACAGTTCTCATGAGAAGAAATGCTAAATACTTGAGTTTGTTTTTAATTTGATGATAAAAATATTTTATTCATTTACAAACTAGTAAGAAGTATCTCCTAATTTTTGTAGCTGATTTGATTCACTTTATAATGGAATGCTTAGATCATTCTCTTGAGTTTTTGTGTAATTTCATTGGATTTGTTATTTCTTTGGTTTTTTTCTTCTTCTGTAGATTACAGGATAATTGGATAAGAAAGTGACTATAATATCATGATATTATGGTAGACACTCTGCTACATCTCTGCAGGATTCAGGTAGAAATATTTTCAACTTGCCTCCAAATCCTGTCAATGAGTTTCCCAAGCATACCTCAATTTAGCATTGAGTATGTGGAATATGTAAACTTAGAAAGATTTAAAACAAGGCTATATATTGAACAACATATTGCATATGTATCAGACACTTAGCAATAAAAGAGTATATGCTTATTATTTTGCTCAGAATTGTTTTTAGCTGAAATAATATGTATCAAAAATTTAAGCTTCATATATCCCTTTGTTTTTTCAATAATATTTTTAAAATTTAGTTGAAATTAAAACAAAAATGCAGCAAAGTAAAAATTATATTCCATTTTCTTTGTGTCAGCATAGTCATTTTAGAAAGTCATTTACTCATCTAGAAGGCAGTCTTAAATAAGCTATTTTGAATTAAGTACTCTTTAATATGCCCCCAACCACAATTTGACCACTTAATAACTGGCATTAGTATTATATGAATAATTATTAATAATACAAATATACTATCTATACTCAGTCTTGAGTTATAACCTAAAGTAAAAATGAATGTCCTAGAATCCATAGTAATGTAAATAAATAGAGAATAAGGGACAAATTTTCACATAAATGACTTCAAATAATTTATAGTTACCTTTCAAGAGATAAAGCTTATTCAAACTCCAGCCCCTTAAGTGTGAATAGTGCTTAGTAGCATTTCCAAAGAACGGATTTTGGTGAAAATGAAACTTTTCAATGGAAGAAAGTTTGCCAAAATGGCAAACACCAATTTGGTAAGGTGAACAATATAAGCACTATGTTGATGGCATGTGCTCCTGACATGATATTCTTGCCAAAACCCATGACCCCAGTATAATAAAAAGGAATTCTTAATAAAAACAAAAATTAAGGCACACTCTGTGAATTACCTTATAAATACACTTCAAAATTGTCAAAGAAATGAAAGATGGGAAAACTGCTAAAGGTCACAATAGACTAAGAAGACATGACAACTAAGTGCAATGCACCATCTTGGATATAATTCCCAGACAGAAAATGGACATGAATAGAAAGTCAAGTGAGATTTAAATCTGTTATGGAGTTTAGTTAGTAACAATGTAGGAAGAGGGGTTTGTTAATTATGAAAGACATATTGTGGATATTAAAGATATTAACTTCAGTAGAAACAGTGAGGAATATATGAGATACCTTTTACTTGAAAACTATGTGTATTTGCTGTTATCAATGGGAGTATCTTAAAACTATTAATTATATTAAGTTGAAAGACATTTTTTAGATTCTTGTATTTTGACCAATTTTCTATTTGTTCTATAAATTACTGAAAGAGCATTACTCAAACTGTAATTGTGGATTTATCAAGTTCTCTTTTGGTCCTATCAGATTTTACTTGAAGCTCCATTTTAAGGGCATTTAGCCATGCTACCAATGTCTCCTTGGTGAATGAAGATGTCTTCTATGATATATATATATATATATATAAAGAGAGAGAGAGAGAGAGAAAGAGAGAGAGAGAGAGAGAGAGAGAGAGAGAATGTACTGAAGTTTGAACTCAGGGCCTCATGCTTGCTCGGCAGTACTCTACCATCTTAGCTGCATCCCCAGCCTTTTTTTTTTTATTTAAGTGTGGATTTCACAGAATAAATGTTCTTACTTTTTATAAATTCCAATTAAAATGTACTGTTGGTATTGTATGTAAGTAGTCTTCACTTAACTAATTATTTTGAGTTAATTTATAAACTCTTCTCCTATGTTATATTTATTTTGAGTTAATTTTTACAAACAATATTTGGTATATTTATAAGTTCTTAGTTTTTCAAATGGTTATACAGTTGTTTCAAATATAAATGCTGAAAAGATACAAGTGTTGGTTTTTAAAATTTTTTTCAAAATGAAGTTAAATATTTTGGAGAGTACCTATAACTGGATTTATCTTTAATACTCTTGGTCCATATGTCTATCTTCTTTTAATTTTTTTCTTTTCTTTTATTGCTTTTACATTTACTTACATGTGTATACATTGTATGTGCCACATCCATACCCCTTCCATTCTCCGATTTTGTTGAAGAGAAGACATAAGAGCTATACAGAGAATTTCCTACTGTTGCCTCCATGCACTTGTCTATTGCAACCCACATTGGTTCATCTCTACCAGACCTCTTCACTACTTTCTGGTCCCCTTACCACAGTGGCCTCAACTGGTTTAAGATTACTTTATTTGCTACTCTACAGTGAGCACATCAACCACATTCAAATTTTAGGTTTCCTTTCCTTTCCCTCTTTCTCCTGTGTGCATTCTCCCCTTAGAGTGTGATCCATGTCCGATAACGTGTACCATATGTTTGTCCTTTGATTAATATGATGTCTTCATGACTGTCTTTATGTATGTCATAAATTGTATTGAGTAAGTCCTCTAACTCTTTGGGGATAAAAAATTGTGTTTTGATTACTACATGTTAGAAAAAGTATATTTGTTAATTTTTTAATTTCAGCAGGATCTAATTGTATTTTAAAACAATTAACAATCTTTTCTCATCATTGCTGGCCTCCTTCCATGACTCAGTTGTGAAATACTTCTCAAAATTTACTCCCAGGATAAAATTATTGTTATATTTTTACCATCTGTCCTTGTGCTCAATCCATAGCAATTTGAAGCCAAGTCTACATAATTAAAAATGTGCTCATGTGTATGTATCTATGAACTTATTAAATAATTTAGTTGATTTCTGGATTTAAAAATTACAACATTTAACGTCAATATCAGAAATAAGAGTAACATAGTGTAATGTGGCAATGAATTTTTCTTGTTGCCTGTATTCAGTCTGCACATGTGAGATAAGACACCTATAATGATGCTGAATGTTTCCTTAACATCCATATAGTTTAACACTGCTTCATATTTCATTTGAGACAAGAGATTCTTGAATGTCACTGGCCTGTTCTCATGGTATGACATACACTCATAACTTGAATCCTGGAAAGGGTGGTTGATATGGAGCCAAGCAGTACTTTCATGTGTATTGGAGGAACTATTTGTGTGTCCGTTTCCTTTCTTTAACATGAAAATTATTTGACATGATCATGTTTTGTGAAGAAAAGCAAAAAAGGAAGATGGAGAATCATTCTAAAAGAATGTGGGCAAAGTAAAAATTTTGAAAACTATGTAGAAACAAATAGGAAGGCAAATGCAAATAACAAGTTGGATGATGTACGTCATGAGTAATACTTATTAAAATACATTTTAATTGAAAACTCTCCCTAGTATCATTTTAAATACTTCCAACCCTACATATCCTGACTTTATAGATAATTAAGTGGCAAATCTAACATGAGGAGATCCATGGTTCATTGCTCAAAATAGTTTTTAGTTTATGGTTTTGCATGAAGTTCTTTAGATGAAACAATAGAGTCTAGGCCAACTCCAGACAGATATATGGGCTTTTAGAGGTAGTAATTTGGGGAGCTGGATACATGGCTCAAGTGTTAGCATGCTTGCCTACCTGCCTAGTATCAACAAAGTCCTGAGTTGGATCTCTAGACTGGAGGAAAAAAAAAGCCAATATAAACTAAAAACACCTAAATTATTTCATTGATGGCAATTTGCTAAATCATTTCATTGATAACAATTTGATTTGGGCCTTTCCTGGGTTAAATTCAAAGTTGGTATACATTTTATGTAGGGAATTAGCACAATTTCTGAGATGCATAAATCAACTTGAATATATTGCTAAGAAAAGGGATACACTTTGTCTTGATTTAATTATTTTTAGAATTCATCTAAATAATAAATTTAGGCAAGGCAATGACTGAAAAGCATGATTTGCTTAAAAATATTTTTCTAAACAAATTTCAATTGAAATTTCTTATTCATTCATTGGAGTAAATCATAAAATACTTCCTTTGGAATCATGCTTAATTCTCACATCTGACTTATTGTATTTTATGTTCAGTGTGAATAAAAAATGTGGCATAAATTGGTTGAATAGCATATCCCATTAGAAACAAGTATAAACTGTAAGAACAAGAACTTGAATCCAGAAATCTGGCTTTAAACCTTCTTCTTTCTGTTCTATGTACTTTTTCTGTAAAGAACTACCAGTTCAAGCTATGAATCAAACTTTGTTTTTAAACTATAACTGTTATCTTACTCATAGTTGATTAATACCTTTAAAAGTATATAAAGCTTGGGTAAATGATAGAGACCACATGAGATACAGGTATCTTATGTAATACCAAATATTATTGTACAGATTTAGAAAGTTGAAGAAAAGAGTAGTAAAGCATGAAAAACATTTTTGAGGGTTAATTTCCAATGTGTTTTAGAAAGAAGAACAAACTTGACAACTTACTAAAAAGTCTTATTTGGGACTTCTTGTTTCCTATACACCCACCAAAAATATAAAGTAAAACACAGACATTAAATATGAACACTCAATAGCATAACTGGAGACAGTAGGAATAAAACTTCAATTTATTAATAAAAAAAGGAAGTAAACAGTTAAAACCAACCAGAAAAATTCCAAAGTCCAAATAGAGACTTTTCTTTCTTAAAAATTTTTATTAGCATATAATGGTTGTACAGGGGACACACTGCAATATGTATATAAGTGCTTACAATATACCTTAGTTAGACTTACCCCTCCATCATTCTCCTTCTTCCCCTTCTTAGAATAATTTCAACAGGTTTCATTCTTCTTTTTCATATGTGGATACTACCTACATCCACCATATTCACCCTCATTCCCCCGTTCCTTGTACGCAACCTCCTCCCATTGGTACCCATCCCTGTTGCCGTCATTTTTTATGTATATATTGGTAGTCCAAAGGTGTTTTGTCTTGGTACCTCAGGCATATATATAACACACACACACACACACACACACACACACACACACATATATAGTGTTTTGATCAAATTAACCCCATCTCTCCCTCCCCCATTACTTACTCAGTCTGAGAATTAGAAATGAGGCTTGAAAGTGTATTGTTCATTCAAAAAAGCCAATGGTGGGTTGATGAAGACACTTAGAGGGGGAAGCTGTCTTTGGAAACATTAGTGAATGTTGTTACAGACACAGTGATATGATACTCCTCCAAATTCACCCAAAAACAGAAGATAGTCTCTTCTAACTAAAGAACCTAACATGCACCCCAAATCTCTCACCTATTATGATAGAAACACCTTGCTTTATTCAAGGGATAACAGAGATATTTTAAAATAAATGTAAAAACTGCATAGTGTACATGTTCAACATTTCTAGTACACACAAAAGAAACAGTACTAATAAAATATTTAGGTTGTTGGAAATTCTCCCTCAAGCCATCTTCAAAAGCATAAGAAAATTATAGCAACAAAACACCATATGAATAAGGTTATGATAAAAGTCATTTGCAGAGTGGAAATCATAACTCACTTTAGAAAATTATAAGTCAAATGTAATTGAATGAAAATCTAGAAGTTGAAAAATGAGGGATAGACAAATAATTAAATTATAGAAGTGAAATAAAAATACATATTTCTCTCAGAATGCAGCTTAGGTATGAGGTATAAAAGGGAGAACATATTTTACTTAATGTAAAATGAATAATTTGAGGATAAAACAGCAAAAAGGTGGGGAATAAGAGAATAAAAATATATAAACAAGCTAAAAGTCTCACAAAAATTTGATGGACATGAAAGATCAACAAAGGAAATCACATATCCATAAAATTATAGGAGAAGAAATTAAGATAGCAGAGAAATAGCATTTTTTATCATAATCCAATAAGTTTTACAGCAGTTAAGATAAAAACTAAGTCTATGTAACAGAAAGGCCCAACATGTCCTTCAGAAAACTGGCCAAAGAACTCAAGTTTCTAACATAAGCTAGTAAAACTCTGTGTGTGTGTGTGTGTGTGTGTGTGTGTGTGTGTGTGTGTGTGTGTGTACAATGAAAAAATCACCTGGACCTCTATAAATGGCAGCAGGTGTATAGCATTCTTTGTTTCCAGAAATATCCACCACAGAATATTTGTTAAATGTAGAATATATTATTAAAATTTAAGTAATGCTTTCCTAATATATTTAACTGTAGATGAATATATTTCCACAGAGCAAGATTGAGATGAAAATACCATTCTTAACATCTCAATATCCATTTCCTATGTAGCCAATGTGCGTTGAAATGGGACTTCTACTAGTTGTTTTTTACTTCAGGTTGCTATAACTAAATCACCAGGATTGGGTGGCTTATAAATAACAAACATTTATGTCTCACAGTTCTGGAGGCTGAAAACTCTAAATCAAGCAGTGGCACATTCAGTATTTGATAAGGGCTCATCTCCTGTCTTACAGCTGGTTGTCATGCTGCTGTGATGTGTCATGGTGGGAAGGGCAATGGAACCTAGGGTCTCTTTATAAGGACACACATCCTGTTGGGAGGCCAAAGCCCTTATAGCCCAATTACTTCCAAAAGACCCCAATCCTTAATAGCACTACCATATAGGGTAATATTTCTATGTATACCATGCCCTTAGAAAACTAAAATGTTGAATAAATTCTAAATTTACTGAAATAGGCTTTGGAATGCCATGAAACTTTAGTTTCATAATTTTTTTCAGATTGAATGTGCTTGTTTCAAGGTAACATATGAGTGAAAAAGCAAACCATGCAGATATCTGAGGGAAATCATGTAACTATCAATACATACATATATTATTTATATGTACAATACATATGTATCAATTTATATATATCAATACATACACATACTTATGTATATGTATTGAGAGAGAGAGACGTATGTGTGTGTGTGTGTGTGTGTGTGTTTGTGTGTGCGTGCACACACTTTAAGAAACTTTTGCATGGGAAACTTGCTTGCAGTTATAAAATACGGACTCAAAAATCCACTTATTAGTAGTCTGTTTTACATGCGAATTTTGTAGCCACTCCTTGTGAAATGAAGCATGTTTATTTCAAGTAATAGGTACACTTCAACAGAATATAATTGATGAGTGTAAAATAAACATATACATGATCCCTTTTTGCTGGCTTATGGAACAAGTCACAATTGTAAGAGTGGAAACAATATTGATAAAAGAAAATAAAGGCAAAATATATCTCTATATGTCACTTGTTAAAATGATTGTTTTAGAAAAATGAGATTCATATAATTTCTTAGTTTTCACAGGAAATAAAATAAGGAGAACTTTTCAGGAGAGAAAACTTGACAACTAAAAATGACTACCACCAACTAAGACTACTACTAAATCACAGGCATAAATGCTAATAAAAAACAGTTTTTTTCAAAGATGACTTTGTTTGTATTCATCCTGAATGGGTAGGTGTTAGAATTCCTATAAGAAAAGTCATTATAAAGATAAGTAGCTTTAGATCCCATGCCATTATTTTCATCATTCATAAGTGCTGTTCCCACTTGTTTTAGTACACATTTGCTTTGTTGATTTATTTTGCTATTTTCTCCTTTGTAAGGGAATAGAACTGCTACAAATGATTCCTCTCAGCCATTTCAGCATTATTTTGTAACAGAATTTCAAATATAAAACAAGGGCACTGCTGTAGTAGAGTGCAATGCACTGGGGAAAATTAATGGCCATCTGTGTAACTGGGTTAGCAGAACTGCCAAAAGTCTGTGCTTCTTGTTTTTTTAGAAGCATCTTAACTTCTAAAGTTATTGTAATAATCACAAAACAAGAATTCTCTAAAAATGCATATAAAATTGAAATAATCCAAGAATATTTTCAATTTGTTTTAAAACTGCTAATGATGCATGGTCTCTGTAGGATGGGAATAGGGTACGGTAGGGGGAATTGTTTTACTGAAACTATCAGTGTCTTTGGAACTGCCTAATCTAGTGTTGCTGCATGAATATCAGAATACAGACTTTCAAGCAAACAAAAAAAAATTTAGGGTTAAATGTAAAGTTAAGGAATGGTGAAATATTTAACTTACGAAGAAGGTAAACCTACTGTAAACTAATTTGCCATGAATAAGAAAAATGGACAAACTGCAAAGTGAAAACATAAAAATTCCAAATGCTATCTATTTTTTCTTTATCGTTTACCCACTACCATGTTGTGTTTTTGAACAATATTTAGCATATAAATTAATTTAACCTTTGTGTGTGGCAGTCTTCAGTTAATGGTGATTCTCTTTAGTATTACCAAGACTTTTTAATTCCCAGCAACTTTCTGCTTATTAAAATTATTTGAGAAATAATATGGGAACTAGAATCTCTGACTCCAGATCATTATGGGGAAATTGTCCATCTTTTTGTGTGTCTGTTTTTTCCTATTTATATAAGAAAGAGAAAGAAATATCTTAAAAGAGCCAAATGTAATATGAGTTCAAAAACCAATAGCCTTAGAAGAAACATTTTTGAAAGCTTTTGTGATTCCAGCACAAATAAGGTCTGTCTGCATATTAACATGTAAATTCAAATTGAAAATAATGCATACACTATGCTATCATTTAGCAAATAGTCCAAGTTCCTATGATCATACAAATTGCTAAGTGGCAGATCCATGGATCCAAGTTTAATAGTTCCTGCCTGATTTCTTCATTTAGCCTCAGGAATAAATAAGTATTTCATTAATATATTTCAGAAAGTCTCTGAAAGAATCTGAGAGAGAGAATATTCTTAATAGGTTGAGATGGCTTACTTTCCTTATTTAAAAGTCAATTCAGGTTTTATTGTTTACTTACTCTCAATTATGTTGTGGAAAGTTTCATTTAATACACTTGTAATTTGTGAACTTCAGGTACCAAATATGAAGAAAGGTATATAAACTATTCTATGCATATCTCATGCTGCCACTTAATTCTTACAATACTCCTAAGTAAATATATTAGCATTATTAATATTTCTTATCATCATAATTATCATCCTTGTATGAATATGCAAACTGAGGGAAAGAGAGATAAAGCATACAGTTAAACTTCACACAGCTCGAAAGAGATGGAGGCATTCTGGCTCTAGACTTAATATACTAATCAACAATCTTTGCATCTCTCCACTTAAAATATGAAAATTCCAGATTATCATTATGGGGGAATAAGAGATATTAGTGGAGGGATAAATATGATCAAAACACATTGTAAATGTTCTCCAAGAGGCTGATTGTTGTCAGTCACCATGTCCCCAAACCCTCACAATCTTGAAAGAAAACCTCAGGTTCATGGCTGCAAGGGTAGGTAGTCAAGTTAGTTTGCTAAAAAACAGGTGCCAGATCATATGGCAGATCTATTTTTAGATTTTTAAGAAGCCTCCAATTTTTTTTCCAGCATAGTTGCAACAGCTCGCTTTCCCACCAGCAGTGTATGAGGATTCATTTTTCCCCACATCCTCCTCAACACATGTTGTTGGTGGTGTTTTGATGATGGCTATTCTAACAGGGGTAAGGTGGAACCTTAGTGTGGTTTTGATTTGCATTTCCTATATGGCTAGATATACCCGAAGGATTGCAACACAGTTCACTCCAAAGGCACCTGCACACCCATGTTTATTGCAGCACTATTCACAATAGCCAAGTTATGGAAACAATCAAGATGCCCCACTACTGACAAATGGATCAAGAAAATGTGGTACTTGTACACAATGGAATTTTACTCAGCCATGAACAAGAATGAAATCTTATCATTTGCAAGTAAATGGATGGAGCTGGAGAACATCATTCTGAGCGAGGTTAGCCAGACTGAGAAGACCAAAAATCATATGTTCTCCCTCACCTGTGGTCTTTAGATCTAGGGTAAATACAGCAGTGTTGTAGGACTCGGGTTACATGACAAGGGGAGAACACATATGGGAGGTATGGGGTTAGATAGAAAACCCAAACCATGAAAACATTTGATGTCCCAACTCCAGAGGAATTAATACAGAAACCTTAAAGCGACAGAGGTTAACATGGGAAGGGGTTCAGGAACCAGTGTAAAGATCAGTTAGAGATGAATCAACCTTGGTTATAACACATTTGTACATGAAAGCAATGATAGGAATATTTCTGTATAGCTATCCTTAAATCAACTAGCAAAAATGCTTTGCCTTTCTTATTATTGCTTATTTCTACTCTTCAATGGAACTGGAGAAAAGTGCAGAACAGGTTCTTCCTAGAAGTGAGGATGGGGGGGGCAGGGGGTGGAAATGACCCAAACAATGTATGCACATGTGAATAAGTGAATAATAATAAAAAAAACAGGTGTCAGTATAAGGACAGACTGTAGTTTGAGATACCACTCTGTAAATAAGCCAAATAAGTACAAATCTACAGCAGGAACATGGTTGCTGACAGGTGCCTGCTCCATTCCCCACCACTGCTATCATCTGAGCTTTGTTGTGTTTTTTTCTCCTTCCCTTGACTGTGCCTGAGTTGTCTCCAATAATGAGGACTACCTGGTATGCTAAACATTGACACTCAGGGCTAAGACCTTTGCTTGAACCACTGGACAATTGCTGACTATGGGCCAGAATTTCCTTCAGTGTCAGTCCACTTAGATTTTTTTGTATCTTCTTTTGAGTTCACTTAGTTTCTTGGCCTTCTCATTGAATTCCTTTATCTATATAGTTTAAGAAAGCTATAAATCATTGCAGAAAGAAATTGAAGAAGAAACCAGAAGAAGGAAAGATCTCTAAGCTCATGGACCAGCAGAATTAATGTCATGAAAATGGCACAACTTTCTATATGTTCAATGCAATCCCCATCAAAATTTCAATGACATTTCTCATGTGATAGAATCCTAAAGTTCATATGCAATCACAAAAGTTCTCAAATAGCCAAATCAATACCGAGAAAAAAAGCAACAATGTTATTATACCTGACTTCAAACTATACCATTGAGCCACAGAAATGAAAACAGCATGATATGGGTATAAAAACATACCAGTGGAACAGCATAGAAGAACTAGACCTAAATCCATGTAGCTACAGTCACTTGATTTTTGACAAAGGAGCTCAAAACTTATGTTGGGGAAAAGATAGCCTCTTCAACAAATGGTGCTGGGAAAACTGAATATCTGTATGTAGAAGACTAAAACTATTTCTTTGTCTTTCATCCTTCACTATTAGTATCAATTCAAAGTGGACCATAGGTCTTACTGTAAGACATGAAATTTTGAAACTACCACAGGATAGGATAGGGAAAACACTGGACCATATAAGCATAGGTAATAGCTTCCTAAATAGACTCCATAGCTCAGCAATTAAGATAGGGGATCAACAAATGGGATTACATGAAAGAGAGCAAGATGGTGGCTAGAGGTAGGAAGCAGAAAGCAGCCCTCCTATAGTGAAATCTTGGAGAGATGCTGGAGACACACTTTGCAGGCATAATCACTGAGAAAAGGCATAACTTTGACCCCTCCACATCTCCAGCCGGTGCAGAGAATCTCCACTTCACGTTAAACGGAGAAATGAGGAGGGCCCCCAGGGCCGCCAGTGGCCGGTGCCCATACGGCTTGGGAAGACACGGACCAGGTGAGCTTCACAATACCGCAGTACCCCCACAGACAAGCCTGGGCCAGAGCAGCATAGCACCCTGGACAGACTGACCTCCACCCGGGAAAAAAGAGAAACTGAGTAATAAGCAAAAAGAACAGTTAAGACACGCTGGAAAGAGGGTGGGGCGCCCTGAGTGCTGAAGACTGGGGGAAGGGAATCCTTCCCGGGACTGTAAATAAACAAGCCGGGCGGGCCAGAGAGGCTCTGACGGGAGCGGGGCGCGCACCCAGCAACCAGGAGCGTGAAAGCTTGTGAGAGTGGCTGAGGGAGGAAAACTCCACAGGAGAGAAGGGAAGACCCACTTCCCATGTGAACTGTAAATAAACATGGTGGCCGGCAGGAGCAGCAGCACCGCCCAGTAAATAGGAGCAGGAAAGCTTCTGAAAGTGACAATGGGAGGAAAACTTCAGAGGAGAGAGGGGAAGACCCACCTCCCACATGAACTGTAAATAAACACGCAGGCCTGACAATGCGGGGGCAGTGTCACCTTTCCCAGTGCTTGGAAAGGGGAAAGCCTGTAGCAGAGGCTCCTGCACAGGAGAACTCTGAGCAAACAAAGCCTGTGGGACCAGGTGAGTGCTAGCTCACCCCAGAGATCTGCATAAATAACGCCGCCAGCTACAGGCTGAGAGCAGTAGGCAGGCAAGACACAGTTGCAGATACCACTCTCAGAACTGTCTCCAGAAGCTTTTTTTTCTTTTTCTCCCTACCTTTGATGAGAGAACAACCGAATTACACCTGCAAGCTGAAAAACTTACTGAAACTTTATTGCATTTGAACTTGGGACACTTGGTGGGCTTTTTGTGTGTGTGTGTGTGTGTGTGTGTATGTGTGTGTGTGTGTGTGAGAGAGAGAGAGAGAGTGTAGTTTTGTTCTACTTTATGCATCCCCTTTGATGAGACAACTACAGAACAACATCTGAGGCACCAACTCCAGGACTGGAGATTGAGATGGACACCCAAATTATTAAGACTGAAACTGCATTGCATATAAACTTGGAAGTTTTTTGGTTTTTTTTTTTAATTTTCTATTTTCCATTTTATTTTAATTCATCTTTACATATAGGTATTTCTTTCATTTACTTATTTTTTATTTTTTTATCTTTGATTTTCAATCCTCTCTCTGTCTCTCTAATGTCTGTTCAGCTTACTGTCGATTAGTACACTAACACTCCCTGTTTATACCTTTGAAACTCTCTTGTCTGATACCTCATTCTGCTTCTCCCTCTTGTCTGTATATTTGTTTTCCCCTTTTCTTTAACTTCTTGCTTTCCATCTCAGCTCACTCTTCCATTCTAAATATTACCATTGTTATTATTACAAGCTAGAAAATACTTAATTGCACACAGTACAGGGACAGTAACAACACCAAGGACAATGACGGGAAGACAGAAAAAACAGGGAAACCAGTTTCCCCACAGCAAAAAATTAGTACAGGAACCAGACTGGAATGAAGAGAACAGAAACTCAGATCCAGACTCCAACAAAATGAAGATAAACTATGCCAAAGGACCCAATGAAGCCCACAAGAATAATTTAAAAGAAGACATACTACAAGTACTCAATGAGAATTTTATAGAGATGATACTGGATAGGGTCAACCAAAATGTATAGGAGACACTCAAGAAATTCCAAGACAATGAAAATAGAGAATTTGAAAAAGCAAAAGAAGAAATAAAGGAAACTATAGAAGCACTGTATAAACACCAAAGTGACAGAGAGAACACAATGAATAAACGGATAAATGAACTCAGGACAAAATAGACAACATTAAAGAAGAAAACTGCCAGGATATGGAAAATCACAGAAAAAAGAACGAAACAGAACTGCAAAACAAAACGGAAGGCCAATCCAGCAGAATAGAACAAACAGAAGACAGAATCTCAGAACTTGAAGATGAAATGGTAATTAAAGGAAAAACCGAAGAACTATTAATTAAACAACTCAAGACCTGTGAAAAGAAAATGCAAGAACTCACTGACTCCATCAAAAGACCAAACTTGAGAATCATGGGCATCGAAGAAGGAGAAGAGGTGCAAGCAAAAGGAATGCATAATATATTCAACAAAATAATAACGGAAAATTTCCCAAATCTAGAGAAAGATATTCCCATACAAATGCAAGAGGCCTCCAGGACACCAAACAGACCAGATCAAAATAGAACTACTCCATGACATATCATCATTAAAACAACAAGTTCAGAAACTAAGGAAAGAATATTGAAGGCTGTAAGAGAGAAAAAACAAGTAACATACAAAGGTAAGCCCATCAAA
This sequence comes from Castor canadensis, assembly GCF_047511655.1. Classification (NCBI taxonomy): domain Eukaryota; kingdom Metazoa; phylum Chordata; class Mammalia; order Rodentia; family Castoridae; genus Castor; species Castor canadensis. The sequence continues at coordinate 30,698,592 of NC_133398.1, read as the reverse complement.
ATCACATCAGACTTCTCAACAGAAACATTAAAAGCAAGAACAGCGTGGGGTGAGATCTTCTGTGCATTTAATGAAAATAACTTCAACCTCAGGATACTCTACCCAGCAAAGCTACCATTCAAAATAGATGGAGCACTAAAAGTCTTCCATGATAAGCAGAAACTAAAACAATATGTGACCACAAAGCCACCATTACAAAAGATTCTGCAAGGGATCCTGCACACAGAAAGTGACACCCAACTTAACCATGAAAAAGCAGGCAGCACCAAACCACAGGATAAGAAAAAGCAAGACAGTAGAGAGTAACATCAAGTTAGGTACACACAATCAAACCTTCAAACAACTAAGACAAGTAAATGGCAGGAATCACCACATACCTATCAGTACTAACGCTTAATGTTAATGGACTTAATTCACCCATCAAAAGGTACCATTTGATGAAATGGATTACAAAGGAAGATGCAACAATTTGTTGCTTACAGGAGATTCATCTCACCGACAGAAATAAGCATATGCTTAGGATGAAAGGCTGGAAGAAGATTTACCAAGCCAATGGCCCCTGAAAACAGGCAGGAGTAGCAATACTTATCTCTGACAAAGTAGACTTCAAACCTACATTGATCAAACAAAGTAAAGAAGGACATTCCATACTAATAAAAGGGGAAACAGACCAAAAGGAAATAATAATCATCAATCTGTACGTACCCAATATCAACGCACCCAATTTCATCAAACATACCCTGAAAGACCTAAAAGCATATATAAACGCCAACATAGTGGTTGTGGGAGACTTTAACATCCCATTATCATCAACAGATAGGTCATCCAAACAAAAACTCAATAAAGAAATCCAAGATCTAAAATATGCAATAGATCAAGTGGACCTAGTAGATGTCTACAGAACATTTTATCCAACCTCTACACAATATACATTCTTCTCAGCAGCCCATGGAACCTTCTCCAAAATAGATCATATCCTAGGGCACAAAGCAAGCCTCAGCAAATATAAGAAAATAGAAATAATACCGTGCATACTATCTGACCACAATGCAGTAAAAGTAGAACTCAACAACAAAAGTAAAGACAAAAAACATGCAAACAGCTGGAAACTAAATAACTCATTACTTAATGAAGAATGGATCATCGATGCAATAAAAGAGGAAATTAAAAAGTTCCTGGAAGTCAATGAAAATGAAAACACAACCTACCAGAACCTATGGTACACAGCTAAGGCAGTCTTGAGAGGAAAGTTTATAGCCATGAGTGCATATATTAAAAAGATTGAAAGATCCCAAATCAATGACCTAATGATACATCTCAAACTCCTAAAAAACAAGAACAAGCAAATCCTAAAACAAATAGAAGGGAGAAATAATAAAAATAAGAGCTGAAATCAATGAAATAGAAACCAAAAAAACCATACAAAGAATTAATGAAACAAAAAGCTGGTTCTTTGAAAAAATAAACAAGATCGATAGACCCCTGGCAAACCTGACTAAAATGAGGAGAGAAAAAACCCAAATTAGTAGAATTAGGAATGCAAAAGGGGAGATAACAACAAACACCACGGAAGTCCAGGAAATCATCAGAGACTACTTTGAGAACCTATATTCAAATAAATTTGAAAATCTAAACGAAATGTTATCATTTGCTGGTAAATGGATGGAATTGGAGAACATCATTCTGAGTGAGGTTAGCCTGGCCCAAAAGACCAAAAATTGTATGTTCTCCCTCATATGTGGACATTAGATCAAGGGCAAACACAACAAGGGGATTGGACTATGAGCACATGATAAAAGCGGGAGCACACAAGGAAGGGGTGAGGATAGGTAAGACACCTAAAAAACTAGCTAGCATTTGTTGCCCTTAACGCAGAGAAACTAAAGCAGGTACCTTAAAGCAACTGAGGCCAATAGGAAAAGGGGAACAGGTACTAGAGAAAATGTTAGATCAAAAAGAATTAACCTAGAAGGTAACACCCACGCACAGGAAATCAATGTGAGTCAATGCCCTGTATAGCTATCCTTATCTCAACCAGCAAAACCCCTTGTTCCTTCCTATTATTGCTTATACTCTCTCTACAACAAAATTAGAAATAAGGGCAAAATAGTTTCTGCTGGGTATTGAGGTGGGGGGAGAGGGAAGGGGGAAGTGGGTGGTAAGGGAGGGGGTGGGGGCAGGGTGGAGAAATGAACCAAGCCTTGTATGCACATATGAATAATAAAAGAAAAAAAAATTCCAGACAAAAATAAATAATTCAACTACTCAGAAAAAAAATATGGGATTACATGAAACTAAAAAGCTTCACAGCAAATGAAATTATCACCAGACTGAAGAGATAACTCATAGAATGGAAGAAAATATTTACCAACTATACATCTGACAAGGGACTAATAATCAGAATTTACAGAGCTCAAAAATCTAAACTCTGAAAAGAATCAAAGACCCAAAGAAGAAATGTGTGAATGAACTGAACAGAAACTTTTCAAATGGAGAATTAAAAATAGCAAATAAAAACAGAAAGAAAGGCTCAGTATCTTTGGCCATAAATGAAATGCAAATCAAAACCACATTAAGAGTTCATCTCACTCCAATAAGAATGGGTATTATCAAGAACACAAATAAGAAATTATGTTGGGGATGCAGAGAAAAAAAAAGAACCCTTATATACTGTTGGTGGGAATGTAAACTTACGCAACTACTATGGAAAGTAGTATGGAGGTTCCACAGAAACTAAAAAGAGAGCTATCATAAGATCCAGCGATACCACTTCTGGGCAAATATCCAGAGGAATATAAGTCAGGATACTATAAAGACACTTATATCCCCATGTTCATTGCAGCACTATTCAAAATAGCCAAGTCATGGAAACATCCCAGATGTTCTACAACTGATGAATGGATTAAGGAAATGTGATACACAAACACACACACACATACACACACACATACACACACACACAATGGGATATTGTTCAGCCACATAAAAGAATGAATGTATGTCATTTGAAAGTAAACTGGAGATTATCATGTTAGTGAAGAAGTAAACCATGTTCAAGACAAAGTTACATATTTTCTCTCATATGTGGAAGACTTAAAAGAAGATATATCAAAAAAATGAATATACAATTACAAATATACAAATATATATATTTATAGAACATGCTTCCAATAATGGCACCATTTGAGAAGTCAGGGGGAAGAAAACAGAACAATAGAGAGTGAACAATATTGAAATACATTGCATTGTGTAGGAGGAAGGCACAAGGAAAAGCAGTGAAAGCTGTTGAGTAATAGGTGCTAAGGGAGAAAGGGTAAGGAAGAGTAATAGAAAGGATTGGACTGATTGAAGTACAATATACTCACAGGTGTAATACCTTGGCAAAACCCCTTTAAATAATGAACTTAAACAATGAAGGATAGGAATGTAAAACTAGCCATTAGGAGGATGGTACTAGTGGAAAAGGGAGAGTGAATGGAGAGAGCAAAGGAGGGTGAAGATGAATGACATATTTTACATATGTGTACGAAGATAGAACATTGAAACTTGTCAAAATTATCTTAAGTAGGGGCAGGGGAGTGTGGGAGAATGATGGTGGCAATTTACCTAAGCAAGGCTAATAAAAATGTTTAAAAAATACATTGTAAGTATGCATGGAAATGTAATAATGTGCCCCCTTAACTATGTACAATTAATATATACTAACAAAAAATTAAACTTTAATAAAATAAGATATGTCATCAGTCTTTTTTCTCCTCTCTTTGTGTTCTATTTTCTTTATGGCAGAGATCTGGAGTGTGTTGAGTGAGTAGTCTAGTTAAAAGAATCTTGATATCTTTTTGCTCTATGACAAACAGTGTTATCCCAGGAGTAAACAAAATGAAATCCCAAGCCCTGAAGCCAGAGTAATGGTTTTCAGAACTTTTATAAAGCAAGCTCATCTCCCGTGCATATTTTTATAGATTGCTATAGTTTAGAAACAATAATCCCGAAAATATCTACATTCGATTAAAAAGCAACACCGGAAAGGTTCCCAAGGATATGGGAATAATGAATCTGCCTGCAGCGGTCTTATTCTGTGATTTGTGTCTTGTTTTCTGAGTCCTCTGCTGTTAGGTGTCAGCAAGACTCATGTGTCATCCATGATCTGAAGCAAGTTACTCCCTAGAGTGAGATTTAAGATATTTTTAATCACAATGTGTTCTTCTCATTCACCCATACTCTAAAGAGATTTCCTTTCAGCTGTCGTCTAATATATTTTTCTAATTATATGCAGTGATTTAAAAAAGAAATAGAGAAAACTGTGCAATGAGTTCTAATTAAAAACATCTTGAAAAATGTACAGAGAAAGGAAAGTGGTCCAAATCTTTCTGCTAGACTCTGGGACTCTGACACTTGCTGAGATTGTTTTCTGTATTAATAAAAATACTACCTTTGGGGAGCTGGTCTTAAGACCTCATATTGCTTTTTTTATTAAAATGTAAAGAAGAAGCAGGGACAAGCAATCTTAAAAAAGTAATTTTATCAAAAAATTGTCATTATCTAAAGTAGGTGTAGCAACTCTCATCTCATTCCTATTTAAAATATGAAGAACATAAATCACTGCTTTATATATAAAACTCATGAGTCCTGGGGATAACATAAAGGTTTCATATGTCTGGATATTAATAATATAAAGCATAAATTCCCAGGCAATACAGTTTTTACCTCAACTATACCAACATGTTAATAGCAGAGTTTTGAGTGCTGTTAGGAGACTGATAAAGAAATTATGAGATAATAAATATGAGGTTATATCCATGGTCTCTTCTTCTAGCCAATCCATCTGAATGAGGAATTACAAACTATGCTTCCCTCTATGGAAGGAGGAAGAATTCAGAAAGTACCACTGATACCTAGCTTGGAGTTCAGCTGTTTGTTGCTAGTAATCATTCTTGATAATGAGTTATTTATGTGACATACATTAGTTCTTAGACCAGGAGTATAAGCTCTTTACAAAATATACACATTATCAAATGGACACTATTGCAGGACTCAAAGTACAGTTTAAACTGGAATTAATTTTTTAAAATCTGCTTTTCTTTCAGATATGGAGATTTTCAGAAGTTATGGCAGACTACTTATTTATTGAATGCTGCAGATTAGACATTACAAACTCTCACAGACTCTATAGATGGTAACAAAGCACATAAATCAAAGGGGTTATTTTATCTCATACTATGGTTAAAATAGTAGTTTAAGGAAAATGGCCTCAGCTCCCAAGGCACAGTCTCACAGGTGCCTGATGCTGCTTGGTTCCCAAGCTCTACCTTCATTTTTCTTCTCCCTGATTCATTTTCTGGTTTTTCTCTCTTACTTATTCAGTCTAATGCACCATATAAGCTGGCTTCTCATGTGCAGTTGTCACTAAATTAGGACTTTGAGAAAAATGCAGGACACACAGTTAAATTTAAAAACAGAAAGCAATGGATGGTCAGCATAAATATATACCAAATATTGTAATTATTTAATTATTATCAGAAATTCAAATTTAAATGAGTACTATATATACTAACCCTTGGTTAGGTAGCTTTTCTTTTATGTTCTAAGCATTAGCCCTTAACTCATCTTTCTGCAGGTACCAAATGGCTCTTATTTAATCTCTGAATTGATTTCTAAATTTATAACTTGATTCACTTATTGATCAGTTAGTTTTGGTTCCTTATCCAAATCTATAAAATCTTCTAGGTATTTGGGCTGCTTTTTAACTTCAGTATTGCCAATTTTCCTATTCCTCATGTAATCAAAATTCTTTTTTTTGAACTCACTGAGTTAATCAAAGATCTCATCTGCAGCATATTTGTGCACTCAGTAGGTGTAGGTAGATGATGTTAAACATTCATCAAGAGCCCCACAAAATAGATATACTGTCTTCTTCCCTATGCCTAACATGACAGGATATTTTCACTTCTGGATGCATTTTCTTCTTTCACTTTTAAATGCATTCTGTGCATTTTCATTTTTAATGTCACTCCAGATATGCACTCCAATACACAAAATGACCTCTGGAATGTGTTTCTTCTACAATATTCTGATTCCCTCATGTCTTTATCACTAAAACATATTAAAAATTCATCTGACTAAAGATATGTATGCAGGCACTGTTTTAGCAGTATATAAAAGAAAGAAAAAAATTCTATGATATGAGGTACAAAGAGTCAAAAGAACTTGGGAGAAATAAATGTGGACAGCTGAATCCAAAGAAATGGTTATTATATTTCATAGGGCTCTGTGGCATCAACTCTGTCTTGACCTCACATGTTTCTCTAAGCCCTTCCAAATTTTATTTTTTGGTACACATTACTAGACTAAATGTTTTTCACATTGTTCCATAAGGTTCTCCCTGCTTCACACCAAATATGTGACCTTACAGGGCACAGGGAGAACCTGAAAAATTTTTCTTCAATTTCGTGAAAGTGCTTATCACCAGAAATGTTTCTGATCACAATAAAAAACTCACTTTTTAGAAATACAAAAAGTTTAACTCTAAATGTCATTTACCATTTTCTCATTGAGAACATGAAGTGTGGCTTTATTGGTGATTAGTAACTTTTAGGACTAGGATAAAAATATTGTATAAAAATGTTATAACCTATAATTCAAGGACTAATTTGAAACTCATATGAAAAAATAATATCTGGCAATACTGAATTCACAGGTGATATTTACCTAAGATTTTTCTAAGGAAACCTCATTGAAGAAGAGACCAGGAGGATTAGCTAAATTTTTCCCTTTCTTTTAAGGGAAAATATATATGAATCACGTATTTTACTTGTTCTCCAAATCAAGAAAGTGATCAATTATAATAGTTATTTTGTCATAAGTTCTGTTTTTAAATCTTCTTACTCTGAGACATAGACCTTTGTTTGTGTTCTCATATTAATTCTTTTTATTTTCTGAATTTCCTAAATTTCTAAGATTATTTTGTTATTGGAAGGAACAAAATCAGTGCACGTGGAGCTACAGATTTTTATCCCCAGATAGACCAGTGACTCCATCTAAGTAAACATTAAGAAGTTAAATGGTAGAGTGACAAACTTTATCTTCTGCATCAGAAAAGTAACTTTCTTTTTCTTTAACATTCTCTGACAAATCATTTTAAAGGTTTGAGTCTTCATAATACTTAACTTTTACCATTAACAAAATGAGAAAAATAAATCTAATATTCACATTTATATTTTGGAAGGAATCATTCATATTTATATAATACTACTACTTATAATTAATTGGTTAAATGTTTAACAAGTGCTTGTCTCAAATTATGAATCATTAGCCTTACATCCTAATACAAAATATTAAATGCCAATAAAGAAGGAAAGGAATAGGCTGGGTTTGGCATGGGCAAAAATAAGTACACAGAACTATATAAGTATGTATGGAATAGATATAGTAACTATTGTCTTTCATTTAGTATGTGCCAAAATAGACATACAATATTTTTATTTATTTAATGAATATTTATTTAACTTCTGTTATATGCAATTTATGGTGTACCTTCCAAAAATTACAGGGATGTAATCACTAACATCCTTGGCATTACTTCATTCCAGCGCATTGGAGCCAGTTATGCACACTTTCCATTTCTGTTTTCAGTCCTGTCAAATTGAGAGATTAAAATCTATCATCGTGGGAGTAATTTGTGGAATTGATTTCTTTTTTCTGAGAACAAGTTATACACTTACTAAGATGCCATTGAGTACAATAGTCATTAGTCAATGTCTATACTACTCTAAGATGACATATATTTTCAAAGTTTCACTTCTTTGTTTCTATATGAAATAGTTTTCACAGTTTAGATCTTAACAGTGTTAATGGTAACGTCATGTAACAAAGATTTTGTACCTTTTCTTTTTTTGTTGTTGCTTATTTATTTACATATGCATACATTGTTTGGGTCATTTCTCCACCCTGCCTCCCTCCCCCACTCTTCCCCTCCTCCCCTCCTCAGTTTCAGGCAGGTCCGTTCTGCCCTTATCATAGATTTTGTTGAAGAAAGGACATATGCATAATAAGAAAGACAAAGCGTTTTTGCTAGTTAAGGATAGCTATACAGAAGGATTCCTGCTATTGCTTTCATGTACCCATGTGTTACGATCCATGTTGATTTAACTCTTAACTGATCTTTACCTTGGTTCCTGATCCCCAGCTCATGATAACCTGTCATTTTAAGGTTTCTGAAGTAGATCCTCTGGAGTGAGGACATCAAACACTTTCATGTTATGGGTTTTCTACCTATTCCTATATCTCCTGTGCGTGCTCTCCCCTTGTCATGTGATCCAAGTCCAACAGCATTGCTGCATTTGCCCTAGATCTAAAGTCCGCATATGAGGGAGAACATACAATTTTTGGTCTTCTGGGCCTGACTGACCTCGCTTAGAATGATGTTCTCCAGTTCCATCCATTTACCTGCAAATTCCATTGTGTATAAATACCACATTTTCTTGATCCATTCATCAGTAGTGGGGCATTTTGGTTGTTTCCATAACTTGTCTATTGTGAATAGCGCTGCAATAAACATAGGTGTGCAGGTACCTCTGGAGTAACCTGTGTTGCATTTCTTTGGGTATATCCCCAGGAGTGGGATTGCTGGATCATATGGCAGGTCTATGTTTAGATTTTTAAGAAGTCTCCAAATTTTTTTCCAGAGTGGTTGCACCAGCTTGCATTCCCACCAGCAGTGGATTAGCGTTCTTTTTTTTCCACATGCTCTCCAGCACTTGTTGTTGGTGGTGTTTTGGATGATGGCTAGTCTAACAGGTGAGGTGAGATTTTGTACCTTTTCAAGATAACCATGTTAAATAAGGTTGCATTTTCCAAGATTTGTATTTGTATCACAGAAGAAAATAAATTCCTATGAAAGCAAATGAAACAAAAACTTGGGTGATGATAATTTGAGACAAAATTGGGCTCACGATAACTCTAAAACAAACTTGAATGAATTTCACTTTTCTCCTTTATATTCTTACTGATAAATCAGGAACAGCAATGCTTGCATATGATTTAATGTGTTTTAGGGCACTTTTAATTATCAATGAAAAATATTGAAAACATCAAAATTGAGGATACTTAAAGTTTGAATCATTCATGTAATCAAATGTTACAGTAAATAATAGAAAAATAAGTTCCCAAAATATTTTTTTTACCCTCTGTCAGTTCATCTGCATGGTAGAAACATGGAACATTTTAGAAATAAAATGAGTACTTCCTATGGTTACTGTGTTCACTGCAGTATGACCTGAATTTCCAGCTTCTATTGGAATCTCTAATTTGGCATTTCCAAATGCTCTTCTCCCTTCTAACACATGGTATGGTTCAATACTTTTGTTTGATTGCAGAATGTTCCCTTCCCCATCCTTGGCTAGACCATTGGTCATTGTTACTCATCTTGACACAAGACTTGGATCTATGAAAATTGTCTGAAGAAATATCTTACTAAAGAAACATTAGATCATTTTAGATACAGTTACTAACACAGTTAGCAGGAAGAACAAACACAATAAAGTCCTTTTGTACTTTGTTCACATACAGTTCAAAGCACATGCATGCCTTCCACAATTACAAAGTTCATTATTTCTTAATTAACGATGACATAAAGCATATATTTTCATTTTTTCTCTGTCTCTTTATGGGGACTTTCAGCTGTATCAAATTCCATAGTGCTCATTAACAGGTCCTTATACCAAGTAAGTTTTATGTTTTCATATAATTATACCACTTGCTAAGGAAAAATATATTTGGCTAATCTTATTTTAATATTTTTTTAAAAGAAACCTATTAATCTCAATAAAAATTTAAATTTGAGTGTTTTTTAAAAATTATTCTTTAACTTAAAATATGTATTGCAAAATAGGTATTATAAATTTTTTCCCTGATCGGCTATGCAGAAGTATTATTTTTAAATACTGTAATTTTAATGTGCAAAAAGACAAAAAGCAAATTGCTATCCAAAATAGATTAAAATCTGTGTAACACTGTATCTGGAAAGTGACTTTAACACATACTAATGTTTTTCTTAATTTTTATTCATCTATACACTAGGGTATTTAAATTATATTTTATATATTTGTTGTAAGGATTCAGAAATATAATAATCTATATTTTAAATAGTGACTGGAAAGAAATAAAAAAATACTTCAGGAGTCAATACAACTGTTTTGTTTCTTCTCTCTTTTCATTCTTCCTTCTTCCTTTGTCTTTTTTTCTTTTCTTTTTCCACACATCCCCTTTCACTTTATCTTTTCTTCCCATGGCACCTCTGCATTTAAATGTTGATTTTCTTTTCTTTCATCACCTATTTCTTTTCCTTTCTTTTCTACTTCATCACATCACTTCCACTACCAAATGCTCATATTTCCTCTTCCCTCATTTTGTCTTTTTTTTTCTCCTGTCTGTATCCCCTTCTCCTATTTTCTACACCCCACAGCCTTACTCTTCCTTTGTTACCTTCCACTTCTGTAGAATCTTTATGAAGTGATATATGTAACAAGAGATATAAATTTCTATTGCTTCCAGAAGATATTGGCACAGTCAGCATGAGTTTAGGATTCATAAATCTAATCAAGGGTGCTTTGGATTATACACAAATTTAGATGAAATTAGATAAAACTTTTTCCAATTTAATAGCCTTGAATTCTAGCATCACTTTAGATCATAAAGTTCAAGAAAAAAAATCTTAAGTAAGTTATATTTGAGGTTTACAGCATAATGCTATTGGGGTATGTGAAGATAATAAAGTTAGTATTGTAAAGCAGGTTCGTTTTAGGGAAAAATTCTCCGTATTTACTTTCAGCTATCTTTTCTTCTATAATTGCTAATTTTTTCTGAGTAGTCTTCAATTTTATAAACCCACAATATTTTGTGTAATTAGGACACTCAAAGTTTATAACAGTCAGTTGAGCAAGTCCATTTGTAAATATAAATCTGTTTACATGAAATATAGGTCCCATTAGTGTTACCTAAGAATATTATAAAGGAAAACAATCACATATTTTAATATACCTAAAAAATGAAGGAATTATCAAATTTCACCTTCAGAGAAATGAAAGGCTGATCAGAGAATAGGTTTTGTTGCCTTAGGCTTCCTTGGGAAAGGCTTATTTTATCCGGAAGCCACTTATTTTAATTCCAGATTCAGGAAGGCACACTGCCTCTCATCGTGTGTCTATTGATGAGTTCATCATATCCATCTAAATTCAATTTCTATTCTCTGAGCTTACAGATAATGAAGACAAATAGGTTTTATATGGTGAACTCTATCACTGCTTGCAGAAGAATTTTAAAAATCTACCACCCATTGCCTAGATTCTTTATTTAAAATGTACACAAACTTCTTAATCCATTAATTTGTGCAAGTAAGAAGAAAACAAGAAGTCTTTGGACTTTAATATAAACAAATTTGTGAAACTTTCACATTTACATGTACTTTTGGGATTAATTATAGCTTAAACCCTTTCTTCAGAATTCTAGGTTAGATTATTTTCTATGTAGTCATTTTGAAAAAGACAAGCAAATAATAACTTGTATGCATTATTTTTGCACATGGCAATTAGAAAGTTTGTGAGATATCATTGGAAATTGATCGTGTTTACCAATTTGTTCTTTAGTCTGGATATTTGTTTTCATTTTCAAGCTTCTAAGGTTATCCAAAAATAGAATGTTAGTGCAATTTTAGACTTACTGTAGGTTAATTTCTTAACATATCTCATAAATATTCTCTTGAATTATCTCCAAGGCATATGAAGATAATTTTTGCCAGCTTCCAAGTTGAACTAAGCAACCCTCTCAACAAACCTGCCTCATCTCATCTTCCTTGTCGTTGCTACTTGTGACTTTTCTAACAAGTGCTTCATGATCCACTTGAACAACCTTGGTTATAAACCAATTCTCTGATACTTATACTTATCATATAAGTATGAGCCTCGTCCTCACCAATAATTAATGCATTGAAGTCCTAATATGCAATACCTATAAATGAGATTTTGCTTGGAAATAGGGTCTTTAAAGAGATAATTAAGTTAACATGTGGTCATAAGGGTGAGACTTTATCCATTAAGACTAGGGCTCTTCAGTAGTGTCCTTTGACAATAATATATGATTTGTTATAGTAATAAAAGACCTACTGTTTCCAAATTCCTTTTATTATTTAAAAAGAAGAAGAAACACCAAAGTGAATGCCCTGTGTGGGTAGAGTGAGAAGCCTTTGCTAGTCAAGTACAAAGACCTCTCAGAAACCAACTCTGCCAGCAACTTGACCTTTGACTCCTGGCTTCCCAAATTTTTTGAAATGTATTTCTGATGCTCAAGCCACCGAGTCTGTGGTACTGGGTTATGCCAGCTTTGGTCACTTAATACACTGACAAATTTTGACTTTGAATCAGGAATTCTATAATTGCTTATTCCCACACTCTCTTCCTTTTTTCTATACTCACTCCAGGCTCATGCTGTGAATACTGTGTCTCAGAATTACTATCTAAAATGCTTGATAAGTTATACTATTGCTTTAAGCCATTAATTAGTTCAAATAATGGGCAAAGAAGGTTGTGTTCTTTGACTCCATTTTTAAGTCAGGTTAACATGTGCCTTTCCTTATAATTCACTGCAGATCAGTGTCACAATAGTCTGTGTGTCAAGCTTCATGTTAGATATCAGACTTGTAAGGAAAACATTCAGGGGAGACAATTATATAAATAGCAAAATTGAGTACAATTCAGAAACACTAGAGGCACATAGTCATATGTTATCAGGGATTATGGAAAGGGGGAATCTATACCAAAGTAGGATAACATCTAGATCAAGTATGCATGAGTTTTTCCAGGTGAAAAATGGGCCATTCTAAGGGATGGAAAAACAAAAATTTCCTTATTTTTAATCCTTCTACTTGGCTAGGGTCTTGCTTATTTTCTCTGAATTTGTAGAAGGGCTTTGATACACAGGCTTCTCATATGGTTGAATTTTCAAGAGTAATCTTTTGGTCTACAAGTGAAATAATTTTCTTGCATGGGCATGGCTTGTTGCATATCATGTATACCGACAGTACTGGAAAATGCCCATGAACACTGGATTTTACTGCATCTTTTCCCTGTGAAAGGGATTCTGCTAAGATGAAGGTGCTGACATTTCCTACTTTTGTGTCTTCCAAATAAATTATACAAGCATAATGTAATCTTGATTGTATAAAAGAAACTTAGAATAGTGACTTTTATTTATTCCAATAAATAATGGAGCCAGAGCCTGAAGCCAGCATAGTTTCTTGTAAGTGACCCTTTTCCTACAACTGGTCTGTACTCCTCACTTTGTAAGTTATGTCATTTTCTCAGAAGGATCACATTTGAGGGTCTTTATTCCTAATTTTCTACTTTAATTATTTATTGGTCCAAAAGTAATCACAAAGTTACTCAATTTTAAGAACAATTAAAAGTGCTTAAGCAACTTGCAAGTCACTTGGAAAAAATGAAACAAAATAACCTAGGCTGTAAAATGGAAAAATGACTGGCAAATTGTGTAATATAAAGTAATCTATTTTTCCAACTCCAATCGACCTCATACATATTATTTTCTTCTGTATGACTTAAAGGTAAACTAGTCACTTAGAAAAACAGATCAATTATGTTTTTCTCTCTAGCCTCCTGAAACCCAGTCTTGTTGTCAGCAAGTCTATTCTGCTTTATCAAACAAACTTGGATGTTCAGAATCATCTCTGACTTGTCCTTCACATTTTTCCCTCTTAAATTTAGGGGATGTGCAATACAAGAGAATAAATTGCATTTCTCACAACATATAAAATCAACAAGTAGATGTTAAGAGTTCATGTGAAAAGTTGTAGCTTTTGGATAATATGTGACTTGTTACAGTTGACCAAAATAAAGCTAACATCTAACATTTCCAAACTCCTTTCAGTCTTTGTTCCGTTGCAACTTTATTTTGCTTTCTGGAGCTTGAACTCAAAGCCTTGCTCTTGCTAGGCCCGTGCTCCACTATTTGAGCCAGGCCCCCAGCTCTTTTCACTTTTTAATTCATTTTTCAGATAGGGTCTCATTAACCTGTCCAGGGCAAGCCTAAGGTCCCCTAATCTCTGCCTGCCTTGTAGCTGGGACCATAGGCATGAACCACCATGCTCAACCTATTCTTAGAGAAAGGATCTTGACATTTTTGTGTGTGGGGGTTGGCCTCAAACAGCGATTTCCCCCATCTCCGCCTCCAATGTAGCTGGAATTATAGGTATGTGCCACCATGCCTGGTCCACTGCAACTTTTATAGCCCCATTTCCCTTGCTTTTGTCTTCTCACTCTTGTGGTTGAGTTTCCTACCTCCTTTCTCTCCTGCCCTTGGCAATTAAATTTAATTCTGATATCTAGATGTCTAGTTATTTCACATGCAGCAAAAATTTAATCATGTCAATTCTTAAGTGAACTGAGTTCAGTTAATTTCTAGCTAGAGCTCAGGATGCATTCCATTGAGAATTGTAAAGTTACATGTGAACAAAGATGTGAAGGGCTGTTGGGTGTACACTAATAAATGGAATACCAGTTAACATTTTTTTAATTTAAGTCATTATTTAGTTCATAATAAATTTGTGCTTTGAGAATGTAACTTGATCTATATCTCAGAAGAAGAGTTGCCTGGTTTGAAAATTGTTGCACATCCTGTTCTAACCATTATCCCTTGGCATTGTCTATTGCCATAATATTGATGCTTATTTGCCTGGCTGCACAGCAGTGTAAGTAGGAGAAAATTATAAATGACTTTCCCTCATCCTGGGTCATATGAATTTCATTGATGCAAGTGGCAGCCTGACCACTGAGATATTTTTTAAAGTCCTCCTGGTGATCCAATGCTGAAAACTACTGCCTTAAAGTAATCCTCTTTTCTTATTCAAAAAATATATTCTTACATTCTTACAAAAGATTTACTTAGATAACTTTTCTTAAGGTAGCCATTCAAGGCATTAAACACATTTGCCTACACGTGCAACACATTTATTATTTACCTTATCTGTTTAATTGATTAATGCAGTGTAAGTTTCACTTCTCCTGAAAAAAGCAAGTGTTCATATACTTTCTCGGCCAGATTTTTTGAATTATCACCTTGGTACCATCATGAGCTATGCTGGCCAATGGAGTAGTCATTAACCTCATGTGTTATTGAGCCCTTGAAATATGATTAGTATTTGAGTTATATGTGGCTACATGCTGGATTCAGTGATCTCTTAACACCTTTTAACTGATAGTCTCAAACTACTAGCTGATCTGAGCTTGATATGGCTTCTGAATAGGCCAGTATCTGCTGGCAATCAGCAGCAGGTAGAGAAATCAAGCACTAACACATAATTCTTTAGGAAAATTGGTAATTTCTACTAAAACTTAAAGGCATAAATTCTTTTGGGTAACAATTTAATATTTAGTAATATATTTTGAGTGAGTCCTTTAAGTGGAAATGAAAGTAGATTTACAGTGGTGTAATTGGTATCCATTCATTCATCCATCCATTCATTATATATTATTGAGATTCTACAATTTATCAGGAACTATACAAGGCACAAGGAATAAAATAATAAGCAAAAATAGATCCAGCACACGACTTTATAGAGATTAAAGATTAGTGAATAAGAGAAAATCAAATATTCACACAGATGGTTAGATATAAACTATGATAGAATGATGAAAATAAATACAGGATGCTTTGAGAATGTGCTAGTGAAATGTTTTTATTAATGTATAATAATATGACTATTATTGAGTTAGTTACATACAGTTAGGCTAACATTTCAATGGTAAGTATATGGGGGTTAAGATGAAGGGGGAATAAAGCTAAACTAAAGAGATGAAACCCAGTCTATGAGATCAGAGAAACATCCCCTAAGGAGCTGAGATTTCATCAGAGATATGAGAGAATGAGAGACATTTAGGCAAGTGAAGAATTTTTCATACAAAAGGAGCTCTATGTTTAACGATAGGACCAAGATCATTTGGGAGAACAAAATAAGAACACTGTGGCTTAAAATAGCACCAAAGAAAAAGCCTTAAATATAATTAATAAGGAGCTTAATTATGCTTCTTTTATATTATGAAACCCTATAAAATGTAGATACATGACTAGATGCTAGATTGTCTAATGCTAAATGGATCAAGCTGAGAAATGTATTCTGGATTAATTTCTTGGGACTGGTACATTATGCACTCTACTGATACTTGTCTTTTCAGTTAACATGTGCATGATTTTTTTCATGCAATGCCTAGAATAATGTGTACTATATGGGAATACATCACAAATGAGTAATCTCAGAGGATAAATACGTGTAAGAAAACATGCCACATTTCATATACAGAGGTAAAACATGCAGTCTTTGAATGTACATATGACACAAGGCTGAGAGATTCAGGTTTGTTTTTAAACTGACTTGTATTATAATTCCTTAGAACCTGGAATATGCATAGTTAGCCATCCTGAAATAATATCAAAATAGCTCCAAGTCTTAACATTGTGTTAATTGTAAGAGTTTCAAAAATGTCTGAAAAGGTGTAGTACATACTTTATTGTGTGCCTATTTACCATTCAAAGAATGCTATGCTTATTCTAAGGTAGTTAATGATTATATATACATATATACTCATGATATATATATTCATGATATATACAAATATATTCATGATTTATATTTATATCATGCATAAATATTTAGCATGACTTTTATAAAGTGTTGTAACATGTGCAATGAATGAAATTCAATTTACATCGAATATATTTGCTAGGCTTTTGTTGCTCAACTGGTATCTCAATGCACTCACCACTTCAGAACACTCAGAAGAGACATCTGGGAATCTGTATGAATATTATTAGTGGAATCAGAGTGAAACCAGAAAACTTCCTGATTAAGTTGTTCTTCATGTAAAAAAAAAAAAAATCTAACTTGTAGTGAATGGTGTTAACCTTTTTCCTTAGCTAGTTTGACCCTGTAAGCAGCACATGGCAGGGAGGTTCCTCCTCAACAAACTGCACCAATGAGCCATTACTTTCCTAGCAACATTGTCTTTTATGTATTTATATCTGTTTCAGCATATGACAGCTCAAACGTGTATTACTAAGATTTACGGTTTGATAGGGTGTTGTCCAAGTTTCATTGCCTCATTAAGGCATTTTTTTTCTTTTTCTTTCCTACAGATAAAATAAATCAAAATCTTAGCACCATAAAACTTAATTGTACATCTTGCAATTGTGCATCATTATAAAAGAGTGCAATACATGAACAATGCTTTATGTATTTGAGTGGTTTATTTGCCTCTTCTGTAAGATAATACAAATGACAATCAGTTTAGAAACCCACACATGGCAGATTTTCATGGTTCTATTATATCAGTTTAGGTACTATATCTGAAACCTGATGAGCTTAGTAATAACTGTAGCAAGCAGGGTTATCAAAGGAGTGCCGATTTCAGCAGGAAAGAGAATCATTCACAACCAGCAATCTCTGTAGACTGCCAAATTACCCAAAATCCTATTCTGCAAAGCTGTAATCTTTAATGTTCTAATAAAAAGTAAGTCTTTTTGGGATAGCTATTGTGCTTGTAATTGCACACTCAGAAAGCAATTTGCATAATTTTGCAAGGGACCACAGAAAACATGCTGACAGAAAAAAAAAAAAACAACTGAATTTAAGATGACTAGAAAGCCAGCCATTTGTCCTTATGCTGCTTTGCCCTCATTTATTCTTCATTCAATTATCAAAAACTGACATATACAAGCAACTGGAAATGAAGATTTAAAAGGAACATCCTATATCCCAAAGAAATCTATATTCGAGTTCTAATACCAGTGAACATGCAGTAAGATGAGTGTTTGATATTTCTCATTATACAGGTATATATCAAGGATATTTTGTGGCAGCCTGGAGGGCTTAGGAGTGATGATTCAAGGAGGGAAGTCATATCGATGACATTTAATGAGTTAGTAACAAAGATGAGGTACTGGAGACAAGATGTTCTGTACAAAAGGAATGTCATGTAAAATGTACAGAAAATGAAAGAGCTTGGTATGTTTTAGATATAAAAATAGTTTAAGCTGATCAAGTATGAGGAGGGATGAGGGAAAAATAGGAGTGCAGATTGGAAAGTGAGAAGGCCAGTTAATAAATTTGCATGCCGTGTCACATACTTTAAGAGTTAATGCTGAAGGCAATTAGAATCCTTTGAAAACTTTATGCTAGACCATGTTCTAATCTGATTTGCATTTTAAAAAGATCACTTTGGAGTACATTTTACAGAGAGGTAAGAACCAAGACTTTTGACAAGACTCTTGCAATAATTGAAATAAGTGCTAACGTGGGCCAAGATTAAGTTAAAGGAGTAGGATGGAAAGAAGAGAAGGAATTACAAGATAATAAGAAAGCAGGATTGACGTGACACTGATGGAAGAAACAGAAGCGTAAAGAGCCAAACGTTGATTATCTCTTCAGAAAACTTCTCTGATTTTCCAGTCAGAATTCTGATTCTATATGAAATATTATAGGTTTAGCTCTATAAAGGATTAATTCAGTGGAGTTCTTTGATACGTATTTTACTTGAACAGTTTCAAAAGGTTTTCACACTTTTAGTAAGACATATGTGACACTATATATTTCAGAACAGTCTCAGTTCATGTGACTTTTAGGTGTGCATTTGTCCATTTTTTTGTTATAAAATTTTATTTCTTTTATTCATATGTGCATACAATGTTTGGGTCTTTTCTCCCACCTTCCCTCTGCTGCCTCCCTTCCCCCCCTTACCCCCTCACTACCAGGCAGAAACTATTTTGCCCTTATCTCTAATTTTGTTGAAAAGAGGGTATAAGCAATAATAGGAAGGACCAAGGGTTTTTGCTAGTTGAGATAAGGATAGCCATACAGGGAGTTGACTCCCATTGCTTTCCTGTACATATGTGCTACATTCTAAATTAATTCTTCTCTAACTAACCTTTTCTCTAGTTCCTGGTCCCCTTCTCCTATTGGCTTCTGTCCCTTTAAAGTTTCTGCATTAGTTCCTTTGCGTTGAGGACATAAATGTTGTCTTGTTTTTGGGGGGTTTCTTGCCTATCCTCATACCTACCTTGTGTGCTCTTGCCTTATGATGTGATCAAAGTCCAATCCTCTTGTTGTGTTTGCCCTTGATCTAAAGTCCACATATGAAGGAGAACATATAATTTTTGGTCTTCTAGGCCTGACTAACCTCGTTCAGGATGATGTTCTCCAGTTCCATACATTTACCTGCAAATGATAAGATTTCTTTCTTCTTGGCTGAGTAGTATTCCATTGTATATAAATACCACATTTTCTTAATCCATTCATTAATAGTGGGGCATCTTGACAGTTTCCATAACTTGGCTATTGTGAATAGTGCTGCAATAAACATGGGTGTACAAGTGCCTTTGGAGTAACCTGTGTCACATTCCTTTGGGTATATCCCCAAGACTGGTATTGCTGGATCATATGGTAGATCTATGTTTAGATTATTAAGAAGCCTCCAAATTTTTTTCCAGAGTGGTTGTACTAGTTTGCATTCCCACCAGCAGTGTATAAGGTTCCTTTTTCCCCACATCCTTGCCAACACCTGTTGTTGGTGGTGTTTCTAATGATGGCTATTCTAATAGGGGTGAGGTGGAATCTTAATGTGGTTTTGATTTGCATTTCCTTAATGGCTAGAGATGGTGGGCATTTTTTTCATGTATTTTTTTGGCCATTTGAATTTCTTCTTTTGAGAAAGTTCTGTTTAGTTCACTTGCTCATTTCTTTATTGGTTCATTAATTTTGGGAAAGTTTAGTTTTTTGGGTTCCCTATATATTCTGGTTATCAGTCCTCTGTCTGATGTGTAGCTGGCAAATATTTTCTCCCACTCTATGGGTGGTCTGTTCATTTTAGAGACCATTTCTTTTGTTTAGCATAAACATTTTAGTTTTATGAAGTCCCATTTGTGTATGCTATCTCTTAGTTGCTGAGCTGCTGGGATTCCATTGAGAAAGTCCTTGCTTATACCTATTAGTTCCAAAGTATTTCCTACTTTTTCCTGTACCAACTTTAGACTTTGGGGACTGATATTAAGGTCCTTGATCCATTTTGAATTAATACTGGTATAGGGTGATAAACATGGATCTAGTTTCAGTTTTTTCAGACTGCTAACCAGTATTCCAAGTAGTTTTTGTTGAAGAGGCTGCTATTTCTCCATCATATATTTTTAGTGCCTTTGTCAAAGATAAGTTGGGTATAGTTGTGTGGCTTCATTTTCAGGTCCTCTATTCTATTCCACTGGTCTTCATGTCTGTTTTTATGCCAGTACCACACTGTTTTTATTGCTACTGCTTTGTAATGTAATTTGAAGTTGGGTATCGCGATACCTGCAGCATTGTTCTTTTTGCTGAGTATTGCCTTGGCTATTCTTGGTCTCTTGTGTTTCCAAATAAATTTAATGGTAAATTTTTCAATCTCTTTGATGAAAGTCATTGGGATTTTGGTGGGAATTGTATTGAACATGTAGATTGCTTTTGGAAGTATAGACATTTTTACTATGTTGATTCTACCAATCCATGAGCATGGGAGATCTCTCCACTTTCTATAGTCTTCCTCAATCTCTTCCTTCAGAAATTTACAGTTTTCCTTGTAGCAGTCATTCACATCCTTTGTTAAGTTTACTCGTAGTTATTTCATTTTTTTTTGAGGCTATTGTAAATGGAATTGCTTTCATATATTCTTTCTCAGTTTGTTCATTATTAGTGGACAGAAATGCTAACGATTTTTCTATATTGATTTTATATCCTGCTACCTTGCTATAGCTGTTGAAGGTGTCTAGTTGTTTTTGAGTAGTTTTTTGGGTCTTTAAGGTACAGGAACATATCATCTGCAAATAGGGATATTTACACTTTCTTTGCCTATTTGTATTCCTTTTATTCACTCTTCTTGCCTAATTGCTCTGGCTAGGAATTCCAGTACTATGTTGAATAGGAGTGGAGATTGTGGGCATTCTTGTCTCATTCTTGATTTTAAAGGGAATGGTTTCAGCTTTTCACCATTAAGTATAATGCTGACTGTAGGTTTGTCATATATAGCTTTTATAATGTTGAGGTACTTTCCTTCTATTCCTAGTTTTCTTAGAGCTTTTGTCATGAAATGGTGTTGGATCTTATCAAAGGCTTTTTCTGCATCTATTGAGATGATCAAGTGGTTTTGGTCTTTGCTTCTGTTAATGTGGTTTATTATTTTTATTGATTTTCATATGTTGAACCACCCCTGCATTCCTGGCATGAAGCCTACTTGGTCGTGGTGAATGATCTTTTTGATGTGTTGTTGAATTCGGTTTGCCATTATTTTATTTAAGGATTTTCATCAATGTTCATTAAGGAGATTGGCCTATAGTTCTCTTTTTTGGAGGTGTCTTTTCCTAGTTTTGGGATAAGTGTAATACTGGCTTCATAGAATGTGTTAGGCAGTTTTCCTTCCCTTTCTATTCTGTGGAACAGTTTAAGGAGGGTTGGTATCAGTTCTTCTTTAAAGGTCTGATAGAATTCAGCAGAGAATCCATCAGGTCCTGGACTTTTCTTTTTTGGGAGACTCAATTGCTGCTTCAATTTCATTTTGTGTTATAGATCTATTCAGGTGATTAATGTCCTCTTGGTTCAGTTTTGGATGATCATAAGTATCTAGAAATCTGTCCATTTCTTCAATATTTTCAAATGTACTAGAATATAGGTTCTCAAAGTAGTCTCTGATGCTTTCCTGGATTTCTGTGGTGTTTGTTGTTATCTCCCCTTTTGCATTCCTGATTTTACTGATTTGGGGTTTTTCTCTCCTCATTTTAGTCAGGTTTGCCAGGGGTCTATCTATCTTGTTTATTTTTTCAAAAAACCAACTTTTTGTTTCATTAATTCTTTGTATGTTTTTTTTGGTTTCTATTTCATTGATTTCAGCTCTTATTTTTATTATTTCTCTCCTTCTGCTTGTTTTTGAATTTGCTTGTTCTTGTTTTTCTAGGATTTTGAGATGTATCAGTAGGTCATTGAGTTGAGATCTTTCTGTCCTTTGGATATATGCACTCATGGTTATAAACTCTCCTCTCAGGACTGCCTTTGCTGTATCCCATAGGTTCCGGTAGGTTGTGTTTTCATTTTCATTGACTTCCAGAAACGTTTTAATTTCCTCTTTTATTTCATCAATGACAATTGTTCATTAAGCAATGAGTTGTTCAGTTTCCAGCTATTTGCATGTTTTTTGTCTTTATTTTTGTTATTGAGTTCTAGTTTTAATGCATTGTGATCAAATAAAATGCATGGTATAATTTCTGTTTTCTTATATTTGCTGAGGCTTGCTTTGTGCCCTAGGATATGATCATTTTGGAGAAGGTTCCGTGGGCTGCTGAGAAAAATGTATATTGTGTAGAAGTTGAAAGAAATGTTCTGTAGACATCAACTAGGTTCATTTGATTTCAGGTATGTTTTAGATCTAGGATTTCTTTATTGATTTTTTGTTTGGATGACCTATCTATTGATGATAGTAGGGTGTTAAAGTCTCCCACTATCACTTTTGTTGGAGTTAATATATGCTTTTAGGTCCTTCAGCGTATGTTTGATTAAATTGGGTGCATTGAAATTGGTTGCTTATAGGTTGATAATTGTTATTTCCTTTTGGTCTATTCTCCCTTTTATTAATATGGAATGTCCTTCTTTATCTCATTTAATCCATGTAGGTTTGAAGTCTAGTTTGTCCCAGATAAGTACTGCTACTCTTGCCTGTTCTGGGGCCATTGGCTTGGTAAATTTTCTTCCAGACTTTCATCCTAAGCATATGCTTATTTCTATTGGTGAGATGGGTCTCCTGTAAGTAAGAAATTGTTGGATCTTTCTTTTTAATCCAGTTCGTTAGACGGTGCCTTTTGATGGGGGAGTTAAGTCCATTAACATTAAGTGTTAGTTTGATAAGTATGCGGTAATTCCTGTCATTTAGTTGTCTTGGTTGTTTGAGGGTTTGATTGTGTGTAGCTAAATCAATGTTACTTGCTACTATCTTGCTTTTTTGTTTCCTGTAGTTTGGTACTGCCTGCCCTTTCATGGTTGTGTTGGATTTCACTTTCTGTGTGCAGAATCCCTTGAAGAATCTTTTGTAGTGGTGCCTTGTGGTCATATATTGTTTTAGTTTCTGCTTATCATAGAAGACTTTTATTGCTCCATCTATTTTGAATGATAGTTTTGCTGGGTAGAGTATCCTAAGGTTGAGGTTATTTCATTCAGTGCCCAGAAGAGCTCACTCCATGCTCTTCTTGCTTTTAATGTTTCTGTTGAGAAGTCTGCTGTGATTTTGATGGGTTAACCTTTGTATGTTATTTGTTTTTTCTCTCTTACAGCCTTCAATATTCTATCTCTAGTCTCTGCACTTGTTGTTTTAATGATAATATGTTGTGGGTAGTTCTATTTTGGTCAAGTCTGTTTGAAGTTCTGGAGGTTTCTTGTAACTGTATGGGCATAGTTTTCTCTAGATTTAGGAAATTTTCTGTTACTAATTTGTTGAATATATTATGCATTCCTTTTGCTTGCATCTCTTCTCCTTCTCAATGCCCATGATTCTCAGGTTTGGTCTTTTGATGGAGTCAGTAAGTTCTTGCATTTTCTTTTCACAGGTCTTGAGTTATTTAACTAATAGTTCCTTGGTTTTTCTTTTAATTACCATTTGATCTTCGAGTTCTGAGATTCTGTCTTCTGCTTGTTCTAGTCTGCTGGATTAGCCCTCTATTTTGTTTTGCATTTCTGTTTCGTTCTTTTTTCTGAGGTTTTCTATATCCTGATTCTCTTTCTCTTTAGTATTGTCTATTTTCGTCCTGAGTTCATTTATCTCTTTATTTATTATATTCACTTCGATGTTTACACAGTGCTTCTATAGTATCTTTTATTTGTTCTTGTGCTTTCTCAAATTCTCTATTTTTGTTGTCTTGGAATTTCTTGAGTGTCTCCTGTATATTTTGGTTGACCATATCCAGTACCATCTCTATAAAATTCTCTTTGATTACTTGCAGGATTTCTTCTTTCAGAGTGTTCTTGTGGGCTTCATTGAGTTCCTTTGCATAGTTTATCTTCATTTTGTGGGAGTCTGGATCTGGGCATCTGTTTTCTTCATTTCCCTGTGGTTCCTGTACTAATTTATTACTGGGGGGGAGTGGATTCCTTCTTTCTTCCGACTTCCCATCATTCCCCTTGCTACTGTTACTGTCGCTGTACTTTTTGCAATTCAGTATTATCTATCTTGTAATAGTAACAATAATGATATCTAGAATGGAAGGGTGAGAGGAGAGGGAAATCAAAGAAGGTAAAGAAAATGAGAAAAAAACAAAACAAAACAAAACAAAACAAAAACAGAGCCAAAGAAATAAACAGGAGAGATAGTGTACTAATCAACAGTGAGCTAAACAGGCATTAGAAAGACAGAAAGAGGATAAAAAAGTAAATAAATAAAATAAAATTTCGCAAAATCAAATGCAATAAAATTTATGTCTTAATAGATTTGGTAGTAGTCCTCCTGCATCCAGTCCTTGTGTTGGTGTTTGAGTAGTATTTCTGTTGTTGTCTCATCAAAGGGGGAAAAAATATATCCCAAGTTCAAATGCAATACAGTTTCATTCTTAATAGTTTTGGTGTTAGTCCTTCAAAATCCAGTTCTGGAGTTGATGTCTGAGTAGTAATTTTGTCATTGTCTCATCAAAGGACAAAAAAATGGAGTCTGGAGACATCTTTGTGAATGTCTATCTGAGGCTGCAGCTCACCTGTCACCTACTGACAGTCAGCTGCTGCTGCAGTCTTTATTTATTGCAGATTGAGGAATGAGATTTACACTCACCTAGCCCCACAGACTTTGTTTATTTAGAGTTCTCCTGGACACATGCCCCTTTTGCTTTCTCCAGTATACAGCCCTATCCTCCTCTTGCAATTGCAGTCCTTTTTTATTTAGAGTTCGTGTGAGTATGTGCCCTTTCCTCACTCTCCAGTGGAGTGTGCCACACTTAAGCTGCTGTTACAAGCCTTCCCCTTTCCCAGCATACTGGGGGAGGTTGCGCCACACCTGCCTTCTCCAGCTGGTCTGTTTATTTACAATTCGCATGGGGAAGTGCCCCTTCCTCCCTCTCTGGTGAAGCTTTCCACATGACAGCCACTGTTACAAGCTTTCTCCACTCCATGGTTTCTGGGCAAGGGCACCACTCCTGCCTTCTCCAGTGGCTTGTTTATTACAGTTTACATGAGGGAGTGCCCCTTCCCCACTCTCCAGAGCTCAGGGCACCCACCCTGTTTGCTACACATCTTTTTTTTTTTCCAGCTGCTTGTTTATTATTCAGTTTTTTTTTTCTTTTTCCCTGGGCAGGGGTCAGTCTGTCCAGGGTGCTATGCTGATTTGTCCCAGGGAGTACTGCATGCCACTTATTTGCTTTCCTGGTGGTCTCCCAAGCAGGTTAGCAGCAGGCATCTGGCAGTGCAGGAGCTCTTCTGGTTTCTCCATTTAACGTGGTGAGGGCATGCTATGTGCAGGCTAGGGGTATGGAGGTGTTGGAGTTTTGCTTCTTCTTAGTGATTTTTCCTGTCAGGTGTATCTCCAGTGTGTCTCCAAGAGTTTACTTTAGGAAGCATGCTTTCTGCTTCCTCCCTCTAGTTGCCATCTTGGAATCTGATTAAAGGTAATATCTATAAAGTTCTTAGTTCAGTATCTGCCACATACTGCTTTTTAAATTCACCTTTTGTAGGTGTGTCTTCTTGTTGTATATTTTTTTGGAGTACACTACTCTACCTCTCCATGCAGTCATATGCCTGTCATTTAACTTCAGACTTACGGTGATACAGAAGTTTGCTGAATGTGTCTAAATTGCCATCTGCCCTCTCCTATCCACAGGATACATGCTGCCTTTTAATTTTAGTACAGTTTTGCTATTTTTGTTTTTTCACTTGTTGATTGGTTTTTTTTGAGAAAGAGTCTCACTCTGTAACCCAGGTGAGTCTTAAGTTTGCAATCCTCCTGCTTCAGCCTCTGAGTGCTGAGAACATAGGTGTGCACCACCACACTTGGTTCTTATACTGTTTTGTACAGGAAAAAATGCAAATTAGAAAACAGCACATTTTGTCTAAGCACTTATCTGAAACAGGCAAATCAAAATACACAAATGTTTTAAATTCTATCTATGTGAGATGTGTGGATGGAGTTACAACTTAAAGTTCAGTGTCTTAGAAGTGCAGCTGTCCTGACACAAGCTTTTACATTGCTGATGTGGAAATTCCCAGTTAACTGAAGCATGAAGAACTAGGTTTTAAAGCATTCACACCTAAGTGTCACACCTTCCACTACAACAGGGATGGAATTGAGACTTTCCCTAAGTTACAACACTTGCAGAAAAAGAAACCCTTGCCCAAAAATAACTGTTATTTCCTTATTACAACAAATTGCACACTCCAAGGTGGAGACTACAGATACTAATGAGACATGGGACAGGTGAAGAAGTGTAACACTTCTGACTCTGCAGAAGTCACCCTCACATCTACATGTGATGATGTAGACAGACAGTAGACTTCACACACCTTGATGGGGAATAATAGAAAGGACAGAGAATGCATGAATTCAGGGGGCTGCAGAAAATGTGTTCCCAACTCTTTCACATGGCCTCCCTTATACTACAGCATAAGAAGCAGCATCTGCTCTTGAGTGTCTCAGGCTAATTCTTCTAGCTAAGGTCCCAAGGACTCACTTGTTCTGCAACTCTTCCATTTAATTACCTACCATAACGTTTTGATTCCTGATATTTTTGTTGTTATTGTTCAGGGTGATGATATTTAACATCTATTAAATAAGAGAACTGAACTGCTGAACTTTTCTGTAATTTCTGGCTGTATGGATATTTTAGAACAATTGTTATTTTTTAAAGTACTGGGGTTTGAACTCAGGGCCTACACCTTGAGCCACTCCACCAGCCCTTTTTCGTGATGGGTTTCTTTTAAGATAAGGTTTTGTGAACTGTTTTGCCCAGGCTGCCTTCAAACTGCAATCCTCCTGATCTCTGCCTCCTGAGTAGCTAGGATTACAGGTGTGAGTCACTTGTGCCTGGCTACAACAATTATTTTTAATTATGCAACTTCCCTATGTTCAAACTGCCTTAAGAAAAATAAGCTAATTTTTAGTCTTATGGCACATGTAATGTGGACCTCGAAATAGGGCATGGTACCTTAATCCCATTCTAGATGCAAAGCACCTTGGTAGAATAAAGAACATGAGTTTGAAGTCAGACTGTTCTGTGTTCAACTTGAGGTACAAATTCTCTCAGATTGACCTCTTTATCTCTACATAAATACTCGAAATATAACACAATGAATTTACCTATGTTCATCTCATTCTAATCTTCATGATACCAAGCCATGACGGAAAAAATATTATACCTCATTCCTGTGTTTGCAGTTTTTTTTGGTAGTTTTTTTCATTCATTTGTTCATTTACATCTACTCTATGCTTGGATCTGAATTAGGCATGAGAAATAGAATCATAGGGAGAATGCACACACACACATGCTCACACCCATGCACACACACACTCTCACAAAACGCAGGTTGACCCTCAACTCAGGAAAATGTTAAGTTTTTCCTCAACATATTTTAGATAAAGGATTTTTTCTTTTATTTCCAATCTTTCTAAAGCATAGTTTTATAAAATATAAAATGTGCTAGTAGAATAACCCAGTGAAAACAATCCAAAATATAGATGCTTTTTTCCTTATAAGATTTTAACAGCTAGAAAGATAATTTCAATAATCCTCATTAGTCCACCAATCATAGAAAAAGGAGAACTTATAAAAAAGTTGTTTACTGATGTATATGTATAGACTTTTAATATGAAGACTATTACATTAATATATTTCTGTTGTCATATAATTATACTGAAATATAATTTAGTAAGTCACAAGTAATGTGCCTCTGTGAAATAAACACAAAAATGGGAAAGGAGAATTTAAAGTAATTTTGATAAACTCAGTTATTCCTTTCCTTTTTTTAAAGAAGGAAGCAAGTGATCTATGCTTTCAGAATCTATTTTTATTCTTCAACAATGTAGCCTATGAAATTTAGCTAACTTTAATTGTTTTTCTGTGAAAGGAATACATTTCAGATCCAAGAATTTCTTTAAAAGTATTCTTTTGTGTTGTATCAGATTCATTAAGTATTTAGTGAAAACTTTAAGCAGATGGTCAATATTAAAGCATCACTTTTTTGAAAATTGTTGATTGGATGTGTAAAAACATGATTCTTCATATTTTTGTGGCTCCAAAGTTTTATTTTGTAGTTGGCAAAGAAAAAAATTTTCATTGATATAATTATCATGATCTAATGATCATTTCAAAAATACCCCAAGGATGTAGTTTCACCATCTGTGCATTTATCAAGTTCAATGGAGAATGTCTTGGTACTTTTATTCCATGAGTTTGTAATTCAACTAATTGGGCAGTTTCTCAATACATTAATTGATGTGGTCCTTTGAAAGTAGAATTACAGATACTTATTTGTCATAGTTTCATCCAATCTTTTCAAGCAAAATACTCAATGTAGCTTTAATTTAGCCTATCAATAATTGCATATTCTTTAAATATAGTTTTGGAAACCTGAGATTTATTTCATAAGAAACCCTCATAACATTAATGTCCTATAAGAAATGAACTGCTGTTCTGTTTTATTTCCAACTTTTAAAAATAATATAACTTTTTGGATTCACACCTATTTCTTCATATGTTTGGTACATTTTGTTTTGTTTGGATGATTTCATTCCTTCAGCCTATACTTCATAAATAACACACTATAGTTTTCACATTTGAAATTTCACCCTCAATTACAAAATCAAACTCAGCACGTGATGAATTTTATATCTACAAACAAATAGGACTCTTTTGATAGTCATTAGTGAAAATCATTTGAATCATCATTGTTGTGACATTGCTGCCACATTCATAAAAATATGGCTTTCTCTGACAAGTAAAATCCAGTGGTAAATTAAGGTTCAGAAAAATAATATGTTACACAAATATAACTTTCCTAATTTAATTAATACTGCTAGATTGTAATTGGTTTTATATTTTAAATCTCCTTAAAGTTGAATTTGTAAAGAAAATTTATGAAGGATGTTCACAGATTCTGAACTTTATATTCACCATTAAATTACAGATAACAAATTAACCTTAAAATTACCATAAATGGTAATGTGACTTAACTGTGTATTTCTGAGCATCTTACGAGATACAACTCACCACATATATCAAAAACAACAAATTTTCTATATTCAACTGAATGGAAGAAGTTGATGGGTCAACATGTGCTTGAATGTTATGGAAATCAAAATTTGTTATGAAAGTTTCTAAATGCTTACTTTGAATCACTGCAATTATTTTATTTCAAACTGGTGAGAAGCAGTTCAGGGGCCATAATAGGTGATAAATCAGTCCATAGACCATAGTTGGGAGTAACAATGGCTTATTGCCCATAAGAAAATGTGTTGAGTTGTAGCTATTTCATGAAAGAGAAATTTAGGAGACTGAAGATTTGTAATAAAACCCTAATCTATTTTGCAAATTATACTAGGGTTGGGCTAGCCGAATTTATTCTGATTCTTAGAAATGAATCAATACTTACCAATATTGGAAAACAGATTTACAAATGAAGAAAAGGAATTTTCTTCACTGACTTCAGTTTTTCTTATGTTTTTCCCACTTTTTAAAAATTTTGGTCATTCTTTCCAAGCTTTCTGATTTCAATGATTTATTTGCTCATTTATTTTTAGCATTTTTTTTTTTGTCAGTATATGGGTTTGAACTCGGGGCCTCACCCTTGCTCAACAGGTACTCTACCACTTGAGCCATTTCACCAGCCTTCTTTTCCCACTTTTCTAGATAAATTCTAATGGCACATAGAAAGCCCTGAGATGGGAACTCTCCAAAAGGCTAGTTGTACAGGACAGGCTTTAGAGTAAAATGTCAATTCAATAGGGAAAGATCACAGACTGACTAGGTATGGTCCATTACTTCAGTTTAAAAATGTTAAACAGTGATTCAATGTCTATAGATTTATTTTTAAAAGGGTTCCACTTACCTCCAGGAAGGCAAAGTTCCTCAACATTGCTCATCAATCAACTTCAGCTCAGATGATTCTGGATCAAGTGTTCTCTTGTTTCAGGATTGATAGCAAGAGAAATAGTGTGCTGGTGAAAGACTCAGATACTGGAGTCTGGGCTCCTTCATTAGACAACATAATTATGTACTGTGGAGTATGAAGCAATTATAGAAGAAGACTTCCAATGGAGAAATTAATTCAGGGTCACAAGCACAAACTTTTTGTTGGACTTTTCCCCAAAGAAGGAACAATAGAAAATGTTTCATCTACTTTAAAAATAAGCCAACCATGAAAGACAGTAAGCCTCCATAAATCCAATGTAGGAAGTCATGCTATTCATGTGTAATGAATGTCAACAGCTTGCTTTCTCAAAGCTTGTTTTTTTTTTTTTTTAAAGCGGTTCAGAGAGGAGGGTGAAAATTGAGTCCCATTGGTCACTTCTTTCTTAGTTTTCAGTATCAGATCAAGAGAAAAAGCAAATATAGGTTGACCATTAAAGGTAAGTTTCTGCTATTTAACACTGAGCTTTCCAAGGATTAGACTTTATCTCATTTTTCAGTGAATTCCTATATCCACAGTCACTGAGGATTGCAATTATTCCTTCAGGCTTCTCTCAGAAAACAAGCATCAGAGAGGAAGCTTGCAGAGAAGGAAACAGTTCTCAGGTTCCTTGTTCTGCTGAGGTATGGTAATGAAAACATAATGAGTTAGACAGTGTGTGGTGTTGTGAGGCAAATTGGAAGGACAAATGGTTGGTTTTAGAATTTTTCAGAAGACTTTTGCACATGTGTGTATCTTTCCTAAGGTTCAAAATCCTCCTTTGGATGCTTCCTGGTCTGTTTTCTCCATAGGGTTTCTGTGAGAATCATATGGGATGATGTATATGAAAACATTTTGCAAATGATAAGACATTGCATGACTAAGTCTTACTATTAGTGTCATTGGCCTTTAGCTTGTATAGTAATTCTTCATGATCAGCAGTCTAAATTGGTTAAAAAAAATTCTCTAAATAATTCATTCTATTCATTCACATGACCTGCCCTGTACAGAAACTGCTGCAACTCTCAGGACTGTGGTGAGATGATTAGGAGGTGAACTGGACATAAAGGCTTTGTTATAGAGCAGAAAATCTGAGGCAAATATCTTCAAACCACACACTCATAAATTTATGCATTTCTTGGTGCTTTAATATATGTAAACGCCATATTAGAAAATGTGGGAAGCTTGTGTCCACTGTTAGAAGAAAGTGCTTTTACAATAGATTATTTTCTCCATTAGAGAGCTATCATAAAGAAACATTCAGGCAGAGATCCAAGATGGCAACTGGGACAGAGCTGCAGACCTGGTGAGTTCCTGAACCAGGTACTCTGCTGAGATACAGAGAAACACTTGGCTGAGGTAAAGCACCAGGGAGAGCCAAAAATACAGCACTCTAAACCCTTAGTTCATGGAAGGCTTCTCCACACCATGGTCTAATAAAAGAACAGCCAGTCTGCCAAGTCACCACCCCATGGGCCTGCAGAGCCACTACTCCACTCCACTAAGATCCCGGCCCCTTGACCGTGCTTGACCTCAGCCTCAAGCCGGATCCACACACCAGTGGGATCCCTGCTCCTCAGGCTGTGCCATGCCCCAGTTCTGTGCTGGATCCATGCACCACCAGAATCCCCACCCCTCAGGCCATGCCAGGCCCAAGTCCCATGCTGGATCCATACCCCACCTAGATCCCCCCCTCCTGGGCTGCAATGGATCTATGCACCATCAGGATTCCTGCCCCTCAGCCATGCCAGACCCCAGCTTTGAGCCAGATCCACACTCCACTGGGATCCCCACCCCTCGGGGCTGGGCACCAGCTTGGCATGAGACAGCCGCATCCCCCAGCCTGCTGGGATCACGGCCTCTGGCAGGGCCCCAGGTCTACAGGCTTTCCAGATAACTGCTCCAATAGGCTCCCACTAGGGCCACCACTAGAGGGCTCCAAACCTGCCTAAGAGACACACACAGACAAGACTGGGTGGTAAAGCAGTAACATCAGAACAACTAAGATTGCAATTCTACTGTTCTAGAACTGGTGATATATTTTTTTTCTCCCTTCTTTAAGGGTTTGGCTGCCTGGCTTGCTGTTTGATCACCTACCATATCTCCCATTTTTTTCCCTCTCTTCTCTTCTCTCTTCCTTTTATGTTTCCTTCTCTTTCTCTTTTTTATACTTCTCTCTTAGTTTTGTTAGTATTAATATTGTAACCCAGCTAATACTAAATTACACATAGTCCAGGGACAGAAATGGTACCTAGCAGAAATATTTTCTCCATCCAAAAATAAAGTAGTACAGGATTTAGAGCAAAATGAAGAAAATGGATACCCAGATCCAGACTCCAACAAAACAATGATAAACTATAACAAGGAACCCAAGGAAGCCAACAGAACAACCTGAAAGAAGAAATCCTACAAGTAATTAATGAGAATTTCATAGAGATGTTACTAGACGTGGTCAACCAAAACACACAGGAGGCACTCAAGAAACCCCAAGACAACAAAAACAAAGAATATGAGAAAACACAGATACAAATAAATGAAATCATAGAAGCCCTAAATAAACATCAAACTGAAATTGAGATCACATAAACAGAGAGATAAACAAATTAAGGGCAAAAATAGACAATATTAAAGAGAAAGTAACCCACGATATTGAAAACCTCAGAAAAAAGAAGGAAAGAGAAATACAAAACAAAATGGAAGGCCATTCCAGCAGAATAGAACAAACAGAAGACAGAATCTCAGAACTTGAAGATGAAATAGTAATTATAGGAAAAACTGAAGAACTACTAATCAGACAACTCAAGACCTGTGAAAAGAAAATACAAGAACTCACCGACTCCACCAAACCTGAAAATCATGGGAATTGAAGAAGAAGAAGAGGTGCATGCAAAAGGAATTCATAATATATTCAACAAAATAATAACAGAAAATTTTCCAAATCTAGAGAAAACTATGCCCATTCAGGTACAGGAAACCTCCAGAACTCCAAACAGACTTGACCAAAATAGAACTACTCCACAACATATTATCATTAAAATAACAAGTACAGAGACTACAGAAAGAATATTGAAGGCTGTAAGAGAGAAAAAACAAATAACATACAAAGGTAAATACATCAAAATCACAGCAGACTTCTCAACAGAAATATTAAAAGCAAGAAGAGCATGGAGTGAGGTCTTCCAAGCACTGAATGAAAATAACTTCAATCCTAGGATACTCTACCCAGCAAAACTATCATTCAAAATATGTGAAACAATAAAAGCCTTCCATGATAAGCAGAAACTAAAACAATATCTGACCACCAAGCCACCACTACAAAAGATTCCCCAAGGAATTCTGCACACAGAAAATGAAAGCAAACAAAGCCATGAAAGGTCAGGCAATACCAAAATGCAGGAGAAGAAAAGGCAAGAAAGTAAAGAGTAATACCGCTTCAGCTACACACAATCAAATCTTAATCAACAAAGACAACTACAGGACAGGGATCACCACGTACTTATCAATACTAACACTGAATGTTAATGGACTAAATTCCCCCATTAAAAGACACTGATTGGCAAACTGGATAAAAAGGAAGATCCAACAATTTGCTGCCTGCAGGAGATCCACCTCACCTATAGAAATAAGCACTGGCTGAGAGTGAAAGGCTGGAAGAAGATTTACCAAGCCAATGGTCCCTGAACATAAGCAGGGCTAGCAATACTTATGTTGAACAAAGTAGACATCAAACTTATATTGATCAAACAAGATAAAGAAGGACACTCCATACTAATAAAAGGGGAAATACACCAAAAGGAAATAACAATTATCAACCTATATACACCCAATGTCAATGCACCCAATTTCATCAAACATACTTTGAAGGACATAAAAACATATATAAACTCTGACACAGTGGTAGTGGGGGACCTTAAAACCCCCCTATCACCAAAATATAGATCATCCAAACAAAAAATCAGTAAAGATATCCCAGAACTAAATCACACCATAGATTAAATGGACCTAGCTGATATCTACAGAATATTTCATCCAAGTTCTGCACAATATACATTCTTCTCAGCAGCTCTAGGAACCTTCTCCAAAATTGATCATATCTCAGGGCACAAAGCAAGACTCAGCAAATATAAGAAAATAGAAATAATCCTATGCATTCTATCTGATTACAATTCATTAAAATTACAAATCAACAACAAAAACAACAGTAAAAAACATGCAAACAATTGGAAGCTGAACAACACATTGCTTAATGATCAATGGGTCATTGATGAAATAAGGGGAAATTAAAAGTTTCCTGGAAGTTAATGAAAATAAAACACATCATACTGAAACCTATGGGACACAGCAAAGGCAATCCTAAGAGGAAAGTTTATAGCCATGACTGCATATATTAAAAGGGCAGAAAGATCACAAATCAATGACCTAATACTACAGCTCAAACTCCTAGGAAAACAAGAACAAGAAAATCCCAAAACAAGCAGAAGAAAAGAAATAATTAAAATAAAGGCTGTAATCATGAAATAGGAATGAAAAAAATACAAAGAATCAATGAAACAAAAAGCTGGTTCTTTGAAAAAATAAATAAGATTGATAGACCCCTGGCAAACCTGACTAAAATGAGGAGAGAAAAAAACCCAAATCACTAAAATCAGGAATGCAAAAGGGGAGATAACAACAAATACCACCTAAATCCAGGAAATTATCAGAGCTACTTTGAGAGCCTATACTCTAATAAATTTGATAATCTTGAAGAAATGGACAGATTTCTAGAAACTTACAAACACCCAAAACTGAACCAAAAAGATATTAATCACCTGAGTAGATCTATAACACAAAAAGAAATTGAAGCAGCAATCAAGAGCTTCCCCCCCCAAAAAAGTCCAGGACCTGATGGATTCACTGCTGAATTCTATCAGACGTTTAAAGAACTAATACCAACTCTCCTTAAACTGTTCCATGAAATAGAAAGGGAAGGAACAATGCCTAACTTATTTTATGAAGCCAATATTACTCTCATCCCAAA
This sequence comes from Castor canadensis, assembly GCF_047511655.1. Classification (NCBI taxonomy): domain Eukaryota; kingdom Metazoa; phylum Chordata; class Mammalia; order Rodentia; family Castoridae; genus Castor; species Castor canadensis. The sequence continues at coordinate 30,663,373 of NC_133398.1, read as the reverse complement.
ACCAGTCAAAGAAACCTCTGAAAAGGAGAACTACAGGCTAATTTCCTTAATGAATATCAATGCAAAAATCCTTGATAAAATAATGGCAAACTAAATCCAACAACACATCAGAAAGATCATACACCATGACCAAGTAGGCTTCATCCCAGGGATGCAGGGGTGGTTCAACATATGCAAATCTATAAATGTAATACAGCATATCAATAGAATCAAAGACCAGAACCACCTGATCATCTCAATAGATGCAGAAAAAGCCTTTGACAAGATCCAACACCACTTCATGATAAAAGCTCTAAGAAAACTAGGAATAGAAGTAATGTACCTCAATATTGTAAAGGCTATATATGACAAATCTACAGTCAACATACTTAATGGTGAAAAACTGAAACCATTCCCCCTAAAATCAGAAATGAGACAAGGGTGCCCACTATCTCCACTCCTATTAAACATAGTACTGGAATTTCTACCCAGAGCAATTAGGCAAGAAGAAGAAATAAAAGGAATACAAATAGGTAAAGAAACTCTCAAAATATCCTTATTTGGAGACAATATGATCCTATACCTTAAAGACCCAATAAATTCTACCCAAATACTGTTAGACACCATAAACAGCTACAGCAACATGCCAGGATACAAAATCAACTTACAAAAATCATGAGCTTTTCTATACACCAACAATGACGAAACTGTGAAGGAATATATAGAAACAATTCCATTCACAATAGCCTCAAAAAAAATCAAATACCTAGGAGTAAATTTAACAAAGGATGTGAATGACCTCTACAAGGAGAGTTACAAACTCTTGAAGAAAGAGATCGAGGAAGACTTCAGAAGATGGAAAGATCTCCTGTGCTCATGGATTGGTAGAATTAACATAGTAAAAATTGTTATATCACCAAAAGCAATCTATATGTTTAATGCAATTCCCATCAAAATCCCAATGACTTTCATTACAGAGATTGAAAAATCTACCCTAAAGTTCACTTGGAAACACAAGAGATTGCGAATAGTCAAGGCAATACTCAGCAAGAAGAATAATCCTGGAGGTATCACAATACTGGACTTCAAACTATATTACAAAGCAATAGCAATAAAAACATCATGGTACTGGCACAAAAACAGATATGAAGACAAGTGTAACATAATAGAGTTCCTGGGTATGGTTCCACACAACTATACCCAACTCATTTTGACAAAGATGCCAAAAAGACAGCCTTTTCAACAAATGTTGCTGGGAAAAGTGGTTACCTGTCTGCAAGAAACTGAAACTAGATCCATGTTTATCACCCTGTACTAGTATCAACTCAAAATGGATCAAGGACCTAAATATCAGACCTAAAACTCTGCAGTTACTACAGGAATGAGCAGGAAACACTCTGGAACTAATAAGTATAGGCAAGGACTTCCTCAATAGAACCCCAGCAGCCCAGCAACTAATAGAATGGATGGACAAATAGGACTTTGTAAAATTAAAAAGCTTCTGCACAACTAAAGAAATGGTTTCTAAACTGAAGAGATCATACACAGAGTGGGAGAAAATATTTGCCAGCTATACATCAGACAAGGGACTAATAACCAGAATAGGTAGGGAACTTAAGAACTAAACTCTTCTAAAATCAATGAACCAATTAAGAAATGCACAACTGAACTAAACAGAATTTTCACAAAAGAAGAAATGGAAATGGCAAAAAAGCACATGAAAAAATGCTCACCATCTCTAGTCATAAAGGAAATGCAAATCAAAACCACACTAAGATTCCACCTCACCCCTGTTAGAATAGCTATTATCAAAAACACCACCACCAACAGGTGTTGGCAAGGATGTGGGGAAAAAGGAACCCTAGTCTACTGCTGGTGGGAATTCAAGCTGGTGTAACCACTCTGGAAAAAAACTTGGAGACTTCTAAAAAATCTAAACATAGACCTGCCATATGATCCAGCAATCCCACTCCTGGGGATATACCCAAAGGAATGCAACACAGGTTACTCCAGAGGCACCTGCATACCCATGCAGTGCTATTCACAATAGCCAAGTCCTGAAAACAACCATGATGCCCCAATATTGATGAATGGATCAAGAAAATGTGGTACTTGTACACAATGGAACTTTACTCAGCCATGAAGAAGAATGAAATCTTATCATTTGCACGTAAATGGATGGAACTAGAGAACATCATTCTGAGCGAGGTCAGCCAGGCCCAGAAGACCAAAAATCGTATATTCTCCCTTATATGCGGATTTCTGATCTAGGGCAAATGTAGCAATGTGGTTGGACTTGATCACATGAAAAGGGGAGAGCACATTTGGGTGATATAGAAATAGGTAGAAACCCAAAACATGAAAGCATTCTGTGTCCCCACTCCAGAGGAGCTTATACAGAAACCTTAAAGCGACAGAAGTTATCATGAGAAGGGGATCAATAACCAGTGTAAAGATCAGTTAGATGGATCAACATGAGTCGTAACACATGTCCATGAAAGCAATGCTAGGAATATTTCTGTATAGCTATCCTTAACTCAACTAGCAAAAATCCTTTGTCTTCCTTATTATGCTTGTGTCTTTTATTCAACAAAATTTGTGATAAAGGCAGAACAGGACCTTCCTGGAACTGAGCGGGGGCGGGGGGGGGTGGTGGAGAAGGTGGGAGAGAGTGTCAGGGAACAGAAATGATGCAAACAATGTATGCACATGTGAATAAATGAATAATTAAATAAAAAGAAAAAGGAAAGATAAAAAGCCTCTACCACACTGTCTGGTCTAGAAAAAAAAAAAAAAGAAAAGAAAAGTTCAGGAATGTCACAAAATGGAAATAACCTATCCGTTTTCAATCTCAAGAAAACTTCCACTGTCACTTTACCATCTTTTCAGACTTTGCTCTTCATTGTTACATTATTTAAATCATGTATAATTTAAAAAATATGTATCTAACAAAACTTTTAAAAATAATTATCTATGTTAATATAAATGTTTCATAAGCATTATTTTTATGCATGATATTCTTTCAAGCATATTTTTAAAGCCCCAAGGATAGATATATCAGTATCAAAAAATAGGTCCTCTTTCAACGTGTCTCCTTGCTGTACTTTGCTAGATAAATGTAGAAGTAGATTGTCTTTCTTCACCTTGGCTAGCCTTCCAGATAAGAGCAATCACTGTTTCACCGGATCCTTGTACCGGTTGAAGTCTTGCAGGAGATGTACCTGCAGCTAGAATTGCCAGTCTGTCACCAAGACTGACTGTTTTACCCTGTGATTGAATCTTTGGCTGCCTCCTCTCCCCTAAGCCAGGGACTCTTTTTCTTAGTGGTGTCTCTATGTTTTTCAACTGTCCTGATTCCTTTTATGTTTCCCGATGTTATTCCGGTCTTTCTCTCTTCAGAATATTGTCTTCGTTTTGTGACCTAATTCTTTCCATTCACAGAGTCCTTTTTAACTCATTTATACCTGCAAGTGGTTTTCATTTTTTGAACTATATGTCATTGCCTAATAACTTTTTAATAATACATAATTATATTCTCAAAATTATTTCATACTTAAAAGAATAAAACAGTTCCTTTGCGTTATTTTCTATTTTGAGTTGTGATCTTGGGCCCTGTTCTTTACATTGCTTTTAAGTAAAGAGTCCATTCATATTTAACATTCACCTCTAAAATGATAAGAAAGTGACAGCAGGCATAAAAGAAAACAAATTTTTTCTCTTTTCCTTCAGACTCCCACTCTTTCTTTACTAGCTACTGTTACCAGAAGCTGACAAGAAACCAGAAGGAATACAATTTACAGAATCCCAGCTCCAGCAAAATAAAGCAGAATATAAAAGAGTGGATTTGCACCCGACACATTTATTCTTGGACGTTCAAGTCCCTTATATAAAATGACATAGTATTTTCATGTAACCTATGCATAGCCTCCAATATTACTTATAATGCCTAATAAAATGTAAATGTTATGTAAAATGTTATATTACATCATTTTCTGAGTAACTACAAGAAATAGTCTGTGCATGTCCAGTATAGGTACAATTTTTTTAACATTTTCAATCTGTGGTTGGTTGAAACTGTGTATGAGGAAGCCACATATATGTAGGTTCAAATTCAACCATATATATGTGTGTGTGTGTGTGTGTGTGTGCATACACCTGTGTGTGTTATGTATAGATAGAGATAATTATGTCTATTTGTGTATATATATATATATATATGTTTATATACATATGTGCATGTCCACAGGTATCAATATTTGTATCTATCCATATGTGTATAGAAAGAGACACCTAGATACAGATGCTATAACCTTCCTTCTGATTCTATGATTCTGCATTCATATTGTGTTCCTCCTACTTCATTGGCTTTTCTTTCTGGTTTGCACATTCTGTTTCCTTATCATTATATTGTCATCTAAATGTTAGGATATCTCAGGACTTAGTACTTGGACATTTTCTCTTTTCTATTTAAAATCATGAACTAGTAATTTAATTCAGTTTCATGGCATTCATCTTCTTACTAGTATTACATATTATTACAAATACAGTCAGGGCCTCTTTCCTGACTTTCAGAACCTGATGAAAAGCTACCTAGTTGGCACTGTCATCAGAAATCTAAAAAGCTCAATATCAGGATTTTCAAAACTGAGATTTCTAAAACTGAAAAAAAAAACCTCAGAGTTTAAGTTTCTCAAGCCAAAAGCCATATAGCCATTCTTAACTCCTATCTCAATTCCCATATTTGGTATGAGTGCAGCTAATTAATCTTTACCACTTGTTATTCCCATCTATGATCTAGTTAAAGTTCTCTTTGGAGAACAAATATCTTTATGTACTGAACTACACTAATAAATTTTATTAACATCCTTGAATTACTAAATAACCTATTTAATTATGATTTGTCATTACTTATTAACATGTCACTGGAGTTATTTTATATTTTATTTGTAATTCGCATTTACAGAGTTCTACCTGTAGCTTCATTTTCTATTTTAACCTCATCTGTGTCTGGAGTCACTATTTTTCTCAAAAATAAGTTGAATGACATTCAACTTTTTCCCATGTCCTTCAAAAGATGTTTTAACACATTCTCCATATGCTTTTCTGGAAAGCATCTCAATTTTCCATTCTTACAAATATTTATTTCTGTGGGTTTGGTCAAAACTTAAACAAGTAATTTGAAAATATTCATTTTTGAGAGTGATCTTAGTTGGGAGAAGGATTGCTCAGAGTTATTGCAGATATTATGATTCAAACACTAATTTAAGGGAGATCTCTAGGGAAATTGTACCCTATTTTGAGGCGAGTTTTGCTATATTTCTCTGCTCTCTAACTACCAATCTGCTTTTATAGATGTTAGTCAGATATTTTCTAAATCAAGTGTAATAATTTAGCCTACAGTTATGATCAAAACTATTTGACTACCGAAGATTTGATTTGTTGATGTAATCCCTGCCCAATGTAGCATTTATTCAGCAGCATGATCAAAGATTTTGCTGTGTTCCAGCTATCATGACAATTATCAGAAATAATGTATGGTTTCTGAAATCAAAAACTTTCATCACCTGGAAGAAAAAACAGAATTATTATAATAACTTGTGAAAATATTCCTTTTTTATTTTTGGTGGTACTGAGGTTTGAACTCAGAGCTTCACACTTGCTAGGAAGGCACTTTCTCACTTGAACTACATTGATACCCATTTTTGGTTCATCTTTCAAGTTGGGTCTTATTTCTATGCTTGGGCATTCAAGGACCCAGGTCCTCCTATTTATGTTTTCCACATAGTTGAGAAGACACACATGCCACAATAGCAAAATATTTTTGTTTGAAATAGGGTCAAACAAACTTTTTGTTTAGGCTGATCTTGAACCTTGATCCTCCTGATCTCTCCCTCCTGCATAACTAGGATTTCTTCATGAACCACTGCACCCAGCCCTTGTGAAAATATTCTAATGAAAGTATATTCAAGTTACTGCAGCACCTAGAGGATAGCCGTGGAAAAAATTTAAACACACTAACAAAAACATCCTGCAATGATTTTAGGTCTTCTGAAGGGATAAGAAAAGTGATTGGTGGGTCAGTCCCTCAGCTCAATCTAAGTATATGTCTTTGAGAATCCTCTACTAAACATGGCCTCAGCCCTTTTTCTTTCTCCTCTGCTTTTTTCATCACTGAAAATAGCCTCTTTATTATTTCTGGAGCACAACATACATACTCCTTTTCTGGAGTACTGCAATTGCTGCTCCCTCTGCTTGGGAATCTTTTGTCCTAGTTATTTATATTGTCTATGTCCTCAAATTTTCTAGATATCCAACCAAATATCCCCTTTCCAATGAAAAATTTTCAATTTAAAATGTCAAACTCCTATTTGCCATCCAAGACATCTTTTTACTTCTTTTCAATCATTTTATTTTTTTTCACATATTACTTTCCAATATACTTTATCTTTTTTATTGTCTGCTTGTGAAAATGTAAGCTCTCTGGGGGTATGATTTTGATTATTCATTGATTGCCATTAATAAATATGTAGTTTTTCTTCTGTTTGATTCAGCTTTGTTTTTTTTATTTTTTAATCTGGAGACCCTACCTTTTGAGGGAAAAATCATTTGCCATGGAAATTACAAAGTGCTTTGTCCTTCCTGCTGGATGATCTTTGTGAGGTTCAGTACTGTAAGTGACGTGCCTTTATTTCATGTTTACCTTTCATGTTAAATAAGGCTGCTTCAGTTTAGTTTCTTCACTTCTGCCTTCATTATGAACTACAGGAGAATAGATGGAATATGTACTTGACATATTCCTTCTTTGAGTCCTGGTCTTTATTTCAGTTAATTAGTTACAGGTTGGAATACTGTGTCAGACCCAGAAAGTGTCCAAATTGTGGTATTAAATAAAGGAAATTGCCCTCAACCTTATGACCATTTGTCTTGGCTTTGTAAGATTTCACAGATTGAGCAGAATTCTCATTGGCTGCCCATCTGTTCACCTCTAAGGAATTCACAGTCTGATAACTGTTTATATAATTCTCTGAATATCAAGCTTTCTTGGCTTCCTTGAATGCCAAGTTCATTCAACCTTGATACTCATTATAACAATTGTGGCTACTTTGACACTGAAAATCTATTGTTTCCACACTTCTTTTATTGTTTTGGATTAAAAATTCTCCACTCTTATAAACAGATGCAATTCCGTAACATCGTCTTCTACCATTGTTCATGCCTTACATAGGAGGGGCACCACCCAATTTGTGACTGAGTAAGATGTCCTCTCACAAGCACATTTCTTATTTTCCAGATAATTATGGAACACACAATTCTGTGGTGAATTTTCTAGCCTTACACTGTATATCTACACAAACACCATCTCTCTGAGACATTGGTAGATGTTTTTCAATCAGCTTCGTGTTCTGTCCACTGCAGTTGTGTAGACCACCACTTTTTCTGTGACTAGGATCTATTAATACAGTGTGTTTACTAAATTAGTAGAGTGTGTTTACCAAGATGTTAAATTCTGTTTTCCAGGAAAAAGATCACATGCTTGATGAACTTTCTTTTATTTAAATAGACCTTTTACTTCTATTTGGTCCAAACCCTCAGTATTTTGGTATACACATAAATTGCTGGTACAGTTAGCTGAAACCTGGAATTCATTAAGAATATAGTCCATTTTCTACACTGACAGTACCAAACATATCATCATTTCGATAATATTGTGACTTAATTCTAGTATTTGGCCCAGTGGCTGGGAAACAGGTCCTACAGAGTAAGCATTTGCATTATTGTAGGATAATGCATTTTTCTCAAGCACTGAGAGATTTTCCAACCTTAATATGAAAGGGTGGAGTAAATACTTTCAATGCTCAATGGATTTACTTGAATTTGGAGTATTGAAGATATTCAGGTGAAGAAGTTTAGATACTTGTTTCCAGTATCAGATACCATTCTTACCAAGAATGTTTTTGAATGTCATATAGCAGACTTGCTTTCATTAGCATGTAGCTTTTTTTTAGTACCTAGACTTGCAGTTGTCTCTATCTTCCAACTGAAGGAAACTTGATCCACTTTATACACTACCAAAGTCCTTTGACTTTCATGTTTAGCATTTAATTGTTGTTTAAAAGCTTTTGTTTCCCAGAATATCAATTAGTAAGATAAAATAAATTTTGTAGCCCTTAGGTTACTATTTCTTGGATATTCCTTGAATATTGGATATATCACTCTATTTCATTCCCTTTAACTGGTATATTCTTCTAGTTTAGCACTTGTATATATTTTATAACTACACTGCTACCTTTTTGTCAGAAACTCTGTTTTCTGCATAGCCTATGATGTGGTCATCACTCCCACCAAGTAGTGAGATACCAAGCTCTAAGTCCCATCTCATGATCTGTTTCTTCAAACCTCTCCTATAACTAATTTTTGTATGTTGCACTTTGTTGCAAGTGTACTCTGAAACCAAATGGGAATCTAAGATATTATTATGAGGTGCTTTAAGAAATAATACCTTTTGAAAAGTGAAAAATCACTATTGAGAAGAAGGAGTTGAGGTTGAGCCTTCCTGCACTCCTAAAGAAGGCATAAGATGATGTATAGAAATCTATGGGGGAAAAAACCCTTTGGAATTTACTCTAATTGGAGAAAAGGAGCTGGGGATATATCCTCTTACTTGATCATTCACTCAATGTGGGCTGCCCCTGAAAAGAAGTACAACCTTGAATTGAGCTCTTTTTAATAGTTAAGGCATCTTGAAATTGTCATCCAAGAGTCTTCCAGTTGTTGAGAAAAAATTACAGCAATCCTGAAGAGATAGCAGGTGAGGACACTGTAATGTCTAACATTAGTTCTGTCAAATTAACCATCTTCACGTACAATAATTATGCAGCCTGTGAATGTAGATTTTGGAAATTAATATTTTTCTCATTGCTTTCCATGAAAATATATCTTTTTAAATATGTTTTACACTTGACACAATTGATTGAACACATTTTATCCTTATTTAAACTGTAATAGCTATAAAGAAGGGCCCTATTTTAGTACTCAAAGTTTTTTTTTCAGTGCAAAATACATCAAACTCTAAGAGAGCTACTTCATTGAGGCAGAACATTGTCAAGAGTATAATTTTTGCCAGATACATTTTATTTCATTGATTTATTCATTAAATAAAAGTTAATAAATCCCTATTCTCTTCCTAGTACTATGCTTAGTCACTGAGAAAAGAGAAGTTTATAAAATAGATAATATATTTACTTTAATAAAATATGTATTGCTGTACTCATTTATGTTATTTGTGATATATATATATTTATATATACAAATATATAAGTATACCTTCAAAATTTCTCATAAAACCCAAAAATAAAAACTCAGAGATAAATCCTTAAGCTATTAAATTATTGTAATAATAAGAATATTAGAGTATATCTGCTCAGAATGAAAATCAGTGCTTGGAAAATTAGACTTGAAAGGCAGAATGATAGTTATGTCGAGTCCAGGAAAAATAATGATCACAGTCAGAAAACAGACTTTTTGTGACACTAAAATTTGTAAGTTTTTTGTTTTACACTCCTGTCTCTATTCTGCCTGTTAGGACAAAAGAAACCAAAACTAACCACCCTTAAAGTTCTCTATCATGCACCACTTTTAGTGTAATTTTTGCACAGTTATTCCAGGGTAAACCTAATGTACTGCATTCATTGTCTATGAAAATATGATCCCATTTTTACCTTTGAATGCATAACTAAGGGTATTGTTTCTTTAGTAGTCTCCTTTATCTGCTTTCTTTTAATTCTCATGCTCTGCTCATCTTTTAAAATTTCACCATTTTTTCTGATATTTTTCACCATACAAATGAGATCATGAAATATTTTTCTTTCCATATGTGATATATTCAATTTGTTATATGTTTTCTAAGCTTATCCATGAAGTGGAAAATACCATGATGCTTTTATTATGAAGACTGAAAAAATTCATATATGTGTGTGTGTTAAGTATTACAATTTATTTATTTATCTTTTGAAAAGTTGTTTCATGTCTTGGATACTATTAATAGTGATGCAATGAATATAGGAGTGCAGATATCACTACAAAGAAGGTTTTTCATTTTCTTTAGATGTATTCCCCAGAGAGAGATTTCTTGGTAATATGGATGGTGGTTCTACATTTAATTTCTTACTTTTTTGCCCTAGGGATTGAACCCAGAGCTTTGTGTATGCTAGTTGTGAACTCTGGTACTGAGATACATCTCCATCTCTAGTAATTGCCTTGGGGATGTCTATAATATTTTCCATTTTGACTATGCCAAGCTATTTTCACACCAACTAAGTACAAGGGTTTCCTTTTCTCCATACCTCAGAAACACTAACCATTTCTCTTTTTGGCAATGGCCATTCTAGGGAGTATGGGCTGACATCTCATGATGGGTTTAATTGAAACCTCACTGATTAATAGTGATGTTGAGCATCGTTTTACATACTTGTTGGCCATTTTATAATATTTTGGAGAAATATCTATTCAAGATTTTCCTCAGTTTTAAATTGAGTTGTTTTTCTGCTACTGATTACATGAGTTTTAAAATAAATTTTACATAAAACCCCTTATCAGATATATAATTTTCAAGCATTTGTCCCAATCCATATATTGCCTTGTATTTTTTATTGTATCCTCTGCTGCACAACTTTTTAGTCTGAGGTAGTCTCATGTATTTATTTTTCCCTTGTAGTTTAAAGTTTTGAAATGTCTTCCAATTTTGTTATTATCTCACCTTTATTTCTTTATTTTCTCTAGTATGAATCTACTGCATATTAGGAATTGTAACGAATCCTCCATTTCTATTTACTTTCACCTGTGCAGCACACTGATTGTTCATTGGTAACATTACGAATCTTTCATCAGTTGGAACTGATACTCTACTTAGGTTAGACCTTCAATGATAAAAGTCATTTTCTACCTAACAGGAAAGAACTGGAAGTAATCATCTCTCCCTTCACTTCCTCATGTATAATTTGATCATGATTTCACAGAAAGTACTGCTCTTGTATTATAAAACAGTTTTCTAAGCTCTCGACTCTATCTTTGAATTCATCCTCCTCGGAATTATCATACTTGTTTGTTTGCATGTTTATTTGTTTTTTTAATGAAATATAAAAATGAATATAATACTGAACATTCAGTGGACTTGTAGTAATAAATGCCAAAAAAGGGCTATTTTAGCTTTTTCTCTTATGTTAAATCTCACCAAAAGTAACAAAAATATTCTACGTACCAAAATTTTAAGCTTTTTTAATTCAGATAAATTTATGAAAATAATTATCAAGCTCAAAACCTTACTGTAGTGTCCATATTTTTCTTTGTCATTTTCATTAATAAATAGTCTTATTACACCAAAATTGAGTTCGCTTGTCCTAGTTTAATTATTGAGAATTGACTAAAATTTCATGAGTAATTTTTCAATGCTGTCTCATTCTTCATCTATAAAATAGCAATGGTTTGGACAAGAAGATCTCTGTGATCCATTTCATGGATAATACCTTGGCTTTGTCTTTCTATCTGGGTCTAATTAGAGAGGGATAAGCATAGAGGGAGAAGAAAAGAAAGTGATTAATTTCTTCATTTATAAATTTTTCTCTAATCTGAACACAAAGTGATTAATAATGTATAACAATTATGTATAATTATATATATAATTAAATTTATTATTAATCATTCTAGAACTATGTTTCCACATTTGTCATTTTTTCATATTCTATTCTTTATTAGTACATTCAGAAGTTTTTATTTAAGTATTTTAAAAACAGATATCTTGAAGAAAATTACTTCTTTTCTCTAATATCTGAAATTTTATGACTTTCTGCTGAATATTATTCATGGTGCCTCCTTCCTTATTTTGTTGCAATTTTGAAGTATGCACTGTATTCCCTGTGCTCCTTGCTCACTTACTTCTGCCTTTTTTACTCATTCAAGAAACAATAACTATCAAATTACATTCTCATTGTATGTGTATGTATTTTGATGAATATTGAAAACCCATGATTTGTAGCAAGCAATTATCGTTAGTGATTTTACTTTTACTTCAGAGACTTAAAACTTTTCAAGAAATTATTTTCTACATCTTATTGAGTTCATTTTCCATTCACTCATAAACTTAAAGTAAATCCTTTAGGACTTTACTTAAAGGTATTTTGTCAGATTATCCCTGTTGGTGAGTCCTAGAGCTGATAATCTATCCTTTACATGCCTCAAAACCATTAGACTAGAACTTTGGGTCTCCAGAGTTTTGTAGAAAGTCTAAAATTATTACCAAGCTTTAGAATTCCTACATTCCAGTGATTATTTATATTATATTTTTGGGTTTTATGTATTCCTTAGCTTTTTGTCAAATGTTTTAAAATATCTGTTCAGCATTTTACTTGTTTCTAGTTCTATTTATTTTGGTTTTATATACTTATTCTATGCTACTAGTAAAAACAGGATTATCATTATAACTTTCAAAGGAAATAATATATCAAACTGCCAAGTTAATATAGAACTATAGCAATCCAGCAAATTATAACAGAGCTGAATCCTTTGGCAAAATTTCTGAAGTCATGGATATGAAATATATAACTTGATCAAGACAAATATATCTGCATATCTATGAATATTTGTAATAGTCCTTTAGCTAGTAATGTGGGAAATATGTTGAGGTACTGCACTTTTTAATTCAGTGATAATAGTGCATATATTTTCTTGAGATTTTGGCAGTTGATAAGAACAAGACAAAGGCATTCATTTGAGGATGTTATAAGTTTATAGAAAAATATATGATTTAAAGTATCTGTAGTCCCTTAGTAACCAAAAAATTGAAATAGACAGAATAGTTACGTAATTTCAGCAGAAGTTAATTGGATTGAACCATTTAAAAGACTATGAAAGAATAACATATGGTGGTGGTAATGCATGATTTTTTTTCTTTTATTGCGGTTATTTTCTATAGGTGGTGTTAAATTACTGCCTATACCATATAGCAGTTCAAAAAAAACTGATGATTTGGATTCTGCCTGTGTAGATCTTATGCTCCAAGATTTATAGAAAGGCAGGGGTTCTATCGTCAAGTTTATTTATGCTTCTTTTATTATTAGATAATGTATTCTTTTCTAACAATGTTAATATTTTCAAAGATCACTGATTACATTTGTTAATTTTTTTTCCTATTATCTAACTTCAGATGTTTAGCCTCAAATGTATCTATGGACTTTTAAAACTAATCACTTAGGAGGTCATACACATATTTCTATTTTCATTGTGACTTTCAAATTCACATTCAAAAGGATAGCATAAATTTACCCACATAAACGATTGCTATCTAAGGTTATATCTTCAGGGATTCATCTTCAGATATTAGTTAGTTCATGAATAATTTGTATTTTTAGTCATATATGCTTTTGTTTTACACTGGTAGGAATAATGGTACTGTTTATCAATTCAGTTCTTTCACCAATATTTTTAGCATACATTATTAAGTATAGTCTTAAGATACTGTATTATGCCAGACAGATAAAATCTGCAGATTAATAAGGTTTATGTTGTACTTGTGAAAATGGATAATTGAGCAACCTAATGAAAGAATATAAGTGCTACACTCTGGTAAATAAAAGGTAGGTATAACGTTATAGAAAAGGTGTGCTATACAGAGAGTCAATTTCCAAATCTTTGAGAATATTTCAAGCAAAACAAATTGCACATTATTAGTGTTAAATTGAGAGGAAGCACATCAAGTTGAAGATAAACTTTGGTGGGGTTTGTTTAGTTACAAAAATACATAAAACTGGTGATAAGATACACTCAGATTATTTTCACCATGAATAATTTAGGCAGTAATTAACCCTATTCTTGCCCATAATTACTTTGTGCTTTCAATGGAAATATAACTCTTAACTTTGCTTCCATTTTCTGTATATTTGAGGAAGTTTGTCAAAAAAAATGATTTCCTTTGATTTGTACCTGAAACATGTTTGGAAGAAGATTTTTCATAACAGATGTACTGTATAAAAGTATCAAGATGCAATGAAATTACTCATATCTTCCCTTTTATGACATGATTGCTCAGTTAATTATATACACCCTAAAACATGTAAAGAAAAAAGAACAGATGGTAAAGGCTTAGTTTTAAAAAAGGCAAGTCCATGAAAATAATCTTATTCATTACATTTTGAATTTTGTTGTTCAAATTATTTTGTTCTATGGATCAGAAAATTATTACACTAGTGATGAAAAAAGGGATATTCAAGATCAGAGTCCAGATTTCAAAGCATTGATGTGTATTAACAAATGTCACATCACAGGTATTGCCACTAACATATAAACATAGGGGAATATTTCCTAAATGTCCACAGTGAATAAATTTTTGCTTGAAAGAAGATACTAAACATTTGGGTTAAGCAGACAAGTATTTATAATTTTAGAGTCTTTTCTAAACCACATATTATAGAAATTAAATTATAAATCTCATCAGTCCTCACTACAGCAGGTCATGTTTTTGGAGGAAATATCTCCTCAGAATAAATATATATATATATATAAATATATATAAATTATATATAATATATATATTAGTACCAAAGTTCATTGAATTCATTAAAGCATGTTTGTACCCATCCATTTGCTTATTGTACACCTGCCTGGTGTCATTTCGTTATCTTAGTATTACTTCTTGCTTATTATTTTGCCCAAGGATGTAACTTTCCAGTTCCATCAACTTTCCAAAAGTATCCCCTAGTCAGTTCCCTTGAGATAATTGTACCAATTCATAATCCCTTGTTCTAATATTTCTGGGGATTCTTTTAAAAATGCTAATCAGACCTTGCAAAGCCTATGGTTGTAACATTTCAATGACTCACTTTTTCTCTTAGATAACCCCAAGACTTAAGAAATCCCTGTGTTTTCTGGCATCTGTATATTCCATGGCTACTTCTGCTATTTTAGGGTAAGTTCATTAGCGGTCCAGAATAAAGTTAGTGCTAATATTTCTAGAAGAAAATTGAATCAAGTGACTTCTTATGTCAGAGTGATTAATAATGTTTATCTTATAGGAGACCAAAAGAGATCCAGTACAAAGCATACCATGATTTTTTCCTGATAGAACCTTTATAATATGCAATGTATTGATTCTTAATATGACAGTCTGATTTTTTTAAATAGGAATTATCTGATTTTTTTAAATAGGAATTATCACAATTATATATTTTCATGACCATTCAATCCATGATGGACACAGACTATACTTTTTTACATGCCATTATTTTTAAGTCTGACACTCTGTCTAGGTTATAACAAACAATCAAAATATTTGACCAAGGGATTAAATGTCAGAAATAGAGAGTTCATAAAAGTAAGGATGTACTGACCCAAATCTGTCCATAAGTTACAATGTCATTTCTTAGGATAAGATGTTAGTATAATCTTATTTTAACCCAATGATTGTTTAAGAGAAATTTACTGAATTTTTCAGATGTACGTCCAGCAAAGGCAAAGGATCATGGAAATCGCTGGCAGCTCTTTCCTAGCAACAAAATTAGTTTTCTTGTGCATTCTGAATTTAGGATTCAAGAACTCGCAACATTTATTTCCAATTTGGGAGAAACACAAAGCAACTCAAACCTTAACTACTCTGAAAGAGAAAGGAATATTTCCAGATTTGGCCCAAATTTTTCATGCTTCTACTTCATTTGGCTGTGAAATTAAACTGTGTGTATTACTGACTTGGTTTGCTGCAATAAGCCTTCCTGTTCCTTGCTTTTGTCTGGGTCCAACACTATTGAAAGGAACTTCCTATGCTTTTCTCCATTTTCCTTTTGGAAAGAAACTGTGTGTTCTGTGAGAGGATACCAGGTCTCATCCTGAAAATTCATTTCAGCTGGCTGGTATCTCTACTTAGCTCTTTTACAGTATTTAGATTCTATCAGAAAATGTAAATCACTATAGCTATCTAAATTTTTCTGCATTCCCCCCAACTGAACTGAGCAGGTTTATTATTCAATACCAGAGATGTTTGAGAAAGAAGAAGCCAGCCAGCTAGGTGTCCTTTTTTGCAATAGATCTCAGTAATGTTGGAATTGACTATGTAGTGAAATTGGAGTTTGTAGGGTAAAGAAGGTTGTTAATAGGGGATGACAGGCTAATAAACCACTGAGATTTAAATGATAGGCCCTGATTGGTAGGGTATTTGTATCCCGAAAGACGTAGTTAGATAAAGAGGAGGAGTCCAGAATTTTAGTGAGATGTAATAGCAGGAGGGGTCCAGAATCTTAGTGTGTTCGAATGGAAGAGAGGAAAACACAAACTGTGGAATTGTAGGGGTGAAAGTTCCTTTTAATGCAGAATTCAGTATCAAAAAGTAGTCTCCTGAAGACTGGTATCCAGATGTAAGGGTGCAAGCCAGAAAAGTGATGTGATAGCGTGGTCAGGCCAGAGGCAACAAATGCTCGGTTGACAGAGATGAGCACAGAGTTGAATGAAAACAGGGAGAGATGGAGACTCAAGGTTTGATGTCTGAGAGAACCCTTGCAGAGATGAGACAAATAGTGTATGGAACAAGAAGATAAGTATAAAGATTGAATGTCAGATCTTCATTTTCGTTGTTCATTTCTTTTATTCCTTTTTTCTTTTTATTATTAATTAATTATCTATTTTTTATTATTGTTGTCCTGGGGGTGTAATGTGGTATTTATAGCAGTTCTTTCAATTTTACCCAGGGTAAAATGGAGTCCAGGCTTGCCTCGACTCACTATGTAACCCAAGAATCCACTTGGAACTTCTGCTTTGACGTCTCCTGAAGCCAACTTATTACATAGAATGTGCATGGCCATCTAATAAGAACCCTGGAAATTTTTCAACTCAGATCCATAGTACTTGACTCATTCTCAATCTTTTCCTTCCTAACTCCCTTCTCTCCCTCCTTCTCTTCCTCCCTTTCTCCCTGCCCTGCATCATAGACTTAAATGTGTATGCTTAGTAAACTCTGATTCCTTTTAGATATTCCAGCATGTATAATTTTTACAGTGGCTTATTTGAGTATAATTTGCTCCTTTCTAATTTTCATTCTCTCTCTCTCTCTCTTTCTCTCTCTCTCTTTCCCCCACCACCAGATCTCATTATGTTGCCCAAGTTAGTCTCAAATTCTAGATCCTCCCACCTCAGGCTCTGTAATGATGGGTTATAGATGTCTGCAACCACAGCTGGCTCCCTTCTATTCTTCCATAATTTTGATCTCTTTCATCTTTTTTAGCTTCTTAAAATAATTTTTGAAAGACTGATTTCAGATTCTTTTTTAAATTTTTGGCATAAGTCTTTCAGTGCTATGAATTTTCCTCTGAGCACTTTGTTAGTTTCAAACAAATTTAATATGTTGTGCATTTTTAGCATTTACTTTCAAAACATTTAAAAATTTTGCTTGTGCTTTCTTCTGTGGTCCAAGGATTATTTTAAAGAATGTCAGCTTATGTTAAATATGGGGGGATTTTTTTGAGTACATTTTAATTATTTTGTTGTTTGAGTCAATTAAAAATATTCTTTATGTTATCTCAATTATTTAAAATTTATTGATACCTGAGTTAAGCCCATCATGTAGCATATATATTAGTGAATATCCTTAGTGTTGGAAAGTCTCATATACTGCACAATAGGCATACAAAAGTTGTCGTGTTCAAAGGTTAAAATATTGGTGCATTAATTTAGTATAATTTACTTTCAGTGTTTCTCAGTGATGGTTATTCGAGGATGTTATAGAAAATGTGGTCTCTGAAATGGGAAAAAATGAGGAAAGTTTAGGGTTGGGGCTTTTTATGGATTCAATGAATAAGTTATATTTCAGCAATCTTTCAGGGTGCATATTTCTTAATTTGTATTTTAAATATCATTAAGTTCTCCTCTTGGAAAGAAAACTACTAAAATATTTCTGATAAAAATTACCCTTCAAATTAACTTCTTATTTGCAGGTTTTAAAAATTATTACTAATCAGAAAAGACCCAAATTTATTGTACTGAATGATTCCAAAATATTTATATGAAATTTAAGCCTATACAGACAACTTAGAATTATTTAACTTTGTTCTAAAATCTTTTCTTATCCAAAAGGCCAAAAAAACACATGAAAAGTGCTCATCATCCTTGACCATAAAGGAAATGCAAATCAAAACCACACTAATATTCCATCTCACCCCTGTTAGAATGGCTATTATCAAAAACACCACCAACAACAAATGTTGGCGAGGATGCAGGGAAGAAGAGCCCTCATACATTGCTGGTGGGAATGTAAGCTAGTACAACTTACTTTGGAAAACATCATGGTGTCTCCTTAAAAAACTAAACATAGATCTGCCATATAATCCAGCAATAACAGTCCTAGGGATATACCCAAAGGAATGTGACTCAAGTTATAACAAAAGCACCTGCATGCCCATGTTTACTGCAGCACTATTTACAATAGCCAAGCTGTGGAAACAGCCAAGATGCCCCACAACTGATGAATGGATCAAGTGGTATTTATACACAATGGAATTTTACTCAGCCACAAAGAAGAATGAAATTTTGTCATTTGCTAGTAAATAGATGGAACTAGAGAGCATAATCTTAAGTGACGTTAGCCAGGCTCAGAAGGCCAAAAATAACAAGGAGATTATAGACCCAAAACAAATTCAGTAATATTATTGGACATGGGTCACATACTAAGGAGAAAGCACGCATGGGAGAAACAGGGAAAGGAAAGGAAACCTAAAACTTGAATGTTGTTGATTTGCTCCCTGTTGAGGAGTGAATAAAGTAATCTTAAATTAGCAGAGGCCACTATAGGAAGGGGACCAAGAACTAGCAAAGAGGTCTAGTAGAAATGAACCAGTGTGGCCTGAAATACATAAATGCATGGAATCAACACTAGAACTCTCTCTATATAGTTATCTTTATCCCAAACTAGCAAAAATGCTATCTTTCTTATCATCTCTAATGTTTTCTCTTCAACAAAACTGGAGAAGAAGAGGGTGGAACAGGTTCAGCCTGGAAGCAGAGGGGTTGTGGAGGTGGGGGTGGTGGCACAAACAATTTATACACATATAAGTAAATGTAAAAATGAGGAAATAAATGGAGAAAGAAAAATAAAATCTTTTATTTGAACATCTTTTCAACTACAATATGATAAAATTAACTTCCAACTTTGAAGTTTATAGATACAAAAATATAATCTTTAAATTGCCTCATTCATTTTTATTAAAGCTGTTCCACTCTGTATGAGCTCCTAGCACAGGCCATATAATAGAAATAAATATCACATATAAGAAAGATATTTAGCTATTAAACTGTTAGGGCAGAAATAGAAACTTTAAAACTTTTACTATTATCCAAATGTGTTACTTTTCTGGGGATGAGATTTTTATATTTCCATAAGTGTGCCGTTCATATGAACAAAAACTAAAATAAATACACAAAACTCCAGCAAACTTTTATTTAAACTTTTGAAATTCTTTTTAATTTTCAAATAGGACATCTAATGGAGAGATGACTCACATAAACACTTGGTACCAGTGGGAAAGCAAGCAATAATCAAACTCCAGGTATTTCTTTAGAGGTTTCTCAGCACCCACATCATTCCCTTCCTTGTAGCAGGTTCTTTATATTTTCTACTGTGAGGACAGTGTCTCATTGTACAACATACAATAGCTCTACACTCACTGATTTGCTCAGAGATCAAACCTGTATTCAAACAAGTTCCATGCACAACAATAGGCATTATGCATAGGATTTGAATAATGTAGAGTAATAGCAGAAAAATCTTAATTCCATCCTAAACCCTTGAAAGATTATGAGAAAATAATTCTGGGCATAGGTGACATTTATGTCTTTCAAGATATACAGTAAGGTAAGTATTCTGGGCAGAAGGCAGTTGAGTGAGGACATGGATTACTATCAAAATTTGTCCCTTATTAAACTTGAACATTTGATAAATATGTTTTCAAATCTTCTTTCAAACTTACCTAAGCCATAAATGTGAGAATACCATATTTCATGATCCATTCCAATATTTAAATACATACCAACTAAGGCAAATCTTAGATATGACTTATCAGAACAAAAGGCCTGGTTTGCCCATTATAGCCTTCATTTTTTTTTTATTGGATTGGGTTGGAGTACATTGTGGCATTTATAAAACTCCTTACAATTTATCAAGTATAACATACTTGAATTTGAATTCACCCCCTCCATCATTCTCCTTTATCCCCCGCCCCCATTCCTGGAATAGTTTTCACAGGTCTCATTTTTTCCTTTACAGACATGTGTACACAATTTTTCCACTATATTTATCCTCCTACATCCTTTCCCTACCTCCTCCCCCTGCCACTGATACCAAACCCGTACTCCCAGTCGGAATCTGTTCTGCCCTTCTATTCTCTGATTTGGTAAAAGAAACAAAAATGACATTTTTGTTTGTTTTGGATAGCTACACAGGGAGTTTTTTTTTTTTGTGACATTTCCACGTATATATGTATTAGAACCGAACTGGTTCATCTCCTCTATTTTTCTTCTTTCGACCTTAGTCCCCTTCTTATGGTAGTTTCAGCAGATCTAAAAATTCTATATGCATTCTTGTATAGAGAGTACATCACCCATATTCACCTTCTTACCTTTCTTCTTTTACCTTCCCTTTCTCATATGTGACTTCCCCTTGCTTTGACCTGTTTTTCATAATGTCACTGAATTTGTAATAGGTCTACATTCCACATATGAGAGAGAACATGCAGCTTTTGGCCTTCTGAACCTGGCTAACTTCACTTAAGATCATGTTCTCCAGTTTCATCCATTTGCCTGCAAAGAACATAGTATCATTCTTTGTGACTAAATAAAATTCTATTGTATATAAATACTACATTGTCTTAATCCATTCATCGGTAGTGAGGCATCTTGGCTGTTTCCATATCTTAGCTATTGTGAATAGTGCTGCGATAAACATGGGTGTGCAAGTGCCTTTATTGTAACCTGATTTACATTCCTTAAGGCATATCACTAGGAGTGGACTTGCTGGATCATATTCCCCTTCATTTTTATTCAGCATCCTGCTTTTCTGTTCCTTTGTTCTTTGTCTCTGTGATGGTTTGACTATGAAGGTCACCCACAAGTTCACATGCTGAACTTGCTGGAAACTTAAGGAGGTGGACAACTAACTGAAAAAAACAGGTCACTGGGGGCATGTAGTGGGCTATATCTTGCCCTGCTCCTTCCTGTCTCTTCCTGTTTCCTGTCAACAGTTTTCTTCTGCAATGTCCTTCTTCCGTAATGTTTCTACTCAGTCACCAGCCTCAAAGCAATGAAGTCAGCCATTCATGAACTGAAACCTATGAAACTGTGAGCCAAAATAAACCTTTCTTATTTTAGATTGTTTCTCTCAAGTATTTGTTACAGCAGTGAAAATCTGACTAACACAGTGTCCTATCTACCACTAATACTTCAGAAATAAATGAAAAAAAATCTCCAAAGAGCCAAAGTATGTAAAATGCATATTGGCCTTCAAGTTTCTAAACCAGTTCCTATTAGTTGGATGACAGTTACATCTCAAAGACATTGGATTTCTTACTTTTAGCATCATCTTTATCTATTTGTTCATATTTCCTTATTTAAATGCAAAGGGTGCTATGGTCCTGTCCTGGCATTGACAGATTAAAAGAGTCTATGTAAGTTTTTTTTTACCTTTTCTATCACAATCAAGGCATATTCTAAAAGCATAACAATTTTCTCCTTGAAATTGAGGTTGCTACAATTGTAACTCTTTCTAATTAAGTATTCAGCTCATGCTTCAGAAGGGTAAACTTGGTAACTTTTAAGGCTCCTTGAAATCCAACATTAATTTAATTATATACGTATTTTTTTCTGAAAAGTAGGTACTTGGAGAGGTGGGGAGCTTTGACATTTAATTCCTCACAATGTTCTCTGTCCAGTGTCAAAAAATGATAGCTTAACTAATCTTTATACTAGAGGGAGGAAAAGGAAATAGAGCTTTTATGCCTCAGTGAAAAAGTGTGACCCAGATTTTAGGCAAATAATAGAATGTTATGAAGATAATTAGATTCAATATCTATTTGCATACAAAGTTTTTAAAGATAGATTAATATTAATTACTTAATTACTTTCTTGAATGCCAGCTTAATATTTGTTACTGAGGGAAAGTGTAACAATTTAGCGTTTAATCTGCTTTTAGCGTATAAATAGATGATTAACACATAGTGCAGTTTTAGTGTTGATTCAGAGACTTTAAGAGGTGAGGAAAAATTTTGTTTGTCACCCATGGCCCCTTTGCTTTCCTGTACTTTTTTAAAAGGATAATAAATAAAAGCTTACTATCCCTCTGAAATCTTGGTAGATTAGAATGGTAGATGTTCTTTCTGACATCAAATACACACATTCACACACAAAGACAAATATACATACTTCTAAAAATGGGGGAGTTTGGGGACAATCACAATTTGAAACTATCAAATCATATTCTACTGTTTATTAGTCAAATGAAGATATACCCAAACATTATCATCGCCAATATATTTGTGTTAGTCACTTTGCATCATCATGACAAAATCACTTAACAGAGGAAAGATTTTGTCTGTCTCAGTTTCAGAGGTTTTAGTGCAGGACTGGCTGGCTCCATTAATTTTAGGATTGTGATAAGGTAGAAATACCATAGTGGAAGGATATGATATGAGGAGTGCTGCTTACCTCATGGCAGCCAGAAAGCAGAAAGAGAATGTGTGAGGAATGTCAGGTATACTCTTCAAAGGCATGCTCCTAGTGACCTACTTCCTTTCCAGTTTCCATTAACTCCCAATAATGCCACCAAATTATGAATCCATCAGTGGATTAATCCAATAATTAGGTCAGAGCCCTCATGATCCAATCACTTCCCGAAAGCCCACCTCTGAATGTTGTATTGGGCACAAAGCCTCCAACACATGAGTTTGGGGGAGACATTTCATAATTAATCCACAACAATACTCATGTTAAAATGAGAACAACATTTACATCACAGACGCTGTGAGAATTGAGCAAGATAATTCACATGTAGGGTTTAGAACAGGATTCAGAATATCAAAGACTGCAGATAATATCTTGCCTTCTCTGCCTGTTTCTATAAAATTTACATATTAGAACACAAACCATTTGTTTATTCAATGTCTTTAGCTGTTTTCATGCTGGCATGGTGGAGTTGCTTAATGTACTTAAAGCCTATGGTATATATCTACCAAAGATTGATAGAGATTACGACTTCAGTCTGAAGCCTTGGAACAAAGGAATAATCCACTAGTCAATGCCAGAACAAACCCATAGTCAATTAGTAAAGGCCAATAAGGTTAATGTACTCTCTATGCAAGAATGAATATAGAATTCTTCAACCTGTTGAAGTCACCAGAAGAAGGGAACTAAGGTAGAAAGAGGAAAAATAGAGGAGATAAACCAAATAGAGCTATAATGCATATATACGTGGAAGTGCCACAGGAAACTCCCTGTGTAGCTATCTTAAGCAAACAAAAATGTCTTTTTTTTCATTTACAAAATCAGAGAACAGGAGGGCAGAACAGATCCTGCCTGAGTGGGATGCACCAGTGGGAATGGGGAGAAGGTGGGGAAAGGGCATAGGAGGGTGAATATAGTGCAAATATTGTGTACACATGTATGTAAATGGAAAAATGATACCTGTTGAAACTATTCCAAGAATGAGGGGAGGGAAGATAAAGGAAAATGGTGGAGGGGGTAAAAGCAAGTATGATATATTTTTTATATTGTAAGAACTTTTGTAATTGTTGTGATGTAACCCCACCCAGCACAACAATAAATAAATAAATAAATAAAATGAAAAAAAAAAAGCAAACCTGAATATAAACTCCTTTCCAAGCAGTGAAGTTTCCTCTTCTCAGCTAAAAGGTGAAGTTGTAAACACATTTATGCATATATACATAATTAAAGCTAGTGAGACATAATGAAGAGTGTCAGAGTGTGCAAGACCCTAATTTGGGGTCATTTGATCATTTGAAAATAATTGTTTTTACAATTGTTTGTTCTGTGAATACGGAGCAGAGCTTCTCTGAGCATCTTCTTTCTTTTCTGGGAAACATGAAAGTTTTATACTTTTAAATGTTACATAATATGGATATGGGTGTTAGAGTTTGGAATTTGAATGGTTACTGATTAATATTGGTTCACTTCTCTATTTTAAGTGCATGGAAAACAAGAGCCATTTTAAGAAATAAAATCTTAACAAAACTCTGGAAACCAAATTTAAAAACAGGTATTGTTTTATAGAGAGAAACAGAGTATGCTTGGCAGCCAGGGAGTTTGGAAGCAAGAGTCTTGAAAATTGTAGAGCAGTCTTCTCAAGTTGGACATGATTGTGGAATAGTGAAGAAGGAAATAGGATTGGCTAGTTTTGTGACAAAAGAAGTGGAAAGCATTAAAGGGATAGAGTATAATTAAATATTACATTATTGTGATTAGAATACATAATGAAGCATATTAACATCTCAATGTATGTTTGTTAAATGGATGATGAATTAATTTTGACCTATATATTTTTACCCAAGATCTATGTCAATTATTATTATTAAAAAGGCAACAGGTTCCTATTCTTCAGAAAAATAGAATTTAATTGCAATGAAATGAGCAACATATGAAATGTCAGTGCAGTAGGCTACTCCATTTTCCCAGAGCAATTTATTTTATATCAATTTCTAAAAAGAAACTGAATGAACACACACATCCATGCACATGCATATACACGAGCATACACGCACACACACACACACACACACACACACGCACACCATTTAGCAATGGCCTTTACAAAACTCAGAATTCTTTTGTCCCTACTACTGTTATCTTTTTGTCATTTTTTGCCATATTTTAAAAGTTAGATCTTTAGTTTCCCAAATAAGTATATGTCACCCAGTGTGGCAGTCATGCTAGAAGCAAAGAACATCGATTATTTTTCCTGATCAAATATTGAAGTAACGAAAAAAATTTTGTTTAGAATGAAGGTGAGCAAATGAGAACCCCAACTGTGGTAATGATAGGACAGAAGGTGACCATCATTTGGAAATTTGTGGTTATAATTTATGTTAGTAAAATATAATAAAATATTGTATAACAAAATAATTGAGATAATAAATTAAAAAAGAGGAAAGATGTATTTTGGCTCACAATTTTGGGAGTTTTAGTCACTGGTCACTTGTATTGCTTTTGAACCTATGTTGGCACACTGCTTTGTGATGGGAATGTGTCTTAGAAAAGCTGACTTCCTCATGACAGCTGAGAAGCAAGGAGAAAGGAAAAGGATAGAGTGGAGTTTA
Organism: Castor canadensis; assembly: GCF_047511655.1. Lineage (NCBI taxonomy): Eukaryota > Metazoa > Chordata > Mammalia > Rodentia > Castoridae > Castor > Castor canadensis. The sequence goes on along the minus strand of NC_133398.1, from coordinate 30,638,048 downwards.
AATATTGCCTTCAAGAGCACACTCTTAATGATAAAGCTTCCTTCCACTAGACTTCACCCCCTAAAGATTTCATCACATCCCAAGAGCAACAAGCTGGGGACCAACCTTGAACATATAAGTCATGGGGGACATTCAAGATTCAAACTATAATAACACTATCACAGGGTGGAATTTTTCTCTAAATACACTTGTTTCTCCTCATTTCTTACTTTCCTGGAGTGATGATCTGTAAACTACTAAAAATAATTTTTAAAATGAATAACTTGCCTGCTGGTTTTGATAGAATCCAAAGAGAGTGGAAGAATATTAGAAGTTTGCTTGCCACTCTTCATACAGATAACAGAGGCACTAAGTCTGATTGGAAACAGTCTAACTCTACACCATAAAATAAGAGACACAGGCTTTTTTTGACATGGTGATAAAGGCCTGAGCAGAAAAGTAGATATATCTATGGCATTCCCATGCACATTTTGAAAGCTAAATTCCAGTGTTATAGAAATATAGTAAACATAGAAATGACCTCAGTGGAAGGAAGACATTTAAATTTTGAGAAGATTAGGGATTTGATTCAATTCTTTCCATATCTCCTGGAATATGGCCTAGTACAATCCATTCAACATTTTCTGGTACTATTGAATTAGCTGATTTGCAAGAGCTATTCCTCTTTGATGCTAGGAAATGGATTGTTGCAATCCGCAGAGACAAAAATAAACAAAATCTCAATTAAGATGCAAACAAGATGCAACATTTAAAGACTTTGGAGTTTCACAATAATTCCCATCCCTCTCGTGAAGAGACTAATAAACAGTGAAATGACCTATTGTGAGAACCAGATGGAAAACAGGGATGGAGGGGAAAAGACGTTTGAAAAAGTCCATCACGTACGTAATCAGCCCCTGAATAATTCAGTGTGACTGAATTCATTTTCTCATTGCCTAAACATTTAGCAGAGCTCACTAATGTTACTCCTATTACTCTTGTGAGGTGACTTTTATCAAAACAAATGCTCCTCCTAACAATCCAACACTAAGAAAGAAAAAAATAGCAAAGGAGGCTTTTCCCATTTGTCAGTCATTGGTGATTTTTGCATCAAGGCAGGTCCCTGCCTCCTGCCTTCTGATTCTTTTCCACTTACTTGCCTCCACAGCCAGTTCTTATTCCTGTTAATAGTACCTCTGGCCTACGTTTTCTCTTCAATATCCTAGTAGCTGACTCAGACTCCAGTTTTCTTTGCCAACGAATGTGCTAACTACAAGAAAAGTTTTCTCAACTTCATATCTCTTTAAAAATGTCTAATATCTCTCATGAGAGTTGGCAAAATACTTCAATGCTCTCATTACAACTTTAATTCTCTCTCTAACATCTATGCACATTTCTCCTAAATCTTACCTTTTTTATTCCAAAGATAAGGAGTCTACCTGCTATACTAAAAGTTTATTTTATGTCTGCTATACAGATATTTAGATAAACATTTTCATATTAAAATTAAAAACAAGCATAAAATACTGAAATGAAGAAATAGTGAATAATACTTGGGGAAATTAATTGATTTATCTAAACTTGAATTCTAAAGGTTGGGATATCTAAGTAAGTTGTTTTAAATTAGCTTGAAATTTTTAGCTTGAAATGTGGTGGCAAACAAATTATATACTTATACTCAACAGATGTTTCAAAATTCTGTCTTCCAGAAAAGTTGAACTATATATAAAAGATAAAAAGGAGATACAAGAATTTCATGCCTAATGTTGATATACTCAGAGCTTAAACCCTTCTTTGATTTTTCATCAATTTACATCAATTTACAATGCTACTAAGCTTTTGATTTCCAGCATCTTGTTTATATGTCATTTTCTGGTACTTGGCTGACACCAAATAGGGGGAAATATTCCATTTGCCTTCTCTCCTGGATTATTTTACTCTAACATTCTATCCTATTTAAAACTATTCAACTACCATTGTCTTTCTTGTTGAGAGAATATCACTTCATTTCATTTAAAGCTATGGATCCATACCCTCAAGACATTTACACTCATTCTTCAGTAGAGCAAGAAGAACTTTTAAAATATTATTTTTTAGCCCACATTGATAGTACAAGGGGGTTTCATTGTGATAATTATCTAGAAAAGAGGATATTTTAATTATATGGAGGGAAGCTATTATTTTTTACTCATTTTTTTGTGGTGTTGGGGATCAAACCCAGGGCTTTGCAAATGCAACGCAAGTGTACTACCACTACGATATAGTCTATCCCTTTGGTAAAATTGTATTTTGAGACAGGGTCTCCCTAAATTGCCCAGGCTAGCCTTGAACTTTCACTTCTGTTGCTTCAGACTCCTGAGGGAAGCTGACTGATGTTTTAAGTCTCTGAAAAGCAATTGAAATGTCAATAAATGTAATTGTAACAAGCAATCCATAGCAAACAAGTAAAAATGAAACATTGCTTTTTGGCTACTCCATTCTTGAAATAATTTAGTTATTAGCTAGCATTTTGTATCAATTATTACTTAAATTTCTCAAGTTTATTGTAATTAAACTTAGTGAATGGAGACTAAACCTGGATTACTTTGAATGTCACTTATACAGTGTTGGCATTAGTACCTGGCACATAGTTACTCTGTGTTTATGCAATGACTCTGTTTTGGTTTTTTGGGTTATCATAACAAATTACCACAACTTTGCTAACTTACAGTACAAATTTATTCTCTTAGATGTCCAAAATCAAAATATTGAGACAGTTGGTCCCTCCTGGAGGCTGTAAGTGAGAATCAGTTTATAGACCTTTCTCCTCCTTCTGTTGGCTTCCCAGCAATTGCTGGCTTTCCTTGGTTGGGAGACACATCACTCTGTTCTCTGTCTCTGTCTTCACACTATCTCTTTCTATTTCTGATAAGGACACTCTCACTACATTTAGGGAGTATGCTAATTCAGTATGATCTCATTTTGAGCATTAATTTAATTACATTTGGAAGTTACATCATTCTGAGTTTCTTGGTGGAAAGGAATTTGCGGGACTACCATGGAACCTACTATAAATTCCATGCAGACATATTTTGGCACAAAGGAGGGAACCTTCATCCTTTACCTACAAGGTTCTTTTGCTGGGTCTTAGAATTAAAACACAATGCAAAATATTAAGAAGGAAAATGCTCAAATTTCATTTAGTCATTTTTGCATGCAAATAGCAAATGGGAGCCCACACAAGGAAAATGAAGACACAAAAGGCCTTAAGCTAATGTACTGGATTGACCAAAGAGTAGCAAATTTTGAAAACATGATAACCCAAATGAATTTAGACTATAGCAGTTAAGTGTGAATAAGTAACTAAGAAAAGAATTAGTTTAACAAGATTCATTTAAAGAAATTTCTGTTTTCCTCATCTCCTTCTCTGGTGATAAGAATGGCCCTTACACGCAGTACGGGAATGGGTACCTTTCACCTGGGCATTTAGGGGCATTTAGCTACTGCTTTCTAGAAGACAATGGAAGGTCAGAGAGCCCTACTTCCCTTTTCTGTATTTGTAGTTCCTTTAACTTAAAATAATAAGCAGCCAAAGCAGCAAAAACTAGGGTGACGTGAATACCATCACTTGGTAAGACATTTCTAACTTGTAGGCATTTTTTTATTACTTCTTCCTGGGAAAGGAGACTGACTAACAGTATTAAATCTGGAAGAACTCAAAACAAAGAAGCATAAATTACTTAGCAAGGTAGAGAAGGTAAAGGGAAAAGGTTTTGATGCCTCAAGCAAGAAAAATTGAAGAACAGTGTGAAATATGTCCAAAGCAATAAACTGAGGATAAAGTGGAATAAGAAATAAAGCCTATAAGTAAGACAATTTTTAAAGAAATTCATTTTTACTTCAGTAGATGGGGCAGAGGCGGGGTGGTAACAAGATTATATTAAAAGGTTCCATAGGAAAATGCATCAATAAAATGGATCTAACTTATTAAAATGATAGAGATAAGGATGTCATTGAGAGCAATTCCTGGAAAATTATCATTTTTATAATTATTGCACCATGTTCTGGCCCTACTATTACCATGAGCCCTTTAATGCAAGGGACCTGCTTAGCAGGTATGTGGTACATATTATGACGCATGAATTCTACATACTATTTATTTATTTATTTATTTGGCAGTACTGGGTTTGAACTCAGGGCCTCCACTTGAACCATGCCCTCATCCCTTTTATTTTATTTATTTTCAGACAGGACCTTGAGTTTTTGCCTGCAAAGCCCATAGACATACATTCTCTTACCTATGTCTCTTTCGTAGCTAGTATTATAGGTATCCATCACCTTGCTCTGCTCCCCAACTTGTTTTCTGAGATAGGTGTCACCAAGTTTTTTGCTTGGGCTGCCATGTGCTACTATGCTCAATCCTTGAAATAAATATATGTAAGAAAAACAAGGTATGAGAAGGCAGAGATTAAGATGCACATTGTTATAGTAACTGAATGGTCTGGAAGTGATTACCTGAATAGCTGACCATTATTAGAGAGTAAGGGTTTGCTATGTCTTGCAAACAGATGAAGGAATTCAAGACAAAGAAAATACATGTAGCTTTTTAATCCTACAACTTTAAAATTTAATCTTACACTTAGTCTAGGATCTGTTGATTTTAGTAGATTGTGGAATAGGTAAATGTAATTTTATTAGACTTATTATAAAACCATTCTTTTTGTGATTTTCCAGAATATAGGAGTTAATTCTGGGACCGTAGATGCCCCTGTGCATAAATGCTTTCTCTGATGCAATTATGCAGATTGTTCTGCTTAGACTGATTAGCCAACACATGTATTCAAGGAAACATTTGCTTAAAATTCTCAGTGGTCTTTATTTTATCTACCAGAAATCACTGTATGTGACAGGTTTCTGTCTATACATGTGCATCCCTGCAAGCCAGCTAGGTTATATGTGAAACTGATGAGGGAAAGACTCTGAGTTGCTTGGGAACCAAGGGGTGGTGAACAAGGATAAATCTCAGGTGGCACCAAAGAAGAGTCATAGAGAAAGAGAATAGTTATAACTAAGCACCAAAGGAGAAAGCCAAAAGTTGAAAAAGGGGGAAATATGTGTATCTGTGTATAATTTAAAAGTAGGTAGTTGAAAGAGGGCCTAGAAATATTCCTATGACAAAAATAAAATAAATGAAGATGTGTGTTTAAATTGTTGATTTATTTGGTTTTTTTTATAGTACTTGCAAAAAAGTAACATGAAACTGTTGCATATAATTGAATATGTAATTATCCAGTAGTTTTTATTTGATGTTTTAAAACTATTAATTGCAATTAATAGACTCCAACACTGAATATTATTCTTCTTGAATCCTTTTTATTGAGTCATCTTGTTATTGCACCCATCAACAATTGATGGAATAAAGAATAAGGGTAACTGAAATATCCTCCTATAGAAATTATTGGAAAAAAAAACTTCAATGATTCTGATTCATCCTTCCCCCCAACACATATTTACCTACTTTATTCATTTATTGAGAGGAGTTAAAAAGAAAAGTTATTGTTATAATGAATTCTATATGTCAATTTGGCAAGCAACATTACCCAAATATCTGATCAAACAATATTCTGGATGTTTCTGTGAAACTATTTTTTTAGATTCAATTACATTTAAATGAGTATTTTGTGGTTAAAGTTAGTTATTGCCCATAATATGGACTGGGCCCATCTTTTCAGTTGAAAGCCTGATTGTTTTTCTTTTTAAGAGTAGAGATTGAATCCAAGCTTCACACCCGCTGGGCAAGTGTCTACCATATGAGCTATACCACAAACTCTATTGTTTTTATTTATTTATTTTGAGATAGGGTCTTGATAACTTTGCTGGGCTAGCCTCAAACTGGAAATTCTCCTATCCTTGCCTCCTGAGTAGCTGGGATCACAGGTTGCACCCCCACACCAGGCTGAGTAGATCTTTTGGCTTAAACTGCAGTTCTTCCCAGCCTGCTGATCTACTATGTGATTTTGGAATCAGTAGCTTCCACATTTGCATGAACCAATTCCTTAAAATAAAATGTGTGTGTGTGTTTGTGTCTTTGTGTGTGTGTGTGTGTGTGCATTTTTCCCTATGACCTATGAAATACACTTACATGCTATGAGTGCTGTTTCTGGAGAATCCTGAATAATACAAGTATAGTTGTAGCGAACTTGGAAAGAAAACACATATTTCCATCAAAATGTAAATATAAAAGCTACTATATAGTCAAAGAATAGTAATAATGATTGAGAGGTTTCTTATAGATTTAACACTGTTTTGTGTTTTATATGAATTGAATGATCTAGTTCTCATGGCAACCACATGATGAAGACATTAAAATCACAATATTTCTATTTTGCAGATGAGAAGACTGAGGTAAAGTGGTTGCATAGCTTGCGCATAGTTTTACTGCCAGACCATAAACTCAGACAAGCTTGCTCCTAATCTCACATATTAAAAAACTATCACATTATCTCTCTTTTAGTGCTCTGAAGGAGGCATTCCTGTGGCCATAAAAGGGACTGCAGTAGCTTATTCATCAACATCTAGTGGACACTAATATTTGAGTTTCATGATTGATTTTTTAATCATTACCTTCTTACACCCTAAGGAAAAAATAGTTAATTAGGATGTATTTCTTGAATTAAATATGAATAAAATTTTACACTGTAACTAAAATTCCAGTGTCTCATGATAAAAATATTAAGGCAATACAGACAGTTGCTATCACAAGTAGTAAGATGCACGGGTCTTAGTGTACTGTGCAGTTGGCTTTAAAGTAAGAACAGATAGCGACTACACTGCCTTCCCTGTCTTTCAAATGTACTGTATTAATTTGGGTTAGATGAAAAAGTAGGACATTAGATTTAGAGAGGAGATTTTATTGATAAACAGACACATGGGAAACAGTATTGGATTGTATTTACTAGTGCAGGCTTTGAAATAAGCATAGTATCACACTAGCTCTCTTATCAAAAGGTCCTTTGGACAAGTCTCGTCTGTTAAAGGTGACTAGTAAAGCCTCACTCACAGATTCATGCCAGGGTAGTGTCTCCTTAAAATGCAAGAACCGTGTATTTCTCTCTCTAAAACTTGAAGTCAGGTTTGAGCAAATTAATATTTTATATATCAAAAATAAATGTCAAAAGACACTAATGCAATTGGACATAGTTCAATTCTTCATGAGAATTCCTTACAAAAAGTTGTCAACTGTAAAATTAAATGCATGAACATATTGAGTTGCTTTATTTTAAAATATTTAATCAGCATTAGAGTAGAAAAACTAGAAAAGAGAAAGAAAAAGCTTATCAGTTTATATTGTGCATGATGAACTATTTTACATTTTCCAGCAATGCTGTCTTTACTTTGAAGGAATTCAAAGCTGGAAGGCAGGAGCTTTTTAAAAGAAATCACAACACACATAAAACAAAATAAATCCTTAGTGCTAGACTAAAAAGAGGAAAACAAAAATGGAAAAGTTTTGCCTGGAATTCTGTAAATTCCCATGAGGAGAACTAACTTTGGAAAGAAAAGTGCACAATAAAACCAACTTGTATAGTTAATAGTTGCAGTACAATTTGACATTAGTTTACTCAGCTAGCAAAGTAAGTTCAACTTTATGTGTGATTCAGAGGTTAAAGACAGAGAAATTGGAAAACTGCATGTCTCTATTATGGAATATGTGCCATGATAAAAATCAGAGAAGCATCAATTAGCAACCAAATTACTTAGACAAAAATGACTTCTAGAAAGGTGTGCTAATAGAGAAGACCCCATGACAATAGAGAAATCAAAAAAGAAAATTAATGCATTAATATATAGGTTTAAGTTGTTTATTTAATTCCAAAAATGAGGTGACTTCACTTTTGAAATATTTTTGAGGAATTTTGAAGAGGTAGATGGTCTTTAAAATGTCTAGCAGATTTAATATTAAGATATGACATGCAAAATCAGAGGGAAGCATCAGAGATAATTAAAGTGCATATTGCTATTTATTGAGAAGAAAGTGTTTATACTGTGGCTCCTGAAAAGTACTTGGATCCTTATCTTAATAAAAATAATGAAATGATATTAAAATAAGATAAAGACAATAAAGAAAATCATTTTGTCAACTGTTTTTGAGTGTTCTACACTTGATGACATGGGATTTTGTCTATTATTCTAAATTTTTATATACATTAGCAACACTGGTTACCAAAGTTAAAATTGATTGGAATAAATTTGATAGTGGTCTTGAAATAAACTTAGTCCCTCCTAATAAGTACTTAGAGAACTGTAAAACACAGGAAATAAGGTAAATATGAACTAGAGAGATAGGCAAACATTGGATCAAATGTATTATGTATATTTCATATAGAATTGTACATTCAGTAAATATATCAAAGACTAAATATAGCATTTACTTTAGAATTCTCTACCTCTATAAGAAAAAATAACATTTTACAGTGTTTCCTCATTTGTCAAAAATATGAAGGAATTATTTTTCAACTACAAATAATAAGAAATAAGGAAATATAAGGCACAGTCCTTGTTTTACTTTCTGAAAGGAGAAATTTAAATAAAAGCACACTTATAAATTACCATGTGAAAGCATGCATCTATAATGAATTCACTTCTCCCTCTTATAAGCCCTGCTAACACAAGTACTCTCTTATCTCAATCCAAGTGATAGTGTTTCTAAGAAAGCATGTTGAAAGCATGCATTCCTAAGCCAAAGGGTGTGTGCTTTTCATATTAACTTTACTCACTGAACATTGCCAAATTGCACATGAAATTTATTGTATCAATTTACCACATAAAAATAACATCCTCCACATGTATTTTTAAATTATTTCTTTCACAGTCTTCTTATTTGGGATCTCTAACTTGAATCAGAGAACATGGAAAGTGTACCTTGTCACTATCTTCTCCATTATCTCAGCAATGGAATATAACTGATACTGTTCTACATGAACTGGAGAAAAGTTGATTCATTGCTATGGTCACTGTCTTAAAGGATGTCTTAGAACTTTCTGGAACCCTGGTTGAGAAAAGCTACTTTATGAATGGGAAATGATATCCCATTGAAGAGAAAATTTCCATTATGGTGATTAGGAATTAGGTTCATTCCTTCGTTGTTACTGTCCTAAACATGACATATATTCAGGGAGGTCTAAGTAATAATTTCTTAAAAATTTGAACAATTCCCCTTTACCATAATCTTATAAGCCATAAGGTGCTCTAGTCATCCATAATAACTTTCCCTTCTAAAACTCCATATATTTAATATATTTAACAGTATAGTTATTATTGCTTATCTCCTTATAGTAGATGCAAGCTCATCCTATATTTAAAGTTTTTATTTCCTTATTTAAAAAATGTTCTTAATTATTTTAGTTAAAATTTCATTGTGAAATTAAACTGTGTACATGATATAAAAACTTAAGATCAACAGCATTAGAAAGTTGAAATTTAAATTATCCAATCCAACTCTACACCTCGTTTTCCAAGGAGAAGTAATATTTACAGTTTAGTGAATCTCTTCATTTGCTTTTTGTTTTATTTGCGTATATGTGAGGCTTTGATGTATAATGTTTTTCTACATAATGTTTTCCATTTATGTATAAATTTATTAAACACTTTAATGTTTCAGACTCGCAATTCATTGACCAAATAGAGGTACTATTTTTCACCACAGCACTTAGGATATAGCTCAGCAGCCAAGCTTTTGCTGACACGATGAGGGCAGCAGGTCTGATAACTAGCCCTACTTAGACCAGGGTAATCTGGCAATAGTCTCTTGTACAAGGGTCAGTTGTTTGCTTCTGGGTTGCTTTCACTACAGAAGCTTCCTTTCCTTATGCACTGGAAACCACTGTTGCCCACAAGTAGCCTTATAATCTATTTGACCAGCAGGTCCCCACTTGCTTTACATACCCCCTAGTTTGTGTTCCTAGGGACAACAAGTGTTCAAGCCTCAGGGTGATCCCTGAATGCATCAGTGTGTGGGGGAAAAAACAAAGTCCTGAGTCCTGCACTGACTTCTCAATGCTTGTAGGTCTGTCCAAGTCTTTACCTCCCTGTGAGGAGCAGAAGGCCATGGACATGTTAGGATACAGAGAGTCTGGACTTGGCCCTCAGAAAATCCACCTTGTCCTACCACCATCATATCCATCACATCATCACAGTTGAGGCAGGTGCCAGGACTTTCAAATCCTGCATAGCAGTTTGCCTCCCTGTGTGAGGGAGGAGATTGTGGACATCATGTCATTCAGAAGGTCTGGGCTCAAAGCACTCTGAACGACCTAACAGCTAACATACACAACCAGGAGGCAGGCCCTGGAGGCCATTATTATACCAGCCACAGGCTTGGGGCTTTGTTTTTGCCATGACCCTCAGGTGAAGATACTTTTTCCTTGCCAGGGAGGGTGAGCCCTGTGACTGCCATGCCATGCCCTTTAATGCCAGAGCTCTCTGCTGTTTGAGGTTCTCTGCAGGACCATGTCACACTCTCTCCCTCTCCATAACCACTTCTCACTGCCATCTCCCACACAGACACTGTAGCAGGATGTTGCACGACTCCCTGGACCATGGTTTTTCCTTATGTTTAAGCTGCCCAAAGTAACTCTATCTCAAACATTGGGCCCTCTCCCAAGACAGCCTCTTACAATAGTTAAGGGGAGTGACAAAATGTCTTTCTTCAGTGAGACTAGCCTTTCACACCAGAGCAGCCACTGTCTCATTAAATCCCCTATATTGGGTTTAAGGCTTGTAGGAGATGAGGGATTATATTGAAGCTAGAATTACCAGTCTTTCACCAGAACTATTTGGCTTACCTTGTGATTTAATTTTTAGCTGCCCTTTAGCTTTCTGGGAAGCTGAGGAAGGCTTGGAACTGTTTTTCTCTGTTGCCTGTTTCTCCATGCTTCTCTGCTGTCCTGTCACCTGTTTTGTAATTTCTGATGTTCTTCCTTTCTGTCTTCAGAATATTGTCTCTCCTGGGTTACCTAATTCTACTCATGCACAGTCAAAATCATGGATACTTCCAATCTACTATTTCCCCCCACTTGAATCTCTGAAAACATGTTAATAACATCATCCAGAAAAACAATATTATTTTCAGCATAATAATTAGAATAGCATTATTCAGAGTAGTCAAAAGATATATATATATATATTTAATATATAATAGTTCATTGTATATATATCATTGCATATATATATGTAATGAACTATTATTCAGCTTTAAAAAGGAATAAAATTCTTACACATGCTACAATATGAATGAATCTTGGAAGCACCACGCTAAGCTAAAATAGTGTATGATTGAAATTCTATGAGATACTGTTTGGGCATAATCCCTGATACTATAATTTCAGCTATTCATGAGGTAGAAACAGGAGGATCACAAGTTCAAGACCAGTCCAAGCTAAGTTAACTAGATCCTATTTCAGAAAGTGAATATAAAACAAAAGGACTGGGGAAGTGACTCAAGATGTAGCGCACTGTCTAACATGTGCAGGCCCTAGGTTCAATTCCCAATACTGCAAAATAAAAAAAAATTATATATAATACCTGAAGTATCCAAATTTATACCAACAGAAAGCAGAGTGGATATTTATGAAGTAAAGGAGAGAGGAGATATGGGGAGTTTCTGTTTAACAGGTCCACAGTTATTGTTTAATAGAGAAAGGATGATTGCTTAATTGGAATGGAAGATAAAAAGGGTTTGGAGACAGATGGTTATGATGGTGGTAGAACAATGTGAACAATTTCTTAATTTATTATGCATTTAAAAGTGGTTAAAATCATGCATCTTATGTTAGATATATTTTATAACAACAAAAGAACAAAAATCATCTTCCAAAGAGAAGACAATGCTCTCATATTTTTGATACACATGATAAGATTTTTTTAAAAATATGCTATAAAGCATATTTATATATGTACAATTTGTAGTCTGTTTCCAGTAGTTAGGATAGATGATGGATCTACAAATTCTCAGATACAAAACTTCTTCCATATCCCTGTGAATGACTAACATGTGGAGCCTGCAGTGACTCTAAGAGAATACTCAAAATCTAGAAACTGTGTCATGGCTTTACTTGAAGCATGAGTAGCCAAAAGGACTGCATCAGTTGTGACAACTTGATAGTGGACTTTCTCCTGCTTCACCAAGAGCAAAAGACTGCCGGGGCACTCCAAACAAATCAGTATGTTTCTGGTTGGTAGTGTTAAATGTGTGGCCATCAAACGCACCGATGAAACATGAGGCACAATATGACAACCTGCAGACAAGCTGCACTCTGCTGAAGCCAGTACATGTTAATGCTACTTTTTCTCATGGAATCTTCAGGTTATTTCCAGACTTAATAATGCTCATCTGAGATTTGCAACCTTCATTTCCCCAAGCGGACAAAATGAGATAGTGTTCTATAATTCAAGTTAAATAAGTACAGTTATCACATGTTAATCAAAACATTTTTTAAAAGATGTGAAAATGAGAGAACTAATCTTCTGATTTAATCATTACATACTGTATACACACAGTATACAGTATGATACTGTATCAAATCATGACACTTTATCCATTGAATTTGTATAATCAAAATTAAAAAGTAGCAAGTAAAAAGAAAAATAAAATTCAAGTTATTGACATCTCAGTGGTTTTACTGTGCAGAAGAGCAATTTTGTCTCTTACTTGTAATATTTCAAATATTACTCTGGTGTAATTTCTTTGACTGTTAGAACTCAATAAAACAAAAAATAATGAAAAATGTAGTTGATGATAGCTATCACTAGGTTTGCATTTTATAAATGATGTTTACTTTTCTAGCTAATTTTCAAAACCTGAGAATAAAACTATCAACAAATAAGATGAGGGTGGAAGGCGCTGAGCAGCAGAGTTTCGCACTCTGACCATAAATCAAAGAGGCTCATTGCTAAGAGAGCTGTCAGGGTATGATATAGAGCAAATTGCCACTGCTTTCCAGTTTGTCACAGCTTAAATTGTTCCTCCAAATATGCTAAATGCATATCTAATGTGAATGCTCATGAATTTCATTTAAGGCAAGTGGAAGTGGAAAGTAAACTTGAGGAAGGTGGATTTGGATTTGATTTGGATTCCTTGGTGCTACAATATCCCTACCAAAGTTCATAAATAATTAAAATAATATATAAGCAAAGCATTATAATTATGTAGAAATGTTATAAACATTCTGGTTTATAGATGTATGAAATATTATAAATTGGTTTATTTATATAGAAATATTATAAACTTTCTAGTTAATTATGTAGAAATAGTATAAACTTCCTGGTTATAGAGTCAATATCATTTCTATTAACCAACAACAATAATTGGACAATGGAGTAAAAAGTTAACATCTAATGTAATAAAAAATGTCGAGATAAAAAACAGTCACAAAATATATGCCACTTATAAATTGTGTGAAAATGTTTTAAAATTGTTCAATGGAACCAAAAATAGCAGTCTTTTCATGTTTAGAAAGTCTCAAAGTCATAATGGTAAGTGTTCTGAACAAACAAATCTAAATATCAAATGGTATCCAAGTTCTAACATTATTAAGGAACTTGATGAATACTAAAATTTATATAGAAGTGCAATGACCCAAAAAGAGCCAAAAAATCCTTCCAAGAAGACTATTACCAGGGAAGAATGGCCTTTCTGTTGCCATGATACAGATGAAAGTAAATGTCATAAAGTAGTGTGGAAATAGATTGAAGATAAATACTCACAGTAGGCAAAATAAAGAGTTCAGAAACACATACACCAACACCAAAAAATATTTTTGAGCTAGCAGTTTCTTTAAGAAGGATTTTTCTTTTCATACAGCATTTTGAAAATATAAGTAATTTTCAAACTACTTAAGTCAAAAATAACTTGAAAACTCTCCACAGGTTAAAGATGGAACAATTTGAGAAGCCAAAAAATGATATGTAGTGGATTGAAATATATAAAATATCTCTTAAATCCATGATTTCAGAATGATATTAAAACATTCATTGTAACATTTGAAGGTCCCTAGGGAAAAAGTATGCATTTCAAAAAATCATTTAGTGATAAAATGGAATAATCACTTTTCCTTTTTTAAAATGTTGCCTTGAGATAATAAATAATGATGGGTATTTTCCCCATTATAGAAGTATGCCAACTAATAAAGAAATGATAAATGTTCAAATTCTGTTATCTCCTTTTTCAAAATCTAGTGAAACAATGAACCTAGTCTGTGATCAGAAAATGTTGCTGGTATCAAGAAAACACCACTGGTTATTGTGTGCCTTGTAATAGAAGGACATACTACCTCCAATATAATAGTCTTTCCAGAAAACAAAAGCTCACTTTGAACAAGTCTTAGTGGTGTTAAGGGAAAAAAAAAACCCAATACTATAACTAAATTAGCAAAATTCAACATATGGAAAATACAGACTACTGTAATCCAGAACATGGAAATGTCTATCAAAGAAACTAAATAAAATGAAGTTTTTTCAGCAAATCGGTTAGATGATTTAGATACAGAAATCACAAATGCACACATATATATGTGTGTATATATATAACGGAATATTAGTCATAAAAATGAAATTATGCTATTTCCAAGAAAATGGATGGAAGTGGAAATCATCCTGTTGAGAGAAATAAGCCAAGCTCAAAAGGTAAAATACACATATTCTTATTCATTTGTGGAATCTAACTTAACATCATGGTGATGATGATGGTGGGTCACAAATATAAATTGGGGACACCTTGGGGGGATCAGCAGGAAGGAGAGTGGGAAATGAAAGGCTACGGAGGGGTGAAAATGATTGAAGTATGATTCAAATATACATGTGAAGACGGCATCAGAAATCCACCAAACACTGTTTGGAAGGTGGGGGAGGAATTTGGGGAGGGAATGGTAATATAATGGAGGGGTGGACTTATTCAAAATATACTGTATGCATGTACAGAATTATCATAATGAAATCTCATTTTACTAATGTGTGCTGATTAAAAATAAAATAAAATTTAAAAATAAATAAAAAATCCCCATTGGAAAAAACAAAACAAAACAAAAACAAAATTAGAATGGGATAAACCAGTTAAATAAAACTTAAAAATTCACTAAACAAATGCAATATACACATATTAAAGGATACTTTACTATTTACAATTTATGAGACAATTGGGGACATTTAAAAACTTACTAAATATTTGATGCTATTAAGTTAACATGTTAAGTTTATTTAGGTGGGAGGATTTATTGTCTTTATATATTTTAAAACAGAAACTAATATTTTTTAAAAGGTTCCTACTGAAATATTTATGAATGAAAAGCTAGGAAGTCTGGCTTCTGTTTCAAAAATCCATAATGTTTTGAGAGAAAGTGGAAGGGCTATGAATGGAAGAGATAGGCTATGAGTTTGTAATTGTGGCACAATCACAATATTAGTTGACTTACACCTCTGGGGCATCTGAGTCTTGAAGCTAATGTCCAGGGCTATTCACCTTGCATATACCTTTGACTTCCTCTTTCCAATATGATAGCCACTAGGTACATGGGAGTATTTAAATTTAAAATTAAAATTCACTTCACAGGTAAGTCATAGTTCAAGGACTAATAGCCATAGTAACTAGAGGCTATTTCTTTGAATGGTACAGATGGAGAATACATCGATCATTACAAATAGTTCTATTGTACAGCACAGGACTCAGGAATTTCTCTGAATAGTTAATTGATTTACTATTGATATTCATAAACTGTTTTGACCAATATTTATGCAATAAATAATTTTAGTGCAAGGCATTTAAAATATAGCATATCTTCAAGGACATTTTAATTTTTTCAATACCATATGAGACTATATATAGCATCTTTTCATAAATTGTTGTTTTCAGAACAATTATCACCCCAATTCTTCAAGGTTTCACTTGCGATAGATGTGAGCTTTATGGCATTCAGTAAAATTATTAATAATTACATGATCATAGTGATAGGTAATTGTCCTCTCTTACTTTTGTTTTCGACACTAGGCAGACCAAGATTACCCTTTCCCTTAAACAAGAGAAAAATACACAAATGTTTTTGTAACAGTGCACATCACACAAAATAATTTAATGAATATAAAATATTATTCTCATTATTATAGTACTTCCAAAATGCAGTCCATAGGAATTGCTCAAATAATTTTTAGCTTGGCAATATGAATATAAAATATATATCAAAAGTGTTTTATAAGAAAGAAAATGTAAATATGCAATTTAAATAACATAAAGAACCACAAAATGACTAAAGATCCAGAAAATATGGAGGAAATAATAAATTATTCAAATTAAGTATGTAATTTGGAATAGTTGTGGGAATCTTAGATAGATAGAATTAATTGCTTAGTTTATAGCTACTGGTACTGTGTGAAACTGCCATCCACATGGTAAAGAATTCTTGTGTGTTTTACTTTTGCAAAATAAAGTTTATCAGATACTCAGTTCTGAGAAACTTTTACTATCATTGTCTGTTATCTATTCTTCTTCTTTCTCATTTTCCTGAAAAAACAAAGTCAACAGGTCATATTGCAGTTCCTGAATATGTTCAGATTTCCCTAAAGAAATTTAAGTAAGGAAAATATTTTTCTCTAAGAAAATTGTTTTGTACAAATGAAGATTATTCCCTTTTACAAAGAAGTCTTAAACACAGAAACACAGAAAAACAAATACTTTCTTATATGTTGAAAGGAAGAAAAAAGGGTCCGTGGAAATATGGAATGGTACTTGCTACAGGCTGGAAGAGTGGAGCATAAGTGGAGTTTGGATAATGGATGTTAAAGTATTAGGTGGTGGCCTGTCACCTCACTGTCCAGAGGTGGAGATGGGAAGAATCACAGTTCAACACCTCCCAAGCAAATGTTACCAAGACCCCATCTCAACTAATGAACAGGGCATAGGGACCTGCATCTGTGATACCAGCTACATGGGAGTCATAGTTAGGGTGATCTTGGTCTCAAGACAGCTGTGAGCAAAAATGTGAGACTCTAGCTGAAAAACAAGTAAAGCAAAAGATGGCTGGGTGTGTGGGTCCAACAGTAGAACACCTGCCTAGCAAGTGTGAGGCTCTGTACCCTATTATTATGTACAATTATTATAATCAAATAATTTTGATAATAATAAGCAAGTTTTAGAGTTATACTATTTTTATTTAATATTAAAAATAAATTTAAAGTAGAAATGATAAAAAGTATTTTTAAACATAGATTGTAATTAATTTAGGTTCCAGAGTCTGATTTTAAGATTGATAATAGATTTGTGACTAGTTATGAAGGAAATAGTTCTTTATATGTGTGATATAATTGAAGCAGAAGCCCAGAGTTTACAGGTACAAAATAGAGTACACTCTGCTGTATTAGGTATTTTCTCATATGAGTTGAAATTCAGTCAAAAGAATGAGAAAAGATAGAAGTAGATTTAAAAACCTGAAAAATATCAAAAATAAAAAGCTGCTAAAATTATATACTGTTTAGATTTCCAGTTCCTATATTGTTTCTTGATAAAAATATTACAAAACAAGAATGTATAAATTACATCAAAATAATGCACGGTAACATTAAAATAAAACTTTCTTTCTTTAATTACACTATGACATTGTTGATTTTAACAAAAAATGAAGGGAAAAGATGCAAATATGTCCAGCAGTAGACTATTTTTCTACCTCTTGCACTGTTAAAATGAATTTATGCAGGCAAATATGGTTATAATAACATTCATTGCTCAGAGATAATAACTGAGGCTAAAAAAGATCAGAATTCTATCTATAAAATATGGAAATAATAAAGAAAAAAAAGAAAATTTTTCAGATATAAAACATGTATTAGACAAAGTTGTTTTAAAATATTACAACTTAGTTCATGATGAAGTCAACAAAACTATAAAATCAAATTGCTATGAGGAAGTACTAACTGAATTAGTTTACCCAACAAATTCTAATTATTCAGAACATTAGATATTTTTGCCATTTCTCTTAATGTCAACTATACTACAAATATGGCATTTCTGAAACACTTCAGAATGCTTAACTCTATAGAGTAATCTAAAGGAAAATATATGTTAAAGAAAATTCCATAAAATTGAGCAGCAAAGAAAAAAATTTCCTTGTAAACATAAGTATTGCCTTATATGGGAATTATTCGGTTTGAAATTTCCTTCCCATCAAATGCCTCCAGGACCCCATGTTTCCACATTCGGAGTCGTCACACATCGCCAAATCATCTACATTATGGACTGAATGTTTGTGTCCCCCCGCAATTGACAAATTAAAATTTAGTCTTCAATGTGTTGATTTTAGGAGACGAGGCTTTGGGAGATCATAAGGTCACGAGGGTAGACTGATTCTGAATGGATTAGTGCCTCATAATAAGACAGAAAGTTAGCTCTCCATGTGAGGATACTACAAGAAGCCAGTGGTTTGCAAACCAGAAGAGGGCTCTTACCAAACCCAGACCCTTTGGCAGTCTCATCTCATATTTGCAGACTCAAGAACTGAGAAAAATAAATTGTCATTGTTTATGAGCCACACAATCGATGACACTTTATTGTAACAAACCAAACTGTATAAGACAGAACCAGTGGTTTGCATTATGGGAAATTCACACGGAGATCTCATTTTCTTGACTTTGTGTTCTTTGATATTTAGGCCATGCTTTTCTTGCAAACAAATAGAGACCTCATCTATCTGAACTCTTTTTACTTATAAATATCACATCAGTATAGACTTGGGGTTTTCTTAGTGTCTGATATTTTGAACCCTTCTTTCCATATGAGAAAATTTGTCTTCTGATTCTTATTTTCCAAAGAGTTCTACTGAATTATCCTTCACTATAGCACAAAATCTGTCTGCATCCTTTGTTGTTGGCATGATTTTACTGAAGATATTTTGGAACATTTATAATCCCTTTGGAAAACTTAAGATGGCCCCAAACTGGCTTATGCAAGATCTCTCCTTTCTCACCAACTCTGATTTTGCTTCCTTTACTATATTTGATATTCCCCTCAGCAACCTTAAATGTTTTGACTTATACTCTTTCAAAACCTCTTTCTCCTTGTCATTTTTCACCCCTGCCAGACCTTTCCCTTTCCCACTTAGTACCTTTACCTCTCTAGAGTTTTGGGCTTTAGGACCCCCTGTCCAAACAGGGGCTCAGAGGAGACTGAGAAACCCCAAAAGGAATCACTTGAGGCCAAAAAGGATAACTGCCATCAGGTGACTATGTCCAGTACAGAACCGTCACTCAATTTATATAGGTACTGACATAGAGTAAATATAGCATATAGTCCACTAACTTAATTAATAGGTGAGTTAATTTTCTACCAAATGACACATAAACCACAAGACAGTAAAAAGATTCCATGGCATGTGTCTATGAAATCTATTTTAAACCATGTTTTTGGTGGTGATATTTTTATGGAAGTCATGATATCATAGTCAGTCTTCAATTAGGTCCCAACTACTAATCACAGTAACATGATATAGTGAATAAAAACACGGTCAGTCAGTAGTCATTGAAGATAGCACAAACTTACAAACAATTAATAATTATAATTAAGTGAACTGGTCTATTGATTCTTGCTTATCTTTGTATTCAGTAGTGGAAGAGCATGATTTAATATTTGTCTATTAGTTTTAGATCTTCAGTTTCTTGAAAGTAAAGGGACAGAACTAAATGATTTATGAAGGTCTGTTATTACTCTTTCAATAAAAGCTTAGCCCAGTTCCAACTAAGTTAAATTCTAGAAGAAGCTCTAATTTAAAGTAGAATTGGTCCATTGATAGCCTATATTTTATCCTCTAGTTTCTTTCTATATCTTTGAGGACATGGGGAATAGCAAAAACAAAAACAAGATCTACAAAGCCTCAATACCCATAACTAAGATGACAGAAAACCTAATTCCAGAATTTTGAAGAACTCTTAAGATATAAACAGATGAAACTGAATTGAGAAAAAGATGATTTAAGGTTCATTTCATGTCATCTACAAGCATCACCTCATAAAACAGAATTCTTGGTAAAATTCAGACATACATTTCAGGTCCATCTTTGACTCTGAGTTCAAGTGTTTGGAAACAAACACAGAAACAAACAAAAGTGGAAAATGGGGCAGCCATGTCTCTGTTTTGAAAGGGCTACTTTTGGAACAGTCTAAATTCTATGTTTTCCTTTTCTACTCACTGCTTTCCAATATTCACTCAGAATGAAATTTCTTCAAGGAAGATAGGTAGTAGATAATAATTCTAACTTAAGTGAGACACAGGTAGACAGTGCTGCCCTTTGCGATGATACTAGGTCAATGCATCTGAGACTATATCACCAAATCCTAGTAAGACTTGCCTGCTGAATATTCTGTCATCTTTTCTGTTCTACTTTTTCCTCAGACATGCAGTTGATCACTGAGGTAATTTCACATTTTTAACTTCGTCTCTTCTTTAGCCTTTTTTTTCCCTCTCAAGGGCCTTTCCAAATGTAAATTTCAGGAGGTAATTCCTATGCTTAAAACAACTCAATCAATGGCTTCTCAATGGTTTTAGATATAATAAACAAATGACCAAATAAGTAACTTAGCTGAGCCTATGAAGACCCCATCTATCTCTGGAGACTTACCTCAGGCTCCCTTTGTCTACACTGCATCTCCACCCCTCACACTGTATGCTTTCATTTCTATGCATACATCTACTTTTCCACCTAATGCTACTGCACCTTTATTGTTTCTTCAAGGAATTTTGTTTCTTCTCAGTTTCTCTTTAATTTAGACTACTGACATCTTTCACATCCTCATCCTCTCAGGTCAAAGATCACTCCCTTAGAAGACTTCCTTGAACATCAAGACAAAATAGCCTTTTCTTCTTATCTTCAAATGACATGTTTCTGTGATGGGGTAATCATTTTTTAATCTGTTCTCTTGAGCAAAAACTCCAAAAGATCGGAGATGATATGTTTTATGCACAATTTGATTTTCAGAATTAATGCTGTCACTTAGTACTTGGCGGTTGTTCAATGCATATATATGATATATATGTTGATGGAATGAATGAATGAATGGAAGTAATAAGAAAAGCTTAAACTAATGTTAGGTAAACCTTTACTGAGAAAATTAGGATCATTCACATTAACCTTCACTTACACTGTAAATCAGAAAAAGAGACAGGCATTAATACCACAAGGTAAGGATTATTGAGGGCCCTCTTGGAAAGCAGCCATCACTGTCTCTCTCAGGCCTCCAATAATTTACATCATTCCCACAGGCAAAATCTGTTATACCTCTACTCTAAGATCTAATGTGTCTCAGGCAATGAATATCATAAAAATGAAGTTCAAGATTTCTTCATCTAATTTATATTTAAGTGTGAATGAGACATCTTGGGTAGAGTGCCTAAGTTGGAATTCTTAAGATAAACATCCTGCCCCCTGTAAACCTAGAACACAATGTTGAAACAAGTATAGGATAGCCATTATGAACTCTTCTATCTGTAACAGAGGTAATCAATGTTTCCTAATATTTTTGAAAACCAACAGATAACATGTTGACAGTTCGTTGATTAGGGGTTAAATCTGGAATGCCACTCCTTTTGAGACTCTAGGTTTCATCTTTTCAGTAAATTTTCCTTTCAATGAATGTTAGTCTCTTTCTACAGCTGAATAGCTTTTCATAGCCTGCTGCGAAATAAAAGGGTCTGAAGGAATCTTTTCCTCTTGGTCTTTTTCTGTGTCTTTAAGTCCAAATTAGTGGTATGTCTGATATTACAATTCTCTTAAAAACTTTGATTCCTCTATGAATTTCTGTCATTTCATTAATCAAAATTCCTTATTAATACATCCTTTCAAGATAAGCTGTTATCTACTCTGGGCTTTTGTTTGAGTATGCCAAAAAGCAATGTTCTTAAGAGCTTAAGAGGACCTATGATTTGTCTCAAGGATTCTCTGAGGCATTTGGAATTGTAACAAAGGATTTTTCTGTTACACTTTGTATTCAATTTAGTCTAGGCTTTCTTGAGAGTACTTTGGATTTCATTTTTCCCAGATAACCATTTCTTATTTTCTGCATCATTTGCCATCAAGAGACTGAGGAGTTTCAAATGAAGTAAATCCTGTCCTCTTCATAGTTAGCAGTTGTTCTTTAGTTTCTTTTCCTCCTTATATGCAATATATTCTATAAGGAAGGAGAAGAAATCAAGCAAAGATTTTTACATCTGTCAAAGAATCTCTCTAGCTAATTGACTTGATTCATAATGTGCTTGTGTCCTACCTTCCACACTACCATAAATAATAGTGTTGCTAAATATCATTGTATAATAAGGACCCTTTGCTTAAACTCCTAGTAACATTTTCCTACACACTTATTGACAGACTCCTTATGGAGAAGACAGCTTCCACTGACACTTAAACGCAGCAATTTCTAATGTTTACAAGGTTTCTTCTTTGAACTTCTAAATTCATTTACCACTTATCATTAACTTAATTCCATAAAATCAACTGCTTCTACATCTGAAAGCTGAATATGCCTCATGTTTACTATGACCTGCATTGCTCTTTGCTCTCTGCACTGCTATTGCATCTAATTAATTTCTGGATTTATATGTCTCTTTCTTTGTTATGGACAATGTTGCCTAACATTTCATTAATACCTGTTTTCACATCTTAGATAACTTCAAACTAGTTGTCAGCAGTTCTGCACAGAACCTGAAAAAAAAATCATAAGAGTTGTTATATAGAGTTGTGTTTGTACCTAATATCGGTTCCACAAATCTTTCTCAATTAAATTTGTAAATGCTAATGAGACAAAACATTTGTTATACATTGTATTGGCTATCTCAAATAAGTTTAAAATATGTATTACTAAAAATTTTAAAATAATATAAATAGAATTATTACAAACAATTGAGATGGTGATTTGCCTTCATGATCTTTTCTGAAGTGATTCCTCCAGTTTCATTTTAACTTGCGTGGTGAGAAAGAAAAAAAAAAGCAGAAAAAATTAGTGGGGTTTTTGTGTGTATGTGTGTGAAAGAGACAGAGAGAGAGATGAGAGAATGAGTGACAGAAAGAGAGAAATAGACACAGAGACAGAGAGAAATAAGAAGAGGTGGAAGCTTTGTAAATTGCTTTGTATTTCACATAACATCAACTTAATATCCCAATATCTTTTATAATTTAGATAGATTATCATTATGGCTAGAATATAAACACTCAGAAAGCAGACTTGTTGGGTTTGAACCCTAATTCAAATTTACCAGATTTGTGATCTAAAGTAAAAATTTGAAATACCTTTCTTCGTTTTCAAAGTATAGAGCATCATTACCAATTCTGTAAGTTTATTGACAGTATTAGATAGAACAGTACACTTAAATTGCTTATAAAAGGAGTCAATAAATAGTAGTGATCATTATTTTCTTTGAAATAGTCAGTTTCTTTCAATATGACTCTTAATAATAATAAGCATACAACTGTGAGATATTTACTGTCATTTTCACTGAATATGAATTTTGCAATAAAAATAAACATTTTTCTTTTTGCAGTAATTACAACCTTTATTTATTTTACAGCTTAGTTTCTGACTGCTTTCTGCTAACAGGGATGGCTTTAAATCATTTGATTTGCATTTAATTTGGCAGTAATAAGAGTTTTTAAATGATTCATTTCATTTTCTTTTTCCCCTAGGTTTTCACCATTTGAGTTGAGTAAATAAAAAATAAATGTGATCATTTTAAATATGTATGTAAATACGTGTTTATATATTCATGCATATATGTATGTAAATACGTGTTTATATATTCATGTATATATGTATGTATTTATACACACACACACATGTAAGCTTAATTGTACCCCACCCCCAGGACCTAAGACAGGACTTTTGGCTGTTTATCTCTCTATCCAAACTTATTTTGCTACAAAGGCAAGGATTTTTCTAGAGTTCCCAACTCCCATGGTTGAACAAAAATGTGATTCTACGTTCTTTCTGTAACATTATTCCCTTATGTACAAAAGTCTGACCTCACTACTTCAATGTGCACCTGGATGGAAACTGGGGTTCTCTGTCACTAAACTATGTATTGATTTAACATGATGGTAACAATTTGCTTCTCTGGGCTTCTGTAGGGAGCACTTGTTTTTTCAAATTGGCTACTACTAATAGAATATTACTTTTAGAGAATGTATCAAGCTACAAAGCTTTTGTTCATCAAAAGAAATTATCAACAAAGTAAAGAGATAATGTGTGGATTGCGACAAAACACTTCCAAACAATGTATTTGATAAGGATTTAATATCCAAAAGATATAAGAAACCTGATTCAATAGCAAGAAACAACCCAATTCAAAAGTGGACAAAGGACTTGAATAGATGTTTCTTAAATAAGACATATCAATGATTAAAAGATACAAGGAAAATGCTCAACTTCAATAAACAACAAATGCAAATAAAAATTACAATGAAACAATACCCCACATTGGTTAGCCTGGTTATTACCAAAAAAAAGTATGTGTTCGTGAGGTTGTGGAGAAAAGGGATCCTGTGTACATTAGTGGGAATGTAAGTTAGTACTGACGATATGAAAAACAAAATGGAGGTTCCTCAAAAAATTAAAAGTAGAGCTACCATATGATCCAGGGATCCCACTTCTGAGTGCATATGCAAAGGAAATGAAATGTTTGATATGTTGAAGAGATGTCTGCACATCCATGTTCATTGCAGTACTATTTACAATTGCAAGATATCGAATCCATACTGGTCCATCAACAGATGACTGGATAAAGAAAGTGCAACACACATGATGGAATAATATTCTGACTTTAAAAATGAATCTTGTTATTTCCAACAGTGTGTTTGAACTTTGAGAACATTATGCAAAGGGAAATAATCACAGAAAGACTAATGCTGCATGATCTCACTCTATATACAGAGTCTTAAAATGTGTTGAAACATACAAGCAGAGTACAATAGGGGCTCCAGTGGACTGACAAGGGCAGGGGTGAAGCAATGGAGGTAGAAATGCTAGTTAGAAAGTGTAAAGTTTTAGTTGGGATGAGTATGTTTTGGAGATCTATTTACAGCATGGTGATTGTGTCTAATAGCAATGTATTGAATGCTTAAAAATTGCTAAGAGGATAGATTTTAAATGTTCTCACCACAAAAACTATGTGAGTTGGTAGATATTTTAATTAGCATTATTTAATAATTTTATCATGTAGACATAAAAATATCACATTGTACACCATAAATATAAATGATTTCTGTTTGCCAATTAAATGTTAATAATTTTCGACAAAAGAAAATCGATTTTAAATCAGAATAAAATCACTTTTTAAAAACTTCAATCTTTTCTTCAAAACTTCAGTATCAATCCTGTATGAAATTAGATTTAATGATGCCATTATAGAATTATCTTAAATAAAACTTAAAATGACTAGTGTTGTAATAAATCAATATCAAAGTCTAGGTATAGAATAATCACAGGGGAAATGACTTCTGAATTTCTTTCCTGATAGGTTAAGATCAGATATCTGTGTTGAACATTGAAAATCTTTTAAAATTTCTTCCTTCCTCCCTCCCTCCTTCTTCTCTCCTCTCCTTTCTTTTCCCTCTCTCTCATCTCTATCTTTATTTCCAACTTTTCTAAATTGAAAGTAATTAGCTTCCCTAAATAAATGAAACAATCAAGTTTGATTACATGACAATGTCCATCCCTTTTCTCTATAGGTAGAGCTATGTAGAAAGGTTTATCATGAGAATGACCCTTCTGAGCAATTGTTAGAATGAAGGAAATGATGCAATTGTTTGATTACCTCATCCACTGCCTTGGTCAACTACTTACAAAGGAGTCTCTTGCTGGAATCCCTAGATCAGACTTCCACCTCATAGAATAGTGAATGTCCTTGGTCAGTGACCTTCGAAGTGTGGTACCAGCAGCAACATGAGACTTTTTGGACTCCAGCAGAGACCTTAAAATGATAGAAATGGAAGGCAGACATCTGTCTGCAGAAGTCCCCTGAGATGATTCTGATCAGCACTGAGGTTAATATGCTTACCAGGGTTAGTCTGCAAGCTTTAAAGGTAAATTAACATGTCCTACAACTTTTGCAAATCTCAAATGACATTAAATCTCATTTTTTTCATCATTTTACCATATAAATAATTTCATATTAAGATGCATTTAATTATCATTAATAGTGTTTTGGTTGATTTAATTCATTTAAATTTTGTATTTTTGTTACTAAGGTGCACAAATTTTTTTAATTGTTTATTCATTTATTCATGTGTATACATTGTTTGGGACATTTCTCCCTTCATCCTCCACCTTTATCCCCCTCCCTCTCCCCTCTCGCTTCCAGGAAGAACCTGTTCTGCTCTCTTCTTCAATTTTGTTGCGGAGAAAACATAAGAGATAATAAGAAAGACAGCATTTTTGTTAGCTTGGATTTTTAAATGTAAAATATAGCTCAATTCTCTTTCACTTAGGACATAATAGAAATCCAAGAGGATTTTTATCATCTAAGAGAAAGAAATTTAGATAATATAGAACAAAACAATTCTTGCCCCTACAAACTTCTTTCCTAGATTCAAAATGGAGTTATCATTGCTGAACTGAGATAGTTATATAATTTTTACACTTGTAGATTCAGTCTTTTAGCTCTGGGTATAGATGTAGATATTCCATATCATTTTAATTAGAATTGTTCATAATTCTAAAGTGATGCTAACAAACAATTATGATTACCATTCATTAATAGGAGGAAACTTTGGCTATACTTGCCCATGACAAGTTATTTCTACATACTGAAATTCACAGAGATATGCATGTATACATGTCTCTCTATGTGTTTGTATATAATTGAATACTTAAAGTAGTCAAGAACTCACTTTACCTTTATGGAGATTCCTTTGGGTTGTGGAAAGAAAAATTATATCAAAATAAAGGCAAAGGAATGAAAGTGATTGGTTTTTGGGAAATTTGTCTACATAAGATAAGGTTATGTAGACCACTTGGATAAGGTGACACCTGAACAGAAACCTAATGATGTCAATGTGCAAAATTATAGCTACCTGGAGAAAGAGTCAGGGCTTGCATTGAATATTCTAGCTCACAGAGTTACATCAATCTATTTTCATACTCCGATTCCATACTTTTTTTTTTCATTTTTCTTTTATTATTCATATGTGCATACAAGGCTTGGTTCATTTCTCCCCCCTGCCGTCACCCCCTCCCTTATCACCCACTCACCCCCCTCTCCCCCCTCCTCAATACCCAGCAGAAACTATTTTGCCCTTATTTCTAATTTTATTGTAGAGAGAGTATAAGCAATAATAGGAAGGAACAAGGGTTTTTGCTGGTTGAGATAAGGATAGCTATACAGGGCATTGACTCGCATTGATTTCCTGTGCGTGGGTGTTACCTTCTAGGTTAATTCTTTTTGATCTAACCTTTTCTCTAGTACCTGTTCCCCTTTTCCTATTGGCCTCAGTTGCTTTAAGGTATCTGCTTTAGTTTCTCTGCATTAAGGGCAACAAATGCTAGCTAGTTTTTTAGGTGTCTTACGTATCCTCACCCCTCCCTTGTGTGCTCTCGCTTTTATCATGTGCTCATAGTCCAATCCCCTTGTTGTGTTTGCCCTTGATCTAATGTCCACATATGAGGGAGAACATACGATTTTTGGTCTTTTGGGCCAGGCTAACCTCACTCAGAATGATGTTTTCCAATTCCATCCATTTACCAGAGAATGATAACATTTCGTTCTTCTTCATGGCTGCATAAAATTCCATTGTGTATAGATACCACATTTTCTTAATCCATTCATCAGTGGTGGGGCATCTTGGCTGTTTCCATAACTTGGCTATTGTGAATAGTGCCACAATAAACATGGGTGTGCACGTGCCTCTGGAGTAACCTGTGTCACAGTCTTTTGGGTATATCCCCAAGAGTGGTATTGCTGGATCAAATGGTAGATCGATGTCTAGCTTTTTAAGTAGCCTCCAAATATTTTTCCAGAGTGGTTGTACTAGTCTACATTCCCACCAATAGTGTAAGAGGGTTCCTTTTTCCCCGCATCCTTGCCAACACCTGTTGTTGGTGGTGTTGCTGATGATGGCTGTTCTAACAGGGGTGAGGTGGAGTCTTAGCGTGGTTTTAATTTGCATTTCCTTTATTGCTAGAGATGCTGAGCATTTTTTCATGTGTTTTCTGGCCATTTGAATTTCTTCTTTTGAGAAAGTTCTGTTTAGTTCATGTGCCCATTTCTTTATTGGCTCATTAGTTTTGGGAGAATTTAGTTTTTTAAGTTCCCTGTATATTCTGGTTATCAGTCCTTTGTCTGATGTATAGATTCCATACTTTTTAATGAATGAACTGACACCTGGAACTATCACTTAAATTATCCAAACCTTAGTGTACCTCAATCCCAAAAGTATATTATGAATATGTTTCAAAAATTATGTGAAATAACCCAGGAACAGAAAGATTAATACTTCATAATCTCACTTATATATGCAGAATATTTTTAAACAAAGTGTTGAAGTCACAGAAGCAGAGAGCAGAATGGCTGTTGCCAGGGGCCGGGCAGGGAAGGGAAGTGAGGAGTGAAGGGAGAAGAATTTTAAAATGTTCATTGGCAACTATAGGGCCTGAATACGGTAAAGATTCCAATATATCCATTCCATTGAATTTCATTCCATTTTGAATATTCTAAACTATTTATACTTCATAGTATCAAATGCACCTATTTTTCTTTCTCTTCCATTTACATCAATTTATTCAACATCTATTCTTCACACTATCTGAGTGGCTGAGATAGTTCATAAACACATGCCTTATAGACATTTAGAGCAGAGCCTGGAACTGCTTATATTTTCTGTTCAGCAGTCCAATGTTGAGACATTTACAATTCATATTATCAGTAAGACATTTTGTGTCGATTTACAGCCACTGGCATTTTCTACAAAATATATTAGTACTTGAGACTTCAGCGTGGTAGCCGCATAAATATTTTCAGAAGCAAGTACACTGCTGAATGTGCTTGTATCCATAAACTAAACCTTCACCTTTGTGCCATCCTTTTATATACAAAGATTTCCTTGAGTTATTTGACAAATGACTTGATTTGGTATACATAGAGCTGTTTTGTATAGTTTGGATATTGCTTACATTTTCTTAATGGCAATTTTTTAAAGGTGTGGGCAAAGAGAAAAGAAAAAAAATGGATCAGTTTTCCTTTTAGGAAATAGCTCTAAGAAGGTGACAAATACATTTTAAGTTAGGGGGTGAATTTAGCATCTTCTATTATTTAAATCTTTTTTTTTTCATTTTTCTTTTATTATTCATATGTGTATACAAGGCTTGGTTCATTTCTCCCCCCTATTATTTAAATCTTGAATGTCCCTCAAAGGCCCATGTGTTAAAGGTTTGGTGTAGAGCTTGCTTCTATTAGGACATAGTAGACATTTTTAGAGATTCTCATCTAATGGGAGTTCTTCAGGTCATTGGTATGTGCTCTCAAAGAAGATATTGGTACCCTGGCAGCTTCCATTCTCTCTGTCTCTGTCGCTGTCTCTGACTCTTTCTGTCTCTGTCTCTTTCTCTGTCTCTCTTTCTTTTTTATTTCCTTCCCATGTGATCCTGCCCTGATGTGCCACCAGGAGAACAAAGCAACAGGGTCAATTGATCAAGTTCAGGTTTAACACCTCTACAACTGTTCACCGAAATTAACATTTTCTCTTTGTAAGTTGATTATCTTACCAATTTGTTACAGCAGTGGAAAAAGACTAACCCATGCAGTATCTTTCACATTGCATATTACTGACTTATTATTGTTGTTTTCCTGTCTTAACGCATTAGGAAATTGTTGGACAGTTCTCCTACTATTAAAGACTGAAAAACTCCATCCTTCATAACTTCAATGTATATATGTGAATTAGGATGTATCATCTCATGATGATACACATTCATGGAGCATGATAGTATGGAGTATGAGAACAAAATGACAAGAACAAAATACCCAAGGTCTGGAAGAAATTAATTCTATAGGAAAAGAAAAGGAAACCTAATCCTTGAATGTGGTTGATGTGCTTATTGTAGAGGAGTGAATATACTGATGTTAAACTGGCAGAGGCCAGTATGGGAATGGGATGAGGAAGTAGTGAAGAGGTCTGGCAGAGATGAACCAATGTGGGTTTGTAATACACATGTGCATGGAAGGAACACTAGGAATCTCTCTGCATAACTATCTATCTCAAACTAGCAAAAATGTTATGTCTTTCTTATTATTCCTTATATTTTCTCTTCAACAAAATTGGAGAACAAGAGAGTGGAACAGGTTCTGCCCAGAAGAGGGGGTTGGTGTGAGGGTGGGAGGTGGCCCAAACAAAGTGTAAACATGTGAGTATACATCCTTAAGAAGTAGTTCAAAATGTAAGGAAAAGTAGATAAATGCTAATATGCTTAAAGAAATTTGAACAATTGTAATAGGTCAGTGTATGATTTGTTGCAAGCCTGATGATGCTACAAGAAATAGAACAAGACACTATAGAACTGTGGTGTAGAAAGACTATTCTATGTGGTAGGAGATAGTGTAGCAAGAGGGCTCAGAGACTGAGAGGGCATCAAAGTTTTCAGGAAGCAAGTTTATTAAGCAAGCCGCAGCGATTCAGCAGACTCATGTCCAAAGGCTGAACCCTAAGAACAAAGGGGACTTCTCTTATATACCATTTGGAACAGGTTACAGAAATGGGGGGAGTAGCTTGTCCCATAAATAATCACATGTCATTTCATTGGCTGGTGTAACCTCTGGGGCAAGGTGATCCCGCTCTGGTCTCCAGATAACATTCCCCAACTCCAGTTATTCTTTGTTTCACAGTAGCACTCATTAATCTCTCTTCCCCCTCTCTTCCTTCCTGCCACAATAGAGCTTTTTGTGGTATTTGCCCTTCCTTCAGCAAAATATCAATAAAAAATAGCTTCCAAAGTCCTTTCAACAATTATCTTCCTTGTCCTATGTACATTGTATTACCTGAAAATATCCTAGCCTTGCCTACTGTTGACTAGGGGCAAAGCAAGTTTCTGAGGCAAGGTTTTGAATATTTCTCTCATATGTCCATTACATTAATTGTTTCCTTGTCCACCAGCAAACTCAAATCAGAGAAAGTTTATTGAGTCTTTCTAATCTTCTCTTTTTCACAAACAAGTTTGGTGTCTGGTTTCTCTCATTTTGGCATATAGCATGATTGGCAAAAACATAAATGTTCACTTCTCTCACATCCAACCAGAGTTGAAAAACTTATATAGAATTTGGTAGCATTTGGGTCACATTCTCCAGAAGACTGCAATTTTGTTGGAATATTTTGGTAGTAGAAAGTTAAAAAAATCTTTTGTTGTCAGCTGGTTCAGAGTTAATTACCTCAAAAACACAAGATGAACTTGGAGGTACTTGGCATATAGGAAGCATAAGAAGCTGCTACACCTGGTGAGTTTGGGATGCAAATGTGAGTTCACAGGCTTTTGCTTTAGAGCCCTTGACTCGAATGCAGCCCCCAATGGTTCTCTAGAGCATGTATCGAGAGCCTGTACTACTTAGCCCTGATTGCCTTCCTTCCTGTACTCTGTAACCTTACGTCAGTGTAACTTCAAGGAAGGGCAGGGGTCCAGTGATAACTTTTGTTTTTACTTGTAATTTTATTTAGGTATATTGACAAATGGTACCTAATTAGTAGTTATCAATATTGTTAAGATCAATATGAGGATGGCTGTAACCAAAACTCATATGACCATTTTTTCTGGATGCTTTGTTAAAAAATTAAAGGAAGTTAAAAAATAATAAAATATATTCTACATATGAAGATGAACATGGATTGGCATATAATTGTCACCTAAAATAAAGCATTTATGATAAAATTAATGACACAGCCCAATAATAGTTATAATAAAATTAGGAGAGAGAGAGAAACATAATTTTTTATAAGTAAACAATAGATATTTGTAAAAAAGTATGTAAAAATTAAGTTCAGAAATTCAATAACTCTTTAAAAATACTTCAAATGGAATAAACAAACCTACAGAGCATTTAAGAAGAAACCATAAATATTTAATTAAAAGACCTAAATTAACTGAATTAAGGGAGAGGCATAGAAGTTTCCTTTGGTTTTAAAGGGTTTACTCCCCTATTTAAATAGCGTGATTGAGTGTGGTGTGTATGTGTGGAAAAATAATTCATACAGTACTTTAGCTGTTAATATTTTGGACAATTTAATTGCTGTGTTTGATATTCTTCTCTAATATTTTAACATTCAAAATATATGAATGCTTAGTTAGCGAAATATTTTAAAGTACAATATTGATCTAAATGAATCACTAATCTTTAACCTACAGAATAAGTCCCAGATACATATCAAGCTCTAAACAAGTAAAGATAATATTTCTAATTATTGCAAGCATATACTTTCTTACAGCCAAAAGCATGTTTATAAAATGATCATGTGTGTGGTATACTATATGGAGTGTTGTAGATATTAAATTGATATAGATGAGACTTGCCATTTCAGTGGATCAGTGTGCAGAGTCTAGTGAACATAACCTTGAGACATTTACTATCATACAGAGACTGTAATAAATTGATGTGCTGTTTTTTTTCATTTTTCCAAATGCAATTCTTACCTCTCTTTTTGACTCAGCTGGTATATTTTTCATGCTGGTTTCTGAAATGAATGACCACATGGTATCTTATGAATTGAAACAATTTCTGAAGTTCTAACACTAATATTGTAAAAGATCAATCTTTTAAAAATGCAATTTAACTCCAATGTTTCCTGTAGGTATTTTGACTTATAGTACAACTTAAAGGATCCTTTGAGATGTAGTAATTTCTAAACCATGATGGAAGTATTTTAATAAAGATTAAAGTGATGAGATAGAACACATGTTGGTAATAAAATATATCAATCAAACAGTTTAATAAGAATATTTCTCCTCATTTGTTTATTTTTAATTTATGTAACCAAATCACCTTACTGTGTCAAGTGTGCTATTGTCCTCATTCTGCTTATCATATGATTATGTCACAAAATATTTATGTAATATTTCATGTAATATTGTTATAGGTGAAATAATTCCCTTTTCTCAATCTTTTTTCCGTGATAATGCATTCTCTTTCCCCACTCTCTTTCTTTCTCCCATTCTCAGTTGATAAATAGATAGACAGTTGAATGAATGGATGGGTAGATGGATGGATGGATGAATGGATGGATAGATGGATGCATAGATGATAGCTCTCATTTGTACAAAGTTTTTTGATATCAGGAACAATGTATTACTCAGCTCTCTAATTCTAGTTCATAGCACAGTGACATGTTAATGTCAGAAGAACAACAGATATTTGCTGAATTCAATTTTATTCCATTTATTTAGGGGTAGTGCTGTGGTATAGGTATTTGAAAGCTGAGATTAAGAAAAACACATTATATCTGGAAATTGATACATTTATTGAGATAAATGTTTATTGTAATTTTATTCTGGCTCAATTCTTATAATTCACGCATTAATCTTAGAGAAGGAAGAGGACCTATGAATAAACACCATAAAATCCTGCATAATATTAGAGAAGGGTTTTTTGCCACTTTCTTTAAATACAATGCAGTATAACTAGAGCACATAATTATATTTTACCTTGCAATGACTTTGGCAATGTGATATATAAATTTTGTTGAAACAATTGTATATTTTTAATTCCGGGAATGTAAATTTTGATTATTGAATAATTGGACTCGTGTGTTAGAAAATTGATATGTCATTCAAGCATCCTAGTAGAGAAAACTATAAGGGCAAAATACATTAGATTAGGTGTGAAAAGAAAAAAAAACAGCAAATGCCTGCCTGGTTATATACCAAACAGCAACTCTTCATATTACATTAATAGTGTATTTTAGATACTATCATTAGTGCATTTGTTCCTTTATAAGTCATCAGAATCCATTATGCTATATTCTATGATATATGATACATATTTTTTACCTCTTTTGGTATTTTAATTTACCATTCTCAATAAATTCTATATCAAAACCTTAGAGAAGGACAATATGCATTTTTTGTTCTAGAAAAAAGCTCACAACATAAGTTGACCATCTTAATGGTTTTTAAGTGGAGATTATATTGCTGTTAATTAAATGTACATTGTTTTGCAACAGAGCTCTAGAAACTTTTTATCTTACAAAACAGAAACTATACTCACTGAACAAAATTTCCTTTTTACCCCTTATCCCAGCCAAAAGCAATTACCACTTTTTCATGTTTGTAAGAATATTACCTCATACAAGTAGAATAATGAATTATTTGTTTTTTTGTGGCTCTCTCGTATCAATTAGCATAAAGTCTTCAAAGATAATCCACCAGTCACATATGACAATGTTTTCTTTTCTTTTAATGCTGAATAATCAATCTTTCAATATATTTATATATGTACGACATGTTCTTTTTCCTTCCATCCATTAATGAACATTTAGACTCTTTCTACATCTTGGTATTCTGAAAAATGGGTACTTAATCGTTTATTCCACAGACTGCTTTCAATTCTGTGTGATAAACTGACAGATTTCTGGGTCATATGCTAATACAATTTTGAGAAAACTGCACATTGATTTCCATATTACCACTACTATTTCACATCCCTACCACCACTGTTTAAGGCTTCCAATTTTCCACATCCTAACCAATAAAACACATTTATTATTATTTTCTGTATTTTTAATTTATTTATTTTATATTATGGTCATTCTAATTGAGTGTAAGAAGATACATCAATATTGTGATTTTCATTTCTCTGATGATTAGTGATGTTGAACCTATATCATTTTTGCTAATCATTTGTATATATTATTTGGAAAAATTTTTATTCAGATCTTTTATCTGTTCAAAAAAATGTCACATATTTGGGCTTCTGAGATTGTTCTTGTTCAGTTGTAAAGGTTCTTTGTATATTCCGAATGTTAACAAGTAATTAGATATATGTTTTGCAAATATTTCTTCCATTCTGTACTCTGTTTTTTGTGCTATTACTTGTTTCCTTTTTTCCTCACAAATTTTAAAGGTTTCTGTAGTCCCATTTTTTGTCTGTTTGTATTTTGTTCCCCTATGCTTTGTGTATTATATCTAATAAATCTTTGTCAACTAATGTCATAAAATCTTCTTCTTTGTTTCATCTAGAAGCTTTACAATTTCAAGTTTTATATATAGTTTTCAGCCAATTTTAGTTTTTACACAGAGTTTAGCATAAGGATCCAACTTTAGTTTTTCAAGGGGAAAGGAAAAAAAAACTATTTATTAAAGAGACAATCCATGAGCATGGGAGATCTTTCCATCTTCTATAGTCTTCCTCGATCTCTTTCTTCAGGAGTTTATAATTCTCCTTTAGAGGTCATTCACATCTTTTGTTAAGTTTACTCTTAGGTATTTGATTTTTTTGAGGCTATTGTGAATGGAATTCTTTCCATATATTCCTTCTCAGTTTGTTCACTGTTGGTATATAGAAAAGCTAAAGATTTTTGTAAGTTGATGCTATATCCTGCCACCTTGCTATACCTGTTTATGGTGTCTAAGAGTTTTTGGGACCTGCATTTGATGTCCCCACTCCAGAGAAATTAATACAGAGAACTTAAAGCGACAGAGGTCAACATGAGAAGGGATCAGGAACCAATGTAAAGATCAGTTAAAGATGAATCAACTTGGGTTGTAACACATTTGTACATGAAAGCAATGCTAGGAATCTCTCTGTATAGCTGTCCATATCTCAACTAGCAAAAACACTATGTCTTTCTTATTATTGCTTATGTTTTCTCTTCAATGGAACTGGAGAAAAGTGCAGAACAGGTTTTGCCTGGAAGTGAGGAAGGAGAGGGTGGGGGTGGGGGGCAGAGAGAAGAAATGACCCAAACAATGTATGCACATGTGAATAAATGAATAATAATAATAAT
Organism: Castor canadensis; assembly: GCF_047511655.1. Classification (NCBI taxonomy): domain Eukaryota; kingdom Metazoa; phylum Chordata; class Mammalia; order Rodentia; family Castoridae; genus Castor; species Castor canadensis. The sequence goes on along the minus strand of NC_133398.1, from coordinate 30,602,097 downwards.
AAAAGAGACAATCCTTTTCCCATGGTATAGCCTCAACACCATGTCAAAATCATTTCCTGTTTACTGTCTATTCTATTCCATTGATCTACTGTTCTTGTTAGTACCATACTGTTTTGATCACTGTAGCTTTCCCTCTATTTATAATTAGCATGTGTGAAGGCTTCAGCTTTGTTTTCCTTTCTCAAGACATTTGACTTCTTAGGTCCTTTGAAATTTCATATTCATTTTGGGATATTTACATACTCTTAATTAGCTTTTAAATATATATTGAAGTTGACAATGTAGGGCACAATGAAACAATTCTATGTTTTGACAATAACATTCATAATATTATAATGAGATTGAAAATTCTTCAGAATTACAACACTCTTCATTCATGAACTATTTCCCAAGTGGTTCTAGGTATCTAGTGTCGCTTGATTGTTAATTTCAATTGTTAATTTTATAGAATGAAACATTCTAATAGACAAATTTAGAACCAGTCTTAATATTTGCTATTATTGGCAATTCTTGAACACCATTTCTAGCTTCCTTTCAAAAAATAGCAGGAATAAAACAAATGTAATGGGAATATGAGTTTTTATTAAGCACTACCAAAAGAAAGCTATGTTTTGTTTTTATCTTATTTTGATGCTGGTCTAGATCTCTGCTTTGTCACTAAGAAAATATTGACCACTTTGAACTTTTTGTGTTCTTCTTTTTCCTTTAATAACATATTGAAATACTATTAAGCATATGAAAAAAAGCAGAAGTAAAAATTGGACTAAGTTTTTGATTTGGCCTTATGGGCACATTTTCTTAATAGTTCCTTTAAGAAATAAAAGTTAGGTGACAATTAATATCTCAAATTATTTTTCAACTTTGTATCTTCTTACATAGAACTCACTATTATCCTGAAGGAAACGTATTAGATTTTATTATATTTTAATACTCTTACTGAATATGTAAATCCACTTATATAATAATACTTAGTATTTATCTATTATTTTCCATGGGCCAGATACTAGGTGAAATGTTTTATATAAACAAGCCCATTAAATGCCATGTCCATCATATATAAGAGTTATTATGCTTTTTCTTATTTTATAGATAATGAAACTGATACGCAATGTTAATTTTCTCTAGTTTTGAAAGTATTACACTGTGTAGATTGCTTTCTGATCTTTCCTTTTCCATTAAAGTTGTAGATTTTTATATTTGTCCCTATTAGAAATATATGGATTATTAATTTTAATTTTTTAAAAAATAGTAAGAATTAATCAGTTTCCTCACGGTGGAATATAAAATCATTTGAAAATTCTACTGTCTATATTCTACTTATGTGTGAAAGTTAAGTCAGTATGTGAACTAGAAATTATTGATATTAATTATTTAGTATGGTAACCTAAAAATATGGTAGATAAATGGTAGTAAAATATTTTAGGTTTTACTGCAAATAATGATTATCCTCTGGTTTGAAATATTCCAGTTCTATTTGGGATAATATCCCTGTGGTACTCTTTTTCTGTAATCTGCAGAGTCAAGTTGATTTTGGATTTATGCCTTTTCATTGTTTCTATGAAACGCTCACTTTTGGAACCAACCTTACATAAATCAGTGGTGGGAGCAGTCCTGTATTCTGTTGATGTCAAGGTAATTCACACTAATCTTGTTCCTCATTTTTGGTAGCCAGACAGCCCCTATGTCTTGAGGTTTTAACAACAGCCATGTCATGGGCCTCCCAATGAGAAGAAAATACTATGGCACAGTGTTTCTTGCCCCTAAATCTCCTAAAAAAAAGGACACAGTATTTTATGGCAAAGTCTATATGTCATATGTGTCTGATAGTCAGTGTGAACCTTGTAGCAACTGGCACTGGTTAGGCCACTAGGTATTACTAAATTTTTCTCTAGAAATAGTCTACCAATTACACTAAGGGCACTAGTTATTACTTTTTTCTACAGAGGTAGGGTACAAGGTTTTATTAAAATTTTCTCCAGAACTATTCTATAAATCATACCTTCCCAATAGCAGGAAAAGCAGCATTCTTCTTTTGTATCTTTATAAATACCTATTTTATAACATTTTTGTAACATTGAAAATCTAATAGTATATAAAGTCACCTCATATTATGTATAATTTTTATTTAACTAACTATATAAAGGTTTGATTCTTGCCTTACCACTTGTATTTTATTATCCTTTGCTACTTTTTCTGCTATTGAATATCTATAAATTTTGCCAATTTCCCATATGATTCTTTCTTTTTCTTATAGAGTGTGAAGTACTCTACATATATTCTATCTATTCTATACTTCTTTATCAAAGCAATAAACTCACAAAAGTGAGAGGAGGGAGATAAAAGAGAGAGAGCTGTCACATGTTTGTCAGATGTTTTTATAGCATAATTTCAGCAGTAGCATTTCCTTACTAATGTAATACTCTATTTGTAGTAGTTTCTTTTATCATTGTTGTGACAAAATGCCTTTCATAAACAACTTAGCTCCTGGCATCAGTCCACTGTGGCAGGGAGAACGTGGCAAATTACAGCAGTTCACCTGAATAATGCCAGACACGACTACCTAAGATGTGAATGGTAACAAACAGAGATCATTCAGCTATATTAGGACTTTCATACTACACCTCACTTAGCACCACTTGTTATCAAAGTGATGATAGCTCTCTAGCTAACTTCCTTGCAAGCATAAAGGAAGAGGGAGTCAGCAATCCAATATATGAACTCTGCTAAGATCTATGTCTGCTTTCTCTATTCTGAAAAAATTCTGTAGAATAGTTATAACTAGAAAACTATTATCTAGTAAGATAATAGAAAATTTCATATAGTTATGGATTTTATACTGATAATAGTGCACTCTAGCCAAAGTTTAAGTACATGTGCTTTGGTTTGAAATTTTTCTTGAAAACCTTTCAATCTCTCTTTTTCTCTGTGCTTCCTCAGAGTATCTCTGTCCAAAAGATTCTATGACACTGCAAAATTAATTGAGTCCCTTGACAGTTCCATACCTGCTTGTTAATATTCCCTTCATTTGCATTATGGAATGGGAATATTCTTTTTTATTATAATCCAATGCAAATTCTCAGCTTAGTGGTGCTGAGCTAAGAGTTACGGGTTACTACTTTTTTAGCTCATTGTTTTCCTTTTGGCCATTTTGTGTTCTTCTTTTGAAAATTTTGAACTACATGATTCATTTTATTCATTTTATATTTTAGTTTTCATATTTCTATTTTATGAATTTGGCAATCAATGTTCTGGAGCAGTGCCCATTTTCTTTGCACACTATTGTAGTTAAGATGTTAAACGTGACTCAAAAGCCCATGTGGTAATGGCTTCATCCTCAGCTTAGAACCATTTGGAGATGGTAGAATCCAGCAGGAAATCTTTAGGTTATTTCGTGTATCTCAGTCTGTTCTCTACATTTTGCTTCTTGGCCATGAGATGAGCAGTTTTGCTTCTCCATGTGCTTCCACTATGATAATGTGACCTCACCATAGACCTAAAAGAAAAGGGCCAGTGGATCATAGATTGAAAACTCCAAAACGTTTATTCAATATAAACCTTTTCTCTTTATGTGTTGATTTATTTCATGCCAACTTTTATGTAAGTACAAAATTTAGAATTTTAAGGGCAGTGTTCATTGAAAGGGATTATACATATATATATTAAATTCAGACAGTCCCTTCACTTATTTTCTTCTTAACAATTAGTTCTGAAAACTTTTGTCTCTGTTTTTTTTTCTTTTTTGCTTTAACATTTCAAGGGGAAAAACTTAGTTTCTTCCTTAAGAATGTTTGATAAAAAAAGGTCCTTCCAGTGTGAAGCTCTGAAGACATGACTTACTTCCTTTTTCTAAGAATCAATGTGATTTTGTTCTCTTGTTTATAGTTGAAATGACTGACAATTAGAACTACATCTTTTCTTCTTAGAGTAATCAAAATTTTGAGATCCTTTCTTTCTGTGTGTGTGTTTATGTGTGTTAATGTATTTTTACAAGGTATTTATACATATATGTATACATGGAAACAGTAATAAGAATGCATGATTTCTTTGGACAGAAGTTTAGATAGTGAAAGAATGTTGGCAGAACACGTGTTCTCCTTCCTTCTCTTCTTGTAATTTATAAATTTTCTCTGGGGAAGTAGAAAGGCATAAAGTTTACAGTACCTCACACTCAGAAGCTTATTAAGCCCATCTTTTTTTGTGGGTGACTCAAAGCTTGATGCAGAATTTTCCCAGGTGATTAAAAATCACTCTTTCATGTTTAAGCAATAATAGTAACTCATTAATGTGAGGACAAATTTTGGACAAACATAAGCCCAGAAATAAATCATTCTTGTACAAAGTCAACTTCTGTTTCCCTCAATCCACAAAATGAGGAAGAGATAATCAACAAATACATTAGACATTGAGAACTTCAGGTCTGGAACAAAATAAGAAGGGAGAGGCATGTTACTGCTGAGTTCAATCATTATTGTAGCACTAAAGCATGATACAGATAGGGCTATTCATCTCTGAGAAAACAGAATTATCCTCTTTTCAAATCATACACTAACCGCTCATCAGCTGTCTAACATTTAATGATGATCCTGGGCCATGGTTCAGAAACCCCCCAAACCAGGTCATTGATAACATCTCATAACATAAAGTCAGATTTTCCCTCCTTTAATTAGTGATAGTGAGAAACAAATGAAGTATTTTTCATACATCCCAGTATATGAGGTACAAAGCCTATATTCTACATTTTACTTATTGAGATACAAATATATACTTCATCGCTTTTAAACTTCAAGTTTTCCTGTCTCAAACCTAGCAGTTCAAACATTGACTTTCCATTCTTCCATGGGAAAAAACACTGATATTTTATATTCCTCCAATAAATGTATTTTGTTAAATTATATTCACAGCTGCAAAAAGTTTTTCTCCAGTCATTTGCTTGAAAAAGTTTAGAGAATGAAGCATCCCAATGTCTTGTTAAGACTAATTTGTAACAGGACTAAACAGCCACTGTAAGTACAAGGGTGAAACACAAGGACTCTGATGAGACTTTTCTTCATCTTCTCAATTTTTGACACACTTCATTGACTACAGAGAGCAAAATTGCATCCTCAAGCAAGAGATGTATCTGAAAGAGTTGTTTCAGATACCTATAATTTTGTGAGAAACTGGAACAGGTGTCTCGCTTACACTGGACAATTCTACATTATTGGATGTGCTCAAGACATAACAAAAACTAACAAAAGGAGATTGAAATTTTGTAATAATTTGAAGGCAATGATGACCGAAAACTTAAGCAACAAGAAACCCTGTAGCCCACTTGTTCAGATAACACACTAAACATTTTACATAAGTACTACAATCTATTCCTTTATATATTACTCCCCATTCCACTGTAGTGCAAACTGTGCAGAACAGGGAAAATGCCATGTTCACTCTTGAATTTGCAGATATTGGCAAAACACTAATACCTCAACTGCGGTCAATACATAAATGACTGAATAAGTCCATGTCTGTGTGCAGAATTGTTTTCCTTTACTTCTTTTCACATCATACCTAAATGTTTTACAAAGTATGCTGTTTTTCTTTACTTGGTAATTTTATGATTTTACATTACCTTTTTTATTAATTCATCCAGCCAATCTAGGAGTTGTTTACTTTCCATTTCAGGTAAGAAACTAAAAGATAGATAAGCATTTTAAATCAATTCTTCAGTTTGTTCTTAGACAATCTGGGTAATGAATTTTCTTACAAACTATGTTTAACATTTTACCTTCAAATTGCCAAACAAATGAGAAATTAGTAATCCTAGAACACTTGCTATACACCTAGTACTTAATTGTGCTCATTATATAAAATTGTATTGAATTTTCTGAAGAATCATATGCAGTGGATATAATTATAATTGGTTAACAACTATGAAAAATCTGATCATAGGTTTAAGAAAGTTTTAAATTCTATACCTGTACACAAAAAATCTGTACAAATAAATTCTCAGTTATGAACAAGTTATAAATAGGTTTATTGCTTCATATAGTTTTGCACATATATAAAATAGACACGTTCTACTGAAAACATCAGCATTTGGTTATACAAGGATGAAACTTACTCCCTCAAGAATTAAAAAATGTTCAGGATAACAGCTGTAGGGACTATAGCCATCTGTACTCTCCCAAAAGTCTACATTTCACTTATAAATAAGTTACTTCTTTCACATTTTACAAATTAGGTATATATTCAGGTACTTAGATTATGGTAGCTCTTCTTTCAGGATGAAAGGAATTTCAGAATAGATTTTGCCAAAATTAGGAACGTGCTAAATCATCATTAATTAATCTAATTCAATTATCTCAGTGTTTCTCCTTATTTTTAAAATGAGGACATTACACTGGATAGTATTTTCATTTTATTTTTATTGTTTCATTAGTTTTTATGTAATAAAGTAAATTATAATTGTAAGTAGTTATAGGTAAAACGTGATGCCATGACACATGCATATAATGTAGAATTTCAAACTAGTTAACATAATCATCACCTCAAATAACTTTTGTTTATTCCTCTCGTGCAACTGAAGCATTATGACCTTTAACCAGCATCTTTCTTTTTTTTTCTCCTTTTATTTTATCATTTTTACATTTACTTACATGTGTATACATCATTTGTGCGACTTTCTCATTTCTACCAGACCTCTTGCTACTTCCTGGTCCCCTTCCCATAGTGGCTTCTGCTAATTTAAGATTACTTTATTCACTCCTTAACAGGGAGCACATCAACCACATTCAAGTTTTAGGTTTCCTTCCCTTTCCCTATTCCATCTGTATACATTCTCACCTTAGTGTGTGACCAATGCCCAATAATATGACTGCATTTGTTTTGGGTCTACAATCCTCATAAGAGGGAGAAACTGTGATTTTCTTGGCCTTCTGAGCCTGGACAACTTCACTTAAGATGATGTTCTCTAGTTCCATCCATTTATTTGTGAAAGATAAAAATTAAATTCTTCTTTGTGGCTGAGTAAAATTCCATTGTGTATAAATACCGCATTTTCTTGATCCATTTGACAGTTGTGGGGCATCTTGGCTGTTTCTATAGCTTGGCTATTGCGAATAGCGCTGCAATAAACATGGGTGTGCAGATACCTTTGTAACAACTTGAGTCACATTCCTTTGGGTATAACCCTAGGAGTGGTATTGCTTGATCATATGGCAGATCTATGTTTAGTTTTTTAAGGGGGCTCCATATTGTTTTCCATAGTGGTTGCACTAGCTTACATTCCCACCAGCAGTATATGAAAGTTCCTTTTTTCCGCATCCTTGCCAGCATTTGTTGTTGATGGTGTTCTTGATGGGAGCAATTCTAACAGGAGTGAGGTAGAATCTTAGTTTGGTTTTGATTTGCATTTCCTTTATGGCCAGGGATGGTGAGAATTTATCCATATGTTTTTTGACCATTTGGATATCTTCTTTAGAAAAAGTCATGGAGCATCTGCCAGGAAGCATAAGGCACTGAGTTCAAACTCCAGTACTGCAAAATTTTTAAAAAGAGAAAGAGAAAGAAAATAGGAAACAAATCATCTGGATGTACTCTTGGTGATGAAATTATTAGATCATATATTAATTCTGCTTCTATTTTTTTGAGGAAACTCCATAGAATTTTCTATACAGATTGTACTGAATTCATTCCTGTCAACAGTATAGTGGAGTTTCCTTTTTCTACATCCTCACTCAACATGTTATCATTCATGTTTTTGATAGTTGTTATTCTGACAGGTATTGGGTAGAATTCAAGTGAAATTCACTTAATTTGATTTTGCTAAATAATTTATGATGTTGATCATTTCCTTCTCCATCTCTGTCTCTGTCTCTGTCTCTCTTTCTCTCTCTCTCTGTGATTCTGTCTCTCTGTCTCTGACTCAATAAATGTATATATGCATACAATGTATGTCTTAAAGAAATGTCTATTTAGGGCATATGTCCATTTTAATAGGGTTATTTGTTTCCTTGACTTTGAGTTGTTTGAGTTCTTTGTATATTTTGAATATTAATCCCTTATCAGATGTATGGTTTACAAACATTTTCTCCTAGTTTTTAGATTGCTTCTTTACTGTAATTTGTTTCCTGTGCTGTGCCAACACTTTTGAGCTGGCTGTAATCACACCAGTCTATTTTTAGCTTTTGTTTTCTGACTCTTGGGACTCAAATTTAAAAACAAAATCATTTCCTAGACCAAGGCCCTATAGTTTTCTTCTACTAGTTTTAAAGTTTTAGGTTTATGTCTAAATAATTAATTTATGTTGAGTTGATTTTTGTATATTGTGTGAAATAAGGCTCCAATTTCTTTCTTCTGCATGTGGTTATCCAGGTTTCCAAAATTCTTTTCCGAAGAGATTTTTATTTTCTCATTTTCTCATCTTGATACTTTTCTCAAATTAGCAACTAACCTTAGAATCTGTGGTCTATTTTGGGTCTCAATTCTGTTCTATGTCTGCTTTTATGAAGGCAGCCTGTTGTTTTAATTACTATAGCTTGGCAATATAGGTTAAAGTCAAGTAGTGCAATACTTTTAGCTTTGCTCAAGAGTGCCTAGGATATATGGATGTGTGTGTGTGTGTGTGTGTGTGTGTATGTGTGTGTGTATGTGTGATTCTATAAGAATTTTAGAATTGTCTTTTTGTGAAAAAAATGGTAGGATTTTGAAAAGAGTTGCATAATAGATTATGAATATTTTACATTAACTTTTCAAATCCAAGAACATGAAAATCTTACCATGTATTTGTTTCTTTAGTTTGTCTTATCTAAGTTTTATATTTCTTTAAATATACATATATTTTATATGATTGCTAAATCTGTGTTATGAGTATTTGTAACAATTATAAATTTTAATTTCTTTTTCAGATAGTTTATTGTTGGTATTTTGAAATAATACATATTTTGCACATTAATTTTATATCATACAACTTTGTTTATTCATTCTAATGGATTTTTGATGGAATCTGAGATTTCCTACACATAAAATGATATATGAGAAATGTAAAAATTTCTTTGTTTCTTGTCTATTTGGATGACTCTTATTTTTCTTGCCTAAGTGCTTTGGATTTAACTTCTAGTGCTACACTGAGTAAAAGTTCTGAAAGTCTAATCTTATTCCTGATCTTCCTTTTTTTTTTCATTTTTCAACATTGAGTACAATGTTACATAAGGAATGGTTATATGTTGATTTTCTTTCATTTAGGTACATTACTCCCATAGTCTGTGGAAAGATTTTTGTCACGAAGAGCTATTGAATCTTGTCAAATTATTTTTTGTATTTAATGAGTTCATTTTATAGTTTGGTCCTTTATTTTGAGTGAAGCATCTCAAAAGATTTTCATGTTTATTAATTCTTTTATATTCATCAGGAATATTGGACTGAATTGTTCTTTTTTTGTAGGGTTTTTTATCTGGATTTGGTATAAGGGTAAAGTCTGTAAAAAGTTTGAAAGTATTTTCTCATCTTTATTATTTTTGGAAGGCATTGAGAAGGACTGGTGTTAGATCTTCAAAAGACTCATAGGTTCACTAGTGAAGCTGTTCATTACTGGTCTGTTCATATTTTCTACTTGTTCAGGGTCTTTCATGTGTGTAAGAGTTTACCCTCTTATAGATTATTCAATTTGTTGGTATAGGATTTTTATACTACCTCACAATTCTTTGCATTTCTGTGACATAAATTGTAATTTCTCACTTTCATTTATATTTTCCTTTATTAATGTTTTTTCTCTTTTTTTATTTATTGCTCTTCTTTATACAAGCCTGACTTTTTTCCCCTTTATTCATTTATTCATGTGTGTATACATTGCTTGGGTCATTTTTCCTGCCTGTCTCCTGCTCCCTCCCTCTTCCCTCCATCCCCCTTGCTTCCAGGCAGAATCTGTTCTGCCTTTTTCTCCAATTTTGTTGAAGAGAAGACATAAGCAATAATAAGAAAGACATAGCATTTTTGCTAGTTGAAATAGGGATAGCTATACAGAGAGATTCCTAGCATTGCTTCCATGCACAAGTGTGTTACAACCCAAATTGATTCATCTCTACCTGACCATTTCACTAGTTCCTGATCACCTTCCCATATTGACCTCTGTCACTTTAAGGTTTCTGTATTAGCTCCTCTGCAGTGGGGACATTAAATACTTCAAGTTTTGGATTTTCTACCTATCCTCATTCCTCCTGTATGTGTCTTCCCCTTAGCGTGTGACCCGTCTAATAATATTACTGCATATGTTTTAGATCTAAAGTCACATATCAGGGAGAACATACGATTTTTGGTCTTCTGAGCCTGGCTAACTTCACTTAAGATGATATTCTCCAGTTCCATCCATTTACTTGAGAATGATAAGAATTCATTCTTCTTCATGGCTGAGGAAAACTCTGTTGTGTTTAAGTACCACCTTTTCTTAATCCATTTGACAGCAGTGGGGCATCTTGGCTGTTTCCATAACTTGGCTATTGTGAGTAGCTCTGCAATAAACATGGGTCTGCAGGTGCATCTGGGGTAACCTGAGTCACATTCCTTTGGGCATATCTCCAGGAGTGGGATTTCTGGATCATATGGCAGATCTATGTTTAGTTTTTTTAAAAAGCCTCCATGTTGTTTTCCAGAGTGGTTGCACCAGCTTGCATTCTCACCAGCAGTGTACAAGGTTCCTTTTTCCCCACATCCTTGACAACAGCTGCTGTTGGTGGTGTTTTTGATGATAGCTATTCTAACAGGGGTGAGGTAGAATCTTAGTGTGGTTTTGATTTTCATTTCCTTTATGGCTAGAGACGGTGAACATATTTTCATGGGGTTTTTTTGGCCATTTGAACTTGTTCTTTAGAAAAAATTCTGTTTAGTTCAGTTGCCCATTTCTAAGCCTGACTTTTCATTAATTTATTTTAAATAGACAAATAGCATGGTATGATTTTGTCATGTAAAATGTTTTTAAATACACAGGCACTGAGTAATAGTTATGTCTAACTAATTAATAAATGCATTACCTTACAGAGTTATCATTGCTTTGTAGAGAGAACACAAAATGTCTTCTTGAATTTACATTTATCAAGATTATATAACATATTAACATTATTAGTCATAGTCACCTTTCTGTATAAGTAGGCACTGGACTTTCCTGGCACATCTATTTTTCTGGGGTCTCCATTTCAGTTACAACTTCACTTCACTAGCTCCATGTATCATATTGCTAGGTACAGTTTTCAAGGAATCTGATCCAGTAGCATACTGCCTGAACTTCCAGGTTTTTCTTTGCAATCTCAGTAGAAGCCTCCATGACACCCTAACTCTTGTGTTCTGCACACTTGCAAAACAGCATTCTGTGGACAATGCTGGCAATGTGAACTGTGTCTGGAATCCTTTGAACCATGACTGCCCCAGCCTTTCTTGTGTGGCAAAGCCTTTGTCATGGCAACTCAACAAAGGAAATGATTCTGTGGTCTTGGCCAAGCAGGGTGTCCAGTGATCTTTCCCCAGATGAAAGTCTCTGAGTCTGTGATGGGTGAGGTAGTCTTGGAAACTTTTGAGATACCTTCATGTCATCTTTCCTATTGTCACAATGCAAAAGCACTTGCCTTCTTTTTATTTGAAATAAAATACATACTTGCCTTCACTGAAACTTTGTACAAGCTCCTTTTCTGCTCAACTTGCAAAATAAACATATCTTTACTCTCTGCTCTTTTTTGTTTCTGATTCTCACTGTAAATTTGGCTAGAATTAGCCATATCACCCATGTCACAGCCTGAATTCCTTGCTGCCTTAAAATTTTTTCCATCAAGTCACCTTTAAGCTCTACATTCCTAGAAGACTTTCTTGCCACAAGGGAAGAAGTATGACCTTCATTCCAATTCCTTATAGAATCCTCATTTTCATCTGAAACCTCATCACTGTGGCCTTTACTGTTCCCATCAGCATTCCTATCAACAACATTCTGATTCTTTAAATCCCCACTACTGTCTCCGTTAAGTTTGCCATACAGCATCCTAGGCTCTCTCTACTTTGTCAAACACCCTTGTAAGTAAAATTCAAAGGGTCTTCTACATCTTCAGGTCATATAGTAGCTGTAAAAGCAACTCTACTCTCGTTACCAATTTTCTTTCTAAGTCAGCTTTCTATTCTTTAACAAAAATACTGAGTAATCAACTTGTAAACAGGAAAGGTTTATTTCAGCTCACAGTCAATTATCAGTTGACTCCTGTCTTTGGGACTGCAGTGAGTTAGCACCTCATGGTCAGAGAATGTAGGGATACAAAACTGCTTACTTTGTCTGAAAAATACAACAGAACAAGAAGAGTCAGAGGTCCTACTGAAACCACACCCTTAATTAAAACTTTCCTCTCTCTTCCATCTTCTCAATATATAGGCAATGTCTTTTATTTTCCACGTGTATCCAGCCCCATATTTTAATAGTTAATTAACAGAGTTAAGTAAAAGGACTAACCTTTTCTATGCTTACCCCTCCTTCCCAGGTAGCAATTAAAAAAGTGTTATAAAAATTCTAACAGAGACTGGCTGTTATGGAAACTATGTTCAACCACAAACCTAAAAACACTTGTGCTGTGTTAGACTCATAGGTCCAGGGTGTCTCAATGACCTAGGAAAAATGATAGAATACTCATAAGATACATTCTATAACATTCTATTTCTGGAGTCAAAACTACCCTGGTGCCTACCTGCCTGAGTCTGAGAGAACATAAAAGATGATATATAAACTTTCTCTAGGCAGGGATAGACAAGATGAACTGAGGTACTAAGCCATTCATTTTTTAGTAGACCAGCTTCTTTTTTGGAACTCTCTAGAATTATTGGCATTTGGGAGTAAGAACAGAGATACTACAGTTACAGGACACTATCCATTGGAAGCACATCCTCAAAGACTTCAGGGGTTTCCCATGAGACACCCATCTCAAAGATTAGGTCATTTACCAATAGCACCACTCTGGGGACCAAGACTTAACACATGTCCTTTGGGAAAATTCAAGATACAAACAATTACAAGTACTTATCCTTCCTCTAGTCATACTAATCTATCAGATTGTCTCTTACTTGGTCACACCTCTTGTTATGTCCCAAAAGTGCTTTTCAATTCTTTGCATGACTGACCTGAGGATTTTATTAATCTCTATAGTCTACTTTTCTTTTGATTATAAATTCAATTTTAAATTATTTGTTTTTTTTTCTCTGTACAGTTACATGAACTCCTTTAATATTTTGTTTAGGAATTTCTTCAGTTATACACCCTAGCCAATGGGTCTTAAATTCTTTCTTCCAGAAAATCCTAGTGAATAGACATAATTCAGTGAAGTTCTTTGCCACTTTATAACAAGTAACTTTATTTTTAACCAATTTCCAATACCATGTTCCTCATTTCTATCTAACCTCAGGAAAATTTTTATTATCCATATTTCTACCAGCTTTCTAATTATAACTATCAAAGTAAACACTTAGAAGTTTCCAACTATCCCTATAGCTCCAGTTTTTTTAAATTTGAGACCTTACCAGAATCACTCATAATGTTCCATTCATGAAATTTAGGCTTTTTTTTAGTCTGCTCCTTCAAGTTCTTCTAGCTTCCATTCATTTCATTGATATGCCCTAGAAGTGTTCACATTTCCAGGTACTCATGATAGTAAGACTACTTCTCAGATACTAATTTCTCAGATACTTCTCAGATAGAAATTAATATTTATGCAATACTAATTTCAGCACAAAAATCTCTTTTTTGGTGAATACCTGAGACTGGATCGTTCATATTGAACAGAAAGTGATTGATTTATAGTTCTGAAGTCTGAGAAGTCCAATATCAAGGCATTATCATCTGGTGAGTGCCCTATTACTATACCATCATAAATCAGAAGGTGAGGAGGTGGGAAAGAAGAGAGAGAGAGAGAGAGAGAGAGAGTGTTATAGAGAGTTAATCTCACTCTTTTATAATGGCACCAATCTCACCCATGAAAGGTTAGAGCCCTTCTAAATCTAATCACCTATTCAAGGTCCCATTTTTTGTAAGATTGTTACAAAGTCAATTAAAGTTCAATTTATGCTTTGGAGAAGAAAAGCATTGAAACTGTAACAAAAGCCAGTGTAAGATGGCAAGAAGCCAGTGGTCTTCATTTAATCAATCCCAAAGTATTCCGCATATGCTATCTGTCAAGAATATGATGGGAGCTAGGAATATAGCAAAAAAACACAACAGATAAGAAAAAACTTCCCTTCCTGGAACTTGTATTCTAGTGGGTCTTACAGAAAAATTGTGTGAAAGATGACTTTGTAATTGAGTGCTGATGAGGCAGGCATGTTGATTGTGTTAAGATTAGAGGAAATATTAAAAAGGAACTAGAAGGATTTTGAATTAATTTGGTGCTTTAATAAAAAGCATAGGAAAAGCTATGGAAAAGGAATTTGTAGACATCTAACACATAGGTATTAAAATAATAAAGCTGGGTATGGTGGTTCATGCCTATAATCCTAGGTAATAAAGAGGTAAAGACAGGAAGGTCATCAGTTCAAGGACAGCCAAGGCAAATGAGGAGGAACCTATCTCCAAATTAAATTATAAATGTAAGGACTGAGGGTGTGTCTCTAGTAGTAGAACTCTTGTCTATCTTGTTTAATAAGTGCAAAGCCATAGATTCAATCCTCAGTACCACAAAAAATAGAAAAACTGATATAGTAAAACTAACACACTTGTTTAATGAAACATTAAAATTATTCCTCTGATATAGCTTCTTTATATCAATCAAAATTGATAGATTAAGTATAAGAATCCTGAAGATATCTAAATATTACTTTGGGAAAAATATAATATATTTAATTACCTGAGTGGACAATCATATCTATATAAAAATCTAGATGTACACAAGGAAAGACATCTGGCTAAGACAAGAATGAAAAACCAAAACCTTCAAGCCACACTTTTTCAAGTTTGTGCTATTAAGTACATAATTTTCAGATTATAAACACATTTGAAGTTTACAAATGTATCACTTCTTAAATATTTAATTAACATATAGATCTGCAAACAAAAGGCAGATGTCATAATTACTACTGTGTGAATTTTTCAGTGACTTTCTAAAACTAGTAAAATCAGTTCACAAATATCCAGAAAAGTTATCAGTCTGGATTAAACAACCTTCATTTTTTTAGCACATTCAAAGATATACATACATATATACATATGTGTGTGTATATATATATAAAATGGAAAACTAACATTTCTAGCAAAAATGAATTCATTTGAGAAATTTGAGAAATGTGAACTTGAAAAAACCACAACCTGAGAAGAGTTAGACATCTGTTTCTCTATTTGTCTCCTCATTTCTTTATTTTTAAAAATGTTAACTACAGAATTTTAATATCAATACACAATTCACACATCACCTCACTTAATTCCATGGCAAATTTAGAATAATTTTGGGCAAAAGTTTGCCCTTAAAGCAATGGGAGAAAATCATATGGATGGTCCCTGAGTTCTGAGGGTTCAACCTATGATTGTGCCAGGAAGGACTCTACGATTACTCTGCTATTCATTTTGAGGGTGGTATTCTATAAATCACATGATATATTCAACAGTGTGTTATAAAATAGGCTTTATGTTAAATGATCTTGCTTAGACCTAGGCTAATGGTGCTCTCAACATGTGTAGGTTAGGTTACACTAAGCTGTGATGTTTGGTAGGGTAGTTTATTAAATGCATTTTCAACTTATAATATTTTTCAGTTTACCATGGAGCCACTGGGATGTACCTGCTTCATAAAGAGCAAACATCAGTAATTGAAGAAAAAACAATCTCAGAAAAAGCATCAGCTGTACATTTTTTAAACCAGAGCAAAAATTGTTAAAATTTAATATATTGCTCAAATTTCTACTAGTTTGTTTTCTAAAATGATCACATTTAACTTCCCTAATGAAAATATTTTACTTTTTAAGCTAAAATACATTAACTTAATATCTTATTGCAATTCCATAGAAACACTTCAGATTTTAATTTTTTGATGGTATAAAGTTTGATCTCTGGACCTTTTGCTTGCTAGGCAAACACTCTTCCATTGGAACCATACCACCAGCCCTTTCCTTTAGGTGGTTTTTCAGATAGATTCTCACTTTATTTTTGCCTGGACTGTCTCCTGTGTAGCTGGCATTGTGGTTTTGTCCACCATGGCCAGCTTGTGTGCTGAGAAAGAGTCTCACTAACTTTTTGCCCAGGGTTGATCTTGAACCATAGTCCTCCAATCTCTATTTCTCAAGTGTCTGAGTACAATCATGAAACACCACACTAGGCTCAGACTTTAACATTTGAAGTGATTTCAGCAAAACTCTTATTCCCTGTGAATACTCATCTTTTTTTTTTTTACCTGAAAACTCTATAACCACCATCTTAATCAAGGTCAAGTTACAGGACATATTCTTCAATGTTTCTAAAATGGGTGAAAAAGTTTGAGAAAGTATTTGTTATTAGTACGGTAACAGAATGCTGGAATATATGATCAAGCTGTACTAGCTCAGATGCAACTCACTTCTCCTCAGCACTTCCCCCTGGAGTGTTATTCTACTATTATTTTGCCTCTTAATATTTTGTGGGACATGGTGAAAAGAAACTATTGCTCTTATATGCTGTCCTTTATAATTTGTCTTGTTTCACCTAATCTTCTTAACTTAATCCATATCATAACCCTGTAAACCATATTCCTGAATTATGAAAAAATTAACTTGGCTCAATGCTATGTCTAATACTAAACCCAAATAAACTCAGATGTGTAGAAAGCTTTCAAGTGGTCACTTCATTCATCCCCTTCTTAGAGTATCTTCAAGGTAAGCAGTTTTGAAGGACTTACATTGACTTCTAGCAGAGTGATCTTTTCATAAGTCAAATCATAACATCTCTGCTTAAAAAACCTTGCATAGTTTGTACTAAGACATAGAATTGTCACCTAACAAATCTCTCCATCTCCACACTATATTGACTTACAAATAAGAACATCATTAACAACAACAAGAGCAGAAAATATTATTTAAAATAATTAATGATATTGATGAGATATATGGATCTTAATCTATCTGCTATTGTTTTGCATGTGTGTTTGCACATGTGTGTGTGATGTGGAAGTTCAACATTTTCTGCCAGGGTTTCAGTTATCCTTTGCACACACTAGATTTGAAGAGAAAATCCAATCAATAACTTTTTACCTCAATAAAAATGTTGATCCAGTAGAAATGGATCAAAGAAGAATACCAAACTTAATACTTTTCATTTTCAAGTGGGAACACCAAAACCAATATAAGTGTATAGTATGACAGAGATCCTAGCTGAGAGAAGTTTGCTTCTTCTATTCTTTTTAAATATTTTTATTAGACACGGGAATTCATTGTTGTATTTCTGTATATTGGACTGGAGATGTGGCTCAAGCTGTAGAGTGCCTGCATTAAGAACTTCTACCTCTGACTCTCATTATGCATGCATTCTTTCCATGTCACTCTTTTTCTGATATTAAATGATGAACCTTCTTTCCCCTGTACCATCACCTAAGCTTCACTTCCTTGCATACAGAACTATCCAAAATCTATTCCTATTTAAATTTCAATTTCATCTTTTAATACCCTTTCTTTTCTTTCAGTTTTCCCACATCAAACTACTTTTGTTTCTTTTTTGGTCTATTTTTTATTGCTGCAGACTGAACCCAGGGACTTGTGCATGCTAGGCAAGTGATCTATCACTGAGTCCTGTTTCTTCTTTCATCCTTAATTTTTAACCCTCTGTGGTTGGATAGATGCTATATTCATCTAGTTTGTTTGGCTGGAAAGAAATATTTGAAGGTGAATACTTTATAAGTAAAGAGGTTTATGTGGCTTACAGTTCAGGTGTCTGGAAGGTCCAAACAGCGTGGAGTCAATGTTCTGGTGAGGACCTTTTGGCTGCATTCAACATGGTAGACAAACAGAAAAGACCACACACATGAGATGACCTCACTTATAACAACTACTTTCCAGAAAACGAATTCACTATTGTAAGACTCAGTTCACCCTGTGAAACTAGCTTTAATTCATTCATGAGGGTGGAACCCCAGAACCTAACTACCTTCCACTAGGTTTGCTTCTAAAAGTTCCATCATTTCAACATTGCCATACAGGGGCCAATCTAGCACATGAATCTTTGGGAGACACACCATACCCAAACAATAGAAGACCCTGACCACACTACTCCTCATATACTTGAAAATAAGTTAAATATTATCTTTTTAACAAATATCACTTTTTCAGTATCTGGGCAAGAATGATTCTCTGTAAGCCCATATCCCCTCAGATTTGCTTCTGCAAATAGAAAAATTATGACCTACTTGTGCAGTGCTTCAAATGTATAAGTCTGTGTTCAAAATGCTGAGGGAAAATGCCTTGATCCAAAGATGTCTTTCAGAAATCAAGATAATATTAGAGATTGCCAGGAGAATTATATCATATTCTGAACTAATAGAGAATATGCAGACAAATCTTTGATAACTTATTATTACTTTTGTCACTATGGTATTTTCTCAAATTGAATTAAAATTACTTGCTTCCAAGTTTCTGTATATTAATATATTCAAGGAACTATATAACACATAGAATGTTTATAAGTCATAAATAGTACAGACTAATTTTTAAAAAAATTTTTGTATGAGTTAAAAAATAACTAGACATCTGTAGTCTAGCCTAAAGTCGCTTCTGCAGAATCACATATTCAGAAATGCAATATTTGACATCCACATTATAAAAGATTCTTGAATTTGACAGATATGTGCACTCAGAGAATAATCTTCAAACAAATAAAACAGATGTACATTAATACTATATTTGAAAGGAGTAGTTGGAAAACACTCTCAGGCAACAGCTAAATCAATTCTCCTCAAGGCAATGCATTTTGTTCTACCATTGCCATTTTTGACATAGCTTTCCTGTTTGCAGCATAACAGAATTTGCATGTGTGCTACATTCTTGTATGCATTCAAAAAATTTTTTCACTGACAGCTTAATTACTGTTACTTAACCAGAAAATTATAAGGGGAATAATATTTTGAAGCTAATTAAATTTGCAGCTAAGCACAGAAGAAAGAAAGCAAGCTTCCAGATAAACAGTTAAGATGATTAGCTGCACTAAATCATGTGATAAGTTATGTGGTTTATAGACACAGGCCATCAATACTAAACTGTTTATGCAATAACATTTACAATCTTTGTATTGTGACAGAAATATAAAATAGGGGATCAAAAGTATGAAGGACAAACTAAAAATTCATATCCATGTTTTATTTTCTTACTTTGCACTTATATTCTACAGTAACAAGTAAATTCTAAATGCCTACTTTTATTCTGATGAAAAATTATAAAGATTGTTTTATCAGTTTTCTAGAAACAATAGTACAATTCATAATTATCAATGTATGTTTACTACTGTGGCTTGGATCAGTATCCCCAAAACTTATATGTAGAAAACATGGTTCCTCAGGTTGGTGCTATTGGAAGGTGGGGCCTAGTGGGAGGTCATTAGATAATTAGGGATGTGTCTTTGAAGGGACTCATGGGACCCCGGTATCTGTTTTTTTTTGCTTCCTGGATAATGCTGTGAACAGTTTGCTTTCCAGGGCCCTTGCCAGAGGTCCCCAAAGTAATTGTCCACCTGATTTTAGTGTAAAACCTCAAAACCATGAACCAAAATAAACTTTTATCTTTATGAGATAACTATCTCAAGGATTTTGTTATAGTAACATGAAGCTGACTAGTATATTTAGATGTAATGATATTTATCCCTCTATTCCAATAATGTCTTACACAAAGACTAAGTCATGGTTTTAAAATTTAAATTGTTGCAATATGATTGGTTTTTAAAGAGTGGTCCTTACATCTGAAGCATCACTTTCATTTTGGAATTTATTAGAAAGCAAATTCTCAAGTTGTACCCAACACTCGTTAAATCAGAAATGACAGAGATAGGGCGACATCAATTGGCAACTAACAAGTCCTCCAAGTGATTATGTTACATATTAAAGAACTATTCCCACATAAAATATGAATATTAATGCCAAAAATCCAAAAGCCTTGACTAGGTCAATGCCTAGCTGATCCATGGAACCGATATGCTCCAGTGATCACAGACCTCTTAAGTCTCATGAATAGACTCTGCCTGGGAAAGTCTCAGAAAATGACTCAGGAGCTGCTATGCAGGTCCACCTGGAGCTTTGAGACTCCAATCTCCATTCTAGTGTGTCTTGAAGCCAGGGCTTCTGGTCAAAGAAGATTATTTTGGAACTTTAAATTCAGTATTTCTGCTGGGAGTGGTGACACACGTCTATAATCCTGGAACCAAAAAGATTTCCAATTCAAAGTCATTCAGGACTACATAACAAACTCTAACCTAGCTTGGGCTGTAGAGCCAGACCTTGACTCAAAAAGCCACAACCCCCCCGCCGACAAAAAAAAACTTTTGGACTGGTTAGTTATGTTATCCCTTTCTCCTTTCCCATATCTCCCTTTTGAAATGGAGAAATCTGTCCTATGCTTGTCCCACCATTGTATTTTGAAATCTCATAATTTATTTGATTTTTATAAATTCACAGCTAGATACAAATTTTCTTCAAAATGAATCATAGATGGAGTCTTAACATTTAAATGAAACTTTTGACTTAGACTTTTAAGTTGAGGCTGAACCAAGTTAAGATTTTTGAAACAATAGGGATGGGATAAATGGACTTTGCATATGAGAAGGATATAAATGGGAGAAGGCAGGACTGGAATGCTATGATCTGAATGTCTGCATTCTCCCTAAATTAATATGTAATAGCTTAATCTCAAATATGATGGTATTAAGAGGAGGGAACATTATGAAATGATTAGCCCTCATGGAAAGTATTAGTGTTCTTATAAAAAATCCTTGAGAGAGTTAGTTTTCACCTTCTGCCATGTGAGGACCCTGAGAGAAGACACCATTTACGAGGAATGGGACCTCATCAAGGAATGGGACCTTGATCTTTGACATCCTGTAGAACCATGAGTCTCTAGAATGATGAACAATCAATTTCTGTTTTTCATGAATTATTTAGTCTGAAGTGTTTTGTTATAGCAGCTACAAGATATGCCTTTATGTGAGTCAGAACTGTGTATGTTCAATTCTGCCTCACGTGGCCTGCAGAATTTTTTTTCGTGGTACTGGGGCTTGAACTCCGGGCCTTCACCTTAAGCCACTCCACCAGCGCTATTTTTATGAAGGTTTTTCAACATAAGGTCTCACAAACTATTTCTCAAGACTGTCTTCAAACTGTGATCCTCCTGATCTCTGCCTCCTGAGTAGCTAGGATTACAGGCCTGAGTCACTGGTACCTGGTTTTATGGACATTATTAACAAGCCTAATGTATGCACTATGAAATGACTAGAAGGAGGAGAAGAAGCAAAATATGCAGAACATTTTGTGATCCCAGAACTGTCTGGCTAGCTTGCGGGAATGAAAGACACTCAATTCGTAACAGTTGCTATTTGAGCTTTACCCACCAGCCATGAGCAGGATTTCCCAGGGCCTTGAGGTACAACACATGCCCAGTGTTAAAACATGGAATCAAAGAAGATTAACATTGTTTTCCTGTTGGGTTACTTGGCATCTACGGCTCATTCCTTGTTCCTGTGTCTCCCTTTAGAAATGGGAGTGTTTATCCTGTACTTATTCTACCACTATACTTTGGAAGCATGTGACTTGTCTGATAGTTTCATATCTGCAGGTGAATTTGCCTTAAGATGAGTCATACCTTTGAGGCTAATCAGATATGATTAATAACAAAATATTTAAAGCTGATGCTGGAATGATTTAAGTCTTTGGTGGGGGACATTTGGGATGGGATTAATGCAATTTGTATGTGATAAGGACATGAATAGGATGAGACAAAAAAAGAGATGGAATGCTATGGTTTCAATCTAGTTTCCCCTAAACTCCGTGTTGAAACTTTTTCCATATTGTAGGTCTTTTGGGAAATGATTAAATCATAAAGGCTCTGCCCTCAGGAATGGATTAGTTCCTTTCTAAAAGAAGCCTCAAAGAGAGACTGGAGGTGTGGCTCAAGTGGTAGAGTGCCTGCTTTGTAAGTGCTAAGGTCTGAGTTCAAACATCAGTCCTGCTTAAAAAGAAAAAAAAATTCAGAGACAATTCATCCCTTTTTAAAAATCCTCTGCTTTCATTAATGTGAGAAAGAAAAAAATGTTTTTACCTCTAGAAAATGTAACCACAAGATGTTAACTTGGAAGCAGAGAGAAATCTGCTGGTATCATAATTCCGGACTTCCCAATTTTCTGAATAGTGACAAAAAATTATATTATTTATAAATTACTTGGATTGTGGCATTTTAATATGACAGTAGAAAAAAGACTAAGGCAAATTCAAAGATATCTACACTAAAACTGATAAAACTCCAACAGAAGAAGTAAAATATGAAACAAATTAATAGAAAGATGTGCTGTATTGAAGTTTCTGTAAAATTGCAAGTGATCTATTGCTGTATGGAAAACTTAATGACATTATTCACAAAAGTACAAATAAAAGCCCAATCCAGCTGTTAATTTGTTTTCAGCAATGTGAAACCCTGAACAGATAATGCAGTCAAATTTGCCTGAGCTTCTGGTCTGCAGAATTATGTGATAATAAATGGGTGTTATTTTATGTAAGTTTATGGAAATTTTTTACATAGCAACAGAAGACTGATAAATACCCATTATATAAGACTGTTGGCTGTCTAAGATATTAATGGTCAAACACATTAAGAACAACAAGGAGAGATGAAGGGGTCGGGTTCAAAGGCAAGCCGAGTTGGCTGTCCATTCATGATTCGGATCTTAGTGTACATTGAAACCAGAAATGCATTTCAGTCTAAATATTTTCAGATTAAAATTCTAAGTGAAATATTTTAGATTTATATATTATGCTTTGATACTTAAATGACCATTCTTGCAGGAGAACATCAGCGCTAAGATTGATAAACTTGTGGATATTGAAACAATCAGATCACAGAAATCTGAATTGTGGAAGATCCCACACCAATGCCTTCAGAATTTACTGTGGTCTGGTATGCCAGAATCTTTCCTTGAGTCAAAACCTTTGATAGCAGTTGAAGTTTATCTAAGGAAACTGTTCCCTTTAGAGAGAGGAAAGAGCTAAGCAAAAGCAAAATATTCAAACACAACAACACATAGAAGTCTTATTCATCTGTTATGGTGGAGAGCTGTTTCCATATATACTGACTCAGATAGATGTTTATAATTTTAATAGTCTTTTAGCATTCTTTAAAAATCTTGTGTCTATGAGCATGCCATAAGATTAATAAGATGAGAGGAAATGTAATTAAGCAAATGATTTGACAAAAGATACACAAATGTAAGGGAAATTAGCCTTATAACTGCTCACAGAAAAATGTCAGTTTTATCTTTTTCCATATATGCCAACAAAATAAAACTGCATGAAAACACAAGTGTTTTATCAAGATGTAAATCAATCAGTAGTTTTAAAATTTAGTCAGTGACACTAAGAGTAAACTTTATAGCATATTAAACATATGTAGAAGTGACTCCTCTTGTGATTCCTCTTTAAGGCCCAGGACTCTTGGCCTCTTTATGATGTCACCACTCAACATCACTACTCTGAATTTATAATACTTAAGTCCTGGCAAGTCATAGGTGGGAGAAATGTCTTTACCAAGATTGTAAGTCCTTTTGTCAAATTTTATGTTCTAAACTAACTGAAATGCTCTAGTTAGTTTAACATTTATTCTCTTAGTGTAAAATTATGTTTATGACATGATTATTGTGCCATCATAAGTGATCAAGAATGTTTTGAAGCAGGGACATATATTTTCCATCAAAATCATTGACTAGTTTGATCTAAATTCTACATGTATAGTTCATGTACTTCAGCAAAATAGGTAGCTTTATATAAGTCTTTTTTTTATTGGAAATCTTGATTTCCAGTCACATTGTATTTTGGGGATTATAAAATCAAATAATTCATGGATCTCCTTACTAGGAGTCGGTTGGAAATTTCTGGGCACATGTTTTACAAATGTCACAGTGACTAATGTGGGTTACTGAACTTTGAAGGTCATGGGTTAGGGTTGTTAAAACTTTGGGGTTAAATGAGGCAGTCCTATACAAAGAAGATCAGCCAATTTTGTCAAGGATGAAGGAATAGAATTTTGAAATACAAAAGAAATAGTGGTTGCATTTCTTTCAACAGTTTTGTTAAATAGAAAATAATGCATAAATCTTAAAAATAAATTAGGTTTCCTTAAGCATTGTTTCCTAATTCCTTGGAGAACAATTATCATTTTATCAAAGTACATGTTGTCTATGTAGGAAGATGGTATAATGGAACCCAATAAAATCTATTAAATAGGGTGAGGGGAGGAAAAGAAAGAACAACAGAGGAGGTTAGTCTGATCAAAGTACAATTTATCCATGTATGAAATACCATGGTCAAACTCCTCTGTGTAATTAATATACATTAACAAAAAAATCCACTTAAGAAAGGAAAAGGGCAGTCTTTGGTGAAAGCTTGAATGGATGTTGTGACTATTTTTAAGGCCAAGAGATTTAAAGACTGTTACAGAGTGAAATATGTTCTGGCATCTGATATGCCATAACAACACTGAATCTTAATTATCCTAGAATCTTGAAGCATAATAAAATATCAATGGTATTGTTGTTATCATGAGTATTTCATAACCTTTAAGGAACTGCAATATCATAGTTACCTACATTTTGTCTTAAAACTATTTATGATGATGGCCTATTGTGATCCTGAAATTCGCTAGAACTCAAATGACCTCACTGTTAGCCAATGAAGCACACACAAAAGTCTTTAGCAGAAAATTGGTATACTTCTTGTATTTTAGTACTAAAACTCAATCCATTTAAAGCAGAGAACGTGAGATGCTAAAAAAAAAGTTCTAATCTGAATCACAGGACTTTGTGGTGGTGTTTTTTCTTTTATATTTTGGGGATTTTATCTTCATTTCTATTAATGTGCTTGGTGGGGGTACAACATGCCATTTACAAAAGTTCTTGCAATGTATCAAATATATCATACTTTATTCACCCCCCTCAATCATTCTCCTTTACCCACCCCCATTCCTGGCATAGTTTTTTCTTTTAGGCTTAACATTCTGTGTCCATGGTTACCAACTTGTTCCTGATAAAGAAAATTGTCTTCTTTGAGCTGAATTTCCCCTTCCTCACTCATTGCTCATTAGTACCTTCTATTTATCCAAACCTCTACTACCCAACTTGATAGTTTCACTTTGACTTGCTTTGGTCTCCAACTCAGGTGGTAGTAGTCAGCTTAGTCCTTCCATTTCTCTTATTAAATAAGACTAAGATTTCAACAGGATGTAGGAGAGGTTCTTCCAAAGATTGGGCATCAGGTAGGCTGTATAAAGTGTGTACATGTTATATTTTTCTCTCCCTCGAGTTATATCAATAAAGTCTTTTACTGTCATGGTCTAGAGATATTCTTTGACCTAGAAAACTGCTTATCGACAAGTATAACAATATATTAGGCCAGATAACCCTGGGTTGGTATGAGACTGGAAGAGGGAATACCACAGCATTCTGTACATCAGAAGATATTCAGCAACCTCCCTCCCTGATCTCTGCCTACTAGATGCAGTGTCATCTCATCCCAAACCCCCCCACACAATTACGTTAAACAAACAATTGTAGCTTGTTACAAAATGTTCCTTGGGTGAAGGATTCAAAATATACCCATGATGAGAAGCTGCTCCAGAAAATGTCAGAGAAAGAAAAAGTTATCCCCCATAAAGCCATCCTTCAGTAACAGTCATCCCTAGTGTTGACCTTTTCCTTCATACAGAGACCCCTGGAGCCAATATCAGAACAGTGACTCAGACCACACTGAAAGCCTGGAAAACTCTCTCCTAAGTCTTTTACGTCCTTATTTTTCCTGTAGCTAGATGTACAGTCTAAAAACCCAAAGTCTACTGGCAGGAAATCTGGTGATGTTCTCACAAACAGGTACTTATCACTTAAAGCCTTTCACCTGGGAATTTATTACATATTTTTAAAACATGTCCAAGCAGAGATACAGCGGAAAACAAGAATAAAAGTAGGTATGTTTGTATTCAGATTGAAGTTATTTTACATTGAAATTTAAAAAATAAACAAGAAAAAAAAACTTGGTTAGATGTGTACTGCTTTAAAGTGAAAATATTCTCTGGTAGCAACACAGATACATTTTTCTCTTAAACATAAAGTTCCTATGTCTCCTAGATTGAGACTGCACCTTTTTATTTAGGAAATCCTGAACCTAGCTTCCCTTTCTATGTCACAATTAGCCTTACATTCCTCATGGCTAATAAGTGGAATATGTCTATGTCAAAAAAAATCAGATTTTGAAATGATTGGACCCATAGGTTTCTGTATTCCACTTCATCTTCCCTAATATGAGGAATTAAGTATTCTGTGTGTTTTATACATACATATATATATATAAAGAGAGAGAGAGAAAGAGAGAGAGAGAGAGAGACCTTAACTCAAGTACTAGCCTTACTGAGAAAAACCCCGTTTGACTTAAGTGTCAGATTTTTTCTGTTTTAGTGAAGGTCATTACATTCACATAAAATTTTTCAAAATAATTAGAGATGCTAATAGTTCATTTTAAAAATAATTTTCTTGTTTCTATAAGAAATGTCCAAAATAGAATCCAAATGAACCTGATATAAGGAGAATGTCTTCACTGTCCCAGAGAGGCAAAACAAGAGATATTCTCATTGCTAGAACTAGATTTGGTGGAAAGACTTGAAAAAAGTCTAAAAAGGTAAATTGATTCAACTGATTATAGTATAGATAAATTTACATAGTGAGAGGGGACTAGGGTATTCAGTTTATTGCCATTTGAGGAAATATAAACTCTTCTTAGTAAAATGCATGAGATCAAAATTCATTTAATTGTAACTAATTCTAAACTAGCCAACCTTAAGAAATATGTAGAATTTTTGACCACAGCAGAAAGTTACATTGTGCCAGATTCCAGTCAATCCACTCTACTTCTCCCTAATAAAACTGCTCAGTTGCCATAGTCTTATTTATTCTTGAACTGCATACAAACAAATACTACAATGTATGCTCTACATTTGTGTATATTTTTCTTTCAATAAGATTTTTTTTTCATTTACTCATGCTGTCTTGTTGCATATAGTAATTTTTTCTTTCAAATTTCTAAGTACTATTTCATCACATGAATATGCCACTCCAAAGTTAATCCTTTTCTTGAGTGTTAGACGCTAGAGTTGCTTTTAGTCATTGGGTTATTAGGAATAAAGTTACCATAAACATTTTGTCCAAGTCTTTGTTTGGACTTCCCTTTGGAGATATAAACACACACACACACACACACACATACACACACACACACTATATGTGGAGGATACAATGTAGTACTTCAACATGTGTACAATGTGTAATGCTTAAACCAGGTTAAACATATCTATTCCCCCAAATATTTATCATTTCTTTTGGTGAAAACATTCAAACTTCTTTCTTTTAGCTTTTTGAAGTATACAGTATACTATCATTATTAAATTCACCTAACTATACAAGAGCATACTGGAACTTTTTACTCTTTCATAACTGTAACTTAATACCCATTGACCAACTTTGGTCATCTTCCCTCTCCCCCCCAGTACTTTCCCCATCCTTTGGTAATTATAATTCTACTCTTAAACTCTATGACATTAACCTTTACACATTCTACTACTAGTCTGTGCCTGGTTTATCTCACTTAACTTAATTTCCAGTTTCATTTCTGGTTTTTATTTTTGTTTTGTTTTTAGTTATTGACATGCAGCAAGAAGTATTTTATTTTTTATTTGAAATCTTTCTGCATTTCTAATGTAGATATGGATGCTCTAAACTTCCTTTTCTGTAACACAGAGGTCTTGGTATAGTGGTGTTTCCATTTTCATTTGTTTCAAAAAATGTTAAAATTTCTCATCTGTTTTCTTTCTTGACCCATTGGTTGTTCAAGAGTAAGTCATTTAATTTCCATGTCTATATAGTTTTTCTTATCATTTCCCACCTTTTTTGCATTGTGATCTTTTCTTTTTTGCAATAAGATTTTGAATTTTAAAAATTTGTTAAGACTTATTCTGTGGTCTACCATATGGTCTAGCCTGTATAATGTTCCATGTTCTGTAGCAGAGAATGTGTATTCTGCAGTTTTTGTACAGAATGTTCCATAGGTATCTGTCCAAGGTGCTATCTAGTTTTTCTGAAAACTTTGTTCTTCATAATTTGTTTTTATGTCATTTAATATATTTTATTAGATTTATGTATTTTAAATTTTTGATAGTGTCTGTAATTAGACACTAATATATAATCTTATTGTATCCATTTAACTAATTTGATTCTTTATGCATATGTTATTGTATTTTCTCTTGATCCAATTATGTCCTCTGTCAATTGAGACAAAATGACTCCTTCCTTTCCAGTCTTGATGCTTCTAATAGCCTTATGGAATGAAATAGATTCTGAATTATGGTGCTGAATAGAAATGTAGGAATAAGTATAATTGTTTGAAATTATAGGAGAAATACAGTCAATATTCCAGCATTAAATTGCTTTTTAACAAAGACATTTTCTGGAGATATATTATCTATCTTAGGAAGATACTTTCTCATACTATTTTTCTCATAATTTTTAACTATGAATGAATTTTCCTATTTAGACATTTTCTGCATATACTAAGATGATCAGTTTATTTTTCCTACTCACTTTGTCATGTGACATGATTGGTTGTATTAGTTGGTTTTATGTTAAATCAGCTTAACATCGTGGAGAGTAAACTTCCATCCATCATGGTGTATTACCCATTTTATGTATTTTTCAATAAGAACTGTTAAAATTTAAGGATATATGGTTCTGTTAATAAGATATTTTCATCTGCAATATTATTTTATATCAATGACACTGAGAAGTTTGAGCTGTTAATATTGGCCTAGAATATGAATTGAAACATTTTATCTCATTCTCTACATAGAGTTTTCTTAATTTTGCAGAGTTTTAAACTTTTTTAACCTTATGTGAGGAAGTAAAGCTATAAATTCTTCTCTATAGTGGTATTACATAACTTTTTGAGTTTTTCAAATATGCATTTTCTAGATAAAATTTCAAATTCAATTATTTAATAATCAAATAATATGTTCTAGAGGTTATACAAAATGAGTGTGCTGTCCTTATCTACCATCTTGAAAATCTCAAGTTGAGCAGTATTGCTTTATAAATATGAACATTTTCTCTTCTGTAGAATTTGGAATAAAACAGTTCATAATTGGGGTTAGACACAAAAATTTCATTTGCAGCATATAAGTATACATTGGTAAATCTAAATTTAGAAATTCAGACATAGTAGGTCAAATGATTTTCATGTATTTAGTAATTTAAGAAAACATTAGAATGTATAACTGATAGATCAACATTATTCTAAATTTTATTCACTTAGTTATTCAACTTTTCATACAATCACAAAAATCTACCAGGACTAATTCTGGGAACTGCATTCCTTCATCAAGTTTTTGAGATACTTTTTATTTAATTCTTAGTTTTTATGAACTCCCATATTAAATAAACTATTAAGTGAGTATGTGTGTATGTGGCATGTATGTGTTTGTGTAAGAGTGTAATCCTCAAACTCACTCATGATGACTAATGACTGTGTAATAAAATGGAACAATAAAGAATACTATTTTATTAATTGATAACATTTCACTAATAGTCTCTATTAAAAATAAAAGTTAGCTTAAATAACTCATCTTCATGGAAACAAACATGCTCATAGAGTAATTAAACAAGTGAGAATTTATAAATGGAAAACAGATTACAGTACAATTTATTAGATTATTTTAAAGACAAAAAGAATGAAATTCCATGTCAGTACTTATAGCACAGGCTGACTTGCACACATAAACACACAACCACACCTCCACAGATGTGCACATGGCATTTAATGATTTGGAAGTGATTAGATCTGAGCACATTTGAGGATTTGCTTTTACTTAAACATAGGGCTATAAAGTGATATCCTGGTTCAAATTCATTTGCAAGAGAACTTGGAGCATGAAATGAAGTTTGAATACATATGTGTTCATCTTTACTATCATGGAAATGAGAGTATGTTACTTAGTAATGGGGATCTGAGAATGCAAAAAATATTCAACTACTTGCCTATAATGATCATTAAATAAAGTGATTTTATATAAATTAATTACAAATTTTGCCTTTTATTTTAATAGTCAAAAAGTAAACTTTGGAGCATATGATAATTATATTCCAGGTAAGAAACAGTACAATATTTATTATAAAATTTATTTTATAATGCTTATTAAAAAACATGCATGATTAATTTTAAGAGTGATTTTTATCTTCCGTTTAAAGTGATAAATCAAAAACTATCATGAGATGCAATTCATAACCAATGTTTTATTTCCTAAGGAACTTTTCTCATGGGCTCAGTAAACACTTTCTAAATATAGTACTTTTTTTAAATCTAAGGGTTATTAAGCAAATGTGTTTAAAGGTCGACGTATTTCTGTGTTTGAATTCACATAATCAGATTTCCTGCAGTCGAAGCCTAATGTATAAATTTCATAAAAAACTTCTCTCCCAACTTCTCATACTGCATTCATGATAGATATATCCAGCTTATCAACAGCAAAAAAACCCTCATTACTAGACAAGCCAAACCTATCTAATGTTTAACCAATTTAAATATCAAGTGGTTTTCTCTCACATATTGATCCTAAATATGCCTTTTATTCCCTCCATTTTCTCCACTGATGCTAATGATATTTAGGCATACTCATGAAAGAACTCTATTTTCTCTTATACAATAATTAAATGGGGTGGTGACATCTGTCACTATAAGCTTGTTTGTAACTTAAATTCCTTAACTATTTCTATTATAGTTTCCAGGTAACTTCACCCTCACAGTAATCATTCTGCAGGTGTTTTGTCAATTTTTCTTTAGTAAGCATGTTACCAATGACAGTGTGGTCTTTGGGTGTGTAGCATTTACTCTCGTAGCTTGGCAAATGAATATTAACTTAAGGGACTTAAGCCTTAGCACTTGGATTCAATTATGCATTTGCTGAACATTTTATACTAGTTGCTGTGCTAAGTACTTTGGGAGCTAGAGAAGCATTTAACATATTTTCTGTTCTCAAAATTATATTCTAACCAAAAGAATATAAAGTAAAAGCCTAGACTGGTAGAGATAATAAGATTTAAAATGCAGCAGGAATTCTGTTTCTTTGCATTTGTGATATAAATTACAATGATTATATTTTTATCTACAAAACTGGTATATAACAATTTTTAAAACTGGTTAAAATAGAAAAATAGATATTTTATATTTCTCATATTCATCACAGAAAATTTCAAACACTACCAAATAAATGAACCTATAATTTGAATCATTTTTTTATTTATTTACATGGTATATATTGCACTTAACAGCCATTTCATTTTAATGAAATTCTACCTATTTACTCCAAAGTTATTGCCTTTCTTATTTTAGTCAGTGAATTAAGCAAAAAATCATGGAATCAGCAACATTTTTCCTTGGCATTTCCCAAACCACAACGTCCAGGAACAAAAAGGAGATCAATACCTTCCCAACTACGTGACAATACAGTTCCTGTAAGTATTGCAGAGAAAATTATATAATTAGTAATGAGTAAGCATTTTTATTAGTAATAAGCTTATGTATCACATGTAATTACTATATGTGTTAAACATTAAAGTTGACCAAGCAAGATTTCTTTTATGATGGACATTTTGTAGTCCAGAATTACTATTGAATACTTAAAACAAGGTTAGTGGAACTGAATAATTGAATTTTACATTTCAATTAAATTTAAAGGATGTAAATAAAGATCACATATGGCTGATGAATATCATATCACAAAGCACATTTAAAGATAAGTCTGCTACTTGGAGAAAGTATATTTTATTTGCATTTCATTGCATCACTTATTTCATGTTAGCTATTTGCATTGTATAAAATCTGTTAAGAAGCATAGACATCTAGAGACTTAATTTACAGTTTGTATGAATATTCAGGAAATGTTTTATTATGAAATCATACTAGGCCTTGTCAATACTTCATTACTTCTTACAATATAGAACTCAGGTTGAGAATTAGAAGATAAATATTTCCCAATATTTCCGTAGTGATCACAACAAATATTGAATGCATAAGGAAAAGTTCTCACAAACTAAATGAACACCAACTCTATTTTATTAAGTGGATTGCATCAATAGTGATCAGTATTCTTTCCTTTTTTCCCCTTAATTTGTTTTACCTTTTATTAAGAGTCTTATCAAAATTAGCCATTGTGGCCATTTGTTTTTTTGCAAAATTTTGGTTTAGAATTTGAAAACAAATGTATCATAATGTGCCCTGAATGTTTTTGTTAGCTACCTTGTAACATTCAATTTATATCCTGTCATTCAGGAAGAATTTCAGGCTTTTATCTGCAACCACGGGTGGCAGTCTAATTTCCAGAGACCTTAAAACTGAGAGTATAGATTAAGATATGCCTGAACTTGAAACTGTTAGATCTTAGGGAGAACTACACTTTTATTTCCTGCAAAAATAAAGGGTAGGCCAGACATTCCAAGATTTATCAATAGCACAAAGTCAAAAATAAACAATAAAAGTCTCTCCTGATAGTGAAGAGAGCTTCTGAACATCATGAATCAAAACAGGGCTCTAACAATTTTAACATAAAATGCTGAGGAAATTTTAAGGATCATCTTAACAGACCCCAGTGGAGACATAATTATCCATTGGTTTAAAAATGCTAAAATTCAAAAATCAAAATAGAGTTTATCCACTCTTTACCAAAAATCTAAAATGTTGTAGTGGTTGAAGTAAAACTAATCTAGAATCTGTCAATAAGAGCTGTATTACTCACAATTTTTTCATTGTTATTGGAACCAACATTTCAGAAAACTGATGAAAAAAAATTGGGATTTCATAGACCGCCGTTATGGATGCACCGTTCTTTAATGAGAATTTCTGAAAGACCATCTGTTTATTTAGCTGCCAGGAGGAAGCCTCCATCTAAACCCTCTCTTTCCCTGAAGGAGGATTCTAAAGATGTACGTGTAAAGGGACCTTTATCTCCAGAAACTGGTAAGAAAAAAGACAGAGATATATCAGATTCAGAATCAGAATCCAAAGGTAGGTCAGAATTAAAGAAAGACAAGGATGTAGATAAGGATGCTAAAAAGAGGAAAAAAGATGCAAAGAACAAGGAATCAGTCACAGAATACAAAGATGAAAAATCTGGCACAAAGAAAGATGCCAAAAAAGGGAAAAAAGATGCGAAGAGCAAGGATTCAACCACAGAATCTGAAGATGGAATAGCTGGCAAAAAGAAAGATTCCAAAAAAGGGAAAAAAGACTCAAAGGGTAAGGAATCAACCACAGAATCTGATGATGGAAAAGCTGGAGCAAAGAAAGAGTCCAAAAAAGGGAAAAAAGATTCAAAGAAGATCAAAGAAGGACCTATAGATTCAGAAGCTGAAAAGGGAGATGCAAAAAAGGTTAAGGATGACAAGAAAGGTGATGAGTCAAAAGATGCCAAGAAAGATGCCAAGAAAGATGCAAAGGACAAAAAAGATAAGAAAGATGAAAAGAAGGCAGCTAGTGGAGACAGTGAATCAAAGGAGGACTCCAAGAAAGATTCCAAAAAAAATAGAAAGAAAGACAGCAAGAAGAAAGAAGTCAAGAAAGACACAGATACAGAATCTTCTGAATCAAAGAAAGATGAAAAGAAAGGCTCCAAGAAGGATTCCAAGAAGGGTGCCAAGAAGGCAAAGTAGGTCTTGGACAGTAACTCACACTGGAAGAATTATTCAAAATCATATTCAATGAAACAACTGTCATAGTCTGAAATTAAATCTATGAGTTAAAAAGAATGTTCAAAGAATTAATCATATAATTTTAAAATAGGGGCAAAAAAGAAGACAAGATTGACTTCAAAAAGATAAAAAAATTAAAAAGATTTTAAGAAAAATTAAGAGAGGATACATTGAAGGATTTGGGGATAGGAAATATTATAAGATCTCTAGAAAGATTCAAAGAAGAATATTCAAGTAAAGATAAGGAAGGTAATGACACTGAATCTGTAGATACAAAAAATTTTAAAGTAATGTTCAACGACAATTTTAAAACATCCAGGAAGTCAGATGCTATATCTATAAATTTAAAAAGCCTCAAGCTGTATCCATTTATTTAAGTAAAGAACTGTAGGAGTCATGTAAAGAAATTAAACAATTTTTAGAAAATGTACTTTGAAGCAAATAGAAATTATAGGAAGGAAAGAAGGAAGGAAGGAAGGAAGAAAAGAAGAAAGGGAGAAAAGGAAAGAAAATGCATTATTTCCCTGCATCTACACCACCATCTCTGAGACTATGCTACTTCCACATCAAGATGAATGTACCTGGTAAGTTAGTTTTGTCTTATTTTAAGTCAAGTAGAATTAAAAATAGTTTAATCATTTATGAGATTTAAATTGATGTTTACTGTTTTTATATTTCTGTAGTTCCTTATTCATCAACTACTAAGGATCAATTTTTCCTGTAACTCATGGTTAAGCAGTTGATACACCCTGTTAATCTCGATTGGCTGGAACCAGTAGAAAGAGTAGAATATGATGTTTGTCCCCTTTTCCCTATTCTATGAACCTCCTTTTTCCTCCCTGGACTTACAGTAAGATTCTACACGTATTTTTTTTTATTTATTATTTTTTTAAGTTTTTATTTTTTATTTTATTTTTTTGTTCATCTTTCTTTTATTATTCATATGTGCATACAAGGCTTGGTTCATTTCTATCCCCTGCCCCCACCCACTCCGCCCCCTCCCTCTCCCCCCACCTCAATACCCAGCAGAAACTATTTTGCCCTTATTTCTAATTTTGTTGTAGAGAGAGTATAAGCAATAATAGGAAGGAACAAGGGGTTTTGCTGGTTGAGATAAGGATAGCTATACAGGGCATTGACTCACATTGATTTCCTGTGCGTGGGTGTTACCTTCTAGGTTAATTCTTTTTGATCTAACCTTTTCTCTAGTACCTGGTCCCCTTTTCCTATTGGCCTCAGTTGCTTTAAGGTATCTGCTTTAGTTTCTCTGCATTAAGGGCAACAAATGCTAGCTAGTTTTTTAGGTGTCTTACGTATCCTCACCCCTCCCTTGTGTGCTCTCGCTTTTATCATGTGCTCATAGTCCAATCCCCTTGTTGTGTTTGCCCTTGATCTAATGTCCATATATGAGGGAGAACATACGATTTTTGGTTTTTTGAGCCAGGCTAACCTCACTCTGAATAATGTTCTCCAATTCCATCCATTTACCAGTGAATGATAATATTTCGTTCTTCTTCATGGCTGCATAAAATTCCATTGTCTACACGTATTTTAAAGCTTTTCTGGAACTGTTTTCTCTGAGGACTTAAGGAGTCATTTAAAATCCTCTTTTTTCCTCAAAAAAATGCCCTTAAAGTAACTTTCTCCTATGGAATGTAAAATTTTGGTTTTAGAGTCAATTTAATGTGCAGTCACAAAAATATCTTCTATTGCTACCGTTTTACAGAAACCCAACAAAGGTACCAAGAACCTTTATGTAGTCAAATTCAATAGTGGTGTGATGTTTTTCCTAGCAGTTCTTTTGTTATACCTTATTATTTTTCTGTCATTGCAACCATTCTCATGGCTTTATAGACCATTCTTATGCTATTGAGTACTATTTGTAAAGTCAGTATTGAATTCTCTACTCAGTTCCAAATGCATATATGCAAATATTTTATTAGGGAATCTATTTGACTGTCTTCTAGGCATCTCAAATTAAAACTTCCTGAAGAGAACTCTGCTATCCCTCTACCAAAGTCTACTTCTTGCCGTGTCTTCACCAAATCAGTAAATAGCACTGATTTTAAACTGATGACTTCATTTAAAATTGCTAAGTCACCCTATTTACTACTTTTTCTTCATCCTGCCCATTAGTAAGTCTTGCTAATAACTCTAAAATATTTTTAATTCATCAGCTTCACTATATTTCTACTGCTTCCACACTTGTAGTACAACCAACCATTATATTTTAGTTGGAAACCCCAAATGCCCTCCAAATGACTTAAACCCCATCAACACAAGGCCACATCTCCACAGAGAAACCACTATATCCCTCCACTGGCCAAAGGCTTCTAGTGCAGTAAAGTCACATTTACCATAAATTTTTCTTTTCTTCTAAGTTCTACTGTTGTCATTGCTATGAATGGAGACTTTCTCTGCTCTTGTGTCACCACCATTTCTTTTTTCTACTATGTTTTTGTCATACTTATCTTTTCACCCTTCAAATTTGAAAACTTATGCCTAAAGAAAATCATTCACATACTTACTTAAATTGCTTAATTCAGAAATGCCAAAATTTGGAACCAGCCATAATGTCTTTCAGTAGTTACTGGAAAAAAAAAAAACTGTGTCCAGGCATTGGCATATTTTTCAGTGCAAAAAGAAACTATCAAGCATTAGGAAAAAACATGAAGGAAGCTTAAGTACACATTATTAAAAGTGAAAGAAGCCAGTTTAAGTATACATGTGAATATTTTTTGTGGGCATAAGGTTTCAGATTTAAAGGGTAAATTCAATGGAATGAAAATGAACATGTTTTCAGTACTGTGTGATAAAAGTACACACACACACATACACACACACGCACACACACAGAATTGTCAAACCTCCAAAGCACCTTTACCATTTTCCATTCCCACTAGCAACAAATTCCTATTGTTCCTTCACACCATTTAATATTGCCATTGTTTTATATTTTGCCCATTCTAATAAGTGTGTAGTGATTGCTCTTTACAATGTGCATTTTAATATGCTCATTTGTTTTCTGCATATATTCTTTGATGAAGTGTCTGTTAAGGTCTTTGCCCATTTTTAATCAGATTGCTTGCTTTCTGGTTAATTTTAAGGATTCTCAGTGTATTTTGGATAATGGTTTTATTTTTAACTATTTTTAATAACTGCATATACCTTCTGCAACCATTTTCTCCTTGTATATGGTCTTTTGTAATCTCTTGGCATTGTCTTTTGCAACTCAAGATACTTTAACTTTAATGAATTCTACTTTATCAATTTTTTCTTGAATTGTGCCTTTGGTTTTAGTTCTAGAAAGTCATTGCCAAACCCAATATCATCTAAGTTTTTCCCATGATGTTCTAGGAGTTTTATAACTTTGTACAAGAAATTAATATGCCCATTTTTAATTGAAAAGTAAACATTAAACACAAGATGTACAACATGAAGTTTGATATAAGTATACATTGTAAAAAGTTCAGTTGAACAATTTAACATATGTATTACCTTACAAAATTATGTGTGATGAGAAAATAGAAAAGCTACTCTCAATTTTTAAATATTAAAAACATTTTGTATCATAGACATCCTGAATTTAATCTTCATGACTAGCTGCAATTTTCTATCTTTTGAATGATATCTCCCCAACCATAGTCTATGGTAACCACCATTCTATTCTTTGCTCTCACGAGCTGTGAGTAATGCTGCAATGAACGTGGGCTTGCAGATATCTTTTCAACATCCTATTTTGGATTTATGCCCAAAAGTGGCATAGCTGGATCATATGGCAGCTCTATTTTTAAATTTCATTAAAGAGATGATCCTTTCTGCATTGTGTATTCATGACATGCAGATCATAAATTAGTTGATGGAGTATATGTGGGTTTAATTCTATGCTCTCTATTCTAATCCATGGTCTGTATGTCTGATTTTGTACCTGTACAAAGTGATCTTTTGATCACTGCAGCATTAGTATATTTTGAAGTATTAAGATACTTCATGCTTTATTTTTGTCCCAGATTACTTTGCTTCAAGGTAATTTAGGATTTATTTTTCTATGTCAGTGATAAATGTCATTGGAATTTTGAATGAAATTGAATCGAATCTGTAGATTACTATGTATTATGAACATTTTACCAATATTTATTCTCCCAGTCTATGAATACTGAACATCTTTCCATTTATTTATGTTTTTTCCAATTTCTATCATCAATGTTCTATAGTATGAAGGCTATAGGTCTTTCAACTCTGGTTAAATTATTGCAAATAGAATATTTTACTCATTTTTGTGTGGCTCATTCTTAATGTGCAGAAATTCTACTATTTTCTATATTGATTTTGTGTCCTTCAACTTTTGTTTATTTGTGCTAACAGTGTTTACATTCAGCATTCAGCGTCTTCTATCTATAAGATACATTGTCTGGAGAGAGATAATTCTTCTTGCTTCTGATTTGGATGCACTTTAAATTTTCCTCTTGATCAACAATTCTCCATAGGACTTCCAGAACTATATAGAACAGAAGTAGCAAGAACAAATATTCTTGTCTTATTCCATTATTCTTAGGAACACCATTTCTTATCCTTGTTGGTCTTTTTAATTTGCTGTTCTGTGTACT
Source organism: Castor canadensis (assembly GCF_047511655.1). NCBI lineage: Eukaryota > Metazoa > Chordata > Mammalia > Rodentia > Castoridae > Castor > Castor canadensis. The sequence goes on along the minus strand of NC_133398.1, from coordinate 30,563,529 downwards.
ACCTATTCATATGCTTTTTACAGTTTTCGGTTGAACCAGTTGGATCTGTTGTTTATTTCACGACTCCTGTGTTTGCACTCTGGTATAACAAAATCTTTCTTACAAATGATATTTAGTAGTGTCTAAAATGAAAGAAAAATGATAGCATTGCTTTTCTGGGCCTTAAGTTCATAAGAAATTATCATCTGGAGGACATCAATTCTCCATGCATTTTATTTATTTTTATTTTTTGTTGTTATGTTGGGTGGGGGTACATTGTGGCATTTACAAAAGTTGTTACAATATATTAAATATATCATACATGAATTCACCCCCTCCAATGCTTTCCTTTCTGTGATAAGAAACAGAAATTCAAGGCCCAAAGCTTGCCATTCCACAGCTTGAGCTTGAGTTAACTCTCAACAATGCTTGAGAATTGTTACATAGTTAATGTTGTATCCATATAATGATTAAAAAGTCAACCCAATCTCTTTAAGTATCATAAAATAATTCATATTTATAAAAAAATTCAAAATACGTAATTGGTGTTTTTCCTAAATATAAGCTAATTGATTGTATCTTTTATTTTCCTAAGTATTATTAACATCATATAAGCATAGTTAATATTTACCTTTACTGCCCACCCAAAGATAGCATGATGCTACACTCAAAAGGATTGAGTAAAAGAATAATGTTATATATCTCGAATAAGCAAAAATTTAAGAATAAATGAGTGATGCACCCATTCTATAAAGAAAATTTGCTCTTTTTGGGAATTTTGTGATTCATAAAATAGATATACAAAACTGGAAACAATCTCACCAAAGTAATTATTGGTTAAATTATGCAAAATAGCAGATTGTCCAGTGTGGATAAGTCAAATAAATAAAAATCTGGAGTTTTTCTTATACATCATGCTTAATGATTTTGTGCATTTTATCATCTTATTAATAATTCATTTGTGGTTTTATAAAAGAAACTTTCCAGCTTTCCAATCATTTCCCAATCTAGCTACATATCTTCTCACTTACATACAGGGCTGCAAAAAGTTTACGGGCTGAGCATGCTGGTGCATATCTGCAATCCCAGATATGCAGGAAGTGAAGGTTGAAGATTGTGGTCCAAGGCTAGTGTGGGCAAAATATGTGAGATTTGAAAAATAAATGAAAATGGCTGGAGGTGTTGTCAAGTAGGAAATCACTTGCTTAGCAAGCACAAGGCACTGAGTTCAAACCCCAGTGGTGCCAAAAAAGAAAACTCGAGGTGTCTTATTTTGAGGTGAGAGAAGAAGGAGGAAGAGCAAAACTGCCCCTTGACCATTAAGTAAAGTATTTGTTTTTCTTTAAGTTGAAATCCATCCATCTCTAAGATGTAGTGTAGAATCAGACAATGCAGCGTTGAAGCTGGTGGGTCTGAAGAGTACAAAGGGTAAAGAATGTCACTCTGAAATTATTCCCTTTTCTGTGCAAAAACAAAAGTTATTCTTCTATACTTAAAGTCCAGAGATAAAGTTCAAATTACCAAATATATTTGCATAGGGTTCTTATTTCTCAATTACAGCATGGTCAAGTCCCATTTGGCCAGTTTCCTCATGACAAAACTATTCCATATCTAATGGTTATCTCAGCTTTAAAGTTGTAGTACCTAGTTTCACACTCTTCTTATTTATAGACTGTACGTATAAGTAACAAAAATTAGATTTTTCCCTTTGTGTAAAAGCAATTAAGGATTTATTTCTCCTAAAAATCCAAAGGAAAAAGAAGTAACTTTTTGACCATTTACATTTAGTTCTGATTTTTAACTAAAGGTGCTCCATTCTTCCATAAAGACTACCAGGGTTATGTAAATATGACATAGCTGAAGTTTAGAGTACAACAGGATATTAGACCTTGTTAGTTTAGGATATTAGACTTTGTTAAAACTGTGTTACCTGACCCAAAAATAGATTATAAGTTCTGACTGAGAAACATATAACAATGTCTAAAGACGATGTTTAAAATCACAACTCATATCATATATGAAGTTTTTTCTCATTAAAATTAACATGTTCTGTTAAAACAATGTACAAATCCTCCAAACAATAACATGCCCTTAAGAAATACTCAACTTTGTGATTTCGATGATTTACCATACATCTAACATCCTTTTCCTGTATATAATAACAACAGCAGAGATGATTGGTTATGAGTGTTTCTCTAACTTCACTTTGCCTTTCTGAACATGATAAATAGTTCCAAGGCCAAAAGGGGAAAAGGAAGAGGATGGGAAATAAATTCAGAGATAAAATCTGAGATAAATTCAGAGATCCATATGAAGGAAGTCTTCTACCCAATAATTCTGCTGTATATTTGAAAGTATACATTTAGAAGCTATCAACTCTCAGTTCAGAGTTTTCATCCTACAATTTGTATGTGGAAGATAGTTTTCCTCTTTTACTGATTAACTTTCCCTTGAGTCAAACTTAGAGCTGTAAAAATGAAATACAGATGTTAAAGATTTGCTGCTTTTTTAGGCTTGTTGATCTGTGAACATATGACTAAATCACTCTAAAGCTTTGTGGGGATGATTAAAGATTTTTAGATGTGACTAAAATCACAGAAGAAATATAAAACAGGCACTTTCTTGTCTTTAGACATTTATGTATCCTGAAAGAAGTACTTAAAACCTCTAGACTCTTTCTGTGAAAAATAAAAGCCATGCATTAAATTATTATTTTTTTCTTTTCTTATATAAAATTCTCTAAGTACTTCCCAATTTAACTCATCATTTGCATTTGTATTGTTATTTTCAGGTGTTTCTGTTTTGAGTCATTTTTGTTTCTATGTGTTTGTATTTGTGTAACATTGTCAGAAATCACAAAGTAAGCAAGAACAAAATGTTCATATTGTTAGGAAAGTTTAAAAAACTGGTTGATTTGAATACTTTGTAACAACTTTGCCTTATGTAAGAGAGAACAAAAATCATAGTAGATCTAATGTAAAATATACACTGATCATTTGAAATCATGTGAACCATTAGTCCCTATTGATATTCCTTAATTCTAATAAATTCACTATCATAAAATTACAATCATGAATCACTAGGAACCATATTTTGCATTCAAAACCATACTTCCCCCTGTGTTGTCATCAAGCTGAAAACATGTCATTCCTCTATTTTATATGTGGAAATAGTTCAAGATGTTTCCCAGACTTTGAGTATGCTTTCAGGATCTCTGAAAATTCTCATTTCCTGTGTGGTTATCTTTACTAGAATATGGTGATAGACATCTGAGAGATACTAGTACTACTTCACAGTCTCTTCATCTCCTTTGGTTGGTTTAAATTCCTGAGCTATTTCCTTCAAAGGGTCAACTTTACCCTAGTATTCATTTGAAGTAATGTCCACATTGAAGGAACAAAAGTTAGATATTTAATAAAAGTTACTTTAAAGAAATGAATATAAGGCCAGGTATGGCAGCTCAAACCTGCAATCCTAGGTAATTGGTAGGCAGAATTCCAGAGGATCACTGTTCAAAGTCAGCCTGGTCATAAGTTATCAAGAAATAACTGGGCATAGTGGTGTGTTTCAGTCATTCCAGCTTATGAAGGAAATATAAATAAGGAGATCATTGAGCAGGCCTGCTTAGGCATTAGCATAAAACCCTATTCAAAAAGTAATCAAAGCAAAAAGGGCTTGGGAGGCATGGCTGAAGTGTTAGAGGGCCTGTTGAGCAAATATGCAGCTCTGAATTCAAATCCTAGTACTTTAAAGAATAGTTTGCCAATATGTTTTCCCAATCTGTAATTTGACTTTTCACTCCATTGATCATTTCCTTTGCTGTGCAGGAGCTTTTTAGTTTGATGTAGCCTCACCAGTCTGTTTTTCCCTTTTGTTTGTTGTACATTTCATGACATATCCAAGAAATTAGTTCATAGTCCCTACCTCTAAGTTTTTGTAGCTTAATTATTATATTTTTAATTAATGTGTACATATCATATGAGAGAGAGATCCAATTTTTTTCTCTTGCCTGTGGATATTCACTTTTTCAGATATCTATTATCAAAGAAATCATACTTTCCCCATTCTGTATTCATGGTAACCTTGCTCAAGATCAGTCAACTGTACATACATGTATTTTCTATTCTGTTTCTGAAATTTTTATTTTGTTTCACTGGTCTACATGTCTGTTTTTATTCCAGTAATGTATTTTTTAAATTACTTTAGTATGTAATAATACTTCTTGACATAAAAAACTGTGGTAGCTGTAAGTTTGCTCTTTCTGAGGATTGCTTTAGATATTTGAAGTAGTTTGTAGTTATGTATGAATTTTAGTTTTTTTCCTATTTCTATAAAAATAAGTCATTGGAATTTTGAAGGAAATAGATTGATTCATAGATCACTTTAATTAATATGGGAATTTTAATAATATTAAATCTTCCAATACATGAACACAGATGTCTTTCTACTTATTTACATAGTGACTTTTTCAGAAGAGTTTTGTATATTTCTGTGTACAAGTCTTTTGTCTCCATTGTTAAGTTGCATCTTAAGTATCTTATTCTTATTGATAGTATTGTAAATGAATCTTCTTAGATTACCTTTAGACATTTTATTCTTGATATATAAGAATATTACTAGTATATCTTATTTAGTATTCTGTAACTTTACTGGACTTGTATATTGTTTTTCAAGGTTATTGTGATTGCTGCTGTGGATTTTGTTTTTTACATATAAGGTCATGTCAGCTGTAAACAGAGGTAATTTTAACCCTTCCTTTCTAATTTGAATGCCTTTTGCTTCTTTTTCTTCCCTACTTTCCAGGACTTGTAGTATTATATTGAATGGAGATGTTGTCATTGGGAATTCTTACCTCGTTCCTGATCTTAGAAGGTAATCTTTCAGGTTGTACAGATGAGTATGATGTCAGCTATGGGTTCTTCACATCAGCTTTTATCATGCTAAGGTAAATTCTTTCTATATCTAGTATGTTGGGAATTTTTTTTCATAAAAGAGCATTGAATTTTATCAAATGCTTCTTATATATTTTATTGAGATTAAAATGTGATTTTATCCTACATTCTGTTGATGTGGTATATCATATTTAATGATTTGTATATGTTGAGTCCTCTAGCATCACAGGGATATAACTCCCTGATCATTATGTATAGTCCTTTCTATACACTGTTGAATTTTATTTGCTAGTAGTATTGGCTTTCCAAAATGTCCCTAAATGCCACCAATAAATTGAAAATATCTCAGAGAAAAAGTACTCGATCTGATAATGTAATTTTTCTCATATTATGACTTGAGCAATACAGTGTAAAAACTTTTTACAGAACATTTCCATCATATTAGACATTATAAGTAATCTAGGGTTGGTTTAACATATTCAGGAGAGTGCACAGGTTGTATTCAAATGCTGTGCCATTTGATATGAAACTTTTGGTGTCTGCAGGAGGTCCAGGTTATTCCTCTCTTTATTTCAATAAACAGCCATATATTTTTGTAAAGATTGTCCTCCCATTGTGTGTTTGGCAACTTTGTCAAAAATCAATTGGCCATGGTTACAACAATTTCTAGGCTATTTATTATATTCAATTGTTTCATGTGTCTATTTTTAAAACAATACCATGCCATTTTAATTATTAGAGCTTGAAATAAGTTTAAAGTCAGTGTGTGGAATGCTGCTACCTTTAACCCTTTTATTCAAGATTGCTTTGGCTATTAGGAACATTTTTCGTGTTGTTCCTTGCCATGTAATTTACCAATTCCACTTCTGGGTATATATTCAAAGAATTTGGAACCGGTGTTTTAAAGAGATATCAGTACTCATGTTAAGATTGTTATTATCAATAGTCAATAATGTCCATTAATATGTATAATATATATTAAATACATATATGAATGGATAAAGAAAATGTGATGTTCATATACAATGGAATACTATTTTATTCAGCTCAAGAAAAAAGGAAATTCAGCCATTTTTGATAATACAGATGAACCTGGATTACATGTTAAGTGAAATAAACCAGGCACAGAAAGACAGTTTCTTCACAATCTCACTTATCTGTGGGATCTAAAATAATTGAGATCATAGCAACAAAGAGCAGAATGGTGATTACTAGAGAAAGAGGGATGAGAGGAATGAAGAGATATTGGGCACAGGGCACAAAGTTTCAGTTAGACAAGAGGTATAAGTTTTCTATTACAAAATAGTGACTCTAGCTAACCATAATGTACTGCTGAGAAAACAATTTCAAATGCTACTATGACAAAAATTTGATAAGTACATGAGGAGATAGATGTGTTAATTATCTGGTTTTGTTACATTGCATATATCACTTTATAGCCCAAAATTTGTATATTTTATAAATTCATAATTTTAATAACAAAACAATACTTCAGAATATATACACACATATATATGTGCATGTGTCTATATGCCATCAAATGTATTTGCCATTTCTTAAACATTTTTGTGACTTTTGGCAAGTATTTATTAAACATTCAACATTCATGGACATCTCATGTCAAGGCCCTAAATTAAAATAATTTGTTTATTAATCCACATTGTATATCCAGTGACTTGTATATATAATGATTACATTGTATATGTAATTATTTATAATGTAGAATACTTGTTGGAGTATGTCTTAAAATAATTTGAATGTCCAAGTACTAAAATAAATGCTTTCATTTTTTTCTAATTAAAATTATGATTTCATAGCTTAAACACTGCTAGCAGAGAACATTTGAAAGTGGAGATGCTGAACTGAAAGCCAGTACTCCAGGAGCATCAAGCTCTAATTTTAGGACTATGTGTGTAGGGTTGGAAATGTAAATTTTGCTTTATTGTTGGGTTTGAGTGTATTGCCCCCCATTAACAGTGATCATTTTTCCATACTGCTCTATCATTTAGAAAATGTTATAAAGAAAGAAGATGAAAATCATCAGAAGGATAAGAGAGACCATGACCATAGGCAACGAAGATAAAATATACACAAGAGAAAGGAAATTTATAAAGGTCATTCTGGAAGCACAACAGAAGCTTGGTGATGAAGATTGTGCATGGCTTTATTTATTATTCAAGAACTATGGTATGTACTGAATTTTAGTAATGTTCAACAGGAAAATAGTATGTGTGAGCTTGTTACTTATCTCTTCAATGATACTTGTTCAAATCTTAACAAAATATACTTCTTCCAATCTTTGTAAACTATGCTTTAACTTTTCTGAAAGTTAAAATTCCTTTAAAGGACAATTGATTCAATTTTGTTGATTTGCAGTGTAACTTACATACTTAATAGATTCTGTATTATGATTATAATTAATGTATTATAAGTACTTAGAGTAGGAAATATTCATATAATTTTCCATATATATCTTTGTACATATATTAGTGAAACTACAAGTAGCAGAGGTGTTAATGAATCTAGGTTTTATTGTACCTAGACTTTATGCCCCACTTATGAAAGGAGAGTGACTTACCTATTATCAGCCATTTTTGAATTGTGAATATAATTGCATTTCATAAAAGGAAAGAAATGTATGAATTCTCTTTATTCACCAAGCACTAATTATACTTTATTTGTGCATTTCACTGGGAATTACATCACACAGAGAAAAAACAGAAATTAGCTTACAATTATTCTATATTTTAATATTCCTATTTCTCATATTATTATACTATAGACTAGGTATTAAATTTCCAGAATACTAAATTTGGTAATAAAATAACAGAATATTTCTTCTACATACATTTAATATTTAACTTAATGTGAATAATTAAAAAGCTATGTCATTTCACATTTGAAAGGATGAAAATTACCAAATAAAAACATTGCTGCAGTTATGCTTAAAATATTTATTATTAATGTTAACGTATTCAATTCTACTTCCTTGAAGAATTATTTCCCATTAATGAAACAAGAAATTCAATAGCAATCACTGTAAAGGTTCAGAAAAGTTTGATATAATATAATTATGTAGAAAATGAGTCAAGGATCAAGTTATTTTAGAATAAGTAAAATTCTTTAGAGATAATGACAAAATTCAAAATTACTTTGACATTATAAAATATTTCACATCATATCTCAAATGCTTAATCTAAATTTTTAAGTTGAAACAGTAGCAGCAGCAGCAAAAACAAGTACTACACATTTACCACTGTTTGCTAAATATGTTTTGTAGTATTGTCACTTCATCCTCACAACAATTCTAATCTACTGTTTCCATTTCAGTGATACTCTCAGAAGTTAAGTGACCTGCAATTGCTTGAACAATTAGTATAAAATCAAAAACTCTGTCTGAATTTAAGTCTCACATACCACCAATATTTTGTCTATGGTTTTAACACACTCCAGGATTTTTTTTTGTTTTGGAATTGTCTTGAAGACCTCCACCTTAATTCCCAAATAGCCTCTGTTTACTTACCTGAAAACATGTAGTTATTTACCTTCAAAAATTAGATTATATATGTAAAACTCCTTTTTCAAGAATTGTTTAAAGACAGGCAACTGTTCAATAAATAACTGTTCATCTTGTCCTTTCTCAAAAGAAACTCTGCTACTGCTACTATTCTCACTCCCCATACCTTTTGTTGTATCTGCCTACTAAGTTTTGCTCTCTGCTAAGTGGTTTGCTTGAGTTACAGTTTCATGGATTTGCTGTACTGAACAAATATGGAAATTGGACATATGTGGCTATGTAATCATGAAGGAGGGATGAAAAGACTATAAAGCATTGAATTCAAAGCAGAATGGAATAATAGTTGAAACATGAATGCATTGATTCCAGAAAAACATTAGAAAAATTATTTACGTCTGGATATATCTACTAAGATATATCATATTGGGTAAGGGCTTGTCAATCTTGTCATCTTTTCAAAGAACCAACTTTTGCTTCACTGACACTTTGTATAGTTTTTTTGGTCTTGATCTCATTGATCTTGGCCCTGATCTTTACTATTTCTCTCTGTCTGCTGGTTTTGGGTTTGATTCATTCTTGTTTTTCTAGGAGCTTAAGGTGCATCATCAAATTGTTTATTTGAGATGTCTCTGTTTTTTTAATATAGGCACTTGTAGCTATAAACTTTCCCCTAGGCATGGTGTTTGCTGTGTCCCACTAATTCTGATAGGATTTTTTTCATTTTCATTTAATTATAGGATCTTTCTGATTTCTTTCCTTATTTCCTGGGTTACCCACTGGTCTTCAGCAGTGTGCAGTTCAGTCTCCAAGTGTTTAAATGTTTTCTTTTCTGTTGAGGTCTAGTTTTACTTTGTTAAGATCTTATATGATCAGTGGGTTATTTCAATTTTCTTGAATTTGTTGAGACTTGATTTGTGTCCTAAAATATATCAATTTTGAAGAAAGGTCTATGAGCTGCAGAAAAGAATGTGTATTTCCTGGTTGTTGGGTGAAATACTTTGTAGATACCTGCCATTTCTATTTGGTGTAATGTGTGGAGTAGCTCTGAAGTTTCCTTATTGATCTTTTGCTTGGATGACCTACAATTGGTGATAGAGGGGTATTTAGGTCTACTGCCATCACTGTGTCAGGGTCTATCTGTGCTCTTAGATCCATTAAAGTTTTCTTTTTTTAATGTAGATGGGTATCCTTGTGTTAAAAATTGATATATATGTTAAGAATTGATATTTCCTCTTGATAAGTTGTTCCTTAATTTAATATGAAGTGACCTTCATTGTCTCTTCTGAAGATTTTAGTTTACTTTGTCAGATATGAGTATTGCTGCTCCTGCCTGTTGATGGGATCCATTTGCTTGGAAAACCTTTTTCCACCCTTTGACTCAAAGCCAGTGTTTATCTTTTTCAGTGAAATGAGTCTCTTGTAAGCAATGTATAGTTGGGTCTTGTATTTTAACCCAGTTTGCTATTCTGTCTTTTTTTTTCCCTTTTATTCATATGTGCATACAATGTTTGGGTCATTTCTCCCCCCTTCCCCCACCCCTCCCTTACCCCCATTCCTGCCTCTCCCCCCTTACCCCCTCACTACCAGGCAGAAACTATTTTGCCCTTATCTCTAATTTTGTTGAAGAGAGAGTATAAGCAATAATAGGAAGAAGGACCAAGGGTTTTTGCTAGTTGAAATAAGGATAGCTATACAGGGAGTTGACTTGCATTGCTATTCTGCCTTTTGATTGGGGCATTGAGGCCATTTACATTCAGTGTTAATACTGAGAGGTGCCTGTTGTATCTAGTCTCTTTTATTCCCATGTTGTTTAGTTTTACTTATCTCTTGTTTACTGGGTTGCTTGCTCAAAACTGTTTGGTCTTGCTTGATTTTTCCTGTTTTCACTCCAGTTTCTTTTTCTGCATGTAAAAGTCCTTTAAGTATCTTCTGTAGTGCTGCTGGATATTTTCTAAACTACCTCATGTTTCCATTTTATCTTTATATATGTCATCAAAAGGTATTAATGTTATTCCATTTTTTGCATTCTCCAATAATCAGTTTGCATTATCACGTAGTCTTTTGAAGCCAAAAGAGAATAAAAGAGATAACTGATAAACTCAGTGTCTTGTGTGCCACACAATGGTGAGTGCACATATCCTGTAAAGACCACTGCTTTTTAGGATTTCTAAAACTTATGTAGTGAATGTTAGTAATAAGCAAATTGTTTTAGTTTGTCACTCATAAGTTTTAAAATTTCTCATTCATATCCTTAAATGCATGGGATGGTTTCAGTGAATGAGAGACTTAGATATATAAATCAGACTCATAAATTATTGAAATAACCTAACTAAATTGAAGAGATCCCATGTGATTAACTGCTAATTAGAAGACACAGGTTTAAGTCTAAGATATTTCAGATTAGGTATTTACTCCTTATAATGTTCAATTTTTCTTGGTAGCATGAAGGCATTGGAATAAATTCTAATGTCACAGTAAGTTAATTTGTGCTGTTTTAAAACTCATTACTAAGCTGAAAACAAATATTTTTTATAAAGAGCAAATAATACAGACCAAACTTAATAACAATAAATATTAAACAAATTTTAATTTATAATACTATATAGTACCTCAAATGCCAGTTATAAAAATGATTATAAGGTATATAATCCTTCATAATGGCCATGTGAACCACTGGGAATTATGAAACAATAAGTACCAAATATATTATTGATAAGCAAAGAAACTATCAAATCATCATGTATCCTGTTGCTTTTCTAACATTTTAGAAGACTGACACCAAAGGGTCCGTATTTGGTAAATTGTCCTTATGCACTCTTTGAATCTGGCTGCAAGCATTTGAAAATGATGAAGTAATTTAGCTTATGTTAAGGTAGAACCTACTGAAATGATTACAAGTTCAATTGAGTGAGGAGATTCCAAAGATTTTCCTCTTATTTTGTGAATATAGAGAAATGTATTTTTGTTCATAATTTGATTACTTTAAAACATATTTTTCTCATATCTTTTTTCTCCTTTTCAAATAAATTGCGTTCATACATTTGTTTGCCTTCCCACATTGAAGTTTATGCATTTGAGAGCATTAGAAAGAACTTTAGAAGTAAGAATGTTACATTGCAAAAATATATAAAGCAATTTCCAATAATAAATCCAACTACTGATTCTCAATCTAGAAAATTTTGTATCTGATTTCAAAAAGAAACTTTGAGTTCTAATATTTTACTTATAAAATTTTATGAAAGTAAAGCAAAATAAATTTTATGATAGATGAAGTTAGAGTATAATGGGAGTCATAATACACAGAAAGATTTATTAAATATTTACAAACTTGACCTTATCTTTTGTCGTAAGAGGGTATAAAATTACATTTTATTTTGTTTTGCTTTTCTGATACTGCTTTTTTCATTAGAATTCATTTTAGATGGAATAAAATACTTGAAAAATTTACATTAATCTATGTAAAATACAGACTGTGTATGTGTGTGTCTCTTTCAAAGAAGTCATGTTAAAATTTTATGGGTTTTCTTTTTGAACCTTTGTTCTTGGAATTCAGAGAAATTGAGGCATGCTTACATTTACTCCTGAGTCTGAGAGTAAATCTGGCATGAATATAAGCTTTTCTAGAGCAATTTCTACTGAGATAGTAAGCATTTACAGATTAGATGAGTCTCTCTCCAAATAAATTTGAAACATCAAAAAATGAGAATACAAAATCTTTAAAATAAAGAAAACCTACCAGTAATATATTTTTAAGTTCACCAGGAAGATATAATGATTCTAATATTTTATGTAAATAGTAGTATCATTTGAAAATCAACAAGGCAAAACAGAGATAATTAAAAAGAGACCTAAATCTTTCTTCTTACTGGGGTAAGAAATCTCTTTCAGGAAGTGATAGGAACTAAACACTAGAAAGAATTTTTAAAAGTTAGAATATTTAATTCTTGGATCTATTGGATGAATATATGCCATCACAAAGAAAATATATACCATTTTTGAAGGATGAAATTCACTTATGTAAATCAATCTCTTACAGACTCTAAGGGAAGTCTTGAAATAGTTTTTAAAAGAAAAAATCTTTAGCCACAAAATAGTTACATTAAAAATCAAGAGGTCACATGAGTTAGGTTGATTCCAGTTAATTGGAAACTTGAAATATTGGTATATGACTCAACATATAAAGAAATTTAATTAAAAATGAAAAATAGTGACAAATAAATACATATATATATAATTGTGTAAGCACAAGGAATGTTATAATAGAAAATTTTCTATAAATCTACTTAACAAATTAGAAAAACCAAAACAAAATGAAATGAACATTAATGAAGCAAAGGACAAGTGATGAAAATAAGAAATAAAAGTAGAGTGGAAAAAACACACAGAACTGAGTTTTGAATTAAAAAATAACATTAATGGACTTTTTAAAATTTGCAAACTAAGGCTAGGCATAATAAATCATACCTGTAATCCCAGCAGTAATTTTCCTTTAACTATTATAAAGCTTAAACTCTTAGTGTGAATCACTGAAATTATGTTTATCATGAGCTTAAACAAGTAAAAGTTATCCACTTTCACTAGTGCTATTTCATATTAATCAATTATAATATTAATCATTAATACAGTAAATTCAGACTAATAAAAAAGTTACAAATATTTGCGAGACCCTTCATTTTCATAGAAGATGTGGAAAAAACAGAATCTACAATAAGTTGTTGAAATTAATACATCATACAACATGTTTGTACACAAAATTAATATTCAATATTTAATTATTTTTTCATACAACAGTCACAATTATACTAAATATATAGCTAGAATATTTTACTTACAATAGTACCAGCAGTTTTTTTCCTTTATTGTTGTGCTGTGTGGGGGCACATTGTGACATTTGCACAGGTTCTTACAAGGTATCAAATATATCATACATGAATTTGTCCCCTCTACCTTTCTCCTTTCTCCTCCCCTCCCCCAATTCCTGGTGTAGTTTCAACAGATATAGTTTTTGCATTTATATACATGTGTACTCATTTTTTGCTCTGGATTCACCCTCCCATCCCTTTTCCCAACACCTCTCCCTTCCCACTGCTGCCATCCCTACCCCATGGGCAGGACTTGTTCTGCTGTCCTGTTCTCTAATTTTGTAGAAGAAACAAGAGAAAAGAAAAAACAAAAACATGACTTGTTAGCTTGTTGGAGATAAAGGTAGCTTGTGATATTTCCATGTATTTATGTATTGTAACCCCAATTGGTTTATCTTCTCTAATTTTCTTCATTCTACTTTAGTCCCTTTCTTTTGGTAGTTTCAGTTGGTTAAGATTTCCATATTTATTCTTATATAGAGAGTATATGAACCATATTTGACTTCTTAGTTTCATTACCCCTCCTGTGTGTGACCTCTCCTAAGTGTGACTAGTGTTCATAATATTGATTGTATTTGTAGTAGGTCTAGATTCCACATGTGAGAGAGAACATGTGGCTTTTGGTCTTAAGTCTGGCTAACATCACTTAAGATGATGTTCTCCAGTTCCGTCCATTTAGCTGTGAATGACAAAATTTCATTCTTCTTTGTGGCTCAGTAAAATTCCATTGTATGTAAATACCACATTTTCTTAATCCATTCGTCAGTAGTGGGCATCTTGGCTGTTTCCATAGCTCAGCTATTGTGACTAGTGCTGTCCACATCCAGGCCAGCAGGGTATATGTAGCCTGTCTGCAGTTTACTGTCCAATATATCGCAGAATCCAGTACAATGTGTTCCTGTTTTGTGCTTTTTGCAAGGAAAGAGAAAAAGAAAAAAAAAGGGGATAAACAATCAGAGGCTGTTCCCAAAGTAGACATGCCCCTAGTAGCTGTGCTTCCCAAGCCCGCTCTTCCCAAACCGTTAGGTGCAATTATAAGCTGTTTTAAGGGTCAGCACTTGAATTTTATGTGCACTCTATGTGTTGGCAGTAATTTAGTTGGCTAAAAATAATCAGAATTACCCAAATGAAGCGATCACAATTCTAAGTGATTTCTGAAATCATGGCATTCAGGAATTCTGAATCCCTCACTATCTGCCATCTTGGATAGCCCAAACATTTTGATGTATACAAGAGGAAAAATCCTAGGAAATATGAACATCCTGGCTGAAAAATATATATTTGCATTTGTGATATTTATATATGTATTTTGAATATTTTAACAGTTTTAAATAGTTATGTGTGTGATTTATACTTATTGCACTGACATCCATGGAAGAAGATGTTAATAAATGAAAATATATTACATATTCATGAATTAGAAAACAATGTTTCAAATGCCACGTTTCTCAAAAATTAAATATAAATTCAGTGTAATTCTCATCAAAATGCCAATAGATTTCATAATAATTGGCAAGTGTATTATGAGCTTTAAGCATTATAGTGAAGAGCCAAGAATAGTCACAACATTTCCAAAGGACAAGAAATAGCTATCAAGAATTAGTTTCAAGCAAAGTGTGTGGCACACATCTATAATAGTAGCACTGTAAAGGCTGTAGCAGGAGGATTGTAAATTTTAGGCCAACTTGGGTTACTTAGTGAGTTCTAGGCAAGACTGGGCTACATAGTCCCTGTCTTAAATCACAGAAACAAACAAAATTACCTGTAAGCATAACATAAACATGGCAGTGCCATGACAGTCACAAAAACTAATTCATGATATTTTTAACACAAAATTTTGGATTGAAATTATACGTGTAATTCTATAAATCTAATATAATTATATGAATAATGTGTCCAGAGACATTTTTTAGAAGACACATTAAGAAGGACCAATAATTACTGGATACAGGTGTTCAAATGGACCAAACAGGAAAATGCAAATTAAAACCATGATACTGATTCATAAGCATCAGAGGTGAAAAGTTAAGCCTGACATTAATAAGAATTGACAAGGAAATAGAGCAACTGGAACTTTACTGGGTAGAGGGTCATTTGCTATAATTCCTTTGAAAATACTTTAATATTATGGATTAGTATTTAAAATATGCATGCATTGAGATCCACCAATCTATTACTGGGTAAGTATATTAGAGAGAACTGAATATATTCATCATGAGATATATATATATATAAGCTTCAGGTACAGTGGTTAAAGTGACATAGTATAAAACCACTTATAAAATGTCAAAAACTTGCATATTGAAAATGAAATTTCAATGTATTCATATACTTGTGATGAAATTATTTTGAAAAATATAGGCAAACCACAAAACAAAGGTAAGAGTGTGCTTGGAGAGGGAGCAGAAGGGGTTTGGACAAACAGAAGCCACCTGGGAATCCATGAAAACTAGATAGTTCTTTATTGAAGCTAATTTATGAATGCGCAGATATTTATTATATTTTAACCCTCATTTTTCATGTGATATATTATATAAATGTTTGTCTTATTTGCTTCAAATAAAGTTGCATGATTCAGGAAGCATCTTGGTAACTAATTTTAAAAGCCAAAACCATTAAAATTCATCATTAAAATTTTCCAGAGAGAATAAACATCTCCACTTGTAACAAATATAAGCATCATAAAAATTTTCACAAAGGAATGAAAATCTGATTGACATCAATTTTAATATCTACTGGAATGATAAAAGTCAATGGATCAATAGCAATCAAAGTAGTCAAAATCTAGACTTTTATACTTAACCAAAGAATCATGCCTTTGAGGGTAGAGTAAATACATTTTCAGAAATACAAGCACTGTATCGATAATGAACCTTTGTTAGTGAAATACTATTAATATTTCCTTGCAAAGTGATAAGCTAATCAATGAATTAGCTTATTATTATTATTATTTCTTATTATTATTATTATTTCTTATTATTATATAAGAAATAATAATGAGAAGGAAAGCCAGTAAAAAATACACAGTTAATTCTAATAACTATCAACTAAAAACAAAACCCAAGTATGGGTCTTCTCTGATTTTCGTTATGTTATGCATCTTTAACACTGAAGTTCTGGGTATTTGTCACTAGATAAACGATATGGGTTCATTGTTTCCCAATTTAATAGACCTTAGATCTTTGTCTAAGTTCCTTTTTCTTATGGTTAACACACAGAGGCAGTGGTCTTAAGTTTCCCAGTTGTTTGGAATGATTTCTGAGTTGTAACCATAAGAGAAATCATCTGGTATAATTTCAAGGCAGAAAGTGTTGAATTTAGAGATGGACTTTTTGCTTTGGGTTTGACACTAACATTACCATTGCCTACCCTCTTGGATAACCACAAACTATCCAGATCCATGCCCCAAATTTTATTCTAAGCATGCTATCTTCTTTTATGTAGCTTCCACTGAGTATAACAAAAGTTTGTGAATGTGAAAATTGTCATTGAGGAAAGAGATAAGCAGTCCCATTTTAGTTCATTGCCCCCAGATATGATTTTCACTGTGGATTTTTCTGGAACTTTCACGGGTGATGTAGGATGGTTATTCAGATCGAATTCAGGTGCATTGCATGCACCTTTACACACACACGTCAATTGTGTGAGTGTGTGACATGTATTTAACAAATCCTGAAGGACAAAGAGCTTAAGCAAATGCAGCCTCCACTCTTACCCTACAGGTGCTGTGGCTGTGTGCCCATAACATACATATAACACTTTTAATATTTGGTAGCTATATATCACATGGGTCAACAAAGGATTCTTGTTATTAAGGAGTATCTAAGGCCCTGCAGTTATAGTGTGCAAAATTTCTTTTTGAAATATTAGGTATTGATAAATGAAAATCTAAATTATTTTCCTAGATTATTTCTTCTTTTCCTTTCTCTGGTGTGATGCTAAGGGTTTTCTATTTAGACCTCTACATACAAATTGGAGCCAAGGAAAAGTCTTAATTGCTTTGTAAACAGTGAAGTCTAACTAAGGCCAGCTTATGAAAACTTTTCTTCCATTCACTGTGATCTCTATCCATATTTTCCCATAAAATGCTTGTAATATTAATTCAAACTGCTTACTTGTTATCCATTATTAGTGATTTATTCATATAATACTCGCTCACTGCTCAGAATCCTGTAGAAGAGGAAGGAGAAGTGGTAGAACCCATTACTTTTAAAAACTGAACTCTAGAAAATTTTCTTCAACAATTCTCCAGCTGTAAAATTGTCATCACTGCTGATTATCTCAAGGAAGAAATCTGTTTTACCAAGCCCTGAGACTCTCTCTGTTGGTAATCTCTGTCACCTGTCTTTGCTCTGTTCCATTTTTGAAGACGGGGCATGGCTCTCTGTGTCCAAAGGATAAGTTCCAGGTCCTCATCGTGATCCCCAGGGAGACAGCTTCTCAAACTCATTTTTTTGATTCTAGACTACTTTTTGGCATTGATACCATTTGAAGTTAAAAAAAAAATTTTCAGGCAAGGTGGCTCATGCTAGCAATCCCAGTTAATGGGTAGGTGGAGATCAGGAGGATAGTGGTTCAATGCCAGCCCAGAAGAACAAAATTAGCAAGATCCTTTCTCAACAAATAAGCCATTCCTGGTGGTGCATGCCAGTAATCTCAGCTACTCATGAGACTGTAGATAGGAGGACAGTGATTCAAGATTGGCCCAAGAAAAAACATTTGAGACTCTCCAAAAAATAATTAAAGAAAAAGCAATAAAATGTTTTTGTATCAGCAAGATATTTGTTTTCATTTTTATTAAGATATATTTTATTAGGATTCATTACGACAATGCCAAATAAGCTTACATTATACATTGGTTAGGACACCCCACACCATCTACCCTTGCCCCACTTAATTTTAAACAGATTTTTTAGGTTTAATTTTTGTTTTTGCTATTTAAAATGATGATGCTGTCAGAAATTACTGCTTCTATGAATACTGCCAGAAATGAGAGGGAAGGGAAGGGAAGGAGAAGGAGGAGAGGAGGGGAAAGCAGAGGGAACAAAAAAGACATTACTACCAGTAATTCTATCTTGACATATGGGCCCAGGGTTTTCTCTCACTCTTGCTGCCAGTATTTCCTGAATGTTTTATGCTTTTGTAAAGCCTGGGCCTTGGCGCAGGACAGAGGGTCTGTTTCTTGTAACTCAAATGTTTTCCTCATTTTCTGTCCTACAGCCCAATTATGACTAAGGGCAAGAGCATCCATTCTCTTCAGGGCAAAAGTCTTTAGCTCTAATGTTCAATTTGAGCCATTTACAAGATTTCAGAACAGAGTGAATACATTTCTGAGGTACAAATGTTATTTCAATGGAGTTGAATATTTTGATCATCTATAGATGTACTAAGAAAACTCATGATAAAATGAAATAATTACCT
Source organism: Castor canadensis (assembly GCF_047511655.1). Taxonomy (NCBI): domain Eukaryota; kingdom Metazoa; phylum Chordata; class Mammalia; order Rodentia; family Castoridae; genus Castor; species Castor canadensis. The sequence continues at coordinate 30,544,858 of NC_133398.1, read as the reverse complement.
TTAGACATGTTTTTGGAAAATTCAATCGTATCTTTGTCAGGAGAAAAATATATAAAATAAGTGTATATTTAACTTACCTTAGACCTTAAAAGACAGATTAAGAGCAATCTCTTATAATTCTAGGAAAGAAATTGAGCTGGACTCCAGGAGACTCTGGAACCAGAAATTTAAATACATAGATATATTATAGGAAATAAGGTCATATGTTAACCTGGAACTATACAAACTTTTATCTCCACATCTCGAGGAATATATACTATTTTCACTCACTCATTTAAAGTAAATGGATTTTGTCTGTTTCTGAGGGAATATTGAAATGCCAAAGATTCCCTAATTGTGGTTTTAAAAAGTTCTTTGCACAGATACTTAGCACAGAACAACTTGGGTCTCTTAATTCAATTCTCAGTTCCTGGGAAATAAAATTTGGTTCCTCTGGTAAATCACACTGAAGCGTGTGCGTATGTGTTTGTGTATGTGTGTTTGTGTGGATATACATGCACACACATGCACAGGTTAAGGTATTATAGTTTTTAATGTATTTTTATTGATCCATAATAAAAGTATTTTAGGATTACTGTTACATTTATGAAATACAGTACAGTAGTGAAAGAGTAACTATCAAAAAAATCAGATTGTTAATTTAAATCCACCATCCTATGTTGAATATTGAACCACTAATTTATATCACCTATCTTATTTAAGATTTTATACCTTTACATGTTTAACTTTAAATATGCATGGAATTTATTTGGTGGAAAACTTACTTAAAATTTAAACTATATGTAATGGCTAAAATAAAAGAGTTATGTAATAAAATAATAGGATCAATAATTACAAAAATGAAATGATGAATAATAATAATACTTATTACTTTCACAGAAAATCTATTATTCTAAATATTCTGTTTTAATTTAATTTTGTAATTATCCATTGAATGAATCATAATATTTATAGTTTTATTCAATTGTATGGATGGTGATATTGAAGTTTTATTTTGTTGTATTTAAACAGAGATATTTCTTAATCCCTCATTCAAACCATTGTCTGACATTTTTGTTCTGCTTTTTATGAAATGAACTATGTAATTTACTAATGATAAACAATTAATTCAAACACCTATTTTTATGCACTAGTGAATTTAAGAAGAGTTTTGATAAGTCACTACCAAGAAGAATGTTCAGAGTAATTGGTTACTGGAGTACCATGATTCAGGATGAACTAAAATTATAAATATTATCCAACCGAAATCAAAGAAATTTATAAAACCCTGTCTAAGTCATGTTTTATATAATATTCTTTAATGAAGAAAAATTATGTAAAAGAATTCATACAGGTTTTAGGCTAGAAGCAATAAATCATGTCTTTTGCAGGGATATAGAGGTGATAAGAAAGCATATAGTTTCCATAACCATGCACAAATTTTAAAAGCAGTTTAAAGACAACATAAGTTAATTCAATCTTCTGGAGTCATTGAACAGATCTAAATACAATAATTAAGAAAACAAAAGCTGGAGTGTAGCATTTGTCTTTGGTGACCCTCAACCAGTGACTGACCATGGAACAGGGTACTACTTTGATAGTGTAGGTTTGTCAATTATTACAGCACACAAAATAGTTATATTTCATCAAAAAATCTTTCCTATCTAACATTGTTATATAGGTTTGATGGCTTAAGTAACATTGAACTTTGGCACTTCAGGTGATAGTAATTTAAGCTATTTTATCAGAGGTAGCAGTCACTCTGTAATGGTACTCAAAACCTGATGAAACCATGAGTGACAGAAAACAGAGTCCAAATGAAGCTATCTGATTTTGAAAAATGTGAGGGAGGATGGCTAAGAAGAAAAACAATCATTAGTACTGTTCAAAGCAGAACACAATGCCACAAGGGATGGCAAAAATCCAAAGCCATTGTGCTTAAAGAGTCCAAAAATGAGAGTCCAAGGAAAATAGGAAAGTGAGTATTTCAGCTCTCTTCCTAATATATATCTTTGTAAACTTATGAAGGAATAACAGGAATAACTTAATAAAACCTAGATGATTTGCTCTAAAATTGGGTGGAGATAATTGCTTAAAAGATCACTGATAATGAAGGAAATGTATGTAACCCTAGTTTCCTTTAATTCACTTTTGTATTTTTTACATCATTCTACTTCTTCAAGTCTATTTTTTAACTGTTGGGCAATAACTTATTGGTAAATATGCCATAAGGAAGAATTCTAGCATTTTGAACATCACTGAATATGGTCTCTGAAGATACCTAATAATCCCTTAAGAACATAGCTTCCATTTCAAGTCTTTAAAATTTGATATTTATTTTATGGTAATGTTTCATAGTTTCTCTTTTTAAAAATAATTCAATAGGACTTATTCTTTCATCCTAAATGGATAATAATCCATGATAAAATAAAATTCCATGTGTAAATAAGTTATGTCATCAATAAAATTGGGCAAAATTAGGAGTTAGTAATATCTAATGAATGATTCATTTTTATCAGGGTGATGTGTTTGGGGAAAAATAATAAATCTTCAGCTGCCAGATCTGTGTAAGAATTTTATAGCTTTTGAAAACCTATTATACATACTAATATTTTATATGTTCTTAGGTATTGATTGTAAAAAAGAAATAATTGCTGTAGTTATCACATTGCAGCTTTATAGTGAGCAATAATAAAACGGATTCAGGGTATGTGAAGAAATTATAATTAACTGTTATAGGAACGATGCAGTATGGCTTTGAGATAAAAAGTTAAATTAAAAGCATGCATAGGCATTAGATTTGCATTTATGTTGGTTAGACAAAAGGTAAGGCAAAGACATTCTTCAAAGGAAGATTTAGAGCTACAAAATACATTAGAATATCTAATGACATATCTATAATTACAAAATTCTTGATCTAATCTTGAAATGGATCATCTATAAACTATTTTGGGTCGCCATTGGAATCTCCACTTAATCATGCCAAGTAGTGCTTCAAAGACTAGTTCATTTCTGTTTTTGACTAGCTTTGACTTTTAGAAAATATCTTTCTTACATTTATAAACTGTGTATATAATTCTTCTAAATTTCCAGTTTGATATTTGTGCTTGACACTCCAGATAACAATATGCATGTGAAACCAGACAAGTCAGAAAGATGGAAATTAGTCACAGCTGTTGGTCAAGCTCAGACCGAGAAATGGTAGATAAAGATAGCACTACTTAGTTGTTTCCATAACTTGGCTATTGTGAATAACGCTGCAATAAACATGGGTATGCAGATGCCTTTGGAGTATCTTGCGTTGCATTCCTTTGGGTGTATCCCCAGGAGTGGAATTACTGAATCATATGGGAGATCTAGATTTTTAAGAAGCCTCCAAATTTTTTTCCAGAGTGGTTGCACCAGCTTGCATTCCCACCAGCAATGTACGAGGGCTCCTTTTTCCCCACATCTTTGCCAACACATGTTGTTGTTGGTGTTTTTGATGATGGCTATTCAAAAAGGGTTGAGGTAGAATCTTAGCGTGGTTTTGATTTGCATTTCCTTTATGGCTAGAGATAGTGCGCATTTTTTCATGTGTTTTTTGGCCATTTGAATTTCTTCTTCTGAGACAGTTTTGTTTAGTTCAGTTGCCCATTTCTTAATTGGTTCCAGTGTAAAGATCAGTTAGAGATGAATCAACTTGGGTTGCAACACATTAGTACATGAAAGCAATGCTAGGAATCTCTCTGTATAGCTATCCTTAACTAGCAAAAACTGTCTTCCTTATTATACTTATGTCTTCTCTTCAACAACATTAGAGATAAGGGCAGAGCAGGTTCTGCCTGTAAGTGGGGAGAGTGGGGAAGCGGGGCAAAGGGGAGAAATGATCCAAACAATGTATGCACATGTGAATAAATGAATAATAATAATAAAAAGCACTACTTAGATATTTAGATCTACATAGATATTTTATATATACATAGATAAATAGATTTAATAACATCTGTAATTGATGTTTTAAGTTCTTCAGAATTATGTACCTATATCTATATCTGACATTAGGCAAATTCCTGCATCTTGGAAGAACATTAACATTTTATTTGACTTCTGTGTGGTTGTATTCCAGGACTACCAGAAATATATTGGACATTATACCACAGTGGAGGAATGAAACATCTCATTCATTTGGCGATATTCATGTCATGGAAGTTGCTTGACAGCTCTAATTTTGAATTGAACACATTAAACACTTGGTGGGAATATCAATTAAAGACATCTACTCTCCTTAGATATGCTTGTCCATGTCCTGTGTGCTATAACCTTCCTCAGAACCATCTACACAGTATCTATGGCATCTTTTTTGCCAAACCATTAAAAAACAATCTCAGTTAACATAATCTCTTTTTTACTATGGCTCAATTTTGACTTTGCCTTCAGTTATCATTTCTTAAGAGTGGGGTTATAAAGGGATCCTGCTCTTCTTTTTAATTTTTTTCTTCATGATACCTCATCTATCTTCCTTTCAGTTTTTTTAAATTGTTGTGCTGGGTATGGGTACATTGTAGCATTTTCAAAGGTTCTTACAATGTATCAAATACATCATACTTGAATTGCCCCCCTCCACTGCTCTCCCCCATCCCACCTCCCCTGATTCCTGAAGCAGTTTCAACAGGTATCATTTTTGCATTTATATACATGTGTGTATATTATTTGCACCATATTCATCCTCCTATACCCTTTCCCTACCTCCCCCCTCCTACCAGCGCCCCCTGCCCAATCAGGCAGAACTTGGTCCACCCTTCTGTTCTCAGATTTTGTAGAAAAAAAAACATAAAAGATAAAGCAAGAAACATGGTGTTTTTGCTAGTTTGAGATAGCTACACAGGGAGTTTCCTTTTGTTCTTTCCATGCATGTGCGTATTAGAGCTCCAGTTGATTCACCTCTTCCAGTCCACTTCTCCTTAGTCCATTTCCCATGGTGGCCTTGGTTAGTTTAAAATTTTTATATTCATTCCTGTACAGTGAGCACATCAACTTCTTTCAAGTTTTTGGTTTCCTTCCCTTGCCCTATCCTTCCCTTGCACAGCCTCCACCTAGTGTGACCCATGTCCCATAATATTGCTGCATTTGTTTTAGGTCTACAATCTTCATATGAGGGAGGATCTTACTCCTACCGCAAAATATCTTTGTCAGAATTAGTAGCTTCTATCATTGTAAAGCTGGATTAGGTAAATTGCACACTGTAGTCAAATTTTCCCCAAAGGTTGCAGTTATGTGTGTGGTATTGTTCCCTGAGTTCTAACCTTTGCAAAAATATTTTCCCACATTTGTAATTGAATTGGTTCTTCTATGGACTTAAATATTTTTTCTCACATTAAGATACTGTTCTCTAGAATTCTAAGTTTATGCCTAAACTATAGGAATGCTATAGAAATCTTACAAATTCTTGCACTCAGGTTCCCAATCCCTACTCTCCCTTATTGTATCAAATAGCTCTTTGACAGTTTAAAATTAAACAACTTTTATGATCCTGCATCCCTTTTGAGTTAACAGAAAAACCACCATCATGTGATACAGTTCTTGTCAACAAAATTAAAATGTGTAACAATATTAGGCTTTAATGGATCAGTTTTGAGTTTTAAATATTCTTCCAAGTACATTTAAACTTTTTCAATCTAACCCTAACTTATTGTTTACTGTTCTCATTAATTTTCTACTTTCTTGAATCCAGCAAAATATTTCAATATTCCCTTTTTATAAATAGCTTTTTTGAGGTTTGACATTTTAAAAGTTGCATCTATTTAGTGTATATTGTTTGATAAGCTTGGAATGTGAATATATGCTGAATCTTTACTGTAATGCAAGTAATAGAGAGAGCCATGTGAATTAGCTTCAAAATTTCCTGTCACTTATCTTGTTGTTATTTTTTGTTTTATTTTGTGTTAAGTACTCTTAACATGAGATCTAACCTGTTAAGGTTTTAAGTACATAATACAATATTGTTTACCACAGGCACTTTGGTATGTTGTAAATCTCTATAAGTAATTCAGCTTTCGTAACTATGGCTTCACACCAATCAAACATTTGTCTGGGTTTGTTTTGGTGGCACATCCAAGAAATCACTGCCTAGATCCACATCAAAAAGGCCTTTTCCTCTGTTATCTTCCAGGAACTTCACAGGACGTTTGTGTAAGTCTTCAATACATTTTAAGTTGATTTTGTAGTATGATGCGTAAGGACATAATTTAGCATTCTTTTTTTATTCTCATAAAATTTATCTTTTTTTAACTTCTTTTCCTTGATGTATTTATCAACTGTTTACTTGACCTGGAATATCATTTTCTTTCATTACATCTGTCAGTCATTTTTATATCCTCCAAAGTGCCAATTTCAACACCTACGGTCACAGTTTCTATGCCATCTTACATAATGTGTGTCTCAGTCCTCAAGTGGGTATCTGCTAGTGAAATATGTAGATCACCTTACCTTCATGAGAAAAAGTCAGGAAAAATATGAAAAGCATTATGAGTCATCCAAAGGACCAATATTTAAACACTCTGTAAATTCCCCTAACTGATGTTGGCTTCACTGCAGTATGATCAATGAAGTTGAAGAGGGCCCTGCACTCAGAATGCCCCACACCTGGGGCTTAATATTGTGCAGTTACCATTTTGAAATTCTAATGCTCTCATCTTTGAGTTTCTGTCTTGTAAATGAAATTCTACTATTATTGGCTGGGAGTGGGGAGTATCAGATTCAAATGAATGCCCTACAGCATTTGGAGATGTGCAAGGTGGCAGCCATTCCTGATTCAAATGATCAGAGCCATGATTCCTTCAAAGGAGATTTAGGAAGGGAGAGCTCTCACCTCCATCCAAATACCAAATACATTCCTCTGTGGTATTTGCAAACTTCTGGTGATTCCTTGACAACTGCATTTTGGGGTGGTAAAGTTTGGGAAAAAGAAAATGACTCCTTATCATAGGTCAGGGTTTTACATTTTCATTTTGTGGTGGACTCCTCAGAATAGATAGCCAAAGATGATTCTAATAAATATCCCAGCAAAGGTCCTTTCTGTGACAACTATTGTAAGGAGTAGGAGTTCCATCTTCACCCAGATACATATATGGTTTAATAATTCAAATAAAGAGCAACATAGAAGGTAAAAGATACTCCACATGTGATTATATTTCTTTGTCTCTTTAGATGGATTCAAGGAATGTTGAGTTGAATTGAATTAATTCTGTTCTGAGGACAAGATTTATGTCTGAATATTTGGAAAGCCCATGTAAGAATAATCTGAGGAAAAGCAAAAGAAATCCTGTATTTAAAAATTGTAAAGGAATATTTCAACATAGTGTGGCACATAAAATGTGTGTCCAGATTTTGGACCTCTTACATTCTATCAGTGTGTATTTGTAAAATATATTTTATTTCCAAAGTTCATATTTTAACATTTTCTATCACTTATTTGTTTAAACCTAAAACAAATGTTCAATAAATCTTCATTCCCTTCTCTCTCTAAAACAATTTTCTTCTATTATTAACTGAGAAAAACACATTAAACTACTAATTGGTTATAAATATATTCCATGGGACGTGGCCTGGAAATCAACACTGGCATAAAAATAACAAAATAGATCTTCATAACTAAGTGAGAAATTTAGAGTTTCTAATGAAAAAGTAGATGAACCTTAGAAAGAAGAAAAAAAAAATCCCAGTAATGTAATTGTCCTAAGTAAGGGAAGTATAAAAGCTGGAAAGGTGTTTTAAGAACATGGGTGAACTCTTTGCTATATGGAAATGGTATACAGTATTTTTCAATAAAATATTCCCTCAACGTTCCTCAGTAAAAGACTAACCACAGCTTTAAGCAGTTGTTGTTCAATGATGGAATAAAGAGCAATCCACTGAAGTGTACCATAGTGGAGACCAATGATAAGCCATGAGCATGGTATGGTTCATTAGAACTGGATTAAATCACCAGGAGTGGAATTCAGCCCAAATTTGTGAGCATCTTTTATATCTTTGCAGGAGAAAATGAGATAATAATAAATTGCATGTAACAATAATAAAACACTTGGTATTACATACATAACACACTATTATCTCTGAAATAAAGCCCACTACAAATATAACTTGAGGCACAGAGAGGTGATGTTCCCACTCTTGTACAGATTATGGTTGGTACAGGCAGGGTTTGGAAACAGTGTCATCTTGAAAGACTGTTCTCTTTGTACTGATTCTTAGTTATCTAAAATAAAGGAATGTAATTTAAAACATATTTCAATTTTCCATTGATAATAATCTAAATTACACTAACTGGAATTCCTTTGTCTTTTTTTTCCATCAACAGAGGAAATAAATAAAAGAGTAAAATTATCACAATCCATTTTTTCCCCAATATAAAGAGTCAAGACCAGCAGCAAGATAGCAGTCAGGGTAGGGAATCAATTACTGAGCTCCATGACTCCAGAAACCACCTTGAGACATGGGTGGCTTCTAGCCAAAATAATGACTGTCATCACATTAGATGCACATAAAATCCAAGTACTGACCCTTAAAACAGCTTTTAATCAAACCTACCAGCTGGGAAAAATCCCAGTGCAGCACAGACAACAGGGCCTGTCTGCCCTGGGAGAAAGCTCCCTGGCCATTGCTTTTTTTTCCCCCCTCTCTAAAACTGCTGAAGACAGAGAATCGATCAGAATTCAACTCTGAGACATCCTGGACCCCTAACCTGTAGAAAGCCTCTCTATGCATTACCATGCTGAGAAAAGCAGCATGCTATTTCTCCCTACCAGCTGGGTCCAAAGCTGCTTGCGTAAACCTGCAGAATTAACAGGTGAGCAACAAGCACCATGTGTGACTCCCTACCCACTCCCTGGAAACCACTCCCTGGAAACATACTCAGGTGCAGCCTTCGGGCATATTGAATCCCCCACAAGAAAACTGAAAAGCACAACAGCAAATTGCAATCTAACACTTGCAGCAGGGGTGGGGTGGAGCACTGAACCTGCCCCAGGGAATGAAGGTGGGACAAGGAGTGAAACTCTCAGGGAATGAAGGTGGGAAAAGTAACACAGGCTGAGAACAGGGGTGGGGTGACAAGCCAACCTCCCAGAGGAGCCAAACTAGCACCAAGAAGAGGTGAGACAAAGCACAAAGGCTGAGAGAGGGGTGGGGAGACAAGCAAGCCCACAAAATAAGGGCCAGTGGTGGATCCCTGAGCTGGTCTTATAGGACTGAGAGCAGTACTCAAAACGGAATTGCCCCACCTTGCTGGGGGAGGAGCCAACAAGACAGTTTCAGCTGTAGGGCAACTCAGCTGCCACCTGGTGAAAATAACTCTGAACACTTGCAAGAACTGGCAGTGAGTTACCTCAGGCCCCAACTGCAACCTTCCCTGTGGACAGAAGGAATCTACTACTCACAAGTCAGTGACCTGGTGAGACCACATCAGAGATCCCACTTGTAAGGGATGACCTATGAGACTAAGGAAAGCAGAAAAAAAAAGAAAAAAGAAAAGGAAAAAACCCCAGATATCTCCATCCCAAGCTGTCCAACAAGAGGGGAAGCACCCTTCCCAACAAAGCCCAGAATACCAAGTGTCAATAACAGGATTGGACACGGAAGGAGTAACTCCAGACTTTTATGAAGCAGACTGAATTTTTTGTTGTTGCCATACTGGTTTTTTTTTGGGGGGGAGTATTATTAACTTTACCAGCACTATGTTTTATCCCTATTCTTATCCCTTCACTTCCCCCCTTTTCTTGTGCTACAATCCATTGTTCTCCTTGCCAACAACTCTCTCTGCCCCTTCTCATCCCCTCTCCCCCCAGCTTTGCCTTCCCCTCTCATCCTTCCCAGCCTGTTACCACACTACTTTTCCCTCCTAAACACTCACTATCCGCTGCCCAACTATGCACTCCCCCACCCCCTGCAGCCCCACACAAGTACTCTCCACCACAACAGCAGGCTTACATCCTAACACACATATGGGCAGCAAAACCCAGCAGCCCTCATACTTTTCCCCCACCCACCCCTTTTCTGCCCCTCTTTTAGTGCAACAATTACCAACTGTCCAAGTTTCTCTCTCTAGCCTAATATCCATTATCTCCCAACTCCCACTTTATAGGTATTATCAGAATGGAGTTTTCAATGTAATATGCAAACAACTGGTTTGGCATTGAATCTTTGAATTTGTTATTGCTAATTTACACCTCCAGGCCAGGTTCAGAAAGTGTGCATCAACCTACCTAATAACCAAATCAGTCACAACACAAAAATTGAATCAAGGGAAAGAAAACAGGCAATTAAAACCACCAACTAGCCTATCAAGAGCATAGTTACAGAGCACCAAGTGGAGCAATGGAGAGAACTGATGGGAACTACACTCCTCAAAAAGTAATTAAGTAGAAGATTTGATGTAAAATGAAAACAATGGATACCCAGTTCCTGACCTCAACAAAACAATGGTAAATGTCATTAATGAGCCCAGTGATAACCACCAAAAAAATCCCTCACAGAGGAAGTCATGGAAGAAATCCCTAAGAAACTCATGGAGAAGATACTAAACATGGTTAACCAGAAAGTTCCAAGATGCACTCAAGAAATTTCAAGACACCAAAAATAAAGAACATGAGAAGACACAAAAGCAAATAAATGAACTCAGAACTTCAAGAAACATCAAAGTGAAACAAAGGATAGTATTAAAACAGAGATATATGAAATAAAGGCAACACAAAATATAAAAGGGAAGTTGAACAAAGGTATAGAAAACATCAGACAAAAAAATCAAACAGAAATCCTGGAAATAAAAAATCCCTTTAGTCAGCAAAACACACAGTGCATGGCCACTCCAGCAGACTAGAACAAGTGGAAGATAGAATCTCAGAGCTCAGAGACAAAAATAGAAATTAAAGAAAAAACAGAAGAATTCTTAGTCAAACAACTTAGGAGCTGTGAAAGGAACATGAAAGAACTCACCAACTCCATTAAAACACCATGCCTGACAATCACAGGCATTGAAGAAGGAGAAGAGTACAAGCCAAAGGGATATGCAATTACTTAATAAAATAATAACATAAAATTTCCCAAATCTCAAGAAAGATTTTCCCATTCAAGTTCAGAAAGCCTCCAGAACACCAAACAGACTTGACCAAAATACAACCTCTCCATGGCATATTATCATTAAAACAATAAGCACAGAGATCAGAGAAAGAATATTAAAGGCTGTAAGAGAAAAAAACAAATAATGTATAAGGTAACCCATCAAAATAATAACCCATTTCTCAACAGAAACCATAAAAGCAAGAAGGGCATGGAGCAAGGTGTATTGGGGAATGAATGAAAATAATTTCAGCCCTAGGATACTCTGCTCAGCAAAACTATCATTCAAAATCAACAGAGGAATAGTTTTCCACAATAGGCAGAAATTAAAATAACATGTGACCACCAATCCACAACTACAGAGGATTCTAAAAGGAATTCTGCACTCGAAAGATGAAAGCAAACAAAATGATGAGATGACAGGAAGTATTAAACCTCAAGAGAAGACGAGTAATCAGAGAGTAGCACGGATCTGGCTGCACACAATCAAATCCTTAAACAACAAAAACAACTAAATGGCAGGAATCACCACATATCTATATTAATACTGAATGTCAATGAACTCAACTCCCCCATCAAAAGACACCATTTGGCAAATTGGATTAAAAAGGAAGATCCAACAATCTGTTGTTTACAAGAGACCCAACTTATTGATAGAAATAAACACTGCCTTAGAGTGAAAGGATGGAAGATTTACCAAGCTAATGCCCCACCCCCCAAAACAGGCATAAGTAACAATACTTATCTTAGACAAAGTAGACTTCAAACTTACATTGGTCAAATGAGATAAAGAAGGACACTTTTTACTAATACAAGGAGCAATACATCAAAAGGAAATAACAATTATCAACTTATATGCACCCAATGTCAGTAGATCCTATTTCATCAAATACATACAAAGGGAGTTAAAAGCACAGATAGACTCCAGTGCAGTGGTAGTGGGAAACACTAATGCCACTCAATCACCAACAGCTACATTATCCAGACAAAAAAATCAAAAGAAATGCTAAACCTAAATGACACCATAGATCAAATGGACTTAACTGATGTCTACAGAATATTTCACCCAGCTACAGCACAATATACATTTGACCATGGAACTTTCTTCAAAAAAGACCATACCTTAGGGCACAAAGCAAGTCTCAACAAATATAAGAAAATAGAAAAAAACCCTGCATTTCATCTGATCACAATGCAATAAAACTAGAACTCAACAATAAAAACAGCAACAGAAAGTATGCTCAATGATCAGTATGTCATAGAAGAAATAAGAGAGGAAATCAAAGTTTCCTGGAATTTAATGAAGATAAAAACACAGCCTATTGGAACTTGTGGGACACAGCAAAGGCAGTCTTAAGGGGAATGTTTACAGCCATCAGTGGATGCATTAAAAGGACAGAAAGATTTCAAATAATGCTACATCTTAAACTCCTAGGAAAACAAGAACAGAAACCAAACCAAAGAGAAGGAGAGAAATAATAAAAAGAAGAGCTGATATTAATGAAATAGAAACAGCAAAAAACTACAAAGAATCAATGAAAGAAAAAGCTAGTTCTTTGAAAAAAATAAACAAGACTGAGAAGCCCCTGGCAATCTAACTAAAATGAGGAGGGAAAAGACTCAGATTAGTAAAATTAGAAACAAAAAAAGGGGAGATAAAAACAAACTCCCAGAAATCCAGGGACTCATCATAGGCTACTTTGAGAACCTATATTCCAATAAATTGGAAAATCTTGAAGAAATGGACAAATTTCTAGATATGTATGAACATCCAAAACTGAACCAAGAATATATTAACCACCTGAACTGAACTATAACACATTATGAAATTGAAACAGCAAAAGTCTCCTAAAAAAAGAAATTTCCAGAATCTGAGGGATTCTCTGCTGGATTCTACCAGAACTTTAAAGGACTAATAACAACACTTCTTAAACTTCTGAAAAAAATAGAAAGGGAAGAAACACTGCTTAACTCATTGTATGAAACCAGTATTATACTCATCTCCAAACCAAATAAGAACACATCCAAAAAAGAAAACTACAGGCCAATTTCTTTAATGAACATCAATGCAAATATCCTCAATAAAATAATGGCAAACTGAATCCAACAACATTTCAGAAAGATCATTCACCATGATCAAGTTGGCTTCATCCCAATGATGTCTGGGTGGTTCAACATATGCACATCAATAAATGTAATACACATTAACAGAAGCAAAGACAAAAAATATTTGACCATCATAATAGGTACAGAAAAAGGTTTTTAAAAGATTCAACACCATTTCATGAATAAAGCTGTAAAAAAACTAAAATTAGAAGGAATGTAACTCAACATTATAAAGGCTATATATGATAATCCTATAGCTAACATCATACTTAACAGGAAAAAACTGAAATGATTTCCCCTAAAGTCAGGAATAAGACAAGGGTACCAACTCTCCCCACTCCTATTTAACATAGTCCATGAATTCTTAGCCAGAACAATAAATCAAGAAGAAGAAATAAAAGGAATACAAATAGGTAAATAAATAGTCAAACTACTCCTATTCACAGATGACCAGATCTTATACCTTAAATTATCAAAAAACTCCACCCAAGAACTCCTAGACACCAGAAACAGCTTCAGCAATGTAGCAAGATGCAAAATCAACTTACAAAATTCAGTAGCCTTTCTGTACACCAATAACAAACAAATTGAGAAAGAACACAGGAAAACAATTCCATTTACAATAACCTCAAAAAAAAATCAAATACCTAGTGATAAACTTAATAAAGGACCTCTACAAGGAAAACTACAAACCACTTAAGAAAGAGATTTTAGAAGACTATAGAAGGTGGAAAGATCTCCTGTGCTCATGGATTGGTAGAATCAACATAGTAAAAATGGCTACACTACCAAAAGTAATCTACATATTCAACAAATTTCCCATCAACATACCAGTTACATTCATGACAGAGGTTGAAAAATCTACCCTAAAGCTCATTTGGAAACACAAAAGACTGCAAATAGCCAATGTATTACTGAGGAAAAAGAGTAATGCTGGAAGTATCACAAAAGTAGACTTCACACTATACTACAGAGCCATAGCAATAGAAACAGCATGGTACAGAGACAAAATAAGATATGAAGACCAGTGTAACAGAACAGTAGACCCAGATATAAATACACACAGCCTATGCCCACCTTATTTTTGACAAAGGTGCCAAGAACATATGATGGAGAAAAGACAGCCTCTTCAACAAATGTTGCTGGGAAAGGTGGTTATCTGCCTGCAAAAAACTGAAACTAGATCCATGCCTGTCATCCTGTACTAGTATCAAACCAAAGTGAATTAAAGACCTCAATATCAGACTCAAAACTTTGAGGTTAGAACAGGAATGAGCAGGGAATAAATTGGAAGCAATAAGCTTAGCTAAGGACTTCTTCAGTGGAATTAAGGGGCCCAGCAATTAAGAGGAAGGATTGACAAATGGGCTACATGAAATTGAAAAGCATCTGTACAGCAAAAGTAATGGTCTCTAAATTGAAGAGACCACCCACAGAATGGGAGAAAATCTTTGCTAGCTATACATCAGACAAAGGACTGATAAGCAGAGTATACAGGGAGCTCAAAAAACTAAACTCCTCAAGAATCAATGAACCAATAATATGGGCAACTGAACCAAACAGAACTTTCTCAAAGAAGTCCAAATGGCCAAAACAGAAATGAAAAAAATGCTCACCATCTCTGGCCATAAAGGAAATGTAAATCAAAACCACACTAAGATTCTATCTCACTCCTGTTAGAATCACTACCATCAAGAATGCCACCAACAATGAATGTTGGTGAGAATGTGGGAAAAATGGAACATTCATACACTGCTGGTGGGAATGTAAGCTAGCACAACCCACTGTGGAAAACAAAATGGAGGCTTCTTAAAAAAAAAAAAAAAAAACTAAATACCGATCTGCCATATGATCCAGCAATCCCACTCCTGGGGATATACCCAAAGAAATGTGACTCAGGTTACTCCATAGGCAATTGCACACCCATGTTTATTGCAGCATTATTCACAATAGCCAAGTTATGGAAACAGCCAAGATGCCCTACTACTGATGAATTGATTAAGAAAATATGGTATTTATACACAATAGAATTTTTTTTATCTACAAAGAAAAATGAAATTTTGTCATTCACAAGTAAATGGATAGAACTGGAGAACATCATCTTAAGTGGTGTTAGTCAGGCTCAGAAGGCCAAAAATCACATGTTCTCCCTCATGTGTGAATTATAGACCTAAAACAAGTGCAGAAACACTATTGGACAGGGTCACACACTAAGGGGAGAGCACACAATGTTGGAATAGGGAGAGGGAAGGAAACCTGTTGCTTGAATGTGGTTGAGTGTAACTGTATAGAAGTGAATATAGTAATCTTATACTGACAGAGCCCACAATGGGAAGAGGACTAGGAAGTAGTGAAGAGGTCTGGTAGAGATGAAACCATATGGGTTGTAATACACATGTGCTTGGCAGAAACACTAGGAATCTCTCTGTATAGCTATCTTTATCTCAAACTAGCAAAAATTCTGTTTTTCTTATTAGCTATCATGTTTTCTCTTCAACAAAATTGGAGAACAAAGGGGCAGAACGGATTCTACCTGGAATCAGAGGTGGGGAGCATCATGGCCCAAATAATGTACATAGACATGTAAGTAAATATAAAAATGATTAAAAAAAAAGAAGAGTCTCACCTCAGGTCTCATTTTGCCTTTTGTCTCAGCAGCTGGGCCAGTGCAGTATATTTCTCATGCCCCAACAGCAATATGATAGTGGATTTTAAAATAGTTTATATTACACCTAGTTTATATTTGTTTCATCCTGAGATTTTTTCATTTGCTGTGGTAGGGAAGTGATATTGTTTACATAGCATTGGTCAACAAAATATTTTTTCAGCTAGGTAATTATCATAGCTTCTATAACAACCTAGAACCTACACTAATTTTCATAAGACATTGTGTAAAAAAAAAAGAAAAGAAAGGTAAAGATGTTTAGATTAGACTTTACAATTATTGTTGCATTACTGAGCCCTTTTAAGGACTATCAGACTGCCTCCATAACACCATTCTACACATCATGTTTATTTGATAGATGGCAGTAGACAAGGGAGGAAAAAAAAAACAGGCAGAGACAAAGAAGACAGAGACATCTGGATGGAGGTTCTCACTTGAATTTAAGTGACTATGTAGTTGTTTTGACAACTGAAATATCAAAAGGCTGTTATCACTGCTGAGTGATTTGTTCAGAAATTTATTATATTTACTTTGGAGCTAATGAATCCTGTAGCATTCTTAGCAATAACAGGCAACAACAAGGTCACACAAGGGGTAGGAAGCTGCATAAAATGGGCATGAATTAATTACTTATGTATCTTTGAATTAAGATAAAAAATAACTTTTCATATTCATGTATGCTAGAAACAACTAAAATATGTTAAATATCTATTACATGTCAGGAAATCAGAGCTTTGTCATGACCCTATTTCTCTGCTTAAATTGTTTTGTCATATTTTCCTGAACTACATTTAAAATACAGTATATTATTTTGTGTTTTATTTTCCCTGCTCTGTCTTTATTAAGACAACCATCTACTTTTACCTGACTTTATATTTTCATTTAAAAAAATTGCCCTTAATTAGTCACCCTTTTGTTCCTTCCTCTTGACAATCAGATTGCTACATGGAATACTTATTAAACTTTCTCCTTTAGGTATAAATTCAATAAGGGCAGGTTCTTCTCTCTTTGGAGAGGGGCATAAGATTCTAAATCTTAAATTGAAAAATACACCATTAGGCCATGAGACTACTTTGGTAGCTTTAGACAAATGGTAAGACCTTTCCAATGCAAGATACTGAAATTTAATTGTGCTTGTGTAACTTTGCCTAGTATAACAGGAGATGCTGAAGCAGAAGGAAATCTTTGTGCATTGTTGGTTGAAGCATTCCTTTTAACACTGCCAAGCCTTTAATTTGCATGAATGCCACAGAACAATTAGATATGAGCTTCTAGCTTTATCTTCTTAGTGGCCCTAAGTAGGCAGTAGTAGACAGGTTACCCCAAATTATATTTGGGATTAGAAGTCAGGAAGGAGATAGGAAATAAAGCTCATTGTCTCCAGGTGGAAGAATCAGGGTCTCATGTGGTCTAAAATTCATTCCAAGTACTAATTATGTCTGAGACTCAAGCATGAGTTTGCCCATGAAAGGGTAGATTTTATTTAAAAAAACAAAAGGAAATGGTTGCTCTTATTATGGTAAAAATGTGACAATTTCTTAAATCAAGTTAGTGAAAATACCCATGAAATTATTTCAAACCCAAAGGACAAGAAAGCAATTTAAAGAGCCTGAGATTGGAGAACTGCCTCTGGAAATCAAGTTTGCAAGTAAATTGAAATACAGCTAGAGTGGATTCTGCCTTACTGACAGAATAAAACAAAATAAAGAAAAGATAATTAAGCCAGAAGTGGAGGGAGGATTTTTGAACAGAACTGACTTGATATATTGGGTCATATTGGTACATATGAAATGGACAATGAGATACTGATGTCCAGAATAGATAAATAGAAAAGAGTATAGATACACAGGCCCCTAAGTGTTTTTAAAGGACACTTAAAACAGTGTGTCTTAATTTTTAATATGTCTAGAATTAAGCATGCAGCATAGAGACAGTAGTTCTCAGTTCACACAAAAATAAGGTTCAAATTGAAATTACTCTCTCATATTTGTTTTTACTTTTAATGAGACAATTTGCATATACAGCTTTTCCCTCCAAATAGTTTAACATACCATAATAAACACTTAATGTTTAAGTCTGCTTGCTTTAAGTCCAAAGGCCACTGATTCTACCATACATTATCATTTTTATGAAAATAACTATTATACTATTTTATCTATTCATAATCCATTATTCAGACACCACATAGTCTGATAATGATCCTCCATACTACTGAGCCCATATTTCAAAACATAAATTTTCCTGAGGAATGTTTGGAGGGTGAGGGAATGGCATATTTTTATGATACTTGATGATAAGGGGTTTTTTTGCCATAACAATTTTATTTCACACAATTATTATTGTTGTGCTGGGTGGGCATGCCTTATGGCATTTTCAAAAGTTCTTACAATATATCAAATATAACATACTTGAATTCACTTATTCCACTATTGTTTTTATCAGCCCTCCTCCCATTCCTGAAATAGTTTCATCAAATGTATGTAGAAAAGTAAAATTATAGAGGTTTCATGCATCATTTAAGTTATAAATTAAAACAGACTGCTGTAAATATAAAATGTTTTATGTAAGCCTCATGATAACCATGTACCAAGTCTCTGGTAAATATAAAAATATAAGGAGAAAGGAACTAAGCATATTATTTTAAAAATCAACAAAAAAGAAAGAGATAAGGAATGGAAAAAATGCTAAACAGAACAAAAACCTAAAATTGGTGAAAAAAATAACAAAATAGTAATAGTAAGACATTCATCTAATTACATTAAATATAAATGGTCTAATTCTTTAATCAAAAGACAGAACATTACTAAATTGATATAAAACAAAAATAAATACATATAGACATGGGTTAGCTTTACAGACAAAAGTAGGTTGATTATTTGGAATGGAAGATGACATTCTATGTAAATTGTAACTGCAGAGAATAGAGGCAGCTTTATTCATATCAGATAAAATACATTGGAAGTCAAAACTGTAACAAAAGATAAAATCACTCTATAATAACAAATAGGGCTGCTTCAACAGAATATTGCAACTGTAAATAGAGTATCAAACAACATAGGGGTATTTAAGAATATGAGGCAAATATTTACAGAATATAAAGGAGAAGTAGAAAAAGTGCAAAAACACCAGAAAATTTTAATACCACGCTGTCAGCAAAGGAAACATTGTCCAAACAGATAATCATTAGAATACATTTCACATAAACCATATTTTACATCAAAGTAACCTAGCACATATATGCAGAACATTCCATTCAAAAGCAACAGAATATACATTGTTCTCAAAAACAATGGAACATCCTTGAGAATAGATAATTTTTTAAGATATGAAACAAGTCATAATGTATTTCAGAATATTGAAATGACATTAAATATCTTTCCTAACCACACTGTTAGGAAACTAGAAAGTAACAGAAAACTGAAAAAGTGACAAGTATGTGAAAATTAAATAACACCCTCTATTTACCAATGGGTCAAAGAAGAAATTGAAAACTTGGACCAAAATAACTTCAGATATATGAAAATGGAAACACAACATACTGAAATATATGACATGCAGCATAAAATACAATATTAAGAAGAAAGTTTATAGCACTAAATGCCTATATTAAAAAAGTAAAAAAGGAACTTCATCACTCAAAGAACAAGAAAGATAAAAGGAAACAAAGTAAGCACAAATAAAAGTAATAATCCAGATCACAGAATATAGGATAAATATGTATCGGAAAAACAACAGAAAAGATCAATGATATTGAGGTGAATTGGAAAAGTTCTTGTTAATCCAACCACCCAAAAAAGAAAACTCAATGCTATAAATAAAAAATTAGACATTATATTAAAACCATTGGAATATGTATGATAAGTGATTACAATGAACAATTATATGCCAATTAATTCATTAACTTAGGATGAAATTGAATCATGAAGAAAAAGAAAATCTGATCATAGCATTTAGGAGTAAGGAGAGGAAGCAATTAGCAAAATCTGTCAGCAAAGAGAGATGATTTCATTCTACCAAATATTTAAAGAAAAATTAATGCCAATACTTGTCAAAATCTTTCAAAAATTTAAGGAAGGAATGTTTCTAAATTTATGAGGCAATCATTACCCTCAAATCCAACACAAATTAAAAAAAAAAGCAGAAATTTTTGTCCAATATTCTTGATAAATATTCACAGATGCAAAAATTCTTAACAAATACTAGTAAATATAATTCAAGAGCATATTGAAAAGGGTCACATGTCAGTGGAATTTATCTCTGGAATGCCAGGATGGTTCAGCATAGTAAATAATATGATAAAAATCATACAGTCATCTCAATAGATGTAGAAAAAGTCTTTCACAAAATTAAACATTTTTACACTAAGAAAATCTCTCAAAACTTAAGTATAGATCAAAAGAACATACCCCAATGTAATAAAAGCCACAGATAAAAAGCCCAAAGATAACATTATACTTAATGGTGAACAACTGAAATTGTTCCTTTAAGACCAGGTTGAAATGAAGTACCACATTTATTCTACATAATACTGGGAGTCCTTGCTAGAGCAATTGAGCAATAAAAATAAATAAAAGCTTTCCAAATCATAAAGGAATAAGTAAAAATGTCTCTGAATATAATATGACTTTATGTACAGAAACCCCTAGACTCCACTTAAAAAGCATTTGAACTAATACACAAATTCAGTGAAGTTGCAAGATACATAACCAACTAACAAGAATCAGTTGTGTTTCAGCATGCTTACAAAAGATTGCTCAAAAATAAATCAGTAAAAGACTCTATTTATAGCTGAATTTAAAGTAGTAATACCTTTAATAAAGGAAGTGAAAGATCTTTACACTGAAAGCTATAAAACTGAGAAAGGTAATTGAAGATAAATGAAAAGATACTCCATGTTCATGGATTGAAATAATTATGACTGTTAACTTGTCAACAACCCAAATTGACCTACAAAATAAATGCAATTTCTACCAAAATTCTAAAGGTGTTTCTCACAGAAATAGAAAAAAAATTCACAAACTTTTATGGACAAGAAAAGACTGATGAAGAGATCCAAGATGGTTACAACAGGGAGGAAGCAGATAGCATGAGCTCTGTAATGCAGAAATCTTACTGAGACACACTGCAGCCACACCTGGCAGGAAAAATCACCAAGAAGAAGCAAAATTCCAACACCCCCAACCACCAGCCTGCACAAAGCTTCTCCATGCCATGTTATACTGAGAAACCAGGCGGGCTCCCACACCACCAGGTTAGGAGAAGTAGACTTCTGCCTGGGAGAAGTAGACCAACAGGTGAGCAAAAAAGCAGCACATAGTACCCCAAACGTCACCCCCAGGATAAACCAGCATAGCCCCTTGGACACTCTGACTCCTGCCCTGGAAAAAAAACTGAATAATAAATAAGGAACTGAAAAGGACACGTAGCAAAGAGGGTGGGGTGCCTTGAGCACACCAGAGAAGGGGGGAGGGGCAGGCTCCCACACAAACTTTAAATAAGCAAAGGCTGCCAGAGAAGGTGAGTATGGTGGCTTCCCCCTGCAAACTTTAAATAACTAAAGCCTGCAACAGTAACCAACCTGCAGGAGGCTCCACTGGAGAAGAGAAGAAGGAAAGTTCCCCATGCAAACTTTAAATAAACAAAGCCTGCTGGAGAAGGTTGGCATGGCAGCTCTCCCAGTGAATTTTAAATAAATAATCTGCAACAGTAGTCAGCTGGAAGTAGGTGGCAGATGAGGTGTAGCCTGAAACAGGACAGATAGTGGTTCACAAAGCTGTCTCCTGAACCAACCACCTAGCAAGACAACTAGAGTGCTACTGATTAAATACCAACACCAGGAATGGATGCTGAAGGAGCAACACCAGAATTACTAAGACTGAAACCTCATTGTTTCTGGACCTGAAATTTTTATTTTTTTATAGTTTTATATATCTTTTCTATTTTTTAAATAGTTTTTCCTTTTTAATTATTATTATTTTTTTCCCCTTTGATGAGACAACAGAGCTACTACTCAAATCCAACACCAGGACTGGATGCTGAAGGAGTAACACCAGAACTACTAAGGCTGAAACTTCATTGCATCTGAACCTGGGATTTTTTATTTCTTTTTCTCTCTTCTTTTTTCTTTTTTCTCTGTCTTTCTAAATGCTTGTTTAGTTCACTGTTGATTAGTACACTATCTCTCCATGTTAATTTCTTTGTTCTCTATTTTTTTCTTTTTTCTTTTCTTTCTTTGCTTTCTTTTCCTCTTACTCTTCCATTCTAGATACACAGACTACAGGGACAGTAACAGCACTGTCCCTGGAAGGAAGGAAAGATGGAAAAAGATGGAAACCATTTCCCCCCATAACAAATTAGTACAGGAACCAGAGGGAAATGAAGAAAATGGATATGCAGATTCAGACTCCAACAAAACAAAGAGAAACTATACCAAGGAACCCAACGAAGCCCACAAGAACATTCTGAAAGAAGAAATCCTGCAAATAATCAATGGGAATTTCATAGAAATGATATTAGATAGGGTAAACAAAAATGTACAGGAGACACTCAAGAAATTCCAAGACAACAAAAATAATGAATATGAGAAAGCACAAGAACAAATAAAAGAAACCATAGAAGCCCTGATAAACACCAAAGTGAAACAAAGAACACCATAAATAGAGACATAAATGAACTCAGGATGAAAATTGACAATATCAAAGAGGAAATGACCCAGGGTATAGAAAATCTCAGAAAAAAGAATGAAACACAAATACAAAACAATATGGAAGGCCACTCCAACAGAATAGAATGAGCAGAAGACACAATCTTAGAACTTGAAGATGAAATGGTAATTATAAGAAAAACTGAAGAAGTACTAGTCAGACAACTCAAGACCTGTGAAAGGAATATGTAAGAACTCACCAACTCCATCAAAAGACCAAACCTGAGAATCGTGGGCATTGAAGAAGGAGAAGAGGTGCAAGCAAAAGAAACTAGTAATATATTCAACAAAATAATAACAGAATATTTCCCAAATCTAGAGAAAACTGTGCTCATTCAGGTACAGGAAGCCTCCAGGACTTGACCAAACAGACTTGACCAAAATAGAACTACCCCATGACATATTATCATTAAAACAACAAACACAGAGAATAGAGAAAGAATATTGAATGCTGTAAGAAAGAAAAAGCAAAGAACCTACAAAGGTAAACACATCAAAGTAACAGATTTCTCAACAGAAACCTTAAAAGCAAGAAAAGCACGGAGTGAGGTCTTCCAGGCACTGAATGAAAATAACTTCAACCCTAGGATACTCTACCCAGCAAAACTATCATTCAAAATAGATGGAGCAATAAAAGTCTTCCATGATAAGCAGAAACTAAAACAATATATGACCACCAAGCCACCCCTACAAAAGATTCTCCAAGGAATTCTACACACAGAAAGTGAAAGCAAACAAAACCATGAAAGGGCAGGCAGTACCAAACCACAGAAGAAGAAAAGGCAAGAAAGTAGAGTAACATTGATTTAGCTGCACACAATCAAACCCTTAAACAACTAAAACAACTAAATGACAGGAATCACCACAAACCTATCAGTACTAACACTTAATGTTAACAGACTTAATTCTCCCATCAAAAGACACTGTTTGATAAAATGGATTAAAAAGGAAGATCCAACAATTTGTTGCTTATAGGAGACCCATGTCATCAATAGAAATAAGCATAGGCTTAGGATGAAAGTCTGGAAGAAAATTTACCAAGCCAATGGCCCCTGAAAACAGGCAGGAGTAGTAATACCTATCTCACACAAAGTAGATTTCAATCCTGCATTGATCAAACAAGATAAAGAAGGACATTCCATACTAATAAAAGGGAAAATATACAAAAAGGAACTAACAATTATCAACCCATATGCAAACAACATCAATACACCCAATTTCATCAAACATACTCTGAAAGACCTAAAAATATATATAAACTCCAACACAGTGGTAGCAGGTGACTTTAATACCCCCTTAGCACCAATAGATAAGTCATCCAAACAAAAAATCAATAAAGAAATCAATAAAGTAATCCTAGATCTAAACCATACAATATATCAAAAGGACGTAGCAGATGTCTACAGAATGCTTCATCCAACTTCTGCAAAATATACATTCTTCTCAGCAGCTCATGGAACCTTTTCCAAAACTGATCATATCATAGGCATAGGGCACAAAGCAAGCCTCAGCAAATATAAGAAAATAGAAATAATACCATGCATTCTATCTGATCACAATGCATTAAAGCTAGAACTCAACACAAAAATAATAGCAAAAAACCATTCAAACAGTTGGAAACTGAACAACACATTGCTCAATGATCAATGGGTCATTGATGAAATAAAAGAGGAAATTAAAAGTTTCCTAGAAGTTAATAATGAAAACATGACCTATCAGAACCTATGAGACACAGCAAAGGCAGTCCTAAGAGGAAAATTTATAGCCATGAGTGTATATATTAAAAGGACAGAAAGATCTAAAATCAGTGACCTAATGCTATATCTCAAACTCCTAGAAAAAGAAGAATAAGCAAATCCCAAAACATACAGGAGAGATACAATAAAAACGAGAGCTGAAATTAGTGAAACATAAAAAAAATACAAAAAATTAATGAAACATAGAGTTAGTTTTTGAAAAAATAAACAAGATTGACAGACTCTGGCAAACCTGACTAAACTGAGGGGAGGAAAACCCAAAATCAGTAAAATCAGAAACGCAAAAGGGGAGATAATAACAAACATCACAGAAATTCAGAAATCATCAGAGAGTACTTTGAGAACCTATATTCTAATAAATTTGAAAATCTTGAAGAAATGGACAGATTTCTAGATACTTATGATTATCCAAAATTAAACCAAGAGCACATTAATGACCTGAATAGATCCCTAACACGTTATGAAATTGAAGCACCAATAAAGAGTCTCCCAAAAAAGAAAAGTTCCTGACCTGATGGATTCTTTGCTGAATTCTATCAAACCTTTAAAGAAGAACTAATACCAACCCTCCTTAAACTGTTCCATGAAATAGAAAGGGAGGGAAAACTGCCTAACTCATTTTATGAAGCCAGTATTACACTCATCCCAAAACCAGGCAAAGACACTCAAAAAGGAGGACTATAGGCCAAGCTCCTTAATGAACATCGATGCAAAAATACTCAGTAAAATAATGGCAAACCAAATTCAACAACACATCAGAAAGATCATTCACCATAATCAAGTCAGCTTCATCCCAGGAATGCAAGGGTGGTTCAACATATGAAAATCAATAAATGTAGAACAGCATATTATTAGAAGCAAAGAAAAAACCCACTTGATTATCTCAACAGATGCTGAAAAAGCCTTCGACAAGATCCAACACCACTTCATGATAAAAGCTTTAAGAAAATTAGGAATAGAAGGAAAGTACCTCAACACTGTAAAGGCTATATATGACAGACCTACAGCCAACATCATACTTAATGGTGAAAAACTGAAACCATTTCCCTTAAAATCAGTAACGAGACAAGGGTGCCCACTATCTACACTCCTATTCAACATGGTACTGGGATTCCTAGCCAGAGTAATAAGGCACGAAGAAGAAATGAAAGGAATACAAATAGGTAAAGATACTGTCAAAATATCCCTATTTGCAGATGACATGATCCTATACCTAAAAGATCCAAATAAATCTACCCAAAAATTCCTAGACACCATCAACAGCTACAACATGGTGGCAGGATATAACATCAACTTACAAAAATCATTAGCTTTTCTATACACTAATAATGAACAAACTGAAAAGAATATATGCAAACAATTCTACTTATAATAGTCTCAAAAAAAATAAAGTACCTAGGAGTAAACTTAACAAATGATGTGAATGACCTCTACAAGGAGAACTCTAACCCCTGAAGAAAGAGATTGAGGAAGACTACAGAAAAGGAGAGATCTCCCATGCTCATGGATTGGTAGAAGCAACATAGTAAAAATGACCATACTACCAAAAGCAATCTACATGTTTAATGCAATTCCCATCAAAATTCCAATGATATTCAACACAGAGATTGAAAAATCTACCCTAAAATTCATTTGGAAACACAAGAGACCACAAATAGCCAAGGCAATACTCAACAAAAAGAGCAATGCTGGAGGTATTAATACCCAACTTCAAACTATATTACAAAGCAATAGCAATAAAAACAGCATGGTACTGGCACAAAAACAGACACGAAGATCAGTGAAACAGAATAGAGGACACGGATATGAATCCACACAACTATACCCACCTTATTTTTGACAAAAGCACTAAAAATATACGATGGAGAAAAACAGCCTCTTCAACAAAAGTTGTTGGGAAAAGTGGTTATCCATCTGCAGAAAAATGAAAATAGATCCATGTTTATCACCCTGTACTAGTATCCAATCAAAATGGATCAAGCATCTTAATATCAGACCCCAAATTCTAAAGTTGGTAAAGGAAAGAGTAGGAAACACTTTGGAAGTAATAGGTATAGGCAAGGACTTCCTCAATAGAACCCCAGCAGCTCAGCAACTAAGAGAAAGGATGGACAAATGGGACTTCATAAAACTAAAAAGCTTCTGCACAACAAAAGAAATGGTCTCTAAACTGAAGAGATCACCCATAGAGTGGGAGAAAATATTTCCCAGCTACACACCAGACAAATGTGTGATAACCAGAATATATAAGGAACTTAAAAAACAAAACTCTCCAAAATTAATGAACCAATAAAGAAACAGGCAAGTGAACTAAGCAGAACTCTCAAAAGAAGAAATTCAAATGGCCAAAAAACACATGAAAAAATGCTTACCATCTCTAGCCATAAAGGAAACGGAAATCAAAGCCACACTAAGATTCCACCTCCCCCCTGTTAGAATAGCCATCATCAAAAACACCACCAACAGCAGGTGTTGGTGAGGATGTGGGGAAAAAGGAACACTGGTACACTGCTGGTGAGAATGCAAACTAGTACAACCACTCTGGAAAAAAATTTGGAGGCTTCTTAAAAATCTAAACATAGACCTGTCATATGATCCAGCAATCCCACTCCTGGGGATATACCCAAAGGAATGTGACACAGGTTACTCCAGAGGCACCTGCACACCCATGTTTATTGCAGTGGTACTCACAGTAGCCAAGTTATGGAAAAAGCCAAGATGCCCCACTACGGACGAATGGATCAAGAAAATGTGGTATTTAGTCACAATAGAATTCTACTCATCTACGAAGAAGAATGAAATCTATCATCCATGGAATTAGAGAATATCATTCTGAGTGAGGTCAGCCAGGCTCAGATGACCAATAACCGTTTGTTCTCCCTCATATATGGACTTTAGATCTAAGGCAAATACAGCAAGGGTTTGGACTTTGGTCACATGATTAGGCAAGAGCACACAAGGGAGGTATGAGGATAGGTAAGAAACCCAAAAAACATGATAGTTTTTGATGTCCTCAATGCAAAGGAACTAATGCAGAAACGTTAAAGTGACAGAGACCAACAGGAAAACGGGATCAGGAACTAGAGAAAAGGTCAGTTCAAGAAGAATCAACTTAGAATGTAACACATATATATGTATATGGAAGCAATGCTAAGAATCTCACTGTATAGCTATCCTTATCTCAACTAGCAAAAATGCTTTGTCCTTCTTATTATTGTTTATACTCTCTTCAACAAAATTACAGATAAGGACAGAACAGTGTCTGCCCGGAAAAGAGGAGGTAGGGGGAGAGGTAGGAGGTGGGGAGGGGGCAGGGCGTATGGGGGAGAAATGACCCGAACATTGTATGCACATATGAATAAATGAAAAAAAATGTGAAGACAGAATCGAAATAAATAAATAAAAATAATGTCAGTATAGGAAAAAAAAACTTTGAGTAAGTAAAGTAACTTGAGAAAGATGAACAAAGCTAGAGGCCTCATAATTCAGATTTCAAACTATATAAAAAAGTTTTCAAAACAGTATGGTACTAAAATATAATGGGAAATATAGACCAATGGAACAGAATATAGAGCACAGAAATGAACTTAAGCATAAAGAATAATTCATATTTAACAAAAGTCACCAAGAACGCACAATGGGAAAAGCAAACTATAGTAGTGTTATAAAGCCTGAAAAATCCACAGTCCCAAGAGTGAAATTATATCCCTGTTATTCTGCATAAAAAGTTAAATAAAATTCCCTCAGAATGTACAAAAGACTTAAAAGTAAGACCTAAAACTATGAAGCTCCTAAATGAAACGATAGGAAAAAATTCTATCATTGGTCTTGGGTATGATTTTCAGGACATGGCAACAAAAGTACAAGCTAAAATAAATAAGTTTGACTAACCTGAACTAAAACTAATGTTTCTGCATTGCAAATGAAACAATCAAAGGAGTCAAAAGGCAATCTGTTTATTGGAAGAAATATTTACATATCATGTGTCTTATACAATAAAATATCTAAGGGAACTTATCCAACTTAATATAAAACCCAAAATAGCTCAACTAAAATAGATAAAAATATGAAATACACTTTACCAAAGAAAATGTACAAATGACTAAAGAATACATTAAAAGGAACTCAATATCATTACCATTGAACTGCAAACTAGAATCACAAATAGATATCATCTTACATCTGGTGCATTGTGTCTGTTAACCAAATGACAAAAGTCAGCAAATGTTATCAGGGATAAGGTTACCCTTGCAAATTGTTGGTAGAAATGTAAATTGGTAGCACTATTATGTAAAATAGAATGGAGATTCCTCTAAAAATTAATATTGGAGCTATCACAAGATCCAGCAAAGCCACTTATGGGTATTTGTCGCAAGGAAATGAAACCAATATATTGAAGAGATACCTACAGTCTCATGTTCCTTTCAGCCTTATTTATAACAGCCAAGATACAGAAGCAACCTAAGTTGTTTTAACTTGTTAGGTAGATGTAGTAAACCTAATTGTCTATCAATAGAGGAATATTTACAGAAAATATCAAACACACACACACGGACAAACACACACAATGGAATATTATTCAACTTAAAAGGAAGGAAATTCTGCCATTTGCATCACTATGGATAATCATGGATAAAATTATGATAAATGTAGTAAGACTGATATATAGGATAAATACTATATAATCATACCTGTATGTGGGATCTAAAATATTCAAAATCATAAAAGCAGAGTGTAGGATGGTGGTCAGGAGAAGGAAGTGAATTGATAAATGTTGGTCACATTAGATAGTGTTTCATCATAAAACGCATAACTTCTGGGGATGTAAAGAGCAGAATCATGACATCAGTTACATCAGTTAATAATACCATATTGCATACATACCCATTTGCTGAGGGTAGGTTTTAAGGTTCTCACCATAAGGAAAAAAACAGAAACAATGTGAGCCATGGGGATGAATTATTTAGTTTTGTTGTGTTAATCATTTCACAACGTATACATGTATGCAACAATCACACTGTGTACCTAAATAGTATAATATTCACTGCTAATTATAGCTCAGTAAAGCCAGAATAAATAAACACAGTAGCCAAAAATTCTGCTTTGCTTCTAACTCCTCACCTGAACCTTTTTTCTTAAAGCATGTATAAATATAGAGGAGGAGCAAAAGAATAAACAGAGAAAGCCACTCATCCCTGGAAACCTCTCAGTGATTCAAACCTTGACCTAAAATGGCAGGGTTTTTGTTTTCCCTTGGCAAATAGAAG
The DNA here is from genome assembly GCF_047511655.1 of Castor canadensis. Classification (NCBI taxonomy): domain Eukaryota; kingdom Metazoa; phylum Chordata; class Mammalia; order Rodentia; family Castoridae; genus Castor; species Castor canadensis. The sequence goes on along the minus strand of NC_133398.1, from coordinate 30,515,287 downwards.
TGTATGTTTTCTGATCAATATCAAAATCTATAAATTCCTTTCAGGGACATCAGGGAGGTGAAGACTGAAACATAATACAAATGAATCTAACATTTATCTGGAAATAAAGGGTATTGGATAAAATAATAGATTCCTGTTTTCCAGAAGCTGATGGATAGTGGAGTCCTCAACTATAAAGGAAATATATGGGGGAACTTGCAAGGTGTTGATACCATTCTGTGTTACTAGGATGAAGATAAATGACTAAGTATGTGTCAAATCCCATAGAACTGTATATATAAGACAGAATGTATGCAAACTAACACACACACAGACACACACACACACAAACACATGCACAGACACAGGTGTAGCAAGAATCCTAGAATGGGATGTAACTGTGGAAAATAAATCTAATTATTTTTCATATATATGACATAACTTAATTGAAAGGGGTGGGAGAAAATATAAGAGCTTGTATAACTTTGAGAAATTGTGTTTTGATAGAAAACCATAATGCTAATGACAAAAGGATTCTTATAAACTCTGTATTCCAAATTTAGCTGGTGAATTTATTTTATTATGATATAAATGCACAATTCATCTTTATGTGAAGACAGGGATCGAGCAAATAAGCAAATGAATGGTAAAGCTTGGTAGTCAGGTTTCTCACTCTCATTGATGTGTAGCTATTGATAGAGACATGGGTAGATTAGGTAGACAGAGAGACAGATAATAGATTATAGGTGACATAGATTAAGAGAGAAAATTTATATATATATATATGTATGTACATGAGTTAGTATAGACTCAGAGGTTACCTATTTCTATCCTCCAAGAGGGGTTAGAAGCAGTAATACTTGAATAGCAAAGAGCACACTCAGCATTCAGATATTGATTCAAAATATCTTGCACCAATTAAAAGACCAGGAGTTGTTGTCAAATGGCCTATTCTAGGTTTGGGGCAGAGAAAATGAGACGGGAGCATCCTATAGTACAGGATAGAAAGAAAGTACACAAAGATGGGGAAAAAAGGAAAAGAGTATGTCAAAATGCCATGGGACTGGAGAACTAAGATTCTGTACTGGAACCACCTCAACAACAAAATAGATATTGGATTAGAAAACAGAGGATGAGTCTATACCTATGTGAACCATTTATTAATTATATAAAGGGGAAGAAAAGCTAAATTTCTACACAGAGAAAATCTCAAATACCACATATAAATACTCCACTCAAAGAGTTATAGAGTTTAAACCCTTACCTCCTAAATGTCTCTCTTATCAAGTAATGAGACATTGAAAAGGCAGAACAGTAGCTTTGAAGAAGACTGTCAGACATTACCTTAATCAAATGATTAATGTTGACACTTCCAATGACATCCTGTGATATACTGTAACCCCTGACATAGCATGATGACAATGAAACTTTTCTCTGTGGTGTTCTTTTCCAAAACTCATCACTCAAGTGTAGTCATTAGGAAAACCATCAAAACTAACCTGAATTGAGGAACCTTCTACAAAATTTTTAAGGACATGAAAAATAAAGAATGATTGAGAAATTGTCACAGAGCAGAGGAGAAGACAAGAGACATGACAACTAAATGCAATGAATGTAATACTGCATAAAAATAACAACCCTGAGGAAAAAAAGTGAGACTTGAATATAAACCAAAATTTAAGTAATAGCAATATACTCAATATACTGATGTTTCATTGTTAATTTTGACCAAGGTAAAATCAAAACTGCAGCTGGACATGAGGTATGGGAACTCTACACTGTTTTTGCATTTTTTCCAAGTATCTAGGATCTTTCCAAAATAAAAAGTTCATTTATAAAGCATTGGCATTTACTTTTTATAAGCTAAAAAATTGATAAATATCTTAAAATTTAGATTATTTTATTCTCATCTACCTACAATGAGTGCAATTGTGTACCAAATCTATTTATAGTTTATAGCCTCCTAAGTTCTAAATGTTTTCTATTTCCTTTCTTTCTTCTTTTTTATGCATCTTTCTCACAGCTGTGCATGACATATATTATTCCAGATCATATCTTAACTACCACTCTAGTACAAAAGCAATCTATGACATTTATTCATTTTTTAACAGTAAAACACTTAGCCCAACAATTTATTGCTCCTCATACTTATTTAGTTGATATGACAATATCATAAAAATAATCCTATCATCTACAGGACAATTTTAAATTAAGCACTCTTCTAGTACTTAAACTTAATGAGATGTTTCTAATAACGACCTCAGCAACAAGAACAACAATAATGCCATTTGTAGTAATGTTATTCTAAGCTTCAACATGGACACCATTGCAATCTTATGGTATCAATGCATTGCTGGCTTACTTGATTTGTTTTGCTTTTGCCATGCATGGTACATTTTGGTGCATTGAAAAAAAAATATTCCAACTGCTATGATTGTGGACTTCACAATAGTTTTGTTTTGCTTAGTTACTCCAGATTTATTAATAAGTGCTGGGAGTGAAAGAAGATACATCTGGTATCACACAGTGACTCCATTACAAAAGATATCCAGCTGTGTTTGTGACTCATCTCCCTTTTTCTTTCCTGTCTTGGTTTAATGCTAATTTCCCCACCAAAATAGAGTCCACAATTATAATATGATATCTGTTTGGTTTTGAATTTATTCTCACTCTACTAGAAGCAAAATTAATCATGGAGAACACAGAAAGTGCTGAAGTTTTTACTGTTAATCTCTTGTCTTCACTGATATTTTAGTAGGGGAATATAAAAATTTAAATATGGTACTGGTTGAATAGTACACTAAAATCTCTCATAAAAATTAACTTCGAACTAGGTACACTTGAAGATTTTAGTTTATATATTATCTGACTAGACAGTACTTGTAATTTCCATGCCTTCTTCTGAAAGGTTTCTCATCCTTATCTGTTGTAAAACAGTAGCATTGGGTACTATGTGCTATGTAACATGAGTGCATGATTTGCCACATACGGCTTGTTATCTTCCATTTTCATTGCCAACACTCTCAGCTGCTCTTCAAATGCTAAAATTCTTTAGACATTTATAATCACTCTCCCTATTTTCTCTCCATATTCACCTATATGTGAAATATAATGTGTACATATACACAAGCATATGATCAAGCAGGAACTCTAAAGTTGTTATTTATTTCATATTCATACTCACTTCATAAATGTGTTACCTAAATGCCTCTCATGTTTATAGACCTACTGTCATCACACTTGTCCATGCACTAACATTTTTTGTACTATCAAAATAGTCTTAATTTTCTTCTTCCTAATACTCTTCCAATTTTGCTCCCAATGGTACATAGAAGTGTAGTGGTATTTTTAATATAAGTGTAATTGTAATTTTCTTGGTTAAGTTGCTTTTAATTTTGATAGGCTGAAAACAAGCACTCCTTTGAAGACCTGGCAATTTCTTCCATGTACATCTCAGTCACATCTCATTCTATAAACTCTTCACTGATTCACTATAACTCATCTATGATGTAACAATTTTTGTTTGTTTGTTTTTCTTTTTGTCTCTTTCCTAATTGCAACACATTCCTTCTCTAGGTTAAAATATTTCATCAGAGTAGTCCTCTATGATATTTTATGCTCACATATTTTCCTGCATCATTCTCTTTGCAACATTTCTTATACTTTGCATGGCTTTTAATAACTACCTTTCCTACAATTGGATTTTATTTCACTACAAGTTTTAACATTTGATTTGATTTTACTCTTACTACATTTCCCATTATCTTCTGTTCTTCAAAACAATTTAGTAATCATCACACACACATGCACACACACACAGTCACTCCTGTACAGCTTCATGGACATTCTCATTTTAAGCACTTATTATTGTTATTTTTTTATTGCTTATTCCATGTTTTATAAATACTTAGGCCAAAATTAATGTCTGAATTCTAACCATTATAAATAAAATGATTCTTTGCCAAAATGCAAACTGTTTGATACATTTGATGAGATAAGCTCACAATTTTCTGTGTTAACTCTTTTGCCTGGGGGGAGTAGTAAACATCATAATGTAATTTTTCATTAACATTACTTCTGTTTTTTTCTACCTTAATTTTTATAAGGTATATTTTTGGTGACTTTCTTGCCTTATATTTTTGTTTGAAGATGATTTATGTACTGATAATTACAGTAAACTTCATTATGCATGTTAAAATTGGGACAGTATCAAACCCTTAGGCATTATTTGCCACTTACAACTCCAAATTCTTAGGAATTAAGTGCATCCATCACTATGGGAACTGTTGATATGCTCCAGAGTTCAATTTTAAAAGACATAAACTGTGTTTTAGGATATCTCAGTGCTACAAATACATGCAATATTCTGCACTACAGCTTTGGGAAACCGTTACTCTGTTCTTCTGGATATACTAACATTGAGCCACAGTTGGCTCCTGCATTTCATAGACATTTCTTCCAAAATTAGTTATTTCTGTGTTGTATGTATGTATGTTAATTTTTGTGCTAATAACACCATTTTTCAAATGATTGAATAAAAATCCTGTGGCAAGATGGAATTTACAGAATGGTAGTATGAGGAGCTCAGGGAAACCTCATCCTTGATATGACATCTATTAAGTGGTTCAAATTTTGAACATACAACCATTAAAAGTTCCTAGAGGATTCTTCAAAGGGCTGACAACAATGACAAAATTCAACAACAATCTGCTGACCAAATAGGATATCCCGGCACTTGAGTTCACGGCTCTAACCTGAGAAAGAAATATTCCATAACATTCAGTGGTCAAACAGCAGTTCCATCTCCCTCCATAACCTGGTTGGAAGAACTCCTCTTGGTGGAATGGTCTGGAGCTTTTTAACACTGGCAGACCCCATTTACGAAGCTCTTCCTACAGAAGGTCTTTATGAAGTGCAGGTGGCAGTGGGGCAATGGCACCATTCTACTCTGAACCCACAATAACTAATGATCTTCCAATGACAGAAAAGTTTGTTATTCTTCATAAATTCAGAAATGAGTAAACATGGTAGATCCTATTTTCTTGGTTCTGGGCTGTGGAAGTGAAGAAGATTAGATGTTGGGACTTTTAAAAACCATATAGCCACATTTAAAGCACCTGCTGCCCCTCTCTTACCCATCCTTCCGGGACCAGAAAACTCCATTTCAATTGCAAATTCTTTGTTAAATTAGAGTGGAAATTTCCTCCTGCATGGATTTAGGGTACCTGAGAATTAGCATACATATAAGCATTACTTTGCCCATATCCACACACTCAAATCTTCCCCCTGACCAGAAGGCCACTGGAGACAGGGAATGGCATGGGTCTTCACCTCACTTCCAAGTTAAGGATAATATAAAATGACCTAAAATAAAAGCTCTCCCTCTTTTTTCTGCATGCAGTGCCTTTATTCCACTTGACAGAGACCCCACCAGTTATCCCCTTCTCTCTTTTCTTAAAATAAAATTCTGTTATTTCCCTCACTACATCCATGTGCTCCTTGCCAGAACACAAGGACCAAAATCTTCTGATTAGAATCATCAGGGACTTCAACAAAAGAGCCATGTTGAACAGTTCTCAATGGTTTCCCTACAGAACTACTTTCTAAAAGAGATACTTGTCAGACACATGGAGTGCAACATGCTCCCCTCTAATGCCACCAATCACAGTTTCTGCTGTGAGAGTCACAGTGTCTTCTCAGGGAGGATTAGAGCAAGCCTCAAATAACTAGCAATATTTTAGCTCTTGCCCAGTGACCCAAACTTACCTGGATCAAGTTGTGCAGCAATTTATACCTTGAAGCATAGTCCCCAACAATAAAATAATCAGCTAGCAGTTAATGGAGGTTATCAGGTTCCTTACCAATGCAAGCTGACTAGACGGAAGTTTAACAGTTCAAGAGAAGAGGCAATAAAGAACTAAGACACTGTCATTTTAAATCATCCTTAAGCAAAGAAAAAAATGAAAACAAGCTGAAAATCAATTACTTTTTTTGTGTCCATCAAAGAGCAGAGATTACATGGGCAAACCATCTGTCCAGGGTGAAGAAAGAGAGGTGAATTCAGAGACTCAGAGATGAATCTGTTTACTTGGAGCAAAAGAATCTGAAACCATAAAATGATAGAGACACTAACAGGTAATTTGACAAACTGTGAGTATTGACAGTCGTAAGAGTGAGAAAATCCTATGATTTCTTACAGACTGCAGTCTTTGATGTGAACCCCCTCCTTAATGTCATGAGCTTTATCTTCAGTAACTTCACCATGTTTTTGTAGTGAGAACAGAGGTGGAATAGATCCATTTGTGTTTCTGTCAGGTGAAAGATTAATCGTTGTGAAATATAGATACCAGTGTTGAACTCATGTGGTTCTTGTACAGGGTCAGTTGAAGAATGATAAGCCTGGAAAATGGGTGAATGGCAAATGAGGAAGAAATTAATTAAACTAAAGAAAGACAGAGCACCCACATGGATGGGACTCCAAAGACTAAGTCATAGCAACTGCATTGTTTAGGAGTTTTTAATCTAGTTTTTGGCACATTTTTGGGAAAGACTTTGCAAGTCCCTGGGAATAGCTTTTGGATAAGTAGGCCTTTGGATAAGCCTGGAGACAGTTTTCTGACAGGTAGCCCTTTGGGTGGGACCTGGAGTCAACTTTCTGATAGATGGGACCTTGGGTGTGCCCTTATCCCCTCTTTATCCTGAGCCCTTATTCACATTCTCAGGGCTGTCAGTGCTATCTCTGTCCTCTTGCCTAACACCTGTTTCTTGCTGACTTTAACTACTCTTTTGTGGCCCCCATCTCTAACTGCTTAAGATCAAGCTACCTTCTAATAATGTGACCAGGCTTCTCTACAGCAGAGAGTTACCCTCTAGGGTAAAACTTTCAGAACCTTGTCCACAGTTGTGGGTAAATGGGATGATCCCTCCAACTCCAGTACCCTCCAGACTTCCTAACTCAACTGAGAAGGGTTTTCTGCAAGAAGAAATACTTATGAAGTTACCAGGCCAAAAATAAAGTACCATTAAAAGACTAATATTTTCTTGGGGAATTGTGGAATCCTCTACCACATCTACATCATACAGCTACATCAAAAGCAATTCAGCAAAATAATAATGGATTACAGTTGAAATAACTGAAAGACACAAACATTCTTTGTATGGAGAAATACATAAAGGAACAAAATAAAATAACAGACAAAAACAGGACACTAAAGGAATGTGAAACCTTTGTGCCTTTGACACCTATGAGTACTACAACAAACATTCAAAGTAGCCAAGCTCATAGCTAAGCCAACATAAATTATTATACTAAAGACTTATTTACCTCAGTTAATATTGTCCTATATAAAATGACTGTATTTCAATGAAAAACACAAGGTATGCTAACAAGCATGAAAAAAATGTATTTTAAAGAGAGCACTCAAAAATCATAATCAGATTCAAATATTTAAAAGATGCTCAAATTATGCACCAAATATTTGAAACAAATTTGGTTAATATGTGTTACTAACTCTAATAGGAAAATCATGAAAAACATTACAACATATAAGAGATAGAATTTCTAAGTAAGAATTAAAAGGAAATACAGAAATTTAAAAAAATTAACGAACTGGAAAAGAAATGTCCTTGATATGGTGTACAATAAACCTACTATCCAAGGAATCAGTGAGATAGAAATTAGGTTAATGGACACTTTCAAAAGAGAAATTAAAAGAGAAGAATGAACAACAAAATAAAAGAAGTCACAAGACAATTACGAAGTATTATGCATGCATAACTAGAAAACCAGAAAGAAGAAAAAGCAAAGAAGAAATATGTGAGTATTTTAAAATAATAATGGCTGACAACTTTCTGAAATTAAAAATTGAGACAAAAACTGGGATCTAAAAAAAATCAGGGACTGTCAAGCACAATCAAGCAATTTCCAGGTACATACTAAAGGCAAATAGTCATCTTAGGAAAACTCAGGATGGAGTGTGGGAAAATACTTTACTTGTAGAGAATTTAGGACAAATGAGGTAGACTTCTTACTAGAAACTAAGCAAATAAGGAGAGTGAATGAAGTACAAAAATATTGTAAGAAAAATTTGTGAAATTATCCTTCAGAAAAACTAAAACTAAGGGAATTCACTAATAGCAGATCTGCCTCATTTGCTAGGTTAAATAATTTTCATCAGGTAGAGGGAAATTGGTATATGGCACAAAATTAGATCTACATAACTAGACAAAGTTGTGTCAGAGGAGGGATGAAATGAGGTAAATTAAAATATTAATTTTTCAATTAATACATAAAACATAAATATGTTGTGAAATGATGGAAACCACAATAGCATATGAAGAACAAAATATTATCAGTTTTATGAAGAATAGGACAAAGGGATTGGGAACACTCTGTTACTAACTTTCCAAAACACATGAAGGAGTATAGAAATATTTGAAGGTAGAACTTAAATACTACAAATGTATTTGTAAACATGATAGCAACCATTAATTTCTTTTAAGGAGCCATAATTAATATACTAAGAGGAGAGATAAAAATGGAATCACATAAAATGTTTAAATAAATGTTTAAAATAATTTTAAAAACTGTCAGAAACATAGTTATTAGCCCAGTGCATCAATAATCACTTTACTGCAAATTGTCTAAATACACCAATTTATAGACCAGAAATTGTCAGAGTGTATAGAAAGATCAAACTACATGTTATCTATAAGAGAACCACTTTAAAGGGCTGGAGGTATGACTCAAGCAGTAGAGTGACTGCCTATCAAGTGTGAACCCCTGAGTTCAAACCCCAGTATCTCCAAAAAATTTCTCATTTTTAATTTAAATGTACATAGATTAAAAGTGAAGGGATTGGAGAAAGACATATCATGACAACAGAATGAAAACAAAGATGGGAAACAGTATAAACACTAAGAAAATTATCAGATATAAAGAGTAATATTATTTTATGAAAGAAGAGTACATGGTCTCAGAATACCTAACAGTCCTTAATGAGTATTGAACTTACCTTAAAGCATCAAAATACATAAAACAAAATGACAGAACTGCAAGAAGAATCTACTATTATAGTTGAAAATGTTAGTGCTTGTCTATTAGCTACTGATAGACAAATCAGAAAAAACATCAGTAAGTTATAGCTGGCATAAATAGCACTATCAGTCAACCTGGTCTAATGGACATTTGTGGAACACCCCTGTCTAACAATAGCAGAATTTGCATTTTCAAGCTCCCATAGAATATGTTCCAGGGTGCACAACATTCAAAGTTGCAAACATACTTTAAGAAGAAAAAAGAAAACATGAAAAGTATGTTCTATGTCCACAGTTGACTTAAGCCAGAAATAAACAACATAAAGGCAAAGAGAAAAATTCAAATATTTTAAAATTAACAATACATATGTAAGTTACCTATGTCAAAGATTGCTGGGAGATAACAGGTGTATCGAACAAGCTGCATGTCTGAATTTGGCACAGCCCCAAACCACAGAAGGGAGCGAGCATAGTTATGCCCAATAAATTGCATGCTTGAGTTGGCACAGCCTCAGCTGCAGAAGTGGGCAAGATGCAGTACAGCTGTTTTTTCCTAAGATGTTTACATTCAGAGAGAAGTTGTCACAGGTTTCTCCTGTTCCTGAGGATTAAAATGCCATGCCCCCTCCCTCAAGAATTGCCTCTCCACCTCATATTGCAACTGTATATAATAAACACACTGGAGATGGAGGGGGTTGGTGTGTCTCCATCTGAGCACCCAGCCTATCTAGCCCAACTTTATGCATGTTTGGTTTTCTGTCTGTTGTCTTTTCTGCATCTCCCATCATCCCTGGTTAGGTTTCTAGGACAAGCTTATGCAGGACACAAGAAAAGAGAAAATAAGTAAATTGAAATATTTTTTTAAAATGAAAATGAAAACACAGACACAGTACATGCAGTGTCCTAAATTCAATATTTAAACTTCAATGTTAGGGAAATAAGGCAAATAGCAACTTGAAACTAAAGCAAGCATAAGAAAATAAAAAATTATAGCAGACATGAGTAAAATTGAAAAAGAGGAAAATTAAAGAACAACCAAAAACGGAGATGACTCTTTCAAAGTATGAAGAAATAAATCATACATTAGCAAATTAGAAATAAAAGGATAACACCTATTTTCCCCTGAAAATTCAAAAAATGCTGCACACAACTTTATGCCCACAAATTTAACAACTTAGGTGAAATAGGTCAATTGAAGCATGCTTAAAAAGATAAAAAGGTCACATAAGAATAATAAGAAAACCTGATAGCCCCATATCTAACAAGAAATTCCAATGAACTGTTAAAACTCTTTAAAAATTATCACTAGGATCAAAAGTTTCCCCAGGAACTCTGTCAGATATTTAAGGACTTCCCCTCTGGCTCTGCCCAGAAAACAGAAGTACAGGGAAAACTTTCTAAGACATTCTGTGAAGATGTTGCCATAATATCCATTCCAGATAAAAGGATGGTAAGGAAGAAAAATTATGCTTTGTCATAAGCATAGCCACAAACGTTCTCAAAGACTATTACTGTTGGGTCCAGCATGGGTATTTTCTGGGATTTACTGTGTCTGGTATTCACCTTCATTTCCCCACCCTGAATCTTCAAGCAGCTTTCTGCTGACTCTCCAACACTGCAGCCACCTTCTAGCCTTGCAAAGTTTCCAGCAACTGTAACTACATACTAAAAGGGGGTGGTAGTAAGGGGGAATAAAAGGCAAACTCTGTAAGTATTTAACTAAGCCCCTGACACAGATCGGGGCTCACGGCTTTGAGAAATGATCTCCCCTGAATCTGCTAGCGTAATAAACTCCGTGCTTCCTATAAAAATTATCTCAGTGACTTTGTTTCCCTTGAGCAACCCAGCTGAGGCACCACTGGATACTTATTCCAGATGGCTAGGGAAGCCTCCCACAGATGCTGAGGCCTCTGGTCTGTTCACGCCAATGAAACCTGGGTAGAGACCTCAGGAACCAGGAAAATTTGGAGCAGTGCCCGTCTGGAACAAGTAGGACCTGGGTCCATCAGAATAGGCTTGATTACCCCTAGGTACCTACCAGTACTCCTGAATCAGGTTTTTTGGTTTTTGTGATTATTCAGGAGGAACCTGGGATACCTTCCTGACTAGGTTTGTTGGGTTGGATAAATGTGTGATGTGCAACTGAGAGCATGAAAAGAGTGTGACATTGGTCACCACATGGTATGTGGAGTTCATTTCCAGAAGCCAGAGATGTTCTCATTTGGTCTAGGGTGACCTCCCTTGGGGTACCAGTACAGGATTTATATGGACTTGCTATGACTATAAGATGTCTGAAATATCTTATAGCAAGGAGAATAGCTAGGGATGGACAAAATGCAAGTTGTCTGTCTTCCCTTTGTGTCAGAAATTGAGGACCCTGTATCTCATTTCCAAACTTCCTGATCCTTTTGTACCTTGACTCAATATGGGCATGAGCCAAAGTAAAAAGATTCCATCAGAATGTGTTTGACAACTTCAAGAGAGGGTACACAGGTAATTGTGGGGTAGAATTCACACCACAAAACCTTTGAAAATTCTGTCAAATAGATTGGGTGTCCATTAAGGTTGGATGGCCTTCTGAGGAATCTCTGGATCAAGAAACCATTTATGGGGTCTATCAGATAGTGACAGAAATGACGGATTGTCCCGACCAGTTCCCCTACAATGACATATGGCAGTCATTGCCAGCTCATCCTGGCTTAAAAGGCATTTTGAGGATAATTGCAAGATTCTGATGGCAAAAACAATGAATACTGGGACTGTTAAAAGAAAAAAGAAAAAAAAGACTTTTAAATTATGAAATCTTTCTTTTTTCTTTTTTTTTATCACTGCACAGAAGACCATTTAATTGTAAGCTCTTGTGAGTATTTAGGCAAAGGGTTATGAAGGCCTCAACTAAGTGGAGGTAATAAGAGTGAAAAAAACAAGAGAAAAAAAACTCTGGTGATAAACTGTGATATCCCCTTCACCCACCCAAACAGGATCTTGATAGTGATAGTCTCTTGCCTTCCCCAAAGTCTTTCTGACCCACTTGCACTTTCTCCTGTCATGCCCAGTGCCCCTCCCAGACTATGCCCTCACTGAAGGCAGGAGCCTGTTTCATAGTGAAAGTACATGATGACTGTGGTAGGACACAGGTACTAACCCTCAGGACAGGGCACCGGAAGCTTTTGCAGGAAGGGCTGGATGGCAGGAAGTGGGCACTTGAGGGGCTGGGGAAAGGAATTCTGTCAACTCTTAGGGGAACATTTCAATATGTAATGACTAGGGGGCTGGTGGAGTGGCTCAAGTAGTAGAGCAATGCCTAGCAAGCCTGAGACCTTGAGTTCAAACCCTGGTACCACCAGGGGAAAAAACAAACTGGGGTGGCCACACTGGTAGTACAGTGTAGTACAGTTTGGTAGTACCAAACTGGTAGTACATACAGAACAATTATGCATTTAGATGAACAAGTTCCTAAAAATAATTAAATTATGAAATCTTGAGACCTTGCCAATCTGCCTGGAATACCCCCTTACTGCCAGTCCAAAAGCCAGTCACTAATTTTTATTGCCCAGGGCATGATATCTGAGCAGTCAATCAAGCAACAGTGACTTTGCAACCAGTGGTTCTAAACCCATAAACTTGGTTGGCCCTGATACCAGCAGAAGCAACCTGCTTCTCATGTTTGTACTTAACAGATGCATTCTTCTGCATCGAATTGGCACCTGTGAGCCAACGCATTTTTGCTTTCCAACAGGAGGACCCCGAGTCAGGACTCTTATATGGGGAATTTGGCCCTTGAGCAGCTGCTGAGCCAACATTTCTATGTCCCCCACCTCATAAGCCTGGATAACAATATTTGTACACCATGTCAAACATTTGCCAAAAATAACCCTGAGTCAGGTGCCATTCCATGAACAAGGAGTCCAGTATGTGGGTAGTTCCCTTTTTGAAGACTTGGAAATAGACTTCACTGAGCTACCTCAAACCAGGGGCTATAATTACCTTCTGGTGATTGTGTGCACCTTTTCTGGGTGACTAGAGGCTTTCCCCATACTAACAGAGAAGACCCAAGAAGCGATCCATGCTTTACTAAAGAAATAATTCCCCATCTCCATTGAATCAGACAATGGACCAGCTTTTGTGGCAGAATTTGTTAAACAACTGTTAAAGGGGTCAACAATAACCTAAAACCTTCATACAGAATACTGGCCTCAGAGTTCAGGCAAGGTTGAGATGAATAAACTCTGTCAGTAGACATACCTGATTGGGAACAGGTCTTGCCATCAGTTTTACTTAGGATCAGGTATAGCCCCACCAAATGGACTGGGTTCTTGCCCTATAACATTCTCTATGGAAGACCACCCCCACAAATAAAGGACATTGTGGGGAGCAGATTATGAGAAGCCTATGAGAATTTGACATAAGCATAGCTGTGCTCCATAATCAGCAGGCTGAGTTTGGTATGGCCTCAGCCACAAATGCAGCACAGCTGCTTTTCCTAAGTTGTTTACCATCAGAGAAGTAGGAACACCAGTTTCTCTTGTTACAATATCAAGCCCCTCCCTGAGAACTGTTGCTCCACTTCCTTGTTTACCATCAGATATAAAAGACTCACAGAAGGAGGATGTGAGGTTTTAGTGATGGGGGACTGATGGAAGGTTTTTTGATGGGGGATTCTGGTTGGCTGCCACCGACACATCTGCTGCTGGCTGTGTGTCTCCACCAGAGCAGCTTTCTGCACCGAGAACTGTATCTATAGGCTTTAGAAAAGCTAAGCTAAAGAAAAGCTAAAGAGAACATGGGACAGGGTGAGTGTAAGGAAAGAGACTTTAAAGAATAGAAAATAAGCAAGATTTTAAAGAAAGACTTTAGAAGCAAGGTTTTAAAGAATTGTAAAGGAGTAAGGCCTTAAAGAATAAATATAGAGAAAAGAATCAGAGTAAAATGGAGAGAAGGAAAAAAGCAATGAGGCTAGGTGAGTCTCCAACCGAGTGCCCAGCCCCCCTGGCTCCAGCTTTGTCTTCTATGGTTAGTCCTTTCTGCATCTCCCGTCACCCCCAGTTAAGCCCAGTTAGATTCAGTAGAACAGGAGTGAGAGAAAGCTCACTCGAGGACATTAATTAGAGGGAGATTTAAAAGAAACTTAAAAATCTAACCTTCCTCCAATAGATGCACAGTTGGGGAGAAGTGCTCAATGAACTACACTGCCATGTGCAAGAAAAAACTCCCTATCAGCTTAACCACTGCTGTGCATTCCTTTAAGCCATGTGACCAGGTTTGGATAAAGGAGTGGAATCTTCAGCCTCTCCAGCCTCAATGGAGAGGGCCCCATTCAGTGATCCTGACTATCCCCACAGCATTCAAGGTAGCAGGGATCATCCCATGGATCTATCACACTCGAGTGAAGAAAGCAGCTCCACAGTAGAAAAGTCAGCTGGACTCTAACAATCTGCTCAAACTAACTCTGAGCAGGGGACCTCCAGGCTTGCTCTACCTGAAAGCTGACTAGTCAATGCATAGCAGAAGCTTGAGGAATCAACTAAACAGACAATTAATGGACTATTGTTTCATATAGTTAGCATTCTGTAGTGATACTTAAGTTCCCATCCTTTGCCTATCTCTATTCTTGGTATTGTAACCTTGCTTTGCTTTGGTCAATAGAAATAGCAGTAGCTGCCCCAGCAGGATAAAGCCAGATCAAAGGCTTTCTCTGGCAGTTTTCTTTTTTACTCCTGCTAACAGGATGTGGTATTGTTTTTGGTTGCTTCTACTCCAGTTCCTTTTGCAAACCTGAACCCCTTCATCCTATGAGTTGTGTTTATGCACTACTTAGACTAAAAATGCCATTATATAAAAAAGATAAAAGAGATCACAGATAAAACTAACGAGATTACTCATGTTCCAGTTCAGACTTTAAAAAGGGTAAAATACTGATGATTTGCTTGGAGGATGTTTCTCTGCAATAGGAGGGTTTAAGACAATGTTTGGAACTTTATTAATTATGGTGTTGGGCTCTCTTATACTCCCATGCTTGCTGCCACTTGTCATGTGGTCCATATCAAGCCTGATAAAAGCCATAGAGGAACAAAAACTGGCAACATAATTATATCTGTTACAAGGTTACCAAAAAGTAAATCCCATCCCTATAAAAGAAAGAGATGATGCACTTTGACCAATAAAATGTCAAAACATCAAAGGGAGAAATGTAGGAGCCAGCTTGGCTATTTTCTGGGACTTACTGCATATGGTATTCACCTTGGTTTCCCCACCCTGAATCTACAAGCAGCTTTCTGCTAGCTCTGTTTACTACAGTCACCTGCTAGCCTTGCAGAGTTTCTAGCAATTATAACCACATACTAAAAGGGGAGGTATGAAGTGGCAAACTCTGTAAGTATTTGACCAAGCCCCTGACACAGATCAGGTCTCAGGGCTTTAAGAAATTATCTCTCCTGAGTCCACTAGCATAATAAACTCTCTGCTTCCTATAAATATGGTCTAGGTGATTTTATTTCCCTCAGTGTTTCCCATAACGTTATTATATATTAAAAATGTATAAAATAGGTTTTATACCACAACCACATGAAATTCATTCAAAATATGTAAGAATGGTTTGCCATTAATTCAAAAACCAGTCAATGTAATGTGTCATGTTTATGACAAAACCTAACATCCATTCACGAAAAATCTCAGTAAACTAGCATGATGTTGAAACATTGCCAATTTGAATAAGAATACCTATGAATTACCTACATGTAAAATCTCACTTGGCAGTGCAAACTTAATTTTTTCTCCTTTAAGATGGGGAAGGACACAGGTTCTTGTTTCGCTACTCCTTTTCAATATTGCATTGTAAGTTCTCACATAAAAAGTCAACAAGATGGAATATGAAGTGCAAATATTAGAAAGAAAGAGCTAGAAGTAACTCTATTTTCATGATTATCTACAAAGAAAATATAACATAGATAACATTAAAATAATAATAATAGGAGGAACTCCTGGAATAAATAAGTAGTTACAGCAAGATCACAAGGTGCAAAGTTAATGTATAAGTTACTGCTTTCCTGTGTAATCGCAGTGTCTAATAACAATTTCAGATTTTTAAGGAATATTATTTATAATAGTACCTTCTTCAAAAGATATACAAAGATCTATTATAAGATCTCTATGTCAGAATTTCAAAACAAAGGCAAAAACTGATGATGATGGCAACAATAATAAATTATCTCTCAATAAAAGAAAAGATGTCAGTTTTGGTGGAGGCTTAGCACATTTCAGTCAAAATCACAACTATAAGAGTCAAAAAAGTGACTCTAAAGTTTTATAAAAAGGAAAATACAAAATACCTAATCTGATATTGTAGAAAAATAATCTTGGAGGACTCAAAGTACCTTTCAAGAAAGCTTCATTGATGAATACCTGTTCAGCATTCAAAAGGCCCTGATTCAATCCAGCACTACAAAACAAACAAATAAACAAACAAAAACCCCAATTCCCATAAAGCTAGGTTAATCAAGGCAATGCAATATTGGTAAAAGATTGAAGATTAACCACATGAAGCATAGTCTTTCTAACAAATACTGTTAGAACAATCAGATATCAATATGCAGGGAGAAAAGAACCAATAAAACAAAAGAGAACATAGAAACAGACCATATATCATAAACAATAATATAGTCATAGATCTAAATGTAAAAGTCAAACCTAAAAATATGTATTTTTAAAGAAATCGTAGTATAAACTCTATATGACTTTAGATGTGGTGACCTTGGATTTGGTGATGAGTTTTAAGTATAAAAATAAGCACTATCCATCAAAGGGAACAAAAGGCAAGTTGGAGTTGATTCAACTTAAAATTCTCTACTTGTGTAAAACTCTATTAGGAGAAAGAAAAAATAAGATACAAAGTGGCAGGAAATATTTTCAAAACATCTATCTGTTAATGAACTTGTATCCAAACTTCCCAAAGAATTCTTAATAATCACTAGATTTGAACAGGTACTTTCAGAGTAAAAAAGTTATTAGGATGGCAAATAAACATTAAAAAAATGTTCTGCATCATTTGCCACTGGGAATTTAATATTAAACCAGCAATGTCATACTACTACATAAGAAGGCTATATCACAAGAAAGATGAAAGAAAGAGAGGGAGGGAAGGAGAGAGAGAGAAAAAAGAAGCAAGAGGGAAGGAGAGGGGAGAGAGAGACCCAAAGATGAGAGAGGGAGGAATCCAGGCAGGGAAGGAGGGACATAATGTCAACTGTGAGCAAGAACACAAACCACAAGAACTCTCACTTATCACTGACAGGAAGGCAACAAAAATGCGAGACACTTTGGAAGACCACTTGACAATCCCATATCCTTTTAAAACTGACCACTCTTACTTTGCTGTTCCCCAATTGTACCTCTAATTTATTTTAAAAATTTCATTTATGCAATTTGCTACACACATATGTTTGTAGCATCTTTATTCATAATGTCAAGAAGTAGAAACGACCACAACATCTTTCATTGGTGAATGGATACATAAACTGTGGTCACCCGTAGAGTATTATTTAGTGATAAAATGAAATGAGCTATCAAGCTGGAAATACAATGAACAAGACTTTTGAGACTTATTGAAACATACTGTTAAGTAAAATCAGCCCTCTAAAAAAGCTGCATCTGTATGAACTAATTATATGACATTCTCAAAAGGCAAAACTATGAAGACAATAAAAACCACTGGCTAAGATTTTTGTAAAAAGTTTGTAAATGTGTGATGCACAAGAAACTTTTCAAGGCCATAAAGCTGTTTTTTATGATTATGTAATGATGAAAACAAAACATTAAACATTTGTAAATTCCACAGAAGTTGAGCACAAAGAGTAAAATTTAATGTTAATAATTTTAATTTTAAAATTATTTAAACAATTTGAGGTGGGAGGATGGAATATGGCAAAAGAATCTTAGCTTATAACATATAACTGAAGAGATCCTTATGAAGGGAGTAGTGAAATAAGTTGCTGACCTGTAAATTTTGGAATTAATACTAAACGTAACTCTAAAGACCAACGGAACATTGCATAAGCACATCTGTGAGTGTGCTTCCCATATGAGTATGTATATTTGAATTGACTTGCTAAGTAAATGGCTGGTTAAAAATCTCAATGTTCTAGTGGAAAGGCACAAAGAGGCAAAGCAGGAGGGAGGGATGTGTCATATGGTAATGGGGTTGGAGACATCACTCCTACTGCCTTTGTTATAATATATGCAGATTCTATAAATAAAAATCTGTTACTACAGACATAAATGTGTCACTGTGTGCACATTCTCCTTCATGGAAGCAATAGCACTGTAGTAACAATGAATACAAATACCAATCAGGTGTTAATTTTCCTTTTGCCAATAAAACAACCACAGTTCCACAGAGAAATAGTAGATTCTAGAATTGAGACAGAAAATGGGTAAGATAAAAGTATCTGGAGAATATTAATCTGTCAGAAAGTAAGAAAATGCTCAAAAACAAAATAAAAGCCAACCAAGTATGTCACAGAAAGTAGGGTTCAACAAGAGGTCTTAACAGCCAACGCTAGAACAATTTAAGTAACACAATATGTAAAATAATATTGGATAATTAACCAAAGTATCAAAAATATGTGTGAGCTCATACTGGTATAAGCAACTGAATAAATGAATGACAGAGTTAAACAAATGTTCTACATAAGAATCCTAAAAAAGTTATGTAAATATTTTGCCTCAACTAAGTAGCATAATTCCTCCTCTTTAAGAGTAGACTTTACATAGCAATTTTCTTCCGAAGGGTGCAGTATAGAAAGAGAGAATGAGAAGAATAATTTTATAGTGGGAAGATATAAAAAACTCTTCCTTAGGTTGTTAAGTGATCACATCATAACTGATATACAGTGTTAATGGGAATCACCCTTGATAGCAAGCAATGTGAATATCAATCTACCTCTATGGTCATCTTCCAAAAACATATTACCACATCTAGTTGACTACCAAATGTAATGTCATGACCAGGAATTTGGGGACTGAAAAAAAGGACATTAAAGAAAAATGTAGAAACTCGGTAAAAGTATAGATTTTAGTTAATAATAATGTAAACAATGTACCAAGATATGTTCATTAATTATAACAAGTACTAAGATAAAATAGGAGAAACTAAGTGTGGGGTATATAGGAACTCTACTATATTTATAATTCCCTATGATATTTGTAATTTAAAAATTATTCTCAAATTATTTATTAAAACTGTAAATAAGCACTCAACAAAAAGAATGGAAAAGAAAATATTCCAAGGGTGTGGCTTTATTTATTATAAAGGTGGTATGATTGAAAGGCAACACTCAGATCGAATATTGCAGAACATAACTGTAGTCAAGTCAGGTTTAATTTTAGACCTCTGCCTCTCATTTGTCCCATAAGTGAGAATAATGGGTCACTCTCTGCATTCTGAATTAACATTCCGCTTTCAAGAATCTCTCATCATACTAAGAGTTTGAGCTCTAGGATAAACATAGGGCAGAGTCTGATTGACCCATAAGGGCGTTGTGCCCAGGAAACTGTGGAGGAAGCTTTGTGAAGAAGGAGCCCTCTAATTGTATTTCTTCAAGGACTACATTTACCATGCAGTTCATCTCTAATGCAGACTTAAACTCTTAATTAAATTCATTAGATAAAATGTTTGCTCAGCTGCGCAGGTTGATGCAGTTACAAATGTGCCTCAGAGCAGTTTTTGATTTATGAAAATATGTGCTGAAAGCATTTTTGATGGAATCAAACTACAAAATATAGCATTTTAACAATGCCCTGTGCATTTCAATTTATACAATTTAAGGTCCATGAGTCTAATCATATTATTTGGGAATAGGAATTTCAATTTTATTTGTTGGATATCATAAATATAAATATATTTAATTTTTAGTAAAACTAAGAGTATTCATTTTGTCTGAGTTGTTGAAAATAAAGTGAAGTAACATCATTTGCATGCTATTTTCATTCAATTCAGTTCATACAAACGATAAAGAAATGTAAAGGTCTTAGGAATATTCTGGATTTATTTACCTACAGGGTATGATTATTTTCTTAACCATGTTAATAGGGTACAGATATTTTAATCCCTGATGAATTTACCTGCAATCATCACAAAGTTGGCCAAAAATTAAATAACTCCTACTTTATATAAGATGTCAAAATACCCTCAACATAAATTTTTGTAACAATTGCCTATTTCGTTAATGTGTCAACATATTTTTCAAGATACTGCAAGATATCATTTATAAACTTTTATACACAGGGTCCCATCACAGTTCACTTCAGATGGAGGTAAATCCCTATTAATATTTCTCATACTTGTAAGTACGAACTTGCCCAGGTGATCTTTTTTTCTTGATAAATCTGGCAGGAGTTGGTAGAAGGATTTAATAGGAGGATCACATTATATATTTTGTTTGTAATGCTTATTACAAAGGATGGCACATAGAGTTCTTTAGTGATATGAAAAAGAGGTAGGGAAACAGAATTTAAGATTCACAACTTGATTGGACATTAATTTTGTGCAACGCTTTACAACCAGAAAACAAGTAGGGTATGCATTCTATTTTCAGAAGGTCATAGTTCAGTGAAAGAGAAAGAAATGCAAAGCAGGAGTTACAATAAAGCCTAATAGGTAAGATAGAAAGTTGGAGGAACAAAATGCATCCATGCATGGAAACATGAAGAAAGAGCCAAAGAAAACGAGATGCTTCATTAACATCAACTGATACCAAGTCGAAAATTCAGACTCTGTTCAATCAGTCTCTGTAAAGACAGATTATCAAAATCCACCTTAATATCCAATTTTCAATAAAAATGTATTTCTATGTTTATCTTCTAGGCCTGACTGGCCTTCTTGATTCACTTTGCAAATGAGGACCTGCCCTATAAATCAGTTTATTGCACTAATTAGAATTCCATTGTATTACATTAATTCCTTTCACTTTGCTCAAATCAGCTAGTAAGATTTCAATTTTTCTTCGTGAAAGATGAGAAACTGGGATGTTCCTTACAAATTGCAGAGACCAAATGGTTTGGTGTACCTGGGAAATAGCAACTCACATGAGACAGAATAGATAATGGAACATTTAGTTGGAATACACATAGATAATAAGAATACAGAATAAAGAAGAAAAACTTAGCTAAATTTTGATCATCCTTTTAAAATCTAATTAGAATATTTTGCAATAATTCTTAATTCCTCTGTATCTCTAGCACAAGCATCCATAAAATCACATTTTTTCTTAAGTAAAAAGATCCGCAAACTTTATTTATTATACCTGCATAAGATTTAATAGCACAAATACACAAATTGGGCATTCAAGTTTTTATGTCGCTTTGTAATTTTATACAGGAAGCTACAATTTATGATATATTAAACCTTACTGTACATAAATATATTCTCACAATTTATGGTTTTTCCTTTCACAGATTCCTTGCTTTGCAAAAAACCCCATCCAATAATACAGCAATACTGAAAAACTGAATGCAATTTAAAATCTAGCAATCTAGGGAATTATTAATCTCGACCATAATGTTATAGCAATTTATGCTATTTCCTTTCTAAATATCTGAAACTGAAAGGCAATGAAAAATATGTCATTAATATTCTCATTTGCTTGTCTTTATTTAAATTACTTAGAATTTGGGTGACAATTTTGATTCCTTCTGGGAATTTATTCTTTGTTTTCTTTATTGAACAATGTCTTGTTCATTGTGTATTAAAATAATAAATCTGTGTCATATATGATTTTTCCCAATTGTCTATGATTTCTAAGACTGTTGTCTGCTTTTGTTTTGTTCTGTTTGTTTTAACTGGAGTACACTTTATTTCTAGGTGTTTTGTTTATTTAAACAGATATCCTTTTCCTTATATTAGAAATCCCTTCCCAGTACCTTAAATATTCAAGCATTCATAAATGTTTGTTGCAGGTTTGATAATTTAATCAATTTGGCCCAATGAATTTTTTCTCTAAATTATACCTGGTAGTTTTTCTTTGTTGATTGTATTTTGTTTTATCCTTCCAGAACTTTTTTTAAGCTAGTGTACATTAATTGTACAAAATAATGGGCTTCATTGTGACATTTTCCTCATTGCAACATTTTCGTACATGGCATCCTGCAGTTCTACTTGGCATCCTGCAGTTCTACCTGTACATTGGGAACAGGACAGTGTTCAACAGTTAATTGAAATTCTCAAATGTTGTTTCAGGAAAGACAGCATATGTTTTAATTCCATAATATACTTAGTACTAGACATGGTGCTGCAAACTGGTAATCCCAACACTCAGGAGGAAGAGAAGATCAAGTGTTGGAGGCCAGCCCAGGCTACCAAGACCCTGTCTCAACAAAAAAATAATAAAAAAAAAGACCAGGTTTGGGATCTATCTCAGTGGTGGAGCCCTTGCCTGTCATATGCAACTATAGATTTTGTCCTCAGCACTACAGACATAGAGAGAGATTGAGTTAGAGATGAGAGAGGAGAGACGTGAGAGAGAAAGAGAAGTATGAGAAGAGAGACTATACTTTTTTCTTTATGTTGTTCAAAATGTTGACTAGTAAAAATTGAGTCTATATTTTTAAACTTGTGGTTAAAAAGTACTTAAGATTATTATCTCAACCATCTTTAAATACACAGTTCAACAAATTTCTACAACCTTTTGATCACTGAAACTCTATAATATTCCATTAAATAAAAATTCCCCATTTCCCCTTTCCTTAGTCCCTGGAAACCACTAAAGTCCATTTTCTTTCTTTCTTTCTTTTTTGAATCAATTAGCGACTACAGATATTTCATAAAAATGAAATCAGAGTATTTGTCATTCGGTAAGGGTATATTCACTAAGCATGATATTCTCAAGGTTCATCCATACAGAAGCATGTGTGAGAGCCTCCTTCATTTTTATGTCTTAATATTATTCCGTACCACATTTTTAAAAATCCTTTCATCTACTAAGACATTTGGGTTGCTTCTACCTCTTGGTTGTTGTGAATAATGCTGCCGTTAACCTTGTATACAAATATCTCTTGGAGACACTGCATTCAGTTCTTTTGGATGTATATTCAGAGTGTAATTACTGGATCACATAGTGATTGCATTCTTAATTTTTTTTTTTGAAGAACAACCATAAAGTTTTCCATAGTAGTGGCATTGTTTTAATTTACATTCTCACCAATAATTGAACCTATATATTAAAACATAATTTTCTCTCATTTGTTTATAGTGTTGGCACCAGATTTTCTAGTTTGTCTATTATATATCTTCATGAATGTAGAAAATTGCAGGATCAAGTTTCTAAGTAATTATGCCAAGTTAGTGATCACCAAAGACCAAGTCTCCAGATTAAGTGTTCAACTTCTTTCTTCTATGGGGCTCAGGAATTAAGAATAATGTCTTGCCAGTTCAAACTTTCTCAGATTAACTTTTGTTCAGTTGTGCTCCACGATTTTGACTTTTGAAATTTCTGTGAATACAAATGCTACCTAAAAATATTGTTTTTTTAAAACCACCATGCAGTAAACCATCCACATGTTATATACAATTTTCTTTAGACTATAGACCCATATCTTCAAAGACAGTTCTTACATTTATTGTTTTGGGGTTATAAGAATGAATATATTTGTATTACAGTTTTAGTTATATTTAACCAGAAGTATGATAGTGCTTAAATTTCTGTGTTCTTCCAACTCATATTGTGCAGTAGGTAATAGTTCTTCAACATTTTGGAACTAGTTCCTAATGTTTCTTCTGTGATAAGATTCATGACAACTGCTTAACTGACTCTAGAAATAGCTCTGGCCCTGAATTTTCACTGGAAGCTAAAGTATAAAGCTTTCTCTGACTAATGTGTAAAAAGATGAAAAACCTTAATAAGTGTTAAGAGTTGTTCTCAATCATGGATCTCAAAATAGAGAAATCCACAAAGAAAGGTACATTCAGAATGGCAAAGCAGCCATTAAATAGTGCACATGTCTACATGGAAATTCCTGTTGAGTCTTCAAGATAACATTTTTCAGGATAAATATGCTGTTTCCTGTTACTTTAAACTTTCTTAAATTGACCTTAAATAATCAGTATATCACAATTAAGAAACTTCTTGTTCCCACTGAAAATTCAACTAACTTCAAATTCTAAATATGTGGAAATGTAGACATTAACATTTTTGTTCAATACTGGATGGACTTATTCTAAGTGAATATTCAAGATTTTCCTAAATCTACAAATTATCAGACTTATTCACTTACGTATTCCTTTATTTATTTCTGTTTATTTCCTCCAAATCATTGTTTTCCTTTGGTAATGAAGTATTTGAATATATGAAAAAGTTCAAAATACATTTTTATCTTTATACCTACTTAACATAACAAGACATAATATTTTGTCATATTTGTTGCCAAATTTTCAAACCAGGGTTATAAATAGTGCTAAATCATACCCACAATCTTTTCTCACATTTTCTACAGAGATAATAATTATACTAATGTTGGCATGTGGTTTTCCATGAGTGTTTTTCTTCATATACATGTATTCATAAGAAAATACTAGACTTTCACATGAAAAATATTTTACTATACTGGATAATTTCAATAACTGATAATATTTTGCAGTATTCAGGAAATAGTAAATGCTATGACAACAACAAAATCTCTGGTTTTTTTATACAGTAAATTTGTCTTTCTAACTTACATGAAAGCAGATGAACAGTGAAATTCTGCTCCATGCCGACATTCAGGGACCTGCATTCCTTTCATTTAAGAGACTATATTCTTCTATGTTGAAAATTTTTCTATATTCAGCTGATAAAAGAACGGAAGATTGTTGTTGTGTGAAGAATCAATAAAAACACCTTGCTTAATGAGGATCATTTAGCGCAATCGCTGGAAGGGGACGTTCTAGAGAAGAATAATTTGGATGTATTTTCTTTAAGAGACTTCAAAAAACATTTAATAAAATGGATTAACTCAATACAGATTAAAGAAAACTCTTTGTACTATAAATAGATTAAGTTTTTTTGAGGTAAGAACAATCATTAAAACATTTGTAACATAAAAATGTAGAACCTTACTTACGACCTTGGATCACGATGGAGCAGCTTTTGTTGGACTACCATCTCTTGAAAATCAACTATAAAAGATGGATGATATACCTAAAAGAGTGCATTGAAAGCATCACAAAATTTGGAGAAAATCAAATAGAGTTGAAAGCCTGCTTGGTAAACCACACTGTAATCCTCACACTTGGGAGACTGAGGCAGGGGGACCATGAGTTTAAAGCCAGCTATGTAGACAAACCCTGTGTCAAAAACAAACTTTCAAAATGGCAGGATTGGGATGGATTCCTGAGCTAAGAGATGCCTAACTTGTGGAGATCCCATTCATCCCGGATTATCTTCTTAGGATACTATTCTCCTTTTGTTACCTTCCTTCTTTCTTCCCTCCTTTCCTTTTTCCTTCCTTCTTCCCCTCCCCTCTTCTTTTTTTTCTTTTCCTTGTGGTACTGGGGAGTGATCCCAGGTCTTTGTTCTTACTAAGCAAACATTTTTACACTGAGTTATCCATCTTGGTCCCTGTAGGACACTTTATAATATGAAGCATAGGGGAAGTATTTGAGAAGAAAATGGAAGTTTTGCTGGATTAAGAAGATAGAGGTGTGAATCTGAATTATCAAGACAGTTAGGAACTGAGGGAAAAAATCTGGATAAGCAGGAGAGAGTAAGAATTGAGCCCAAGCCAGAAATGATGGCATATGACTATAATCTCTGCTATTTGGGCAGAAGAGGCTGCCTGGGCAAACATAAAGAAGTTAATGCTGGGGTCATAGATCAAGTGGGTGGAGCACTTGTCTCACAAAGTCCAATCCTTACTACTGAAAAAAATAAAAAATTGAAAATCTGTGTGCTATTTCTTTGAAGGAATTTGACAAATTCTATGCTGCATCTTGCAAGGAAGCAAACTTTAAGCATAAACCAATATAGATGTGAAAGCAAAAAGATGAGCAAAGATAAAAGCTATTAACATCTGCATGGTAGTGGGTTGACAGATATTTGGGGCCAAATAGTCTAGAAAATCTTATCCTTGGGAGGATGATAGAGAGGAGACTGTACAATCTGCCTACCTGGAGAAAATAAACCCTTTTGGGAGAAAACACCATTTCAAGTCCTCTACAACTTTTTCAAGTTTAGTAACAATCAAACACAATAAGACAGGATGAGAGAGAAAAAAAATTAAAACAGATGTACAGGAGATTCAGATGTCAATGTTTAAAGGTAGGGATTTCAAATTAACTATCACAAATATGTTCAAGAAAATATAGAGTACAATGTAGAATTTTCCCAGAGATATGGAATTTTATACTGAAAAATTTCAAAGTAAAAATATACAATAATTAAAATTAGGTAACAGATAGATAAAAGTATATCACACACAGTACAAGCATTAGTAAACTAGGAAATAAATACCACAGGATTTAATTCTGTAAAATTCTGAAAATAATGTAAGAAGAACACGGCACAGGAAGAAGTTCCAGTATTTTAAAATTGGTTTATAGAAGGAAAACAAAGATAAATCAGAAGAAAAATCTGAAGAGGTAATGATTGGGCCTTTTATAAATAAAATAGATCTCAGCATACAGATTCAAGAAGCGTTTTAGATCTGCTTGGGATAAACATTAGAACAATCAACATGATAAACACCAAAGACAAAAGAAATACTAAAGGCAGATAGAATAAGTGAGATTTTTTTTTTAAAAAGCAAAGCAAAGATTTAAGACTGTCATTTAAATCAAATATTTATAATTCATATGCTATGAAATGTTATTTTTAAACTACTGAAACAAAATAACATCAAATTTAGATTTCTATAATCAGCAGGAAGGAATAACCTACAAAATATTAGAAAATAAAGCTGCCTTTTGCTTTTTTTTCCTCTCAGTAAGCATATTTTAACTGGATTCAGTGCCTGCACTAAGAAAGTGTCATAGAGAATTTCTCATAGAGGCAATCCCATATGGAAAAATTCAGAAAAAGAGAATAGGTGTAAGTTAACTGACTATTTAAAAAGATAGGACTGAAGGTGTGGCTTAAGTGGTAGAGCGCCTGCTTTGCAAGCACAAAGCCCTGAGTTCAAACCCTAGTACCACCAAAAAGGAAAAAAAAAAAAAAAAAAAGAATGACTATTTAAAAAGATAATGTGCTACCTTCTGCAGTTGCAACTATAGTTAAAAAGTTTTAATTCATGAAAAAATACAGAATAGAAGAGAGAATTAAGGAAATTAAAAAGTCTTATTATTTTTACGTTTCCTAGGGTTTAATGTACAAATTTAAGTCTAGATAAATGCTGTAATCTCTAGTTTAAATATTTAAAATTTAATACAATATTGTGGAAACCAACCGATTAATATATTTAAAAATTATAATAAAGAAAGCCTGAAACAATGCAAAAGATAGAATTATTAGCAAAATATGAACACAGTACAGATAATGTAAACATATAACAAAGAGCAAAATGGTAAAGTTAAATAAATGTTAGCAATTTAGCAAATGTAAATGCTACAAAAAGAGGTAGTTGGGATTGATTTAAATAATTCTAACTATATATTCTTTACAATAAGTATGCTTTTAAAATAGGATACAAAAAAGGGTAAAAGAAAAAGAGTAGAAAACTGCTATATAAGCAAATGCTAACTTTATAAAACTGTCATAGTTTATATACATATTATTTTGCTTTAGTATATATACTGTTTTATGTCATATTGATCAAGGCAAACTGACATGCAATAAATATTATTAAAAAGGAAAAGAAACATTCTATAAGAATTAAAGGATAAAACAAAAAAATAGTAATTAATAATTTGTATTTGCATTTTATAACTAGGCTACAAAATGTTCAATAAAGGTCTACAAAACTAAGAAAACTAACAGATTAGAAATACTATTCATAAATTTTAGTATTTATGTCTAAATTACTTTTAGATGAGACAGCTAAAAGCAAGAATGAATTTACAGAAGATCTGAATAACACTTAAAAAATCTCATTTCTCAAATATGTTGGACTCTTTTTTATTCAATAAAATACAGTTTTGAAAAAAATACAAGCCTAAATTTTCGTTAAATATAACAATAAAAGCTATATTTCCTTAAATATAATCAGTAGAATATAAAGTCAATAAGTTACCAATCTTAAATATTGTCAATTAATTAATGTACAGTTAATAGAGATATAGTTTCACATTAAATATTTTTTATTGTTGGAAATATGTCTAAACAAAAATTCCCATAACCTTCAAATACATGAAAGAACTCACACTGGAGAGAAACCCTATTGGTGTAAGCAATGTGGAAAAGTGTTCACCTGCCCTACTACCCTTAAAAGACATAAAGGAACCTTCATTAGAGAGAAAAGCCATGATGTATATGAGCAATTTCCAGTGACATTAGCAAATGTAAACTCTCTCTGCAGAGACTCTCTGAATGTAAGGAATGAGAGACAACCTACACTCTATCCAGTGTTCATACTCATCAAAAAACTCACACAGGACAAACCAAATGGATGTAACAATGTGGAAAGCCTCCCTTAGTTCTAGTACCCTTCATGCACCTGAAAGAACTCATGGTATAAAAAAACACTAGGGACATGGCAAATGTGGTAAAGCATTCACATATCCCAGTCTTCTTGAAAGACATGAATGAACTCAGAAACTCTACCAATGTAAGCAATATAGGCATGCTTTGACCTTTTCCAGTAATCTTTTTTGAAATGACACAATTTACATTAGACAACCATGCTATATCTGTGCATAATGTGGATAAGCCTTCACGCATTCCAGTGCTTCTCCAAAACATACAATGTTAACAATAGAGAATAATTGTATTAAAGCAATGTGGAAAGTCTTCTCTCATTTCCATGACCCTCAAACATGAAAGCCCTCACACTGGAGAGAAAACCTATAGGTGTAAGCATAATGAACCTGTCTGTATTCATTCCATTCATCATCAAAGAAATGAAATAATACAATCTGTGACAAACCTTACACATGCAACATATGTGGGGATGTCTTCTTTCATTCCCATTACCAAAAAATACATGCAAGGTATCACACTGGCACAAAACAAAAAATACATACATACCAAAAAATATATGCAAGATACCACACTGGAGCAAAACAACGAGAGAAAGCCTTCACTTACACTGCTGTCTTTTAGCAACATGAAGGAACTCTATTCTCTCACTCATGAGAGCGCCCAGTTCATATAAATTTTGTAGCAAAAGCATGCCAGGTCACCTGATTTCCTCCAGAGATATGATGAAATGATATGAAGAGAAAACTTGACTCATGGTTTTGTGCTTGCCTGGAAGGGACTCTATCTCAAAGGCACACATCCCATCCAGTCCATTTTCTCCTGGTTATTTTGGAGCAAGGTCGTATGAACTATTTGCCCAGGCTGACCTCCAGTCATGATCCTCCTGGCTCACCCTCTCAAATATTAGGATTACAGACCTGAGCCACTGGCAACTGGCTTGTTCATTCTTAGAGATCTTGGTTATGTATTTCTAAATTTTTCTCTGAAAACAACCTTTATGCTTATTTTTCTGGTGCCAGCCTGTAAAGACAGCCACATAGGATCCTGCATCAATAGACTTACTTAAGTGCTGGGAAGAGTTGTTTCAGTATGTCTTTTATATGGGACTGGACTGTGGACTCAGGACCTCAGGCTTGCTACCAAGGTATTCTACCAGTTCTGCCACTATGGCAACCCTTTGTGTGTCTTTTTTAAAATTATTCATTTATTCATATGTGCATACATTGTTTGGGCCATTTCTTCCCCCTGCTCCCCCTACCCCCTCCTGCTCCTTGCTCCCCCACCCCACTTGCAGGCAGAACCTGCTCTGCTCTTTTCTCCAATTTTGTTGAGGAGAAGGCAAGCAATAATAAGAAAGACAAAGCATTTTTGCTAGTTGAGATAAGGATAGCTACACAGAGAGATTTCACGCACAAATGTGTTACAACCCGAATTGATTCATCTCTACCTGACCTTTTCACTAGTTCCTGATCGCCTTCCCATATTGACCTCTGTCACTTTAAGGTTTCTGTATTAGCTCCTCTGCAGTGGAGACATCAGACACTTTCAAGTTTTGGGTCGCCTACCTATCCCCATACTTCCCATATACGCTCTCCCCTTAGCGTGTGACCCAACTCCAACAACATTGCTGCATTTGCCCTAGATCTAAAGTCCGCATATGAGGGAGAACATAAGACTTTTGGTCTTCTGAGCCTGGCTAACCTGGTGCAGAATGATGTTCTCCAGTTCCATTCATTCACTTGATGATGATAAGAGTTCATTCTTCTTCATAGCTGAGTAAAACTCCATAGTGTATAAGTACCACCTTTTCTTAATCCATTCAACAGCAGTGGGGCAACTTGGCTATTTCTATAACTTGGCTATTGTGAATAGCTCTGCAATAAACATGGGTCTTCAGATGCATCTGGAGTAACATGAATCACATTCCTTTGGGTATATCCCTAGGAGTGGGACTGCTGGATCATATGGCAGATCTATGTTTAGATTTTTAAGAAGCCTCCATATTTCTTTCCAGTGTGGTTGTACTAGCTTGCATTCCCACCAGCAGTGTACGAGGGTTCCTTTTTCCCCACATCATCACCAACACCTATTGTTGGTGGTGTTTTTGATGACAGGTATTCTAACAAGCCTGAGGTGGAATCTTAGTCTGGTTTTGATTTGCATTTCCTTTATGGCTAGAGATGGTGAGCATTTTTTCATGTGTTTTTCGACTTTTAATTTCTTTTTTTGAGAAAGCTCTGTTTAGTTCAGTTGCCTATTTCTTTATTGGTTATTATGGGAGAGTTTAGCTTTTTAAGTTTCCTTTATATTCTTGTTATCAGTCCTTTGTCAGATGTACAGCTGGCAAATATTATCTCCCACTCTGTGGGTGGTCTCTTCAATTTAGAGAACATTTCTTTTCTTGTGCAGAAGCTTTTTAATTTTATGTAGTCTCATTTGTTCATCCTTTCTCTTAGTTGCTGAGCTGCTGGGGTTCTATTGAGGAAGTCCTTGCCTATACCTATTGCTTTCCGAGTATTCCCGTCTCTTTCCTGTACTAACTTCAGAATTTTGGGTCTGATAGTAAGGTGCTTGATCCATTTTGAGTTGATACTAGTATAGAGTGATAAATGTGGACCTAGTTTCAGTTTTCTGCAGATGGATAACCACTTTTCCCAGCAATATTTGTTGAAGAGGCTGTCTTTTCTCCATCTAATGTCTTTGGCACGTGGGCATAGCTGTGTGGATTTATATCTGAGTCCTCTGTTCTGTTCCACTTGTCTTCATATCTGTTTTTGTGTCAGTACCATGCTGTTTTTATTGCTATTGCTTTGTAATATAGATTGAAGTCGGGTATTGTGATACCTCCAGCATTACTGTTTTTGCTGAGTATTGCCTTGGGTATTTGCAGTCACTTGTGTTTCCAAATGAACTTTAGGGTGGATTTCTCAATCTCTGAGATGAATGCCATTGGGATTTTGATGGGAATTGGATTAATCATGTAGATTGCTTTTGGTAGTATAGCCATTTTTACTATGTTGATTCTCCCAATCCATGAGCACAGGAGATCATTCCACATTCCGTAGTCTTCCTCAATCTCTTTCTTCAAGGGTTTGTAGTTCTCTTTGTAGAGATCATTCACATCCTTTGTTAAGTTTACTCCTAGGCATTTGATTTTTTTGAGGCTATTGTAAATGGAATTGTTTCCATACATTCTTTCTCAATTTGTTCATAATTGGTATATAGAAAAGCTAATGATTTTTGTAAGTTGATTTTGTATCCTTCCACCTTGCTGTAGCTGTTTATGGTGTTTAGGAATTTCTGGGTAGAGTTTTTTGGGTCTTTAAGATAGATGATCATGTAGTCTGCAAATAGAGATATTTTGACAGTTTCTTTGCCTGTTTGTATTCCTTTTATTTCTTCTTGCCTAACTGCTCTGCCTAGGAATTCCAAGACTATGTTGAATAGGGATGGAGATAGTGGGCACCCTTGTCTCATTCCTGATTTTAGGGGAATGGTTTCAGTTTTCCTCCATTGATGTTGGCTATAGGTTTGTCATATATAGCCTTTGCAATGTTGAGGTACTTTCCTTCTATTCCTAGTTTTCTTAGCGCTTTTGTCATGAAGTGGTGTTGGATGCTTTTTCTGCATCTATTGAGATGATGAAGTGGTTTTTGTCTTTGCTTCTATCAATGTGCTGTATCACATTTATAGATTTGCATATGTTGAACCACCCCTGCATCCCTGGGATGAAGCCAACTTGATAGTGGTGAATGATCTTTCTGACATGTTGTTGGATTCAGTTTGCCATTATTTTATTGAGGACTTTGGCATCGATGTTCATTAAGGAGATTGGCCTATAGTTCTCCTTTTTGGAGCTGTCTTTGACTGGTTTTGGGATGAGTATAATACTGGTTTCATAAAATGAGTTAGGCAGTGTTCCTTGCCTTTCTATTTTGTGGAACAGTTTAAGGAGAGTTGATATTAGTTCTTCTTTAAAGGTGTAATAGAATTCAGCAGAGAATCCATCAGGTCCTGGACTTTTCTTTTTTGGGAGACTCTTTATTGCTGCTTCAATTTCATTTCATGTTATAGATCTTTAGGTGGTTAATATCCTCTTGGTTCAATTTTGGATGGTCATAAGTATCTAAAAATGTGCCCATTTCTTCAAGATTTTCAAGTTTACTGGAATATAGGTTCTCAAAATAGTCTCTGATGATTCCCTGGATTTACGTGGTGTTTATTGTTATCTCTGCTTTTGCATTTCTGATTTTACTGATTTGGGTTTTTTCTCTCCTCATTTTAGTCAGATTTGCCAAGGGACTGTCAATCTTGTTTATTTTTTCAAAGAACCAGTTTTTTGTTTCATTGATTCTTTGTATTTTGTTTCTTTATTTGTTTCTATTTCATTAATTTTAGTCCTTATTGTTATTATTTCTCTCCTTCTGCTTGTTTTTGTATGCCTTTTTAATTGTGACTTTCAATATGCTCTACATTTTATATTTCCTTTAGACAGGGACTTTTTAAACTGGATATGTATGCCAGGGTGACTTTGAACTTACTTTGTTCTAACCTCTGTTTCCCAAACACTGAGATAAAAAACATGTAACATGGTACTTGTGTAAATGTTCAGATTTTATTTTTCTTGTTTCCCAATGTAATTTGTTTATTGTCCAAAACATAGATAAGAATAGCAAGGTTGTTTTTAAGTAGAACCTGGATTTGTCCTTGTCTCATGTTTTAAAGGTGATTTTGGCCACCATTGTATGATGCCTTTTTTGTTAAGAATCAATTTTCTCTTTAAATTTAAACCCATTGAAGACTTAAAAAAATGTTAAAATGTAACAATTATTAAATACTTTTATGTATATTTTTCATCAATGCCACTTACTTTGATGGCAAAATATTTTACATGATAAATGATTTCATCTTCCTTACTTTAATGATAATACAACTTCCACTGATAATTCATATCTGAATTCAATATTTTATTGTCACTGTGGCCACTTATCTGACAGAAACAAATTAAAAGAGGAAAGATTTATTTTGCCTCATCGTTTTACCATTCCTTGGCTCCATTGATTCTAGGTTCTTGGTGTGAAAGAATATGAGGAAAGCAGTAGTGTGTGGCAGAGGAGGCTGTTCAGCACATGTTAAACAGAAAGCAGAAAGTCAGCTCACATTACGATGGAAAGAAAACAGAGGAACACCTCACATCATGATGGACAGGAAGCAGAAAGAAATAGTTCACATAATGGTGGACAGGAAACAGAGTGGATCAGTAACTGGAAGAAGCCAGAGCAAGATATAGTCCCAAAGGACATACCTCCCTTGATCTATCTCCACCACCAGGCCCCACCCTCTACAGTTTTACCACTTCCTATAGTCTACTCAAATTTTAAGTCCATCAGTGTATTAAATCATTCATTAAATCAGAACCCTCATGATCTGATTATCTCTGCAAAGACACTCACAGACACACCCAGAGATGTTCTTTACTAATCTAGTTGCTTCTTAATCCAATTAAGTTGATGATAAGGATTACTGAACACACTCTTTAGGGTGTTTCTGTATTTTCGATGAAAATAGTGAAAATCAAGAAGCAAATCCCAAAGAGTTAATTGCCTGATGAAATTGACAAAGATATTTTAAAGAAATTTTAGCAAATTCAGAATATTCATTTTTAACTTTTATTTAAATGAAGCAAGCTATGATTAAATCTTACATCAATACCCATTTTCTTTACTTAAATTGTCTTTTGATGGAATAATTTGATACCCTATCTATAAATTACCTATTGTGTTAAGTATTTTGAGGTAAATTAAATTAGTATCATGAAATCAAATTTGAAGATTTGTCATGCTAGCTTTTCTCAATGTGCAAGATCATCTACTCTTACTGTAGTGGTGTATGCCTATAATCCTAAGTACTCAGAAGGCAGAGATTGAGAGGATCAAAATTTAAGGCCAGCTCATTGAAAAAGTTAACAAATTCCAATCTCACCAAATAACCCAAGCATCTTGGCACATGACTGTGATTCCAGCCATGCAAGAAGAGAAGATTGGTGGAATCATTCTCCAAAGCCAGTCTTGGGTGAAAAGCTCAAATCCCTTCTGAAAAATAACTGATCAAAAGTGGGCTGGGAACATGGCTCTAGTGGAAGAGTGATGGCTTAGCAAGGAGGAAAATTCATGAAAGCAGACAAGTTGGGATTTTGGAAAGAAAGATACAGAAGAAAAGTGAAGCATGAATAAGGTGTTTATCTATATGGAACACATTATTTTTTATCTTGTGTTTTGGAAACAATAGATGACGAAGAAAATGTTTCTATTATATTCTTAAAATCTGAAGAATTATTTTATGGCTACTCATATATCTTTATTTCAGAAGCTAATCATTAATTGATTTCAATAGCATTTTATTATTTTAGACATTTAAAAACATATTAAAATGTCTTCAGATTTTAATGGTTTGCTTTTGCTTGTTTCTTACTGAAAATGCTAGAATTATTTTTTGTTAAGTATGTGTGCATAGGGTTATTAGTATAATTTTCTACAAACATGAAAGATGTTAGGTTTGCATCAATCATGACAATATTTTCTTAGGAATAGGTTTGACAAATTTTCAAACCAGAATATAACAAAACAGATATGTTGAAAATAAATTAGGTTTTTAAAGAGTATGGCAGCTTTGTACTTAAAAATATATCAAGTTTCATATGCACTACATTATTTCACAAGCATATGGGCTAGCAATATGTCAGATCTATGACTAAGTGTTATTTAGTGATAGCTCAGTGAAGAAAATAATTCTGTTTATAGGATAAATAAAGAACAAAAATATTGAAAATCAATGTGACTAGCTGTACCCAGAAGAAACCATTCAGACTAATTTAAACTTCTATTCCTAAGAACTTTGTCTATGTATTCAATTTCGTGAATGGAATTCAGGAGAAAGATTATAAATAATCCAATTCTCTAAGTGAAATGTTGGAAAACAGATGTGATGACACCATAGTGGACAGACATTCACAGTTAATGCTAGACAAATTTGTGACCAGAAGAATGATACTCTAAATAGGTCACTTTTCAAGCACAGCATCAACCAGTTAGGTCCAATGACCATAGTTGATGTAGTTGTCTCCCAAATACAGTCATCTCCTGGAACTACATCATTGTAGGTAACACTGCAATTGAAATTTGGAGTTGGGCACTCCAGGCCTGAGAAACAAGAACCAGTACAGACAAACTTAAACTGGAATTAGAGGTGTGTTGAGGCAGATCCAAACCTCAGGCAATTAAGAAAGACTGGTAACAGACTAATGAATAATATGGATGGGAAATAAATTTCCAAAGTAAGCTATATGATATGTTCAATTATGGAAACAAGGACTTACAGAAATAAATCTTGATAGTCTTTCATAATCATAAAATGGATTAAGAAGGCCTCAACCCTCTCAATTCTGTCTTTTTTCCTCCCATCCCAAGTCATCTCCAATTGCTATGAAGATGAGTATCAAATTACACTAAATCTGAGAAATTGCCCATCTGTTAGTACCTTCAAAATATTTGAAGGTTATGACACTGCAACAATGACAGAGCCACACTAAAGCCATTTTTCAGCCAGGAGTTTGTGGACATGCTTGCACAAAATGGGATTGTAAAGTGGTCTGGAGAGTCTGAATAAATATTGGTAGGGCATTTATCAGTTTTATATCTAATATAAAAATTAATAGTAAAATAAAATTCATATTTAGCAAGGAAATTGAGTCAAGGGTAAGAAAAAAGAAACTTCTAAAATAGAAATACAAATAACTTTACCTATGCTAAAGTAAAAAGCTCACTCATGAGATAAGAAAGGTTAAAAAAGGAGAAAATTAACTCCTAATGATGGACTGGCTATAGGATTATGGGTATCTTTATATATAACTGGTATGATAATTTAACTGCTCTGTTGCACAATTTGTAACTAAGAATATTTATTTTGAAACATTTGAAAAGGAAACAAAGGGATATGTACTTCCATTTAAAGTCAAAAAAAAACTATTGCTGAATATCTAAACACTTTGACAGACTATTCATTAGTCAAGATGAAATATCTCTTATTCTTTCAAGCCATGCTTAGTGGTTGTATCCTCAATCTAAAATTTAGTAAGTTGTCTTCTGAACATCCCCAGTCATTTTAGATATCTTACTTATATTTTTTTCATAGCTCTTATTGTTTACTGAAATAATTTTTATATTTGTAGCCAATTTCATTATGAGTTTGACTTTTTCCTTATCTGCTACTGCTACCAGAATGCAAATTCTTCTGACAAATTTTACAGCTTAAGTTAATTAGAATTTTTTTCAACTCTTTATGTCTAGGAAACCAAATGGGCTGCTTTACGTAGGCATTCAAAGAAGTGTATCACTTGGTCTTCCACTGATCATTACTGAGCTCACAAATGAATATGTCACTATTAAGGGAAGGTATTAAGTAGCTCACAAAATTGAATAAGTATATCTAAAAATCAAATGCTCACAATTTTGTGGGAAGCAAATAGGTGATACAAAGTGAATACCAGCTCTGGGACTTCCCTCCATATAGGGCATAATTTCAAATCAATAATGCTTTCTTCCACTACTCAGTGATATACAGGTAGTGGGTGTTTGTCTGCATGATACTAGATGGAGATGTTACATCTTATTGCCAACTACCCTAGGTTTGTCCACACCTTTTTCAAGATTGTATATCCTGTACAGAAGTATATGGTTAGAAGTAATTAAGCTTCATGTTATATGCAGTTTTTTAAGCTAGACAAAATGAGTTGTCTTCTTTCCTTTTAATTAATTACACATTTGGGTCAAAATTTTACCATCTCGTTACTTACCCTTCTTGCTTTATTTATTAGTTGATTTTTTAAAAAGTGAGGCCTCAAGCTTGTGTTTCTCCTGCCTCTGGATCCCTAGGGCAGAGATTACAGAAATGTATCCACTATGCCCAGATATCTTTCAGCTTTTTTTGTTGTTGTTAAAAAAGATCTCATTTTTGTTCTTGAAAAACGTTTTATTGCGTGTCTAGTTCCAAGTTGACAGGTTTGCTTTTCCTTTTTGAATTTCAAAGATGTTCCATTTTCTTTTCACATACGTTGATTATGATGAGAAATACGTCACACAAATTTTGTTCCTCTATAGCTATTAATCTTTTTCCTCTGGTTGATTTGCAGATTTTCTCTTTATCAGTGGTTTGGAGTAATTTGATTATAATTTGCCTTTTTTAGTCCTTATATTTCATGTTCATGGGATTTGTTCTGTTTTTTATATTCAAAGATTCAAAATTATACAAAATTTGGAAAGCAATTTGGATATGATTTCTTCCAATATTTTTTCCATACCCAGCTGTGTTTGGGGATTCCAATTACACTTATTTTAGACTATTTAAAGGCTCTTCATGTTCAGTTGGAGCTATATTATTTATAAGGTTTTAAAGTCTTTAATCCTAGTCTTCCTAAACTATAATCAACAAAAAATATTATACACACTCATGGTACACAATGGAGTGTTTGATAAATATATAAAGTGAGAAATGATTAAATCAAGTGATTAACTTACTTTTCCTTCATTCACATATTTGTTAACACTTAAGATTAATCTCTTACAAATTTTCAGATATAGAATTATTAACTATACTACCATGAGTATAAACATCTCTAGATAATATTCATCATATGTATGCATGTCTCCATGTTCAATTCATGCTGCACAATGGGAAACTTTGTGAATTTTATACAATTTTACCAACATCTCCCTATTCCTAATGATTTTTCAATGTTTTATAAAATAGGATTTTTTTCTTTATTTCTTCTTTGGGTGGTTTGTTTGTATGTTTAGAAACACAAAAATGATTTTTTAAAATAGTATTGTGGGTGCATCTGAACATCTTTATCAATAGTTGTTATGTCTTTGTATATTTTGTTTGAATTAGAGACATTCTAGTTGATGTGAATTATTTTCTCATTCCATAATGAATAGTGATGCTAATCACTTGTACATGTGCTTAGTACCCACTCATGTATTTTCTTGGGAGAAATGTCGACTAAAATATTTCACCCATTTTTAATTGGACTATTTCTTTTGTTGTTGAAATGCGAGTGTTCTTTATTGATAAATATGATTTTAGAATATTTTGTCCATTCACTTTTTTATAGGTCATTTGAAGAACAATTATTTAAATTTTGATGAAATCCAATTTATCAGTTTTTCTTTTGTTGGTCAAGCTTTTAGTGTCCTAAAGTACCAAGTTCAATACTATGAAGATTTACACTTACTTATTCTTCTAAGATTTTATAGATTCAGGTCTTACATTTTCCTTCTTGATCCATTTTTATTTAATTTTCATATCTGATGTAAGGGCTAGTTTTTTTGTGTTTGTCATTAATATATTCACAATTTGCTGTGAGAATTGTCTTTGAACTCTTGCCAATTTTAGCATGGTTTATTCTAGATTCTCAATGATATCCATTGGTGTATATATCTAGCCAAATTCCAGTATTACATGGTCTTTAATATTGTGGTTTATAGTATGTTTGAAAAGTAGGAAATGTGAATAGTCTTATGTGTTCTTCATTTTTAAGATTGCTTTGGCTAGTTTGGGTCTTTTTCCAATCTATATGGGTATCAGAATCAATATGTTAATATCTAAAACTATTTGATAAAAATGACATTGACATTGACTCTGCAGATCAGTTTGGGGGAACTATTTCATTGTAACAATGAGTATTCTTCTGACCGGTGACCATAAGATCAATTTCTATTTCATATTTTCTTAAAATTCTTTCAATAATATTTTATAGTTTTTAATGTGCATGTTTTATACTTCTTTT
This sequence comes from Castor canadensis, assembly GCF_047511655.1. Taxonomy (NCBI): domain Eukaryota; kingdom Metazoa; phylum Chordata; class Mammalia; order Rodentia; family Castoridae; genus Castor; species Castor canadensis. Next base: position 30,475,831 of record NC_133398.1, on the reverse strand, counting down.
TGTAAATTTCTTCATACATGTTTTGTATTTAGCAACTGCAGTTGCTTTTTAAATTTCATTTTCAGATTTTTCACTAGAAATTTATAGAAATATAATTGATTTTCATATATTTATCTTAGATCTGAATTTTTCTTAGATCTGATTATGGTTGAATGAATGACTTTGAGCTCATCTGCCCATGTTGGATACCATGTAATTAGCCATCCTCGTAACCATAAGGCGGAAATTCCCTCCTTCAATAATGGAGTGAACAGGAGGTGATTAACACAATCAATAAATTAATTTCTTATATTGATGAAAATTAAAAGTAAACTGAAAATAAAAGAAGTGGTCAATTATACCCAGGCAGAAATTCTCTCTAGCTCAAATAAATTCTGTAATCACATAATTCAAATATTTCTCATGCTCCTTGATATGGTGAAAACCTCATTTAAGCACCTCCTCTGCCAAAATGGAGCTAAATAACTACCAGGATCAATTCTCCAACATTGTTTGGCAACAAGAATGTGTTCACATTCTGCAATGCCCTGCTTCATAAAGCATTTTCTAGAAACCAACTCTCATAAAACCTCTACCCTAAGCATCATATACTTCCTTGTAGCAAAATTTCCAATAAAACATAATATTTTTAAATGTTCTCATCAGATATAGGGTAATGTACCTTTATTCATCTCTTCTAAATTTAGAATGCTGAGTTTACTAAGAGACAACTCAAGTGGGATGAATTTTATCTTACTTAAATCACTCAATGAACATGCTGCAGATATTTAAGATTTGTTTCATAAAAGAATTAATAATACTATCTATGATTTAAGTGCCATTTTTTAAAGATATAAGTATGTAAGTAAATATTGAGTAAAATAGCTTATATTTACCATTCTCATTAAGAGATAAAGTGACTGAGACAGAGAACATTTTAATAAATGGTCCACGCTATGTAGCAGAGGTAGAATTCACACACAGCAGCTGGTTAAAGAATCTGTGTTCTCAATCATAACACAATAGAAGATGGGTGTGCACAGGGAAAAACAGGCATTTTCTTATCAATCTCTGATAGACGCATGCATGAGTCTTCTAATACATTTGATAATATTTCAATTATATAAGTTTAATCACATTCTGGTTTCAATATCTCACTTTTTTTTCAATTCTTTTCTGGCAAACATCTCTCTGAAAGTTAATTTCTTTCATGAACAATTAATACAATTTTCAATATCTGTTTTTTCACAATGGCTGTAGTCTCAAATACAGAAACTAATATGAATCTAAATGTTGATGTTATGATTAAGAAAGTTATGGAGGGTATGATGAACAACTTAGGTACAAACACAATTTTAAGTGTAAAATGAAATGCCACTTAAAACAGTACCATCAATAGGACATCTGAAATATTTAATCACATAAAGAAAATCCAGTTTTGTTTGAATTTCAGCAGCTTCATTATAGTAATACCACAAATATAAAAAGAATACATGGCTAAACAAACTTAAAATTTAAAAATATTTATTATTCATATTCATTAAAACTTTTCATTTCAGATTTTTAGATCTTTAACCTATCTTATCATTATAACATATTTTTAAATAGACTCTCTCACATTGATTCAACACCTACCTACAGTCTAGCTCATTTAGAGGCTAGAATACTGGGATGAGAAAGAATGGCCCGTATTCTAAAGAAGTTGTTTATTGAGAAGTACAATTAAGGTGGACAGGACTGGTTTGACCTTAACTTTTGCAATTGAGATTTAAGAAGCCTCTTTACTATTTAATGGTCATCTATAGAGTCAAATGAGTTGTCACTTAAGCAGCAAATCAGCATTTGCATTTATTTATCTCTAAGAAAAATGAAGAGTATATAATCAAAATGTATCCAACAAATACAAGTTGCCTAATTTAAATATATATGTCAGAACACTTAATGCCAGAAACTGAGGCAGCAAAATAGGTAGGATAGAGTTTCTGTAGGTGACTATATCAACAGTCTATTATGCTGTGCCTGGCAACCCAGGTGGGATTCAGCTTCTTAACTTTTGAATTCACATAATAGTTTTCTTTTCCCTTTAACTTTTTGCTCTTTATGTTTATTCCATAGAAATACAATTATTGTGGGTAAAATATTTAAGGTATCAATCCTTTGGCACAAATGAAGTAGATTACTCTGGTACTGTTCATTTACCATAGAAGACAATCTAAACAGGAAACTTCTTCCTCACCTGATACTTTTTGGAAATGCTATGCATTCATAAGCATGTATTCCACTGGTTTAGAAGGGAAGCAAAAAAGGGTAAAATTCATAATAATTATTTCAGTAACTTAAAAGAAAAGGGAATATTTTAAACCAATATTTAAAAATCAACTAGAAAAGTAAATTTTATTACTGGAAGTAGAATGCTAATATGCGTGACATTCTTCATCTTTAAATTCAGTTAGGGTGGCAGAACACCTACAGTGCTGATGAGGTCATGGGCTGGAAGTTTTAATTCTACATCTTATTGTAAAATTTGACCTCATTGACATTGCGTATTCCTGATACCTCACACAAATGCTCCTTTCCTCATTATCTTCTTCACAGCACTCTTGTGTAACTTTAGTAAGGATATAACAATTTGAGGATTTCTTCCTTTGCTTCCAATTTCAAATGAAGAGCTGTTTCCAATGTGCTTTTTCTTAATTTATTTTTGTTGTTGTTGTTGTTGTGCTTGGTGTACATTGTGATATTTACAAAAGCTCTTACAATTTATCAAATATATCAGTTGAATTCACCCCTCCATCATTCTCCTTTATTCCCCCTCCCATTCCCGGAATAATTTTAACAGGTCTCATTTTTCTGCTTACATTCTGTGTACTCAGTATTTGCACCATAGTCACCCACCCTCACCCTTTCCCCACCTGCTTCCCTCCTCACTGGAACAAATCCCTGAGATGGGATCTGTTCCGCCTTCCTGTTCTCCAGTTTTATAAAAGAAAAAAAATGAGATTTTTGTTTGTTTAAGATAGCTACACAGGGAGTTTCGTTGTGACATTTCCATGTATATATGTATTATAACCCAAATTGTTTCATCTCCTCTATTTTTCTTCATTCTTCCTTAGTCCCCTTCATATGGTTCAACAGGTTTAAAAATTCTATGTTCTTTCCTGTATAGAAACAACATCAACCATATTCACCTTTTTAACTTCCTTCTTTTCCCCTTTCCCTCTCATAAATGACCTCTACTTAGCATGACCTGTTTTTCATAATATTGCTTATTTGTATTTGTATTAGGTCTGTATGCCACATATGAGAGAAAATGTGTAGCTTCTGGCCTTCTGAACTTGGCCAGTTCCATGCATTCACCTGCAAACAACACAATTTATGCTTTTACTATTTCTTCTTACTGTTCTTCAATCTATTGTGTAGATTATGCACAGGAATTCTTTGTTATTTAACTACTTCTTCACTTTCTACTTGTATTTCCTTTTTTTAATACTACTGCTTTAGAGAGGAAAAGTGATGCATAATGTATTCTTAGGAAAACTTTCCTTAATTATTGCATTCTTCTATTAAAAAGGTGCACTTCTAAAGACTTCCTTCAGAGCAATAATTAAAGTTAATTTATTTTGAATAAAAGATAACTCTAAAAGTCCTTCAAATTCTTTCAAGCCTAAGTTGGGAGTAATTCCAACTTTGGAGCTTTAATGGCTCCTCTTGTATGTGATTCACACCCTGTTTTGCCATGTCTTTCAGATGGTTAACTTTTCCTCATTATCAAACATCACCACCTCAGAGTTTAGCTCCAGTATCACCTATTCAGAGCTCTTTTTGAATAACCTGCATAAAGGAGTCATAAATCGCTTTTGCTTTTATGTGACTTGAAAATATATTCAACTCTAAAGTAACTAAATGTTTGCATGCAGATGTCTCTCTCCCCACAAACCCTGATCGAATCAAAGTTCCTCAAGAGCAGTGTCTTTCAGGATAACTTTATTCCTAACACCCACAGCAGTCAGGCACAGTAGGCACTTAAAATGATTAAATATTATATAAATTAAATCATATAAATTTTATACATTTTGGGCATTTTAATGATATTGATATCTATATTAAAAAACAAAGAATAGCTCTTTCCCTGAGCAGCCATCAGTACAATGGATAGAATATATGGACCAATACCAATGACATAATGCAATAGGGTCTCCAAGTGGTTGCATATGAATTTTTAGAGGGACATAGATAAGGCAGTACACTATTTTGGACTGGGAGTTGAAGAGGCTGCCTAAAGTTAACCTCAAACTGAGCCTTATTGGGAAAAGGAAGTGTAGGATGTTTGAGGCAATTCAACAAGCATTATAGGAGAGAATATAGCAGAAGCAGAAACAGAAACAAAATGTGAAATCATATAATGTATTCTGCACGACTTCTGGCAAACATTCTACCTTCAGACTATAGGAATGGATTTAGTATTGAAAGGTATTTCAAAAATAATGGCCTATCTTTGTATGTTATTTTTTTATACATCATCTTGTGCAACCTAAAATGACTTATTTTGTATTTTTCTTATACAACTGAATAAATAACTTCAGAACAAGTTTTATACCCTAAATGTCTTTCTGGCCTTGAATTTTGACCTTAAACTTTCTTATGCACTCACTTTAATATGTCAAATAAAAAGAAGAGAGGGCACATTAGATTTAAAGCTTTAATTGGTTTATTGTATCTTATGGAACACAAGTTCTACACGAGTTGTATAAATTTTATATGACAGATCAAAATTGAATTGAATTTACCTTTGCATAAGTGATTTCTGTATATGTTGTAATTTCAAATATTGTTATAGTTATTCTTTCATATATTAGAACTTATAGTGAACTCTATACACATTTTTTAAATTAAAGCTTTAAATCATATTCAAGGTTAAATATTTTCATAATTTTTAAAGTTTAAAGAATATTTTTAAGTTGAGGATTTTATAAGCTTTTATCATCAAAATATCAGTAATAACTGAGTTTATGTCTTAAGTATACATTTAACAAAAGAAAAGTTACAATAATTGTACTTAAAATTATATCTAGATTATGTAATTTTGTACCTCAAAAACAACAGATAGCTATTAAAACTAATAAAATTGGAAATAAAATTATTCTCAAAATGAAGCAAAACTAACCAATCTACTATCACATATATTAATTAGGCAAAATATTTTTGCATCATATTAAAATTAGGGAGAATAAATACATGAATAATATTCCATTTTTGCTTCATTTGAAAGATAAACCATAAACTACTCATTTTAGCACAATAAAAAGAAAGTTTGTTATTGAATAATTTATATTCTTATATAATATTATAAAATACCATTAATTTTGTACCAAATGCTTTATGTTGTGATTATCTGAAATAATGTTTAATTATCTTAAAATAATTATTGTACAAATAATCTTTGATGCTTATGAAGGAAAAAGTAAGGTATTAAGAATTTAACCTAAGAAATTGTCCTATGAGCAATCTTTTGTACCATAGTGAAGAATGCCTTACAGAGGGGGACTGAGGGAATTTACTCATTTTCAAATATTTCCTCTTCTAATCATCAAAATTTCTAACAAGTTTGTCATGCTTACAGGATAAACTCATTTCATTTGTCATTTAGTTAAGGAAGTCTTCAATAACTGCCTCTGTGTTCTTTTGAAATTCAAGCTCATTAAACCTTTATCTAAAGAAGTTCTGTATGTTTAATTTGCTTATATTTATGTTGATTATCATATATTTTCATAAGAATCTTTGTTATATTTTCCTGGTGACATTGCTATCTACAGACAAGCTATTATTGCCATATTACAATATGATATGTTGCTTTATTCTGAATTCTCTAGTAAGTTATTAGGTCAGTATCATTGATCTCAAACTTCAATCTAATATAACTTGGTCTATTAAATTACCTGTTATATATTTTCTTATGTGTGAAACACTGATTTTATTAATAATTTTTGTCAATGGTATATAATTGTCATGATAAATCTTGGTTGTCAACATGATTGGATTAAATGTGGGCAATAATATTGAATAGGTTGGAGACCCAGATGGACATAGATACAAGTGGACTAAGAAGCCTCTTTGCAGGCATTCTCTCTCTCTCTCTCTCTCTCTCTCTCTCTCTCTCTCTCCCTCCTTTCCTCCCTCCCTTCCCTCTGTCTTGTTTCCTGGCTACAATGAGGTAAGCAGTTCAGTCATATTCTCCTGCCACCATGATATTCTGTCTCCCCTCAGGGCACAAGCAATGCATCCAACTGACCTTACCCTCTGAAACTGTGGGCCAGCATATATCTTTCTTCTTTTTAAATTGCTTGTTTCAGGTGTTTGTCACTGCAATGAAAAGTATGACAATGGTCTATGAGAAGAAATTGATTCAAAATCTTGAAAGAACCTTGAACTTTGATGTGCACTGAAGAATTTTTAGTGTTTGTCATTTCTTTTTTTTTTTTCTTTTTCTTTTATTATTCATATGTGCATACAAGGCTTGGTTCATTTCTCCCCCCTGCCCCCACCATCTCCCTTACCACCCACTCCACCCCCTCCCTCTCCCCCCCAATACCCAGCAGAAACTATTTTGCCCTTATTTCTAATTTTGTTGTAGAGAGAGTATAAGAAATAACAGGAAGACTACAATGCAGTTGTTAAATAAGATGCGTTATTTTAGCAGAGATCCTGTTTCTTGTTTCAGTTGAGTGCAGTAGAACCTCTGGCTCAATTTAGACCCTCTCTGTCTATCTAACATTTAGAAAAGCTGACAGTAATAGGATGATGATTCACTGTTATAAATGGCATTCATTAGTGACATTCATTTCAGTGTATCTCCTTGTAGAGAAAAAAAATTGAGTGCAATTAAATTGTGTTTACATCATTGGATATACCTTAAACAAAGCTATTATCCATCCAGGGAAAAACTGATTGCCTTTTCTTTAAGTAGTAGACAGGTAATTACTGGTCTTCCTAGTTTAAAGTTGAAGTCCAAAGCTTGAATTCTAGATGCCTGATGTTTTAAGTGGGTTAGAATAAGATAAAACAATTGAGTCAAGAATATATAGAACAGTTTAAGAATTTCCATGAAGTAGGCATGCCAAAAGATTGAAACTTTATAAATAGGACAAGTCAGAGTTTCTAGCCTTTAAACTGTACTGTTGTCCTATTTGTGTGGTATCTCTTGCTGGTATCTGACATTGTCTTTAAACTTCATGGCAAAGAAAATTATTTGATAAAGCCTTGTTGTGAAATAAATATTAATATTGGAAAATATTTTATTTTCAATTATGTAATAGCTGCGTGTTTTTACACTGAATTTTCACTAAATATAGATGAAAAGCAATTGGGTATATTAATTAATACTTAAGAGTAAAGATTTTAAGTTTTGAAATTTACTTTCCTATATAATTTTGGTCAATAATTAAGTGATAACACTGTTTTATTAACTAACCTGGAGAATATGCACTAATCCATAATTACATAAGATGTTGAGTAACTCAAACCTAAAAGCATACCTATTTAAAACACTTTTGCTGGAGTGAAATGGGAACTTTTTCTTTTTAAAAGATCTGTAATTCCAAATATTAATATGCTTTTTAGTTTTAAATACATCCTTTTGAATATAGGGCATTAAATGAGGAAAAGGATTCCTTGGTAGTTGTTCTTTTAATTTTTTGAGGAACCTCCATACTGTTTTCCATACTGACCACACCATTTTACCATTCTAACAGTGTACAACACAGGTTCCAATTACTCAACATTCTCACCAAATGTATGATATATTTTGTTTTTGTCCTGACTCCATCCCAACAGGCATAAGGTGAGATCTCATTATGGCTTTGCTTTGCTTTTCCCAGGGTTATTAGTAATGTTGAGCTCCTCATTTTCTTGTCAGCAATTTGTGTTTATTCACTTCCTTTGATCATTTTTCATTTAGGTTATCAGGTTTTATTGTTGTTGATGTCCCGTATGACCTAGCAATTCTGGCTACTTATCCAAAACAACTGATATCAGGGACTTGAAAATATATTTGCACTCACACATTCATCTCAGAATTCTTACAATAGCTGAGATGTGATGACAACCTTAACGTCTATCAACAGATGATTGGATAAAGGAAATGTGGTTTATAATAAAGACAATGGAATATTATTCAGACTGAGGGGGAAAAAGAAATTCTAGCATAAGTGAGAACATGGATGAATCTTGAACACATTATGTCAAGTGAAATATGTCAGTCACATATGAATGCCACATATTTTATTTATATGAGGTATGTGAAGTATCAAACTATAGATCAGAAGGTAGAACCTTGATTGCCAGAGGCTGTGGAGAGGGAGAAATGGGAGTTGTATTTTGTACTTAATATTACTTTTAAAGGGTAGATTTCATATTAAGTGATATTATTATTATTATTTGGTGGTACTGGAATTTTAAACTCATGTTCCCACAATTGCTACAGAAACATTCACATAAGGCACACTCCTAGCCATTTTGCTAGTGATCATCCTACTTCTGCCTCTCAAGCTGGAATTATTGGGGCAAAACACAGAGCAGAACTTTGAGACAAGTTCTCAGTAACTTTTTACCATGAACTGGCCATGAACTGTGACTTTCCTTTCTCTGCTTCCAAGTAACTGGGCCATGAGTCACCATGCCCAACTTCATGTTAAGTATTCTTAACAAGAAAAAACATCTGTTCTTTCATACATTATAAATTATCAGGGCTTTGAGCTAATTTAAAAAATGTATTGAAACATACAATTAGTACCGACATAACCTCTGGTGAAACTGTTCCAGGAATGAAGGGAGGGATGAAGGAGAATGGAGAGAGTGAATTCAAGTATGATATATTTGATATATTGCAAGAACTTTTGTAAATGCCACAATGGACCTCCAAACAGCAAAGTGCATGGAAGCAATTCTAGGAATCTCTCTGTATAGCTATCTTTATCTTAAACTAACAAAAAAGCTATATCTTTCTTATTATCTCTTACATTTTCTCTTCAACAAAATCGGAGAACAAGAGGGCAGAACAGTTTCTGCCCAGAAGTAGGGATGGGGAAGGTTGAAAACAATATATACACAGTGAGTAAATAGGAAAGGAACTAAGGTAGACAGAAGAAAAATAAAGAGATGAACCAAATTGGGCTGTTATACATATATACATGGAAGCAACACAAGGAAATTCCCTGGGTAAATATTCTAAACAAGTAAAAATGTTTTCTTTTCTTCCTTTTTTTCCTTATATAAAATCAGAGCCCAAGAGGGTGAAACAGGTCTTGCCTGAAGGGTTTGGTACAATTGGGAGAGGAGAGGAGGTAGAAAAATGATGAAGGAGGGAGAATATAGTACAAATACTGTGTGCACATGTATACAGATGGAAAATTGATCTCTGTTGAAACTGTTCAGGAATGAGGGGAGGGATGAAGGAGAATGGAGAGGGTGAATTCAAGTATGATATATTTGATATATTGCAAGAACTCTTGTAAATGCCACAATGTACCACCAAACAGCAAAACAATAAAAAAAATGTAAAAAAGAAAATCTTAAAAATCATTTTAGAAACTTTAAGGTGTAATATTTCTGTACTATTTATTAATATTATTTATAATTATTAGATCCATGGTACTCAAAATTTACTGGGAGAGTTTAAATGCAAAAATTAGCCTATATTTTACACTATTGCCTCCATGCTATTAAAGCAAAATATACAAAGATTATAACATATTTTAATTTAGGTCCATATTTTTATAGTCTCAAGACTATTGTACAAAGCTGCAACAATTAATACTTTATTTTCTTAAAAAGACTAAGTTATTTAAGCATGTGAGGCCTTTATTACATAGATCTAACCTATATCATTATTCTAGTATTATTATAGCATATAATTGGGCATTCCAATACTTTATAATTTATAATTTTTGGCACATCTGCATTTATTGTTGTGTGTGAAATTTCCAAAATCTTCTTTAAATTAGGTTTTTATATCATTTTCCTTGATGGCATGTATTCTTTTGACAAAGACACACAACTGAAAATAAGTCCATTATATCATAAACTATTCAATATGAAAATTATGAAACAAGTATCACATTTGTTGAGAATTTATATATTTTGAACAAATTGTTTTACTTCTAGGAACTTATTTTACAGAATAATTTATAGAACTTAAAGAATTAGAAAATAAAAATTTGTTGTATGTCACCTAAATATTTAATAACAGTTGATTAAACATAATATAGTGTGGGGAGTGGATTATGAGAACTTGACATAAGCACAGCTGTGCCTAATGATCTATAGGCTGAGTTTGGCACAGCCCCAGCCAAGAGAGAGAATGCAAAAAGCAGCACAGCTGCTTTTCCTAAGTTGTTTACAGTAGGAATGCAGGTTTCTCTTGTTACAGTGTCACACCCCTCCCTGAGAACTGTTGCTCCACCTCCTTGTTTACCACTGGATATAAAAGACTTGCTGAAGGAGGACAGGAGGTTGTTTTGATGAGGGATTGATGGAAGATTTTTTGATGGGGGATTTTGATTGGCTGCCACTGATGCTGCTGCTGCTGGCTGTGTGTCTCTACCAGAGCATCTTTCTGCACTGAGAACTTTATACATAGGATTTAGGAAAGCTAACATAAAGAAAAGCAAAAAAGAACATGGGGCAGTTCAAGTCTAAGGACCAGGACCAAGACTTTAAAAGTTACACTAATGCAGATTTTAGATGCAGCTGTTGTTGTTTGCAGACTTGTCTGAAAGTTTGAGCACTGGGACTTTAAAGGGAACATGAGACAGTGCAAGTCTGAGGGCAGACACTTTTAAGAGAAATTAAAGAAAGCATGGGACAGAGTGAATCTAATGAAAGAGACTTTAAATAATAGAAAAGAGAGGATTCCAAGATGGTGGCTAGAGGTAGGAAGCAGAAAGCGACCCTCCTATAGTGAAATCTTGGAGAGACGCTGGAGACACACTTTGCAGGCATAATCACCAAGAAAAGGCATAACTTTGACCCCTCCACATCTCCAGCCGGTGCAGAGAATCTCCACTTCACATTAAACGGAGAAACGAGGAGGGCCCCCGGGGCCGCCAGTGGCCAGCGCCCATACAGCTTGGGAAGACGCGGACCAGGTGAGCTTCGTGGTACCGCGGTAGCCCCACAGACAAGCCTGGGCCAGAGCAGCATAGCCCCCTGGACTGACTGACCTCCACCCAGGAAAAAAAAAAGAGAAACTGAGTAATAAGCAATAAGAACAGTTAAGACATGCTGGAAAGAGGGTGGGGCACCCTGAGCGCTGAAGATTGGGGGAAGGGAATCCTTCCCGGGACTGTAAATAAACAAGCCAGGCGGGCCGGAGAGCCTCTGGAGGGAGCGGGGTGCGTGCCCAGCAACCAGAAGTGGGGAAGCTTGTGAGAGGAGGGAAGACCCACTTCCCACGTGAACTGTAAACAAACATGGCAGCCAGCAGGAGCAGCAGCACCGCCCAGTAAGCAGGAGCAGGAAAGCTTCTGAAAGTGGCAGTGGGAGGAAAACTTCAGAGGAGAGGGGGGAAGACCCACCTCACACATGAACTGCAAATAAACACGCAGGCCTGACAATGCGGGGGCAGTGTCACCTTTCCCAGTGCTTGGAAAGGGGAAAGCCTGTAGCAGAAGCTCCCGCACAGGAGAACTCTGAGCAAACAAAGCCTGTGGGACCAGGTGAGTGCTAGCTCACCCCACAGATCTGCATAAATAACGCCGCCAGCTACAGGCTGAGAGCAGCAGGCAGGCAAGCCACAGTTGCAGATACCACTCTCAGAACTGTCTCCAGACGCTTTTTTTTCTTTTTCTCCCTACATTTGATGAGAGAACAACCGAATTACACCTGCAAGCCAAAAAACTTACTGCATTTGAACTGGGGACACTTGGTGGGGCTTTGTGTGTGTGTGTGTGTGTGTGTGTGTGTGTGTGTGTGAGTGTGTAGTTTTGTTCTACTTTATGCATTCCCTTTGATGAGACAACTACAGAGCAACATCTGAGGCACCAACTCCAGGACTGGAGATTGAGACGGACACCCAAATTATTAAGACTGAAACTGCATTGCATATAAACGGAAGTTTTTTGGTTTTTTTTTTTTTAATTTTCTATTTTCCATTTTATTTTAATTCATTTTTTATATATAGATATTACTTTCATTTACTTATTTTTTATTTTTTTATCTTTGATTTTCAATCCTCTCTCTGTCTCTCTAATGTCTGTTCAGCTTACTGTCGATTAGTACACTAACACTCCCTGTTTATACCTTTGAAACTCTCTTGTCTGATACCTTGTTCTGCTTTCTCCCTCTTGTCTGTATAAGTGTTTTCCCCTTTTCTTTAACTTCTTGCTTTCCATCTCAGCTCACTCTTCCATTCTAAATATTACCATTGTTATTATTACAAGCTAGAAAATACTTAATTACACACAGTACAGGGACAGTAACAACACCAAGGACAATGATGGGAAGACAGAAAAAACAGGGAAACCAGTTTCCCCACAGCAAAAAATTAGTACAGGAACCAGACTGGAATAAAGAGAACAGAAACTCAGATCCAGACTCCAACAAAATGAAGATAAACTATGCCAAAGGACCCAATGAAGCCCACAAGAATAATTTAAAAGAAGACATACTACAAATACTCAATGAGAATTTTATAGAGATGATACTGGATAGGGTCAACCAAAATGTACAGGAGACACTCAAGAAATTCCAAGACAATAAAAATAGAGAATTTGAAAAAGCAAAAGAAGAAATAAAGGAAACCATAGAAGCACTGTATAAACACCAAAGTGAAAGAGAGAACACAATGAATAAATGGATAAATGAACTCAGGACAAAAATAGACAACAATAAAAAAGAAAACTGCCAGGATATGGAAAACCTCAGAAAAAAGAACGAAACAGAACTACAAAACAAAACGGAAGGCCAATCCAGCAGAATAGAACAAACAGAAGACAGAATCTCAGAACTTGAAGATGAAATGGTAATTAAAGGAAAAACCAAAGAACTATTAATTAAACAACTCAAGACCTGTGAAAAGAAAATGCAAGAACTCACTGACTCCATCAAAAGATCAAACTTGAGAATCATGGGCATCGAAGAAGGAGAAGAGGTGCAAGCGAAGGGAATGCATAATATATTCAACAAAATAATAATGGGAAATTTCCCAAATCTAGAGAAAGATATTCCCATACAAATGCAAGAGGCCTCCAGGACACCAAACAGACCAGATCAAAATAGAACTACTCCACGACATATCATCATTAAAACAACAAGTTCAGAAACTAAGGAAAGAATATTGAAGGCTGTAAGAGAGAAATAACAAGTAAAATACAAAGGTAAACCCATCAAAATCACAGCAGACTTCTCAACAGAAACATTAAAAGCAAGAAGAGCGTGGGGTGAGATCTTCCAGGCACTGAATGAAAATAACTTCAACCCCAGGATACTCTACCCAGCAAAGCTATCATTCAAAATAGATGGAACAATAAAAGTCTTCCATGATAAGCAGAAACTAAAACAATATGTGACCACAAAGCCACCATTACAAAAGATTCTGCAAGGGATCCTGCACACAGAAAGTGACACCCAACTTAACCATGAAAAGGCAGGCAGCACCAAACCACAGGATAAGAAAAAGCAAGACAGTAGAGAGTAACATCAAGTTAGGTACACACAATCAAACCTTCAAACAACTAAGACAAGTAAATGGCAGGAATCACCACAAACCTATCAGTACTAATGCTTAATGTTAATGGACTTAATTCACCCATCAAAAGACACCGTTTGACAAAATGGATTAAAAAAGAAGATCCAACAATTTGTTGCTTAAAGGAGACTCATCTCACCGACAGAAATAAGCATATGCTTAGGATGAAAGGCTGGAAGAAGATTTACCAAGCCAATGGCCCCCGAAAACGAGCAGGAGTAGCAATACTTATCTCTGACAAAGTAGACTTCAAACCTACATTGATCAAATGAGATAAAGAAGGACATTCCATACTAATAAAAGGGGAAATAGACCAAAAGGAAATAATAATCATCAATCTGTACGCACTCAATGTCAACGCACCCAATTTCATCAAACATACCCTGAAAGACCTAAAAGCATATATAAACGCCAACACAGTGGTTGTGGGAGAATTTAACACTCCATTATCATCAATAGATAGGTCATCCAAACAAAAACTCAATAAAGAAATCCAAGATCTAAAATATGCAATAGATCAAGTGGACCTTGTTGATGTCTACAGAACATTTCATCCAACCTCTACACAATATACATTCTTCTCAGCAGCCCATGGAACCTTCTCCAAAATAGATCATATCCTAGGGCACAAAGCAAGCCTCAGCAAATATAAGAAAATAGAAATAATACTGTGCATACTATCTGACCACAATGCAGTAAAAGTAGAACTCAACAACAAAAGTGAAGACAAAAAACATGCAAACAGCTGGAATCTAAATAACTCATTACTTAATGAAGAGTGGATCATCGATGCAAAAAAAGAGGAAATTAAAAAGTTCCTGGAAGTCAATGAAAATGAAAACACAACCTACCAGAACCTATGGGACACAGCTAAGGCAGTCTTGAGAGGAAAGTTTATAGCCATGAGTGCATATATTAAAAAGATTGAAAGATCCCAAATCAATGACCTAATGATACATCTCAAACTCCTAGAAAAACAAGAACAAGCAAATCCCAAAACAAATAGAAGGAGAGAAATAATAAAAATAAGAGTTGAAATCAACAAAATAGAAACCAAAAAAACCATACAAAGAATTAATGAAACAAAAAGTTGGTTCTTTGAAAAAATAAACAAGATCGATAGACCCCTAGCAAACCTGACTAAAATGAGGAGAGAAAAAACCCAAATTAGTAGAATTAGGAATGCAAAAGGGGAGATAACAACAAACACCATGGAAGTCCAGGAAATCATCAGAGACTACTTTGAGAACCTATATTCAAATAAATTTGAAAATCTAAAAGAAATGGACAAATTTCTAGATACATATGATCATCCAAAACTTAACCAAGGGGAAATTAATCACCTGAATAGACCTATAACACAAAAGGAAATTGAAGCAGCAATCAAGAGTCTCCCCAAAAAGAAAAGTCCAACCTGATGATTTCTCTGCTGAATTCTATCAGACCTTTAAAGAAGAACTGATACCAACCCTCCTTAAACTGTTCCACGAAATAGAAAGGGAAGGAAAACTGCCAAACACATTTTATGAAACCAGTATTACACTTATCCCAAAACCAGGCAAAGACACCTCCAAAAAGGAGAACTATAGGCCAATCTTCTTAATGAACATTGATGCAAAAATCCTCAACAAAATAATGGCAAGCCAAATTCAGCAACACATCAAAAAGATTATTCACCAAGACCAAGTAGGCTTCATCCAAGGGATGCAGGGGTGGTTCAACATATGAAAATCAATAAGCATAATAAACCACATTAATGGAAGCAAAGACAAAAACCACTTGATCATCTCAATAGATGCAGAAAAAGCCTTTGATAAGATCCAACATCATTTCATGATAAAAGCTCTAAGAAAACTAGGAATAGAAGGAAAGTACCTCAACATTATAAAAGCTATATATGACAAACCTACAGCCAGCATTATACTTAACGGAGAAAAACTGAAACCATTCCCTCTAAAATCAGGAACCAGACAAGGATGCCCACTTTCTCCACTCCTATTCAACATAGTACTGGAATTCCTAGCCAGAGCAATTAGGCAAGAAGAAGGAATAAAAGGAATACAAATAGGTAAAGAAACTGTCAAAATATCCCTATTTGCAGATGACATGACCCTATACCTTAAAGACCCAAAAAACTCTACTCAGAAGCTTCTAGACATCATCAATAGCTATAGCAAGGTAGCAGGATATAAAATCAATATAGAAAAATCATTAGCATTTCTATACACTAACAATGAGCAAAGGGAAAAAGAATGCATGAAAACAATTCCACTTAAAATAGCCTCAAACAAAATCAAATACCTAGGTGTAAACCTAACAAAAGATGTGAAAGACCTCTACAAGGAAAACTATACACTTCTGAAGAAAGAGATTGAGGAAGACTATAGAAAGTGGAGAGATCTCCCATGCTCATGGATTGGTAGAATCAACATAATAAAAATGTCGATACTCCCCAAAGTAATCTACATGTTGAATGCAATTACCATCCAAATTCCAATGACATTCATTAAAGAGATTGAAAAATCTACTGTTAAATTTATATGGAAACACAAGAGGCCACGAATAGCCAAGGCAATACTCAGTCAAAAGAACAATGCAGGAGGTATCACAATACATGACTTCAAACTATATTACAAAGCAATAACAATAAAAACAGCATGGTACTGGCACAAAAACAGACATGAAGACCAGTGGAACAGAATAGAGGACCCAGATATGAAGCCACAGAACTATAAGCAACTTATCTTTGACAAAGGAGCTAAAAATATACGATGGAGAAGTAGCAGCCTCTTCAACAAATACTGCTGGGAAAACTGGTTAGCAGTCTGCAAAAAACTGAAACTAGATCCATGTATATCACCCTATACCAAGATTAATTCAAAATGGATCAAGGATCTTAATATCAGACCCCAAACTCTTAAGTTGATACAAGAAAGAGTAGGAAATACTCTGGAGTTAGTAGGTATAGGTAAGAACTTTCTCAATGAAACCCAAGCAGCACAGCAACTAAGAGATAGCATAGATAAATGGGACCTCATAAAACTAAAAAGCTTCTGTTCATCAAAAGAAATGGTCTCTAAACTGAAGAGAACACCCACAGAGTGGGAGAAAATATTTGCCAACTATACATCAGACAAAGGACTGATAACCAGAATATACAGGGAACTTAAAAAACTAAATTCTCCCAAAACTAATGAACCAATAAAGAAATGGGCACGTGAACTAAACAGAACTTTCTCAAAAGAAGAAATTCAAATGGCCAGAAAACACATGAAAAAATGCTCACCATCTCTAGCAATAAAGGAAATGCAAATTAAAGCCATGCTAAGATTCCACCTCACCCCTGTTAGAATAGCCATCATCAGCAACACCAACAACAACAGGTGTTGGCGAGGATGCAGGGAAAAAGGAACCCTCTTACACTGTTGGTGGGAATGTAGACTAGTACAACCACTCTGGAAAAAAATTTGGAGGCTACTTAAAACCTGGACATTGATCTACCATTTGATCCAGCAATACCACTCTTGGGGATATACCCAAAAGACTGTTACTCCAGAGGCACCTGCACATCCATGTTTATTGCGGCACTATTCACAATAGCCAAGTTATGGAAACAGCCAAGTTGCCCCAGCACTGACAAATGGATTAAGAAAATGTGGTATCTATACACAATGGAATTTTATGCTGCCATGAAGAAGAACAAAATGTTATCATTCGCTGGTAAATGGATGGAATTGGAGAACATCATTCTGAGTGAGCTTAGCCTGGCTCAAAAAACCAAAAATCGTATGTTCTCTCTCATATGTGGACATTAGATCAAGGGCAAACACAACAGTGGGATTGGATTTTGAGCACATGATAAAAGCGAGAGCACACAAGGCAGGGATGAGGATAGGTAAGACACCTAAAAAACTAGCTAGCATTTGTTGCCCTTAATGCAGAGAAACTAAAGCAGATACCTTAAAGCAACTGAGGCCAATAGGAAAAGGGGAACAGGTACTAGAGAAAAGGTGAGATCAAAAAGAATTAACCTAGAAGGTAACACCCACGCACAGGAAATCAATGTGGGTCAATGCCCTGTATAGCTATCCTTATCTCAACCAGCAAAAACCCTTGTTCCTTCCTATTATTGCTTATACTCTCTCTACAACAAAATTAGAAATAAGGGCAAAATAGTTTCTGCTGGGTATTGAGGTGGGGGAGAGAGAGAGGGGGCGGAGTGGGTGGTAAGGGAGGGGATGATGGCAGGGGGGTGAAATGACCCAAGCCTTGTATGCACATATGAATAATAAAAGAAAAATGAAAAAAAAAAAGAAAAGAAACAAGGTTTTAAAGAATTGTGAAGGAATAAGGCATTAAGGAATAGAGAAGAAAAGAGGCAAAGTAAAAGAAGAGTTATTAGAGAAAAGAGTCAATGGGGCTATTGTGCATCTCCATCCAAGCACCCAGCACACCTGACCCCAACTTTATGCATGTCTGTTTTCTATCGCTTATCCTTTCTGCATCTCCAGTCACCTCCAGTTAGGTCAGGAAGGAACAGAGTCTGTGAGAAAGTTCACAAGAATATAGGATGGATTTTTCTAGTGGTTAAGATTGTAGGTTTAAATATGTCAATATGTCAAAACTGAATTCACCCCCTCCATCATTCTTTATTCCCCCTTCTCCCATTCCTGGAATAGCTTCAACAGGTATCATTTTTCCATTTACATTCTTGTAAACATAAAATTTCCACCATATTCACACTCCAATATCCTTTCCTTATATCCTGCCCCCTCACACTGGTACCAACTCCCCAATTTTGCCTTCCTGTTCTCTGTTTTGTAAACCAAAATGACATTTTTGTTTCTTTAAGATAGCTGCATGGGGAGTTTCCTCGTGACATTTCCATATATATATATATATATATATATATATATATATACACACACACACATATGTGTATATATATATGTATATATATGTGTGTGTGTGTTATAACCCAAAGTTGTTTAGCTGCTCTATTTTTCACCTTTCTGCCTTAGTCCCCTTCTTATGGTGATTTCAACAGGTTGAAAAATTCTATATGCATTCTTGTATTGGAGGTACATCAGCCATATTCACCTTCTTAACTTCCTTCGTTTATCTTCCCTTCTTCCTATGTGACCTCCCATTATTGTAACTTGTTTGTTATAATATTGCTTGTGTTTGTATTAGTTCTGTATTCCATATATGAGACCAACCATGTGGCCTTTGGCTTTCTGAGCCTGGCTAACTTCACTTAAATGATGTTCTCCAGATCCACAATGTACCCCCAGTACAACAATAAAAAAAGAAAAAAATATCAGCCAAATATAAAAATATAAGTGAGTAGCAGTTCCCCTGTGGCCTACATTGCTAGTAGCACTAGCTACTCTGAAGGTGGAGACCGGGTGGATCACAGTTCAAGACCAGTCTGTGCAAATAGTTCAGAAGACCTTATCTCAAAAATACTCAACACAAAACCAGACTTCTGGAATGGCTCAAGTGGTAAATTGCCTGCATGAACAGGCAGATTGTCTTGAGTTCAAACCCTAATACCTATAAACATAAATGAATAAATAATTGTGATTGTTATGAGTTAGAAAAACCTTAGTTAAAATTGAAATCATTTTAGTATTCAATATCAAAGACAAGCTTGTAATAAAAGTGACTATATATACATATATATTAAGAGGAAATGAATTCATGAATAAATTAATAAATTAGAACAGAAAAAATTAATATCTTATTTATGAAAAGAAACCTAAGGAAATCAGTATGTTAAAGACTGAAAAAAACTGCAATACATGTATGCACATATGAGTGTGACTTCATATTTATAAATTTCCAGAATAGGCAAAAATTATAGCAACTAAACTGATTTTTGGTATGGTATTGTCTGCAAGGAGGCATTTGGAATTTTACAGATGAAAGTAATCACTTTTACATCACTTTTTGGGGAATGGCTTTGAACTTGAAACCTGTGTTTGCTAGGCAGGTATTCTACTACTTTCACCACACATCTAGCACTGTTTTGCTTCTAGCTCTTTTGGGACAATGTCTTGTGTTTTGGCCTAGTGTGGCCTCAGATTGCAATCTCCTATCCTATGCTTCCCTCATAGCTGGGATGACAGCAATGCATCACCATGTGCAGCTTATTTTATTAAAGCAGAGTCTTGCTAACTTTTTGTCCAGGCTGGCTTTACACGGTGGCCTTTCTGATCTCTGCCTCTGGAGTAGCTGGGATTACAGATATAAACTGCAATGTCTGGTCCCAATGTTTTATGTAAAATTTTATCATTTTTACATTTACTCATGTGGTTATACATTGTTTGGGCCACCTCTCCCTGCCACCCCTTGCTTCCAGGCAAAACCTATACACCCTCTTGTTTCTAATTTTGTTGAAGAAAAAACATAAAAGATAATAAGAGAGACACAGCATTTTGTATAGCTTTTTTTTTGTGGGGGGTAGGATTTGGGTTTGAACTTAGGGGTTCATGCTTGCAAAACAGGTGCTCTACTGCTTGAACCTCACCTTCAGTCCAATCTTTTTATCTTGATTGTGACAGTGATTACATTGGTGAATACATTTGTCAGAACTAGTAGCATTGCATTTTGTTATAAATAAACTAAACTGGCATTTTGTTATTTACAAAAAGGAAACTGCAAAAAAAATTCAAAAACTAGAAATGTTTGTACAACCTATAAACAACAAAAAATTGTTTTCCAAATATATAAACCATTATTAGGAATCAGCAAGTAAAATGAAAATAATACAATACAAAATATGTAAAAGACAAGGCCATAATTTACAGAAAATATTTCTTGTGAGTTTGAAAACAAGCGTTCAAACTCACTTAGTATTAACATCTAAACCACTATGAGATACATTTACTTATTCCTCAGCATAATGAAACTTCATACCTGGTGTTATGAATTTTTGAGAATGTGACCAATAAAGTTTTAATGTGAGAATGTAAACAAACATAGCTACATTAAAAAATAATTGGAATCCCCTTTGTAGCCTGAATATTTAAAAATCAGATTAACCAGAAATGTCACATTTAGTTGAACTCACAAAATATTTTCCTTTTCACATGCACAGGATTCTATGGGCACAACTGTTCACTGTAGCATTAATCTTAATAGTTTAAAACTTGATAACATTCCATGTAATTGCATACAATAAAATAGATAATATTTCATAAATGATAAAATGAAACATAACAACATGTACTAACACATGTAAATCACTATGAAAAATTGGGCAAAAAGTGAGTCATCGAAGAACACAACATTCTCAAGCGTGCACACATTGAGGTATGATTCAAGTTTAAGTTAATACATATGTTTCATAAAAATTCTACACAATAAAAATTAAATACTGAGCACAACTGTGCAGGTCATGAGTAACTCTATAGAGTAAAATTGAGGAAGAACAAACAGATAAGACCAAGGATGTTGATAATTCCCTAAACTATATAGTGATTAACTATCATTCTTCAAATGCTTCACCTCATCTATTCAATTTTATAATCATTTTCCTGAGCAACTAAATATTTACAACATAAAACAAAACTTTATAAGCTAATGATACATTTGCTGCCTTTCACTTATTTCAAAGTACAGAATGGATTATGTGCATTATTTGACATCATTCCTCTGTCAAAATTATATATGACAGTTTCACAACAATTCATTTTCAAATAAATATTCAATGATCAACAAAATTTTCCTGATTAAATTCTGTTTAATTTTATTTTTAAATTACTTCTCTGTTTTTGTAAGATTCCACTTTTATTTTTGTAAAGCTTTATTTATATATACTAATAAAATAACAAATATGAGTAAGGGGAAATTGCTCAAGGAGGAAGATATATATAGAAAGAATATATGTTGCTGTGTAGATATGCTGAAGAGCTCATTTATGTTAACTGTTTTTGTTTTAATTCAGTGTTTCTATTCAAAATCTCATTAGCAATGAAACTCCAAAATTAAACACCAGAAAAATGAGATTCCCTGAATTACAAATAGCAAAAAAGAACCACTACTATGAAAATGGGAAAAATCCTCTATCCGAAATGTCTCTAAAATTGAGTTGTTAAAGAACATCAAGACATGAGTTTAGCAGAATCAAACATAAGACTCAATGACTGGTAAAAAAGAGTTAGGTAAAAATGTCAACATATACACACCTACTCAAGTCCAAAGAGTTCTTGTATTGACATCAGACTAAGTAAACTTTGTGATCAAGTACACTGTTTATGAGAATAGAGGAGCATAATATGTCACTAATCTTCACTGCTTATGTATAACATAGCATAGAGTTGAAAGTTGAACTAAATCATGCAATAGTAAGCAATACAGTAAAACGTTGGAAATAAAATGAAGTTTTGTGGAAAGTATATACATAGGACTGGCAGTTGATAATCTGGCTATCAAGAGCAAAAATATGAGATGAAGAAATTGAATACAGTCAGCACCAAATTTGAACATACCTAAGTCATACATGTCTATCTCTATTACTGTATACACATTCAAAACATGCAGCTTTAAAAGTGTATTAACAAGAAAAAGATCCCTCTCACATTCTAATGCAATATTTGCAAAATTATTTTCTTAACTTTAGATTTATACATATTTTAAAATAGAGATAGCTATTTACAATACCTAGAAATATCAACTTTCTAAAAAATCATCAATTTATCCTTACAGTTAAATGAATAATTGCAAATATAGGTTACAAACATTACAAAAACTCTTATGTATATCTCAAAGAAAACTTAGATTCACAAATTTTCTAAAAAATAAGGAAATATGCATTAAATTATAAAACACATAACAGAACTAGAGCATATTTTTGAGAATATATATTTGATATGTGTATTTGATATCATTTTTCATTTTTCAAAATATTTATTCATTCTTTATACCTAAATATCTAGAAACATAAATGTAAATGTTTTAACAAAATTGCATAATAATCAAATGAAAATTGTTTAGTGAATCAAGTAAATAATTTTATTTTTTTTTATTGGATCATTGGGTTTTTGGGTACTTTGCTTTTTGAGCTCCTGTATATGCTGGTTATCAGTCCCTTCTCTGATGTATAGATAATAAAGATTTTCTCACATTCTGTGGGTGGCCTCTTTAATTTAGAGACCATTTCTAATATTGTGCAGAAGATTTGTAATAAGAACCAGCTTTTTGTTTCATTGATTCTTTTATGATTTTTGTGGTTTCTATTTCATTGATTTCATCCTTATTTTATTATTTCTCTTCTGCTTGTTTGGGGTTTAGCTTGTTCTTGTTTTTTCTAGGAGTTCGAGATGTACCATTTCATTGTCTATTCGAGATAATTTTATCTTTTTAATATATGTACTGATGGCTTTGAACTTTCCTTTTACAACTGCTTTTGCTGTATCCCATAGTTTCTGATAGGTGGTGTTTTCATTTTCATTAAATTCCAGGAACTTTTTGATTTCTTCCCTTATTTCTTCTATGACCCACTGATCATTGAGCAATGTACTATTCAGCCTCCAATTGTTTGTATTTTCTGCTGCTGCTTTAGTTGTTGAGTTCTCGATTTCTTTGCATTGTGATCAGATGGTATGCAGTGGATTATTTAAATTTTCTTATAATTGTTGAGGCTTGTTTTATGACCTAAGATATGGTCTATTTTGGAAAAAGTGCCATGGACTGCTGAGAAGAACGTATATTGTGCTGTTGCGGGATGGAATACTCTGTAGACATCTGTCAGTTCCATTAAATCTATGGTGTCATTTAGTTCTAGTATTTCTTGGTTGATTTTTTGTCTGGATGCTGTCTCCCACTACTACTGTGTTGGTGTCTATATGTGGTTTTAAGTCTTTCAGTGTATGTTTGATGAAATTTGGTGCACTGAAATTGGGAGAATATAAATTGGCAATTGTTATTTCCTCTTGATGTATTGCTCCTTTTATTAGTATGAAGTGAACTTCTTTATCTCTTAAGACTAATTTAAATTTGAAGTCCACTTTATCTGATATAAATATTGCTACTCCTGCCTGTTTTTAGGGACCATTATCTTTGTAAATCATCTTCCAGCCAATCACCCTAAGCCAGTGGTTATTTCTGTTTAAAAGGTGGGTCTCTTGTAAACAACAGATTATTGGGTCTTCTTTTTTAATCTGTTTTGCCAAATGGTGTCTTTTGATGGGACACTTGAGTCTATTAACATTCTGTATTAGTATTAAGAGGTATGTGGTGATTCCTGCCATTTAGTTGTTTTTCTTGTTTAAGGATTTGAGTGTGGGCAGCTGATTCAGTGCTATTCTCTGATTATTTGTTTTTTCTTCTCCTGAGGTATAATACTTCCCATCATTTCATGGTTATGTTTGTTTTCCTCTTCTGTGTGTAGGATTCTTTTCAGATCTTCTATAGTGGTGGCTTACTGGTCATCTATTGTTTTAGGTTTTGTTTATCATAGAAGACTTTTATTCCTCCATCTATTTTGAATGATAGTTTTGGTTGGTAGAGTACCCTTGACTGAAATTGTTTTATTTCAGTGCTCAAAATATATCACTCCATGCTCTTCTTGCTTTTAAAGTTTCAGTTGAGAAGCCTCATATTATTTTGATGGGCTTACCTTTACATCTTTTGTTTTTTTCTGTCTTACAGCCTTTAATATTCTTTCTCTGCTTTCTGTGCTTGTTGTTTTAATGATAATATCCCATGGAGTGGTTCTGTTTTGATCAAGCTGTTTGATGTCCTGCATGCTTCCCTATGCCTGAATGGGCAAAACTTTCTTGAGATTTGGGAAACTTCCTGCTATTATTTTGTTGAACAAATTATGTACCCCTTTGGATTGCATCTCTTCTTATTCATTGATGCCCATGATTCTCAGATTTGGTCTTTTGATGGAGTTGCTGATTTCTTGTGCATTTCTTTTGGAGCTTTTGAGTCTGTTGTCTAAGAGTTCTTCTTTTTTTTATTTTAATATCTATTTTGTCTTCAAGTCCTGAAATTCTGTCTTCCACTTGTTCTTGTCTCCTGGAGTGGCTTTCCCCTATAATTTTTATTTTATTTAAGGAATTTTTTATTTTTAGGGCTTCTGTTTGATTCATTTTTCTGAGATTTTTCCATTTCTTTGTTAAATTCCTCTTTCATATCTTGTGTCATCTTCATTTCATATATCTCTTTTTTATAATCTCTTATTTCATTTTGGAGTTTGTCGAAGTCCTCTCTGAGTTCATTTAGTTGTTTCTGTGTCTCCTCATTTTTTTTATTTGTAATGTTTTGATACTGTTTGAGTTCATCTTGTACTTTGTTTTCATGTGTCTTGTAGCTTTTCCATGACTATCTCTGTGCTCTCATGCATAATTTCCTCTTTGAGAGATATTTATGGATGTCCTCTGGCTCAGTGGTCAGAATTAGCTTTGTTCTGTTGAGGTCAGGAACTGGGTATTCATTTTCTTTATTTCCCACCAAATCCTCTATTGAATTGTTGGTCTTTTGTGAGGTAGAATTTCCTGGCTCTCCTTTTCTCCCCATGCTTCTGTGATGCACTGTCCTTCTATGTTGTTGAGTAGCTATTTGGGGACTTGAATCACCTGTTTTCTTCCCATTGAGTGTACTGTGACAGACTAAGTCATTAGCTAGGCTGCTGTGATATTTTTGCTCCCTGATTAGGCAGTATGAATTTGCAATGAGAAATTCACTGATTCAATGCTGGACCAGTTATTTACACAATATGTGTGGGGCCCCTTTGTAACATTATCTACAAGTCATGGAGATTGGGGAGATAATGGTTGTTTGCATACAGATGGATACTTAGGTATTAAAAGAGCTGGTGCTGGAGGAAGGGGTAGACAGGCAGGATGGGGTGAAGGAGGAGGGGTGTAAGCATGAGGGTTCTAGGGCACTAAGATCCTAGTGTGTGTTGAGGTGTAGTTGTCTTTTATCTTTGTCTTCTTTTTCCCTCTTCTCCCCCTTCCTTGCTCGTCCTCAACTTTCTCTCCTCCCCTACAACCTCTACCTCCTAGTCTATTATACCAACTTTATGCATTACTCCATACTTCCTGTTCCTTGGCAATCCCTGACAACAACACTCTCTTCCACAACAACTGGGATAGAAAAAAGAAAGTGGGACAACAGAGGACTTAGTGAGCTAGTGTTAGGACAGAATGGAGAATAGAAGTAGGTAACAGAAGATGGAAGGAAAAAATAAAAAGAATAAGAGTTAAAATTAAAATTAGACAAAATTGGAGATAATTTGAGGCCCAGCTGGGTAATAGTTGATGGACTAACTTGCTACGTATGTTTGTTTATTTAGCTATATATATGATGTCAAGTTTTGCAAATATCCTACCATGTATCATATGATATGTATACATATATATACATGATATGATACATATGATATGTATTACATGGTATTTATATAATGTATAATATACATGTTATACATTACATATAGCTGATCATATTTTTCTAATAATGATCAAAATCTATCTCATTAAACAAAATATGAAAAATATTAAAGGAAATCTAAGAAAAAAGATACCAATCTCTTTCCCAAACCACTGTAAATTCTTAAGTTTTCTTCTGTAATTTACTAATTGGTTTATATGTCTAATGTCATTTTTTTGTTTTCCAGTTCCTTTTTTGCTTTTCTGAGACAAGATCTTACTATGTAGCTCAGGCTGGATTCTAACTTATGGTCCTCCTGCCTCACCCTTTTATGTGCTGAGATTACAGGGATGTACCTTCACAATAGCCAGCTTTGCTCCTCGATTCTATTACTATTTTCCTTTGTGTTTATTTTTTATAGGCTTTCATTTTGATTCTCCCATATTTACTTTACTGTTCTTTTTATGGTCACATAAAAAATGCAATTAATATTTTAAAATTAAAACTGTATAAATACCAACCTGTTTCTATTTTAATACAAATCACAGCATTTTGAAAACATTCTCCCCAACCCACAATTCCCACTTTTTCAAGGTCAGAAACATATGCACTCATTTTGCAGTATGACTTCAACCCCTGCCATGACACTTATAACCTGTGAAAAAATACATTGTGTAGTGATTGAGAATGTGCCCTTTGGAGAGAAGCTAAGTGTGAAATCTTATTCTACTCTGTTACTGTAGAAAAGTTTCTTAATATTGCTGTATGAAATTTTGTTAACTCTAAAACTGACAAAACAATGAGAATGGTTTAAGCAATTGGTTTATACAAGAATAACCAGAAAATACAGTAATATGATTAGTAAATCATTTAGAATACAACAGATGTGTTGAAATATTACTTCATTTTATGATTATTATTGCTACTTTTATTTCTGCGATTAAAATCTCCATTTTTAATGGAATTTAGATCCCTCCAATTCTGATGACTAGTAAAAAATTCACATCATTCTTAAAAAGCTCTTCTGTTCTTGTTATATACCCTGACATATAAATTCACACACCTGTAAATTTTTGGCTACTTGATACAATTTATTTGTGTTTTAAAATGTTTTTCTTTTGCTTGAGTAATTATTCTGAAGGAAGGTCTCTGTCATTTACCAACTAGAAATAAAACATACAATGCTGTAGGAAGACACATTAAATTGTAAAGTTATGACAATTTGATATGCTGAATGCCTCAAAGGAAGAAAAGGGATAGTGTAACAGAGTCTTATCAAATATACTTCCATCTATGTAATCAGGTAACTGTACTAGATGACTGGCAAAAATGTGGCTTAAAGCATAAGGTTTTAGTCAAAGTAAAGTTCTTAGGAGATCTTTTTAATACTTCTACCACATTTGACATCAGATTTTCTTTCTCTCCCAATGTGTCACCATAAATGTCTATATCTGTTCCCCAGAAAAAATGGAGGTTGAATGAGTACAATAGGGCAGGATGAATATGAGAAAAAGTTAGACAACCAAACATGGTGGTGTACACCAGTAATCCCAGCAACTCAGCAGGCAGAGACTGGAGAATCATGAATTCCAGTTCAGTTGGGTCAAAGTTAGGGAGACCCCATCTCAAAAACAAAATACAAAGCAAAAGGGCTCAGAGAGTGGCTCAAGTGGTAGAGTACTTGCCTAGCACATGTAAGGCTTGATTTCAATCCTCAATACCACACAAATACAAAAATTGTTTTTCAAATTTATATTTAGAAAATTATTATATAATTACTAAATTATATCTTAATATATGTCTTACTTCCCAAAATTATACTTTTGATTAATAAAAATTATTTGAAAAATAATATCATACTTTATATTTCCACAAAATGAGTTTTCATTGTTGGTGGGTAGGTAAACTAGAAACAGTTAGAATGTGATTTATTATATAAACTTCATATACATAAATTAACAAAAACCAGGATGGAATTTGGTATTATAATACCTGAGTTTGAGTCATCTATTTGAAGATAATCTATCTTTGCTTTGGCAAGTCATTTAACCTTTTGTAAGTCTTATTCTTCTTTTCTCTAAGTTTACTTGTAATAATGACACTTATCTACAAAGTTGCAGTCAGTATTAAGTATAATGTATAAGAAAGTACTTTCTAAGCCATAAATTTCCACTCAGATGACAATATTTAAGTAATTGCATATATGAAATTATTTGGCTAAGATCAGCTTCTTGTTTCTGCCAACTGACAAAGACAGTGCCAATTTTTAAAGTATAGCCATTTAAAATCAGCTCTTCTTTAAGGACCTATATATATATATATCTTGGTGCTTACAAATAGGTTGGATATTGCCTGCCTATTAGAAAATTCATAAATTTCTAACTTCATCCATCTCTTCAGAGCAAAATGATCCAGTGTTGTTTCTAAAACTATATGAATATACTGAAAGATTGATATTTTAAATTTTGTCACCATCATTCATTGTGGTTAAAACTGAACCTTACAATTCAAAGGTAAATTAACCATGTGTCAAGTCATAGAAACACAAGAATTTTTAAATAACTCTTCTTAGTGCCAGTGTTTTAAATTTTTCAGAAAGTGATATGTGCTCTTAATTTATCATTTTTTAATAATTTATCAGTCTCAACTAATACACTTGTCACTTTAGGAAAGCTTTTCATTTTTGAGCAAACTTATGTTTGGAGAATTATCTTAAAGAGTGCCAAATCTACATTAATCTTATAAAAATATAATAAAATTTCTTTTTTTCCTATCTAAGACCAACAGTTTTAAATTTTTTTACTCAGTATCTATAAAATATAAGACCACACACAATGCATCACAGTTCCTGAAGTTTGAGAATCATGTTATGACACAGTTAGACAAAAAGTAAAATCAGATAAACAAACAAAAAAACAGGAAATACGACCAAGTAAACTAGTGATATGATGACATGTTCCTCAATGTTACTTTTGAGCATTGGTTCAGCTCCTCTCCTCTTCATCATCTAAAGCTATTTATGGTGCAGTATTGTTCTTTAAAAAATGTTAAATGAAATAAAGAAAAAATCTATCAAATTATTTTGGACTTCCATTGCCAAGGAGGTGTTGTGCTATGGATTTATAAGTAAAACATGTTAATTAGGATGCAATTTGAGAGAACAGAGCAGAATAGGAGAATGTTATTAGAAATTACTGAATCAAATTTACTCATTTCTAGTAGCTTAACAAGGTGAATTAAGCTAAAGTCGACTAGGCCATTCCACCACTCTGGCAATTATTTCCCTCTTTTCAACTTCTCAGTGATTTTTTTTTCTTCCTTGAAAGTTTTCCTTATCATTATAGATCCTTAGGAAGCCTATCAGAAATTAGAACGAAAGTCACCTAGAGCAGGATTATACCAACAAGTGCAAGTTCATCTACCACCACTACAAGTGGGATTGATAGTACAATTTGAGAACTAAAGATGGCTTGTCTAATACTGCATCAGCACCATTTAAATAGGCAAAGTCTTAAGATATAGCAAAGCTACTCTTGCACTGGTAAGTGATCTATAGGGTAAACTCATAATTTGTTTTAGAATTGCTCAACACAGATTACCTAGAAAAATCTGATGACAGAGCCAACTGTACGTCAGTTGATCAAAGGCCCACATGTAGAGAGGAAAAAGCTCTTGGATTTACATCAATTTTTATTCTGTTACAGAAATTTCTTTTTTTTTTTTCATTTTTCTTTTATTATTCATATGTGCATACAAGGCTTGGTTCATTTCTCCCCCCTGCCCCCACCCCCTCCCTTACCACCCACTCCACCCCCTCCCGCTCCCCCCCCTCAATACCCAGCAGAAACTATTTTGCCCTTATCTCTAATTTTGTTGTAGAGAGAGTATAAGCAATAATAGGAAGGAACAAGGGGTTTTGCTGGTTGAGATAAGGATAGCTATACAGGGCATTGACTCACATTGATTTCCTGTGCATGGGTGTTACCTTCTAGGTTAATTCTTTTTGATCTAACCTTTTCTCTAGTTCCTGGTCCCCTTTTCCTATTGGCCTCAGTTGTTTTAAGGTATCTGCTTTAGTTTCTCTGCATTAAGGGCAACAAATGCTAGCTAGTTTTTTAGGTGTCTTACCTATCCTCACCCCTCCCTTGTGTGCTCTCGCTTTTATCATGTGCTCATAGTCCAATCCCCTTGTTGTGTTTGCCCTTGATCTAATGTCCACATATGAGGGAGAACATACGATTTTTGGTCTTTTGTACAGAGATTTCAATGTTCATATTTTTTCTAGAGCAACTAGATAGAAGTTGCTACAAACAGGTAAAACTTTGACAAACAAACTTCCTATTAATGATGTCAAACATGGAGAGATCCAAGATGGTGACTAGGTACAGAAGCAGAAAGCCTAACCTCTGTGGCTCCAAAACCTCCTTGAGAAATTGGAGCCACACCTGGGTAATTCTGACTGCCTCTGTCCAAAATAATAAGTACCATCAAACTTGGTTCAGGAAAAAAATTCAAAGACTGACCCACAAGTCAGCCTTTAATTGCACCTAACAGCTGCAACCTGCTGCACAGACAGCAAAGCAGGTCAAGCCTTGGGAAAATCCTCCTTTCCAATGACATTTTTTTTTCTATTTTCTTTCCTCTTTTCTTTACTTCTCTTCTCCTTCCTCCATCAAGTGGAAATAAAGAACTAACCAGGATAAAACCCTTGACACCCTGAACCTCTAGCTTGGGGAAAGCTTCCCTACAACATGTTACACTGAGAAAATTTGGTGGCTGCCACTGCCACCAGCGCCTCAGCTGCAGTTGGCTCCAAACCTCCCTGGAGACATTCAACAGAACAAACAGGTGAGCATCATGTGTCATGAGGAACTCTCCAGCTACCCCAGGGATAAATCAGCACAGTCCCTGGGCAGACTAACCCTCCCCCTAAAAAAAACTGAATAACAAACAGCAAACTGTAATCTAGCACAACAGCAGAGAAGGAAGGAACGCTGAAAGTGCACTGGATAAAGGGGGAAGGGCAAGGAGCTAATCTCAGTGTGGACTATCAGTAAAAAAAACACTGAAAAGGCAGGAAGACAGAGAACAGGTGGTGGTCAATAAACCACTCCCTAAAACAGAGCATGTAGGAGATCACAGAGCTCACCTTCTGAGACAGTGAGCAGCATCCAAAACCTAATTACTCTGGAAAACTGAAAAACAAACAACAAAACATTATAACACACAGACAGCAGAGGGGGCTGATGGAACACTGAACCTGTCCCAGAGAAAAGGAGTGGGGCAAAGAAATAACCACCATGGAAATCTCAGTAACTAAGCACAGTGAAAAGATACCACCAAAGCAGGGAAACTAGTGGACTACAGAGATGATCTCCTGAACCAGAGGTTAGCATTCAAACTTGAAATGCACCACCTCACTGGAGAGGGAGCTGACCAAACAGCTGCAGCTAAAGGGTAACACCACTATCAGCTGGGGAAATCAATAACTCTGACCAAACTGCATGATCTGGCAAAGCTACCTCACCTCACAATTTCAATTTAACTGGTAGACAGAAGAACAAAACACTATTCATAAGCCAATCTTCTGGTGAGGCCAAGTCAGAGCTTCTGCTTACACACCAATACCAGGACTGGATGCTAGAGGAGTAACTCCAGAACTTAAACTAAGACTGAAATTCTATTGTTCCTGAACCTGTTTTTTTTTTGTTGTTGTTTGATTTTTGCTTTGGGGTTTTTTGTTTGTTTATTCATTTTTCCCATTGATTTTCTTTTTATTTTCTTGTTTGTTTTGTTATTGTGGGTTTTCCATTTTTTATTTCTATTCTATTATCTTTTTTTCTTTCTATACTATCAACTTTACCATCACCATCTTCTCATACCTACTCTCACCCCCTTCACTCTCCCTCCTTCTCCTGTGCTAAAATCCATTTCTCTACTTCCCAACAAGTCATTCTGCCCCTTCTCACTCACTCTGTCCCCCTGCCCAGACATTCCCCTCCCATTCTCTCCCAACCTGTCACCAGACTACACCTCCCTCCTACACACCCATCACCTGCTGACCAACCTATTATACCAACTTTACACAACCCCAAACCCCTGCAATCCCTGACATAAGCACCCTCTACTACAATAACAGAAATACTCCCAAACACACACAGGACCACAAAAAACAGCAGCCCCTACACCTCACCCTCCACTCACCCACCCCACTTCCTGTCTCCCCCACCCCACTTCCTGTCTCCCCCTTTAGTGTCACCCTATCCAACTCCCCAAATTTCTGCAGCTAGCCTAACAAACATTAACCCCCCCAACTCCCACTGCTTATAGATATTACCAACAAGGTGTCTTCTATGTAACATATAAACTACTGGTTGGGTATTCAATGTGTAAATTAGTTATTACTAAATTACACTGATACCAGGGACAGAAAAAGCACAATGACCTAGATAAAAACCAAGACAGCCACAAACAAAAATTAAATCAAGGGAAAGAAAACAGGTGACTAAAACCACCAACTAAACTATCAAGAACATATTTGCACAGTACCAAGTGGAGTGATGGGAAGAAAAAAAAGGGATGGAACCCACCCTCCTCAAAAACATAATTTAATACAGAATTCAGAGGGAAATGAAGAAAACAGATACCCAGTTCCTGACTACAACAAAAGAAAGATAAACAACACCAAGGAACGCAGCAATGCCCACAAAAACAATCTCAAAGAAGAAATCCTGGAAGTAATCAATGAGAATGTCACAGAGAAGATACTAGACACAGTTAACCAAAATGTACAAGATGCACTCAAGAAATTTCAAGACACCAAAAATAAAGAATAAGAGACAACTTAGAAACAAATAAATGAAATCATAGGAGCCCTGCATACACACCAAAGTGAAACAGAAAACACTATAAATAGATAAACAAAGATGAAAATAGAAAATATTAAAGAAGAAGTGATCCTTGATATGGAAAAATCTCAGAAAAAAAACAAACAGAAGCACGAAATACAGTGGAAGGCCATTCCAGCAGACTAGAACAAGCAGAAGACAGAACATGAGGATAAAATAGAAATTAAAGGAAAAACTGAAAAACTGTTAGTCAAACAACTCTAGACTTGCGAAAGGAATATGCAAGAACTCACTGACTCCATCAAAAGACCAAACCTGAGATTCATGGGCATTGAAGAAGGAGAAGAGGTCCAAGAAAAAGGGATTCATAATATATTCAATAAAATAATAATAGAAAATTTCCCAAATCTTATGAAAGTTATGCCCATTCAGGTACAGGAAGCCTCCAGGACACTAAGCAGACTTTAGCAAACTAGAACTTCCCCACAAGATATTATCATTAAAACAAGCACAAAGAATAGAAAAAGAATATTGAATGCTATAAGAGAGAAAAAACAAATAATATATAAAGGTAAACCCATCAAAATTACAGCAGATTTCTCAACAAAAACCTTAAAACAAGAAGGGCATGGAGAGTGAGGTGTACCAGGCACTGAATGAAAATAACTTCAACTCTAAGATACTCTACCCAGCAAAATTATCATTCAAAATACATGGAAAAATAAAACAATCTTCCATGAGAAGCAGATACTAAAACAGTATGTTACCATCAAGTCACCAATACAAAAGATTTCCCAAGGAATTCTGCACAGAAAATGAAAGCCAACAAAACCATGAGAGGACAGACGATTTCATCACACAGGAGAATAAAATAAAAGGAATCAGAGAGTAGCACTGATTCAGCTGCACACAATCAAACCCTTCAACAGCAAACACAACTAAATGACAGAAAACACCATGTACCTATCAATATTAACACTGAACAAAAACAGACCCAATAAAAAGGAAGATGCAACAATCTGTTGCTTACAGGAAACCCATCTTACTGATAGAAACAAACACTGGCTTAGGTTGAAAGGCTGGATGAAGATTTAATAAGCCAAAGATCCCTGAAAACAGGCAGGAGTAGCAATCTGTATCTTAGACAAAGTAGACTTCAAACTTACACTGAAGAAATGACATAAAGAAGCACACTTCACACTAATAAAAGGGTAAATACACCTAAAGGAAATAACAATTATCAATCTAAATGCACCCAATCTCTGTGCACCCAATTTCACCAAACATACTTTAAAGGACTTAAAAGCATATATAGACTCCAACATAGTGGTAATGGGAGACTTTAATACTCCCCTATCACCAATAGATAGGTCATCCAAACAAAAAATCAATGAAGTAATTCTCGAACTAAATCACAACATAGATCAAATGAACCTAGCTGATTCTACAGAATATTGCACCCAACATCAGCACAATATACGTTCTTCTCAGCAACCCATGGAACCTTCTCCAAAATCAATCATATCTTAGGGCACAAAGCAAGCCACAGCAAATATAACAAAATAGAAATAATCCCATGCATTCTATCTGATCACAATGTATTAAAACTAGAACTCAATAACAAAAACAATAGTAAAAGACATGCAAACAGTTGGAAGCTGAACAACACATTGCTCA
This sequence comes from Castor canadensis, assembly GCF_047511655.1. Classification (NCBI taxonomy): domain Eukaryota; kingdom Metazoa; phylum Chordata; class Mammalia; order Rodentia; family Castoridae; genus Castor; species Castor canadensis. The sequence continues at coordinate 30,441,199 of NC_133398.1, read as the reverse complement.
ATGATCAATGGGTCATTGATGAAATAAAAGAGGAAGTTAAAAGTTTCCTGGAGATTAATGAAAATGAAAATATGACCTACCCGAACTTATGGGACACAGCAAAGGCAGTCCTGAGAGGAAAGTTTATAGTAATGAGTGCATGTATTGAAAGGACAGAAAGAACTCAAATAAATGACCTAATGCTACATCTTAAACTCCTAGAAAAACAATAACAAGCAAAACCCAAAACAAGCAGAAGGAGAGCAGTAATAAAAATAAGGACCGAAATTAATGAAATAGAGACCAAAAAAAAAAAACACACACACACAAAGAATCATGAAGCAAAAAGCTTGTTCTTTGAAAAAAATAAACAAGATTGAGAAGCCACTGGCAAATCTGATGAAATGAGGAGAGAAAAGCTCAATCCAGTAAAATCAGAAATGCAAAAGCAGAGATAACAACAAACACCATGTAAATCCAGGGAATCATCAGAAACTATTTTGAGAACCTATATTCCAGTAAATTTGAAAATCTTGAAGACATGGACAAATTTCTAGATACTTAGGACCATCCAAAACTGAACCAATAGGATATTAACCACTTACACAGATCTATAACATGAAATGAAATTGAAGCAGCAATAAAGAGTTTCCCAAAAAAGAAAAGTCTAGGACCTGATAGATTCTCTGATGAATTCTATCATACTTTTAAAGAAGAAATAATACCAGCTCTCCTTAAACTTTTCCACAAAATAGAAAGGGAAGGAATACTGCCTAACTCAGTCTATGAAGCTAGTATTACACTAATCCCAAAACCAGAAAAAGACACATCCAAAGTAGAACTATGGACCAATTTCCTTAATGAACTACAATGCAAAAATCCTCAATAAAATGATGCCAAACTGAATACAACAACATATCAGAAAGATCATTAACCATGAATACATCAGCTTCATCCCAGGGATTCAGGGGTGGTACAGCATACACAAACCTATAAATGTAACACACCACAATAATAGAAGCAAAGACAAAAAAACACTTGATCTTCTCAATAGATGCAGAAATAGCCTTCAATAAGATTCAACACCACTTCATGACAAAAGCTCTAAGAAAACTAGGACTAGAAGGAATGTACCTCAACATTATAAAGGTTATATGTGACAAACCTATAGCCAACATCATACTTAATGGAGAAAAACAGAAACCATTTCCCCTAAAATCAGGAATGAGACAAGGGTGCCCACTATCACCACTCCTATTCAACATAGTACTGGAATTCCTAGCCATAGCAATAAGGCAAGAAGAAATAAAAGGAATACAAACAGGTAAAGAAACTGTCAAAATATCCCTATTTGCAGAAGACAAGATTCTATAACTAAAAGACCCAAAAATCCCTACGCCAAAATTGCTAGACATCATAAACAGCTTCAGCAATTTGGCAGGATACAAAATCAACTTACAAAAATCATTACTTTTCTATAAACCAACAATGAATAAACTGAGAAAGAATATATGAAAACAATTCCATTTTCAAAAACCTCAAAAAAAATCAAATACCTAGGAGTAAACTTAATAAAGGATGTGAATGACCTCTAGGAGGAAAACTATATCCTCTGCAGATGTATTCATGACAGAGATTGAAAAATCTACCCTAAAGTTCATTTGGGACTTCATAAAATTAAAAAGCTTCTGCACAACAAAACAAATAGTCTCTAAACTGAAGAGACCACCCACAGAGTGGGAGAAAATATTTGCTAACTATACATCAGACAAAGGACTGATAACCAGAATATATAAGGAGCTCAAAAAAGTAAACTACCCCAAAATCAATAAACCAATAAAGAAGTGGGCAACTGAACTAAACAGAACTTTTTCAAAGGAGGAAATACTAATGACCAAAAACACATGAAAAAATCCTCACCACCTCTGACCATAAAGGAAATGAAAATCAAAACCACACTAATATTCCACCTCACCCCTGTTAGAATACCTATCATCAAAAACACCACCAACAACAGGTGTTGGTGAGGATGTGGGGAAAAGGGAACCCTCATACACTGCTGGTGGGAATGTAAGCTAGTGCAATCACTCTGAAAAACAATATGGAGGCTTCTTAAAAAACTAAACCTAGATCTGCCATATGATCCAGCAATCCCACTCCTAGGGGTATACCCAAAGGAATGCAACTTGGGTTACTCCAGAGGCACCTGCATACCCATGTTTATTGCAGCCTATTCACAATAGGCAAAATATGAATGGAAACATTTCTTACTATTTGTGGATTTGTTTTCTTCTTTGTTTTTATTGAGGACATAGTAATGGGAAAAGCTATTGGATGTATCATTTAAGCCTTATTAAAGCTTTGAAGAAAAAAGCCCTTGCACACTAAAGATAATGTGAAATTTCTCCAATACAGCTTTTACATTTGTATTTTGTCATTTTGCCATGTGCTGTGGTTCAGATATGAAATGTCCTCTCAAAAAAATTCATATGTTGATGTTTTAGACTTCAATGCAATGTTTGGATGTGGGACTTTTGGGAAATAATTAGATCATAAGGGTTCTGATCTAATTAATGGATTAATTAATAAATAGATTCATAATTTGATTATGTAATTGGGCAGTAGGGCCTAGGTAGAGAAAGTAGGTCCCTGGGGAAAGGACTTTAAACTGTGTATCTCAACCTTTCCCTTTCTCTGCTCTGTGGTTCACTGCTTCCCTGTTCCCATGGGGTGAGTAGGCTACTCTGTCCCATGTTCCTATCACCATGATGTTCTGCCTCTTCACAGGCCATTGTAATGGAGCCATCTGACCATGGACTAAAACCTCTGAAACCATTTCCTTTTAAGTTGTTTATGTCAGGTATTTTGTTACAACAAGACAAAGTAACCAGCCACGATTCAGTTGTACAATCACATCTTAACATGCAATTTATTATGGTACAGGTTCAGTATATAGACTTATAAATAAAATAAAAAATGAACTCCTAGTCCTCATCCCTGTCTATACTTACTCCTAAGCAGTAGCTACTATTAAAAATACCATTCTTTCTGGTATTTAAAAATATATACAGTAAGTTTACTCATTTTGATAGTTACATTAACATGTTATCCAATAAATTCTTATTTTAAAGCATTTTTATGTAGAACATTTTAATTGAAAATCAATGTGATAAATAATATTTAGAGTTTGGTATATCTTCAAGAGAACTAGGCTAATGTTTTATCTTTAAGCTACTAAATACTATCATGAGAAATGAAGGATCAAAAATAACTAAGCAATTCTGATATAGCTATTTTTAATTTGGTTAAGAAACAATGCCAAAGTCTAACACTTACTAGTACAACTTTTTTAAACAGGTAGAATCTATTTAAATAAAAATGACACATTAATATTTTTCTAAATCTTTAAACAGTTTGTTTCCCCAATTCCCCAAATCAATTTACTTTTAATTTCACAGGTTATAAACTCCAGAAAACTAGTTACAATTGACAGGGATTCTGCTAAAATTACAAAACAGGATAATTTTATCTTGCAGCTTCCATTTTCTCCAAATATTATGAAGCCTTTGTAATCTGTCTTAGTTATTAATAAATAAAATATGAAACTAGATTCCTTAGGGTAATATCTTTGTTTCGTGAATATCATTTTATAAGAAATTTGGTTCTTATGTATAAGCAACTGCAGTTAACATTTTCAATTTTAGCTATAAGATTGTGTTTCCTAAATTTTGTGAATACAGGGCTGTCACTTTAATACTAAAAGGTCCTGTTGTTCTTCTGGAATTGAAAGAGATACACAAGTCCTACTGGAAGACAATTACAACTGGTAATGACAAAATTTAAAATATGGGAAATTTTACCATCTCCTATGTTAAGGATCTTTATTGTTATTTCCTAATTTACATTGCATAATTCTACTTGAATTTGTTGAGATAACTACACTGAGTACAAATAATAAGGGTAGTTTTTAGATCTGAAATCCCAGCCAAGCTTATAATGTGTTTTCATGTAATTAATCCATATATTGCAAATTTTCCTAACACTGTGGGAAACATCAAAATCCCTCTAGTTAAATTTTCAGAGACCAAATAGCTTTTTCCAGTAATCCTAGGTTCATGAGCAGAAGCAGAATTATGGGCTAGAGCAGGTGCCCTAAATGACCACGTCAGTGATACCTTTAACTGTTGGCCTATCCATTTCTTTCATGGAGAAAACAAGATACCCATTAGTCATGTTGGGCTAAGAGTTTTGGATAAAGATGAAAGCCAAGTTCTTTGGGGAAAGCAGTTAACAAGGAAACCAAGGCAATTGACAAACTCACAGTGCTGCCTCTTCTCTACAGAATTCTGTTAGCTGGAACTCAATGCAAAGGAATTTTTGAAGACATTAACATGTATATTTATATTAGAAGAAGTATTTAAAAAGAATATAAAAGGATCAAGTGGATATGTGATGCATTTGTCTTTCAATTCCGTGGAAATAAATAGGAACTCGAATACTTTTGGGAAAAGTCCAGGTCATTCTCATTTAAACACATCTCACTTTGATGCTATTGTCTGTATTCCCTGAGAATGTTTTTTCTATGAATTCAGAAACATTAGATAGTTTCATCAGCTTTTCTTCTGCTTGGGAAAGCCAAGATCAACTCAGGATCAAGAAATGGAAAAAGAGCCATTTTATTCTAACTCTTGCTATTGATTATTTTGCTTCTTGTTAAATATAATCTAGTTGAATTTTGGGAGCAGGCATATCCTTGCTACTAGATAGCTGAAATAAAGAAGACAGGGCATCATGGTGGAGGTAGAAAAAAGAGATATGTAGTCTTTTATTGATTTTCATTCCAGTCTCCGGAATGCCATTTGAATGGGCATTAAGAGTTCATGCTTATCCAAGAGTTCAAAAGGGGAATGCATTAGCATTTAGAATCAAAATCTCTTAACATTGCAAACTGGTCCATTGTCTAAACTCAGTTTAGATGTATATGCTTCCCTGTGGAGAATGAAAGAATGGTAGGCTACTACATGACTAAAATCAAGGAAACAGGATTAAGACCCTTAATATTCTATGTATGTGGTTGACTTGATATAAATAAACCTATAGAAGTAGAACACTTCTTATAGAAAAGAAATAATCTCATAAAAACATTAAGTTATAAATATTTGATACAAAGATCATATCAGTGTTATTCATATGATAAGAATACTTTTTTACTTTCAACTTTTAAATATACTCCTTTACTGTCACAGATACTAATGGATCAATCAAGAAGTGAATATCACTGCATGTCCTTACACTATTTTTATTTTACTAGTTTTGAGACTTAGAATCTTTTCTCCATTCCAAATTTAAAAACAAGGCAAAACATGGCTAACACAGTGGTTCAAAACTGTAATCCTAACTACTTGGGAGACTGAGATCAGGAGGATCTCAGTTAGAGGCCAGCTTGGGCAAATGATTTTGGAGACCCCATCTCAACCAGTGGTAGTGTTGCAGGTCTGACATCACCAGCTGTGTGAGGAAGCACAAATAGTAGAATAGGACTCCAGGCAGGCCATGGTCTGCCTAAACAATAACCAACACCAAAGGTCTGTCAGGGTGGCTCAAGTGGTTGTGTGCCTGCCTAGCAAGTGCAGAGCCTTGAATTCAGCCCCCAGTCGAGAAAGAAAAAGTCTCAGAAATTTAAAGAAAAATTATAATGATTTTGATCTAACATATTAGGGGAAAATATATATAATTTAAAAATTATATGATACACTCAAAGTTTTGGCCTTCTTACCAAGATGGGCCTTTTTCTTGCCTAAAAAACTCCTTTTAAATGACAAATTTCCAACCATGTCAAAAAATATGATTTTATAATATTTATATCTTTCTCATACATATGTCTCAAAGAAAGAAATTTTTAGTATATAAAGCAAGTGACAAGTTTTAGGATCTTATGTTATTTTTCCTTATCTAATTTAGGCAGATACTTGTCTGTTTTGTGACTATAAAGAGTCAAAAATTAGAATAAATTTTTAAAGTGGTTGGAAAATTCTTAGGGATTCTTACACAGTTGTTACATTTTTGAAGAAGACAGACTACATCTTGCAAAATACATGTTCTGTGATTATATACTTCAGCACATGGGTTCACACATAGCAGTTACGAATGTACTATCTCTCCTTGCTGGTAATTCTATGAGCAAGTTTTATTTAAATACCAGAAAGCACTAGCACTTGATTTTTAAAATGTCAGAAATTAACTAACGATTATGAGGGAGATGAAATTAAGTGAACTTATCTGGTAATAAATCCACTAAACTAGAAAATAAAAATAAAGATCATAAATGTAGAAAAGATATGAGATTATCATTATTTGAAGATAATTACATCATATATTTATAAAACGTAAAAGAATCAAAACAAACATAGAGATACAAAAACAGTCCAAAAAATGGGAGTATGATGATATAAAATTAGAAAATCAATACCATCCTTATGTAACAACAAAATTCAGTTTGAAAAGTATAAGGGAAGCACACTAATCCACGAAACTAATGGGTAAGGGTAATAGAAATACATGGAAATAATCTTAATAAAAATGTACTATATCTAGATGAATGTGTAAGCCATTTTATTAAGACACTGTAATAAGACATAAAAAATTAGAATATATACAGTTGCATACTGTCTTAAGTTAGAAAACCTAAAATTGTTATTTTATTCTTTAAATAAAAGTAAAGGCTTAATGTACATCTAGGCAACATACAATGGCATACATTTTGAAACCCATATAAAAGCCCTCTACTTTTCTATTTTTAAGAGACACAAACTTTCAAATATTAAGAGCACTAAAATTACACTGTAATTTACAATTAGCAGTCTATCATACTTTAGTTACTTTAACATAATATGCAAGGCAGTATTACAAGTAATAATAATATATTACAAAGGATGAGATATCCCAATATAGTCAAAAAGTAAGTAAAAACCATTTTTCTAGAGAATAAACATTATTGAAGTGGAACTGTGGATTTAAGATCACCATTTCTTAAAAATCAGAAAACTGAAAGATTGAAACAAGTGCCAGTGCTGCACCAGACAGAATACAACAAAACAGAACACTTAGAACATAAAAATTTTAAGCCTCCAAAATAAAGCATTATAAATACATTGGATAATAAAGTTTGTTCTACAGAATGTTGTTGAAGTTAGTGGTTTATCAACTTGCATATAAAATTTAATGTATAAAATATATTATGGATGAATTAAACAGTTAAAAAAGCTTTTTGTATGGTAATGGAGATTGAACCCAAGGACTTCCTTACAGTTACTAGGCAAGTGCTCTACCTTTGACACACATGCCCAAGCTTTTTGTTTGTGTTTTGTTTTTGAGATAGGGTTTTGTAATTTTACTCTGACTGCTTGGAACACATGATACTCTTGCCTCTGCCTTCTGAGTAGCTAGGATTAAAGAAGTGTGCTGTTATACCCAGCTCTAAAATACCTTCATATAAAGTACATCAGATATAGAAGTAAAAGTGGAAATAATTTAAATTCCAACAATAGAAAGAATTTTACCAGATAAGTAATTATAGAAGAAATTACAGGAAAAGTATGAGATCATTGTCTAGGCACATTTTTACATACTGATTATTCTTTTCTATTATGTAACTTTTATATATACAGAAGAGTATATAAATATCCTTCACATTAAATAATAATAAGGAAAAAGGCTTTTAATCTTTTGCTATTTAATAAATAACATGCTGCCAGGAATTTGAGGTCTCTGCATATCTTCTAAGATCTTACAGCTTCCTCAGAGACAGAAACTTCCCTAACAACCCATTACTTTGAATTCCTAAATAGTTTTACACGAAGGCTATGTCCTCACAGTTCACATTTAAATATTTGAAAATTTTCCAACTTTTAAAACTTATTTGTTACTCCTGAATCAAATCTCATGATACTTTTATGATCAATCTCAGATTTGCAGAGTATCAAAAACTTCGGGCCATGTGACATGTTTGCAGGTGATGTTGAACAAGACAATGTCCTGCCTGCTTGTTTCAAGTAAGAAATGTTCCTTTTGCAGTGTATTTGATTCCGAGTTTTCCATATTTTTTGATTTATTCTCTTTAGCTGTGACCAAAAGTGGTGATATCACTGCTTAAAATGACCCACAAATACTGGTAGAGTAATACTTAGTGTTCTTAAGAATAAGAAGACTGAGATGTTGCCCACAGAGATAACATGTTTTGGTATATGGGCATTGCTCCACTATGAGTTATAGAGATGTTGGCCAAGAATTCAGTGTTAATGAACCAGCAATAAAGATATTTTTGTAAGGTATCTTTGGACCAGAATGCACATAAATAATGCATTAATAAAATATAGTGACCAGAAGTTCAAAGGAACCTAACTCTATAGTTCTCTCATGACCAATTGTTCAGTAATCTCTAATTGTTTTGGGAAAACTTTATAGAACATAGCTACCATGAAAATGTCCCTCCATTGTACGTATTCACAAGCTAACATAGTGCTCAGATAGGACTGTTTGCTTATTTCTAAATTTATCATTTCATCATGTGTATTCAATACCTTTACCTTGCTTGATACTATGTTTTGACATTTGCCCATGTTGATGGCTGCAAGTTATTATTCATTAATTACGGCTGTATAAAACACTTTGATGTAATATATTGCATAATATGTATTAAATTATACATTACACATATGATGCTATGCTTATGGACTATGAGTTACTTACAGAGTTTTGCAAACACAAAAAAATATTGCTATAAAAATTGCTCAACATGCAGTAAGTTTCTCCATGGTACATATATAGGATTTGGAATTGAAAGGTCAAATATTTTTATTATTTAATTTTCATTAGCATATGTTAATTATACCAGGTAAGGGGTATCATTATGATATTTCCATGCATGCATATACTCTCCATTGATCACATTCATTCCCTCTATTACTCTTTGTTACCCTGCCCCCTGTCCACTTTTTCTTCTTCCTCTTCTACTTCCTTTGTACTATCCATTTAATTTCATGTCCTTCTTTTGTTTAATTCATGGATTCCACATGAGAGAAAACATGCTGTACTTGGCTTTGTGGCGCTGGCTTATCTCACTTAACACAATGATGTCCCGTTCCATACATTTCCCTGCAAATGACATAATTCTATTCTTTATAGCATTGTAAAACTCCATTGTGTATATAAACTGCATTTTCTTTTTACATTCTTCTATTGATGGCTACCTAGACTGATTCAATAATTTGGTTATTATAAATAGTGCCATGATAAACATGGGTATATAGGTATCTCTGTAGTAAGTGGATGTTCTCAGAAGTGGCATGGCTGAATCATACTAAAGTTCTAGCTTCAATTTTTTGAGGAACCTCTATACTGATTTCCACAGTGGCTTCAGTAATTTACATTTCCTCCATCAGTGAATAAGGGTTCTATTTTCTTGCAAACTCATGAATATTTGTCATTATTTGTTTTATTTTATTTTTTCTTTCTCTCTCTTTTTTGTTTGTTTCTTTTTTGTTTTTGTTGTTGTTTTAAAATACTGTGTATTGACCCCAGGCCCTTTTGCATGGTAGGCAAATGTTGTACCACTTGAGCCATGTTCTACCCCTTTTAAGAACAAGTCTAACTAACTGTAAGACCATTTCCTCTGCCTCTGTTTCCATGTGAACTTGGATAAACTGCATTAACTGCGTGAATCTATACTTTATTTTAAAAATAAAGGTAATGATGCCTACCTTGTGAGATTATTGTGGTAAAAGAAGACAAGGTCTTTCCTATTTTTGCTTATTTTTACTCTTCACCAGAACTGGAGAAACGCACAGAACAGGTTCTGCCTGGAAGGGAGTGGGGAGGGAAGGAGAGGGTGGGCATGTGGGCAGGAGGGAGAAATGAACCAAACAATGTATGCACATGTGAATAAATGAATAAAAAAAAGAAGACAAGGAAGAAAATTATTATATAAAAATTACCTAGAGCATAGTAAGATTTACATGTAGATTAATTTATTTTATGAAAGTCAGAAGATAACTTTTCTCTAGCACACGGCTGAAACTGACTTGCTCAAATCTGCCCTTCCAAGTCTCTTGAGCTACATTTTCATAACCAACAGCTATCTTTAATCAACACATAGAGAAACAACAAAAGAATAGCCAAAGAAAGGATATTTCTGTTTCTTAATATTTAGTCCTTACTTCTTATTAAATGCTACAATATCATTATAATAAAATCAGTTACATCTTTTATGATAGAGAAAACCGTCATAGTTTTCTTTGTTAAGTGAAAACAGGTACTACACTAATAGAAAACAGTGAAAATAACTTCCTATGAAAAGTCTATTATAGTCAGGGACTTTAGTGAAGAGTTTCACTGTTTCAGAAGGAATGGTAAAATATTAAAGGGCTTGCAAATACTCTTCAGTCCAAAGTTCTTCCTATTCTCCTGAATCAATATGGATGGCAACTTTCAGTAAAGTAATTTAACATATTGATTTAGTATTACCAATTACTTCAAGTTACAGAGCAGAAGTTTTGCTAAAGACAGTCAATGGCAAGTCTGTAATAATGGCATTGTTTTAAGGGGGTTGTAACTCCATGCATTTTTCTCATGATCACATTTTCTAAATACATTTGCAATTGTTAGAAAAGTGAGAATTGTTAGAAAGTGAGAACATGATTGCTTCACTTATTTTTGAAACCCAATGTTTTGTTTTGTTTCAGAGTTGGAAGGATTACAGAAAAAATGAAAAAGGAACGTGATAGAAAACTTCCCATTCGGCATCCTCATTTTGAGATCAGTACTAAAATCGAGGATTTTTTTGTTGGTGGTAGTTTGTTTATTTGTTTCTTAGTTATCAAGACTGGGATGTTTGTGTGGTTTTGCAAAGCATCAGAAATGTAAAGATGTATTTTAAGCCTTTAATTCTTCTAGCTGTTACCTAGCTAGAAAAACTGATATGCATACCAGGAAATAAGAATGGACTTTCCTATCCCTATTTTATCCTTCACCAGCCTCCGGAGGCAAAAGTTGTTTGTCTCTAATATTAGATTTTAAAGGTCACTTTTTATTTTATAGCTCTAGGTTGCTTTTTATTCCTAGATATTTTACATGACCCATGGTAAATTAGATTCTAACCTATACTGAAGGACAAACTATAACTGTGCCTAATACTCCAGAACTTCATTTTCCAACTTTGGAGTGAATACCTTGAAACTGCCTTAACAAAGTCCTGTGGTGATTCCTTTTGATTGATACTTAAGCAGTTTAATATGGTATTCAAAATTTTAGATTCTAGGAGAAAACAAACATTAGTTGGAATTTTAAAATACTTCCTAGCTGTTTAAAATTGGTCGTTACTTATTCGAAGGAAACCTGATGCATTCTCTATAAAACTGAGACCACGTGACCCTATATTTTAGGTTGTTGCAAGAATTGAGCTAATACAAGACATTTCTCAAAACATTTAATATACTACAGCTGTTGATAAATACTTTTATTAAATCAGAACTTATATCTTAAAATTATTAAACATATTAAACCACATTTTTCTACAAAGTCAATAGTAGTGTTTTGTTGCATTATAAAATCATGAAAACAGTAAATTTCAGAATATGAGTTTGATTAAGTAAGGTTAGGCAGAAAAAATTTTCTAATTTAATCATTCGGAATATATCTGACATTAAGTTTCATGGTAATAAGCATTTTCCTATTATTTGAATAGGTATACAAAGCCTAAAAACTTGCCCTTGGATGAATGCCATTTCTTATTGTGTTTAAGTGTCATGGTTCACTTTGTACATTTGAACCAGAAGGATGACTACTTAGAATTTCCTACAGTTTACACATATTTCACATAATATCGAGTGTATACCTAATGCTCAACAAATGCTTTTCTGATAAATTGATGATCTAATTAGAAAATCATTAATTTCTCAGTAGTCACATGTAATAAATTTTAATAATTTTATGTTGCCTAGACATCCATTGTCAATAAAGCTATAACATTCTCATATAGATGCAGAGCTGAGTATGTCTTGAAAAAGTTTCCAGTTTTACACAACCAAATTGTTCAAGCTAATTGCCATAGGGACAGATCTTCTTCCTAACTTCTTTTAAACAGACCATTCAGGCATCTCTTATGACGATGGTAAAGTGAACTACACCCTAATCTTTTATATACACTACTATTTATGTATACTCTTCTTCTCTCTGCCTGACTCTAAATTCCTCCCTCATGTGATCTTTGAATAAAAGATTGCCCTCCTGACATATGATACCTAGGATCTATAAGTAATAAGTCTCTGAACTTTATTTCCTGTGGTGGTGACATGTTCAATTTGTACCTCTCATCTTATGACCCAGGGCAACTCCTGGCCAGATTTTCCACAGGACCTGTTACAAACCCAAGGTCAGGTTCCAAGTGCAAAAGCAGTGGTCAGACAGGCATAAAATATACATGGACTAGATGAGAGCTATAAAGGTGTCTGCCAATATAAAAGAGTTTCCCATGAGAGAGACCTCTGGTCATTGGGTCATCCATCAAGTAAAAGAAGTATCCCATGAAAGGAATACTGTAAAGATATACCTCTATATCCTCTACTTTTCTCATTGGGGCAAGCCTACTAGCTGCTTTAATGCTAGAACTCCAATTCAGCTGAAGGCTCTCAAAACACCAGAGGACTTTGTGCAACAATCTTAACATGGTACATATTTTTCATTTCTTTTTAACAAAGTAACCTAAACCCATCTAGGAAAAAGTTTTTGTAGCTCAAAAATACAACTAATAAAATTTTCTAGCATAAAGTATTGAAAATACCATAAACCTCTAATAATATAAAATCTAATTCTGTTTGTTTCCTATTAAAAGCACCATAAGCCACATATTGATTGTTGAAGAGAGAAATGAGAATAACCTTATATCAACTGAGGCATTCAGTTAAATGACAAATAAAACAAGATCCTCACACTGAATTTCTGCATTGTAACTGATGAACCAATTGTGTCAAAATGAAGGAAAGAATAGGAAAATTATAAAAATTAACATAAAATGAAAGAAAACTAGATTTATATTGATAACCTCTCAACTTTCAGCTTGAAAGGTATATTAACCAAATAGACATTTCTTGGGATGTTACTCTAATACAGTTTAAAAATATTGAAATAATGTCTTGTTATAATAAAATTACATAGTCTAGTTAGAGAAAAGAAAAATACAATTTTGATGAAACAATTGTCTTTGGACAATAGCAAGTCATTATGTCAGGAATTTGGACTGTTCATTATTAATATTTACACATATATACATGTACACAACCACACAAAAATATCTTGCAAAGGGATAAAAATGTGAGCTAAAATAATTTCCACATACATGAGAAGGTCAACCACTATAAGCATTCTATTTGAAAAGAATGGCAATCAACATTGATTGCCAGATACGGGGAATGGACTTATGTGTCCCACCTCCTCACTCTAAGTACAGCTAGAAGCCATGCACATTTTACATAAAACAAATGTAATAGGGACCTGAAAGTTCCAAAGAAGGTTAACAATGGGTCACTTCTGGACCACCAAACAGCACAGTGGTGATTTTCCTGGATTTTTATTTTGACTTATATCATCCATAATTAGGTCCAAGAATCTGGTAGTCAGAAACATCAGTGGGTCCCTAACAAAAAAAAATAGTCCCAAAAGACTGAACAAGGGACAGTCTACCAATAGAGACAAGAATTAAGTACCTTCCATATACTACAGATAAACCAATGGTCCCACCTTACCAAACCCAGAAAAGACTGGCAAAGGCCAAGTGGGGTCCTTGGACTTCCATTTCTAGTAGATGTTATGAGCCACCCACTTCTCCACTGGAGAAGGAGTAGAGAAGACCTAATTTGAAAGCATGGATTTTCATCCTCATTTTGTAGTAACCACTCTGTGTCACTGGAGAACCTGGATTTCTAATCCCATCCAATAGTAAAGAAATGCTCCTCAGTGGTGAAGTGGTTAAACTGGCATAGCAAACATGAGGCCCTGAGTTCAAACTCTAGTACTGTCAAAAAAAAAAAAGTACTCTTCCACTTTCATGATGGGTTGGTTTCAGTGGAGACCTAGATGTGAGTCAGGACTTCTAACACTAGGTTGTCATGAGGACAACACCCTAGTGTTATCAAAGCCACAAAGTGGCAAGGTATTTCTATCTGTAGGTGCTGTCTATGGAGGTGTAGTGAGAAGCCAGAACTCCCACCCTTTGTATAGAAAAGATAGACTTAAGATCAATAATCTAAGTGTACTTTTCCTCCTTGAAACTAAAAAAGTAAGAGCAAATAAAATTCAAAGTGGATAGAAGAAAATAAAAAATAGAGTAGAAATCAATGAAAATGAAAACAGTAAATTGATAAGGAAAATCAACAAAACCAAAATATGGTTCACTGAAAAAACCAATATATTCAGTAAGCACAAGAAAAAATGAACAAGGCACATTGTTCACATCAGAAATGAAAGAAGGGACATGATGTGATACTATCCACGCTGCTGGCTCATAAATGTGGACATCACAGTGTATTTATAACTCTCCAAAGAAATGCTCTTCAAAGGGTGCTATGTGAGGAGAGAGAGAGGAACAGGAAGAAGAAGAGGAAGAAGGTTATGGAAGAAGGAGAAGAGGAGAAATAGGATGGGTGAAGAAAAGAGGAAAAAAGACAAAAAGAAATAAAAAAGAATAGCAAAGAAAGGAAAGAAAGGTAGAAGGGAGGAGGAAGTTTGGGAGGGAGCAGATGTTCAGACCAAACCTCTTTGTAGGCTCATGCCTAAAAATAGGACTGACCAGAACAAATGCAAAATCTGGGAAGAGAAATAGAACTGGTAGAGCACACAGTTGAGAGATTGAATTGGGAGACTTAAGTACAGCTCATTCTGGAGATAAATACATGAGTTTAAAAGTCTGCAATTTGTACGTAAATGAGAGTGACTTAGGTAAAATATATCAATGTAGAAAATAAAATATTTTTAAAGTTATAGAGGAAAAAACTGGTTGAAGTCTAAATCCAAAAGAAACAATATATAAATAATAGGTATATCAGTAATAATTAAAGCAATTTTAAGCAGAAAAATAAAATTCATTCAGATATAGGAAACATCAGTATAAAAACTGAATTAACTGAATTCCAGATAGCACTGATTTGAAAACACACACACACACACACACACACACACACACACAAACATACATTGAGTTATAGTCTTGTAAAATCCCTGCATTTTTAGTGTAAAGAAAAAGTCATATATGATTTCATATAACCAAGTTACATTATACACATATATGGAAAGGTCACAATGAAGGACCTCTGTACAACGAATACGTGATTTCATATAACCAAGTTGTATTATATACATATATAGAAAGGTTATAATGAAGGACCTCTGTACAATGAATATGTATACTAATTTTTTTTTAAAGGAGAAAAATCAAGCCAGGCATGGTAGTACCCACCTGTAATCATAGTACTCAGGTGGCTGAAATAGAAAGATAACAAGTTTCAGGCTAGCCTGGGCTACATGGTCAGACACTGTCTCAAAGAATACAGAGTAACACAAAAATGGAAAAATCTAGGAAATTCTTTCTGTAGAATCAATCATGGGATTCTTGTATATGAAGACATTGGGAAATTATCTCATTTGTCACTGTCCATTCTTAAAGTGTGATTAAAACAAAGAATTGCTTGAGAAAAGTGGTCTTAAACAATTTCATAGCACTGTAACCTGATCTTCCTTTTTATAATCTAAAACTCTACCATTTGAATAGTCTTTATCAAACTCTAACTGAATGCATGTATAGCAGTAAACACTTTTAATTATAGAATTTAAAATCTCATTGCATAGTCTATAACTTTCATTTTTATAGCACTTAAAGATTATAAAAATGCAGCTCTTAATCAGAGTTTTTAAAGGATAAATGTAAACTTTTGCTAGAATTTGCTGTCATGATTTAACTGAAATTTTTCAATTTTCATGGTGATATAGAAATGTTTTGAATTTTTATAATTGTAATAATCCAGCAAAGGTTTGAGAAGAGTGTACATACACACAAACATATATATTTGTAAATGTATATGTACTACTAGAGAAATATATTTTTCTCAACCCCAAATTCCTCCTCAAAAAAGTAGTAAAAAAAGCACTTTATTATTAAATAAACATTAAACCAGAAAATGTTTCCTATCATAATCAATCTCCTAAGAAATTGAAAAGCAAAGGAAATCTCATCTTTTTCATATAGCTCAGGAGATACAAAAAATTACATAAATGTTGGCAAGATAAACAATAATTTGTTCTTAGGTAAAAGGATTTGACAGCACCATTTGTCATGCAGTTTGTCCTAATTTATGTGGTAATTGGAATGACCATCATTTTTAGCTAATTGACTTTATCCAAAGAAGATACAAACTTCTTAATGTTGAGAGGTAGTTTTGCAACTTGGAAAAAGATGCTTCCCTATGTTTGCTTTCTAGACTCTCAAGGAAATTGAAAGACAGTGTTGCTTTCTTCCTTGATGTTTACTTTTTAAGGAAATGTCCCGTTTTTGAGAAGGACATTCCTGGGTCATAAAGCTGACAAATCATTTGAATGAGAGGAGAAATTATTTATAATCATGAGTTATCTAAAGTAAATACAATAAAAATAAAGAAGGTAAAGAAAGGAGCCAGGGAGAAGATGCTCCCAAAGTCCCAGACAAGGTAGCCAACTTCTTCCCGCTACATTTCACCTCCGCACATTCTAAAACTTTGCACAATAGTGACACCAGCCCTGGATCAAGTGTTCAAAACATGGTCTGTTGGTAACATTTCATATTCAAACCATGACAGCATCCTATCTCTTGACTTCTATTATCTACCTCTCTACTCAACATTAATATTGTCAATATAAGCATGAAAGTTTTTCCATCTTTTTTTAAAATGGAGTATACTGCTTTAAGTGATTCATCTCACCCAGTTACATGTTAGAAAAGTTGTTAATTATGTCTGACACATGCTGTCATAAATCAGTGTTTAGGAATTTAATAAAAATCTGCTGGGTGTGGTGGCACATCTATGTTACCTCAGATATAGAAGGCTTTAGTTATGAGGATCTCAGTCTGGGACCAGATCAGGCAAAAAGCACTAGACCCTACCTAAAAAATAACTAAAGCAGAAAAGGGCTGGGGACAGATTTACATGGTAGAGTGTTAGCCTACTAAGCATGAGGTCCTGGGATCAAACCTTAGAACCACCAAAAAAAAAAAATTAAATCAAATAAAAACCTTCATACCCATGGGTGGTTGACATACCTGTAAGTCTTAGGTATTGAAGAAGTCAGAGGATTTCTTGAAACCAGCAGTTTGACCCCAGAATGGGCAGCAGAGTGAGAATTCATTTTATTAATAGCGATAATTTTTTTCTTTCTCAGTTTTTGCTATAGTTTGTCTTATTATCTGGCTTCATTCATTTAGCATAATTATTTAGAGATTTATTAATGTTTCATATATTTGTAAGTAATATTTTGCTACTGAGTAGTATACCATATTTTGTACATGCTACAATATGTTCACCTATTGGTGAACATTTGGATTATATCCAGTGGTTAGCAACTACAAACAACGCTACTATGAACACTTATGTAAAAGTGTTAATATTAACACATACTTTCATTTCTCTTGGGTAGATATTTAGGAGTAGACTTTCTGGGTCATAATATTTCAAAACTTCTCTCCCAGATATCATACAATTCTATTAACTTTAGTCCTCATGTTTTAGGGTGGACTGCAGGAGGTCCACATGTTCCCAAAAGATGGCGATTAGCAAGGGGGAGTAATGCCCCTTCTCCTGCCCAAGAAACAACTGTCTGCACCAGAGTGACAGCTCTCCTTCCCAAGAGACACACCTTCAAGCCCAAATCTGTACCCTTTGGCAATAAAAAGCTATAAAACCCAATGTCCATTCTGACTCTGTGGACTACTAGCTTCCGGGTCTCATGCATGTCCCCAAATGGCACTGTTCTTCTCTACTGATAAAATGTTTCTGACCTTTGCTGCTCAAGTCCACCTTTGATTTCCTTCTAAGCACGGAACAAGGACCCTCACCACCCAAAAATTCCAGAGTTTCATATGGCGATCTTGAAGGGACACTTCTTCATCTGAGGTCAGTTCAGTTTGTTCCAAACTGTTGGGGTGGCCATGACTTTCTGGCACTGCAGTGGAGTCCATCCTCCAGGAGAACCCTCCCATGATGGCATAGCAAAGGTGAAACTCTCAGGTCGACTTTTCTCTCCTTCCACCTCTCTCTCTCTTCTCTCTCTTTCTCTTTCGCTCTCAATCTATCTCTTACTCTCTCACATGCACACTAAGGAGGGTTTCTCCCTCAGGAATCTGAGGAAAATTCTCTGAGCCCACTATTACTGGTAAGGCAGGCAACCTTAGAAACTGGAGGCCAACTGGTGACTTATACCAGACTGCCAATGCCAAGTTCGCAGACCTAAAACCTCAGTGCACTGAGACTTTTCTCTCAACTCTTGTTTTCCTCTTATTTTTTCCTTTACCAAGTGGATCAGAATGAGTGGTCATCCCTTCTCCCCTAGGCAACAGTTACATTTGGGCCAAATCCACCCTAAGGGAAGGATTTTTTATCAGCAATATTTCTTAGGTGAACATTATCTGCCACACCCACATTCTCCCTCTCTACAAGCAAGTCCTCCTGGGTCTTAGGCAAAGATACCATACCCCAGAAAAAAAATACTTCTGCCCGATTTGCAGCTTGACTTTTCATGCAGACTTAGCTGTTTTAGGACCCTCAGGCACATGACTAATGACCCGCCTCCAAACCCAGAAGCAAATGGGAGCAGGGTTTCTCTCCCTTAGAGTTAAAATTCCAGCTTTCTGTTTGGAGGAATGAAAAAATCCTCAAAAAGGCTTGATAAAAAAATGCAAAACAACATCTGTGCTACCCATCCTAGCCATCTTGGGGCCTTTTTAAATAAAATCTTGTTAAACTAAAGGCTCTCAATATTAAAAAAATGGCTAGATGTACAAAATCATAAAATAAATAAAGACTTGGTCAAACGTTATGCCAGTAAAGATGGCAGCTGATAGAACAATAATGTTGTCATTTATAAATCAGTGGCCATTTAATCCTCAAACCTCACTTGAGAAACTTCCAAGGACAGCCCCACCCTTAAACAGAAACTCCCACACTCTAAGACAGCCCACCCTACCAGAGACTACTGAGCATGCACTGACTTCCTTAACCTCCCCCTTCTATAAGAGCCATGCCTGGCCAGATTCGCTGCCGCACTCTCTTTTCCCTGGCCAGCCTGGCAGTTTGGGCCTGCCATTAAACTTTTCTCTATGTATGTGAGACTTTTCTCCTGAGCTTTCTTTGTGAGCAGCGCTTTTCCTAACATTTGGTGCTGTGACTCGGATTGGGGTGCATTCTTGGCACAGACCTTGCTCTCCTGGCTTCCCCCACCCCACCCCGCTCTCTCTCTCTCATCTTCCATTCCCTTCCTCTGGGATCTGAGCTGCTTTGCCAGAACCCCTGATCCTAGAAAGTGCTGCTCCTTCACTAGCTCACAGGGAAAGTCCTCTGCCCCAGCGCACCTCCAACCGCCATCCACCACCAGCTCCTGGACATAGGAAAAATGTCTGCCATAGCTAAAAAAATCCATAGAGAGGACACGGCACATCCTGGGCCACCAGTTATACGTGGCGATGGCTGTGGCCCACTGCCACTTCCCCTAGAATAAAGGTGCTCAGAGTACACAGGAAGAGGGGAAAGGCGACAGGCCAAAGGATCAGGCCTAGGCAGACAGGCTAGCTTGTCCCAGGTGTGTGTGGAGTGAGTGGTGCCTTGCACAAATCCTGCTCCTAGCCCCACCTCACACCTCAGGGCACCAGACCCAGCCCTTGTAAGCCAATTGTTAACTCAAGGTTATAGTCCCAGGAATAACACATTACTGTGGTCTCTAAACTTCTCATTTAAAATTTTCTATACTTTCAGCCTCAACATAAATTTTTCCCTCCAAATATTAACACTAGTTGTCCCATATGGTACTGTTATTGGCCTGGGATGCCCTCTGAATGCCCTTCTCTAACTTTACAGGTAATTTATTCCTTTGTTAAAAAGGTAGCCTTTATTAAAGAGGCTGCCTGCTGTTAACTAAAACACAGGATCCTAACATTTTGCTCTTTCTAGAGGGGATCTACACCTTCCAGTCTTCTGGCTTGTAGATATTAAAAGCTTTGTACTGAGGCCTGGCCTCAATATGCCTTGGGTGACCAAGAGAAGTGGACTTCACAGGGTTCCTTAAATACAATACCATACTCCAGTTAGACCTTTTCTATAAAAATGAAAAAATAAACTGAGGTCCCCTATACAAATTTCTACCTTCTAAGTCACCCCAATACTCAGAACCTCCTAATGGGTGCTTCCCCCTTCAACAGGTAATGATAGGAAGAGGGCAAAAGTATGTCCCCTTCCAGCTATCAGATCTAAGGAAAATTAAAAAACATCTAAACAGCTATACTGATGCCCAGACAAATACATTCAAGACTTTATCTCTGTGATCCAAACTTTTGAGTTGACATGAAAAGATACTATATGCTTCTAGTAGACCAGACTATTTTCTCATTAGAAAAACAATGGGTTCTGGCCCAGGCAACTCAGGTTAAAAATGATTATCATTTACAACGAGCCCCAATACTAGTGGCACCTAAAAAATAAGGGAATAAATGCACCTACCTACAGGGGCACAAGCAGTCCCTTTGACTGATCCACATTAAAAGGGGTTGATGATATGGCTCAAACAATAGAGGGCTGCTTTAACATAAAGTCCTGAATTTAAGCCCAGTACAGCCAAAGGAAAAAAAAAACATTTGAAGATAAAGATGTAGCTCAGTGAGAGAGTGTCTGCCCAGCATATGCAAGGCCGTGGGTTCAATTCCCCAACATTGCTAAATCAAAAAATAATAATAAAAAGAAGATAAATGGCATTAATGTCACTTCAGCCATCTCATAGTGAAAGAAAGTAGTTTAACCTAGACCAGATCCCTCATTCTTCAAGTGAGGAAACTGAGGCCCTGACAGTTCAGAGACCTGCTCTCCAGAGTGTCAGGTGTCAATGTAAAATAACAACTTTGCTTTACAGCAACACCCTAAAGAAAATTCCCTTACCTTTCTACAACATCTTAAGGATGCTATCAAAAAACATACCATGATGGACCCAGAGTCACAGGTGAGAGAGGTTCTCCTCAAAGATAAATTTCTAACAGTCATCCCCAAATATTTGTAGAAAACTCAGTCTATGGCTGAAAGAGAAAAGTCACTGGATCAAATAATACAACTAGCTATGTCTGTATATTATAACTGGGACATTACTAATAGAGAGAAAGATAAGAGACATGACCTCATTGCTGCTCCCACCCAACTGGGGCCTACATCTCGAGTTTGCAACCATGGTGGACAGGAGGGACATTTCTGTAGAGAATGCTTAAGGGGGACAGCCTGGGAGACAGCCCCACCCCCAGCCAGGACCCTGTCCTCTCTGCAAAGGTAACCACTGGAGGTCTAAGTGCCCCCATCACCAGATGGAAGGAGAAGTGCCACCTCCCATGGATTGATGGGTCCTGGTCCCCTGTCCACACTCCACTTCTTGGCATCGATGTTGAGGAGCCCCATAGTATCCATTATGACAAAAAAAAAAAAAAAAAAAAGATCTTTTTCCGGCTAGACAGTGGAGCTCATTTCTCTGTTTTACCTTTCTTTCTGGGTCCCCAGTCCAATGACAAAAGTTATTGTTTGGAGCATATCTGGCAAGCCCCTAGAGCACTATTTTACCCAGCCTCTGGCCTGCTCTTTGGGAAACCTCCTCTCCTGTCAGTCTTTCTTTGTAGTACCTAAAATTCCAATGACCCTGCTGGGACAGGACTTACTATCTCAGCTAAAACCTCAAATTCTCCTCCCCCCAGGCAGCTATTTTTGTTGCCCCCTCCTTCAGAAACAAATAGATTCCATAGTGTGGACTAATGAGATGAGTGTAGGGCAAGCCTGGACAGTTCTCCCTATTCAAATAAAACTCAAAAGTCCCTCACAATTTCCACACCCAAAACAATATCCTCTCAAGCCCCTCTGAGAAACGATAAGGTCTTATCCCTATTATAAATTCCTTAGAACACCAAGGGCTACTAATTACTTACTCCAGCCCACATAATAAATTCAAAATTCTTATAAAAGTTAATTATAAATATAAGTTACAAAATAAACAACTAAAAAGGATATAGATAGGTAGTAAATGTATTTTTTGAGAAGTTAAATGGAAAAAGAATATTTTTAGATAAGAAAGGACTTTGTAAAGAAGGGTTTGTCCTAAAGATTGTTTCAAATAAGAGAGATAAAGACAAGCCATCAAAAGGTTTAATATATTATGTAAAGGTCTGAGTAAGTTTTAAAAGTATATAATAAAAAACTTCTATGTGTAATAAGTTAAAGTTGAGTATAATCTAAGAGTTGCCTAAAAGATTTTTAGGGTCATGTCAAACTAAAATCAAATTCTCTATGTCTATAAAATAACAAGGTTATCTTAATATTGTTTTGCTCTGAGTAACAACTACAAAAAAACCATTACAGACAAAGACTTTATCAAAGAAATTATTTGTATTTTCTGCTGATCTTGTCAAACTTTAAGTACTATTAAATCAGAGTTCATTTACATATTTGCTTATGTGTCTTAAATGACCACCTTGTAACAGTGTTATGTTATACTTTATCTAAATATGGTACAAACATTTATAAAGTTTTACAAAATGAGCTAAAACTCTCTTTTATCCAAAAGTGTTACATTTAACCTAAATCCTGACAGCTCCTGCCTCCCACAGGTCACCTATCTAGGTGTGGCCTTAAAGGGACAGACTCACTCCCTGAGTCATGAGTACATCAACCTCATCCTCCATTTCCCTCCCCTCATACTATTAGACAGCTTACAGGTTTCTTAGGAGTTACAGGATTTTACAGAATTTAGAACCCTAGATATGCAGTCCCTTAGCAGACACCTTTTTATGCTCCTCCTAATACTCCTATTTGGGTCTTAAATAATGTATGGCCACCCATCTCTCTTAGAAAACTTGCCTCCAACAGACTCTGCTCCTCTGGCTGACTACCTGCCTTACCTTAAACTTCTCAGGGAACTTCTCAAAAAACATACAGACCAGATCTTGCCCCACCCTATAACAGTATCTGTTAAACCAGGGAATCTTGTTCTCTTAAGGTATCTTCTACCTTCTCCATTGGGACTTCAATGGACCAGCCCTCATCTAGTCATTCTTACAACACCCACTGCTATCAAGCTCAATGGGATCCCCCAGTGGCGACACCTTTCAAGAAACAGAAAAACAAAGAAGGGAATTGGAGGACTCTTAAAATTGTCTAGGAAACTACATTTCACAATGGTTCTCTTGGCCAATGCCCATCCTAATGCCTATGTTTCTTGCTCTCCTATTCTTAAGCTTCCTCCTTTACATCATACTACATGTCTGCTATTGCTAATCAAAAGTTTAACCAGGTGTACCTCCAGGGATATCAACCTACCAGGATGCCACAGGAGTCTGAGGGTCTTGCCCCATGCAGCACCCCGTGCCAGCAAGAAGTAGCTAAGAGACTGACACTTCGCTCCAATTCCCCATCCTCAGCCCCTACCCTCATCATTATTAAAGAAAAAATGGGGGAATGGTAGAACAATAATGTTGCCATTTATAAATCAGTGGCCATTTTATCCTCAGCCCTCACTTGAGAAACTTCCAAGGACAGCCCCACCCTTAAACTGAAAATCCCGAACTCTAAGACAGCCCCACCCCTACCAGAGACTACTGCACATGTGCTAACTTCCTTAACCTCCCCCTTTTGTAAAAGCCACACCTGGCCCAGAA
The DNA here is from genome assembly GCF_047511655.1 of Castor canadensis. NCBI lineage: Eukaryota > Metazoa > Chordata > Mammalia > Rodentia > Castoridae > Castor > Castor canadensis. The sequence continues at coordinate 30,417,258 of NC_133398.1, read as the reverse complement.
TCACTGCCGTGCCATTTTTTCCCCAACCAGCCTGGCAGTTTGGGCCTGCTATTTAACTTTTCTCTATGGACGTGAAACTTTTCTCGTGGGCTTTCTTTGTGAGCGGCGTTTTTCCTAACAGTAGCCATCAGTGCAGACCAAATGTCTTCTCCATGACCCTGGCCACTGGTGGTGGCAGAAGGAGACAGGAGAAAGAGATGCCTTATCCCCCAAGGAGTATATGTTTCAGGAAGAATAACGGACCAGCGAGAACGAGACTCAAATCAGGTGGTTGGAGGAAAGGAAGTTTTATTATGCTAGCGGGCCAGGACCTGGATCTCTTCAAATTGGTGCCGGCCCTTTAGCTATAGGCTGGTGGGTTTTTATGCCTCAGAATGCAGAAACAAGCAGCGGGAAGGACAAATGTAGACATGGTGGTTAGTGTTTCACAGGGAAGTTGCAGCATATCACACTAACACATCCGTTGCTGAAGGACATCTACTGTTTCTCTTGCAATGGCCTGAAACAGGGGCCCTGCTGGGGCAAGGGCTTTTACTTACTTTTATATCTTTCCCTTGGGTTTCTTTATCATATGGTTCCCAGTGAGGGAAGTAGGTCTCTGGCCTGGGGATGCCTAGGCACATGAGACCCTCCTTAGAAATGACCAGTCTCCCTTATCCCTCTTTTAGATGGGAGCTCAAATTTCCTAAATTCTCAAGGTATCTCACCTCGGGTACTTATTAAGACATTGGAAAAATCTTAACCCTTATAACCTAAGGAAAAACATCCTCATTTTCTACTACACCCAGGCTCTGTCTAAATCTCCTTTAGGAGACCAGGAGTGCTGGCTAGAAGGGGAAAACATTGACTACATCTAGACTTTTTCTACAAAAAAGGAGGGAAAAACCTAAACATTGTACAAAATGTTATATAGATGTGATGTCATTAGCTACCTTACAAACTTTAACTCCTGAAAAAATCTAAAAAAGATGAATAAAAACAACAGTTACAAAGATAACAAAGATTTTTAACTCTTAACATATTCTTTCTCAGTCTGCAGTTTTTTTTTCTCTTCCTTATGCTGAAAGTTTTGTTGTTCAAGGTCATTTTAAAGTCCTGTTATCTTACTCATCCTTAGTTAAAATGTAACATTCTTTAAGTCTTAGTAAAATATCCAAGCAACAGTTCACCAAAAACAGAGGTTCTCATTATCTCGTTACTCTTCCTGCTCCAGCCATACCTAATCTATGGCTATTTGGTTAAGAGTACTCTAACTAAATACAACTATTTAATGTATGTATTGGTCTATCAAGCGTTGGGTGAAAACTTCTTTTGCTCCTGAAATTCCAGAAAAACCAATGATTAATTACAAAAGCTGATTTTCAGGGTTTTTTTTCATTTTTATGCACACTTCAGTTTAGGCATACCTAAATCTTTTTATGTGTGTGTGTGTGTGTGTGTATAAAGCTGGTAGGTAAAAACTATTGTTACTTTAACAACTGCGTTCTAAAATTGGCATATAAAATCTCAGGAGTTTGGGCCTTGGTCCCAAAATTCCGATTTTAGCTTTGGAGAAAATGTGCCCTTTTAAGCGTTGGTCACTCACAGAAGTGGCTAATCCTGGACAGAGAAAAAGGATAAAATCGGCTCCCTGCTGCTGAAATTGCTTTTATTCCAGGCATCTCTGGCCAGCATTAGCTGTTTTGTTTGTTTGTTTGTTTGTTTGTTTTACCATCATCTGAAAAAATAAAATAATAACCATCTAAACTTTTGGTTTAAATTCTTTTTTTAAAGTCTTCTCTGAGTATTTGAGGGTCACTTAAAATTTAGTGCTAACAACTGGCAACAAAATGTAAGGTAACAAAAAAATCCAGGGTGTTTATGTTAGAGATCTCTATGGTAAAGTGTTTCTGATTTTTTACATATAAATATACAAACATCTTAAAATGGTTCTTATTATAGAGTTAATGTAAAAAAAAAGTTACTTCTACTCTGTTCTACTGCTACTTAAAAAAAAAAAAACAGTTTTCAAACTTATTTCAATCAAATATCACTAAGATACAAGCATTCAGGGGTTACTACTCCAGCTCAGAAAAAAAAACAAAAACAAAAAAAAACCAGTGCTGTTTTTAAAGCCTGGCCACAAGCCTGCAGCAGAAATCTTAAAATTTGGGTAGTTAATGAAATAACCTTAGCCTGTTTCATTCTGTTGTAAATAAAATCTGAGATTTAATTCTCTTTTTTATAACACATGGGTTTATCAACAGTTGGGCTTTCTGTAAATTATTTTTGTATAAAAATTAATTTTAAGGTTGCTTTCTTTACTTTTTTTCAGACAAATATAAGGCTCTAAGCTAAAAGGTCTTATAAGTTACTTTCAACAAATATCAAAAAATATAAAAAGATATAAAAGGGTATTTTAAAAAGGGTTAAGACTTAAAGGTACAAAGTAAGTTGCCATAAAAAGATTACGCTTACATAAATGCTTATGTAAGTAACTAAGTTGACTAAAATCGAAGAGTTTCATTAAACTTGTCAAGTTTGTTTCCTTTCACTTAAAATCCATCAAACTACAGATACTGATAAAAATAAAAATGATCTACTTCCGTGGTGCCCTCAATAACTCCTCTTGTGGTCAGCCCTGGTGCCTCCTTTCATTGCTCCCTTTCAGCTGGAAGCAGTTATTAACTAGACTTCATCTTTCTTGTTCCTAATAGCAGTTAGGCATTCACTGAGGCGGGGGCCTGGAAGAGCAGACTACAGGAGTTCCACATGTTCCCAAAAAAGGAAGATTAGCCAGGACGAAAAATGCCATTCTCCTTCCCAAGAAACACCTGTTCATGCCAGACACCACTCCTTCCCAAGAGACACCCCTTCCCTCCAAAAACTCTGCCCTCTGGCAATAAAAAAGCTATAAAACCCGATGTCCAGCCTGACTCAGTGGACTCTCAGCTTCTGGATCTCACAGCATGTTCCCTTGATGTGGCCTTTCCTTTCTCTTCTCATAAATAAAACTTTTCTGACCTTTGCTGCTCGAGTACACCGTTGATTTCCATCTAAGCATGGAACAAGGACCCTTACCACCCCAAAATTCCAGTGTATCAATGTTGTACATTACTAGGTGTCTAGTCTTACTGATCTTATGTATTTGCTATTTTGGATCCTTTTGTCACTAGTGGTTGGTGAGTAACTCAAGGAAATCCCAAAGAGAAGAAGGAGGTTCTGAGTTCAGCTCTGTGGACTCTTGTCTCTGAATGTAGAATAAGAATTTTCAGGCAGAGATATAGGGCAAGAGACAGGCAAAGATTTATCCAGCAAATAAAAAAGCAAAAACAGTATCAAAAAAAAAATCCAGATGTGCCCCATAGGCAGTATATTATAGGAAATGGACTGGTTTAACAGTGGTATGAATGCTAGTGTTACTGGTGGATGGTCCTTGAAGACCCTGGTCAGAGATTCTTAGGTTCTTTAATCCCAAACAAAGCATTGCATGGAGATATACCAACTGCAAACCAGAACAAAGTTTTATTGAAAGTAGAGTAAAAACACAAGTAGGAGTTTTAAAGGAAGCATTGCAAGAGAAAAGCAGCAGGCTCCTGCCAGATGGCTCAGAAGACAAAATGCCCCAAGCTTTGTTAGAAGGGTGATTAATATATAGGAAGGGTGGGGGAAAACCTGGGTGGTCTTTGCTGGATGCTCTAGAATGAGTCTGCAAAGTAACACTGGGTTCACCCTATCCCTGGGATATGGTTTTCCTTCCTGTTTCTTTTTTATTTATTGTTTCAGGATGTTGATGTTGACACATGATACATGGATAACTCAAACACACCTTGTGACTTCCTATGACTTGACCTTGGTGGGTTATTTTGATCTTAATGGAGGCTGTTGAGTGTCTTTACCTCAAAGACCTTAAAAATTTCTCCATTTTCAGTTCTCTTTGGATATTCCCATTCCTTCATTGGGCTGAGACAAGGAAGGGTTTCTTCTTTACTTATTCCTAGCCTGCCTCCCTAGTACAAGGAGGAAGAAGAATTCTGTTAAGCAAGGTTTAGGACAAGTGGTCCCTTTTTCTTCCAGGTACTTGTTACATCTCAATCATACCTATTGCCATAGTGTTCTGACAATATTAGCTAGGCCAGTAGCACTAAGTCTGAGACAGTTAATTCTGGGTTCTTGAAACATGAACATCTGCTTTTTGTGACTTTTAATAATCACCTTTCAGATTGAGGGATTAGGTGGACTAGGCATTGTTCTTGAAGCTATGTGTGCTTGATCTGTAGGGCGTAATAATAATCATCTGAAGAAGGATGATAGTAGGGAGTGAGGTCATGGTTTGTTTAACTGCTCAGTGAAGGAGCATGAACCTTAAAGAAAATGGTATTTGTGCAGTTCTAGTTAGGCAATACATTAATGCAAAGCTTATTTCTAAATTCCTGGTTTCTGCTTCTCACATCCCATCTCATTGACCTACACCTTCCCATTTCCTTCCTTTCCCTGCACCTGTTTTATATTCCATCTCTGTGTACTTGATTTTATGTGTGTTTGTATATAATTATTTCACATATTATTTAGACCCTGAAATATGTTTATTTCTGTGTCAGGCTTATTTCACTTATTTATTTATTTATTTTGTTGTTACTCTGTTTTAACTCAGGGCCTCTGGCTTGTCAGCCAGGCACTCTACCACTTGAGCCATAATTCCAGCCTTATTTCACTTTAAAGTATTTCTTTATTGGGATCATCTGAAATTTACACTTGATCTTACTGAGTTCTGAGATTCTTTTCTCTCTAATATACCTCGTTAGAAATGCCCACATTTGCTGGGTTCTGGTGGCTCATGCCTGTAATTCTAGCTACTTGGAAGGCAGAGATTGGGAGGATTGTTTTCCAGTGCCAGCCTAGGTAAATGATTTGTGTGACCCCCATCTCCAAAGTAACCAGAGCATAATGGAGTGGAGGTGTGGCTCAAGCAGTAGGTTGGGTGCCTGCTTTGCAAGCACAAAGCTGAGTTCAAACCCCATCCCCCCCACACACACAAAAGGAAATATCCACATTTGGCACCTGACAGAGTTCAAGAGAATCGTGTGATTTTAACAGTTGAGATTCAAATCATTTTCCACAAACTGACTATTCAAGCTTTCAAAAATCATTCCCCATTCTAGAATAAGACCATAAGGACAAAGTAAAGGACATACAGCAAAGAACAACAATCTGAAGCCTTTTACCGTTACTAAACAGGAATCACCTGTTTCATTTGCTAGAGGTTTTGTTCCTTAGGGCTCTGTTACATCCTGTGGGTCTGAGAATATATTTTTCTTTATCAACTATTGTATTATTTAGACAATAAAATGCAATAAGACATAACACATCCCACATATTTATGACATACAACATTTTTAAGCTTATTTTGTAAGTCATATCAATGATTAAAATTCCTAAATCACAAATTTCCAAATCAAACAATGCTTGAAAAAGAATTAAGTTTTAAATTTATTTCTCCATTAGTACCCTAGTTCTGGATCTTTATAAACATTTTGTAAATATGTTGACTAAAGAATGAATGATGATATTACCACAAATCCAAAATATCATAAGAGAATTTTGTTAGCACCATACAATATCAGTGCCAGAATATTTCCAGTTCCCCAGACTGCCAACAATAATATTTGCATTCACAGGATACTGAATATCATTCAGCAAACTTTCCAGTATGCCTTCAGATACCTAAAGTTTTCATAGCTTAATAAGATGCATACATTTAAATGACCTAAGCGTGAAATTAACCTGAATGTCTAAATAGTTTCACCTATCAAAAGCAGTTTAATAACAAATACAATAAAGTTTTAGTTACAATTATGACTAGTTTCTCATTCTTTTGTTCCTCCCAACTGGTTGTTTACCAAAATGCTTTAAAAAGTAAACTTATTCTTCTAAGTCAATTATGCCTCCTGACTATCAACTGCTCTGAGACCATCAGCTTTGGTCTAATAGGGAGAGACTATTGAGTGAATTGAACTACATCTCTGCTGGCTGCTAATGACTTAATGTGCTCATCCTCTCAGATAATACATTTGCATTTTAACAGGAAAATGAAATGCCTTGTTAGAAGGAATGACTACTGGGATGATTCCAGATAGACTATAAATATTAATGTACTTTAAGTAAAGTTTCCTATAAAGATATGGTTCTGTTTATTAAACAGAAAAATGTTACTCTTAGTTACTTCAAAAAATGTTTGGAGGAAGTCATTCTCTTGTCCTCTCCTTTTAATCAAAATGACACAATGTTGATCCAAACACCTAGGCAACATGGTGACTGCAGTCATGGATGCTTGAAAAACAAAAAGAGAGTAGATGGTAAGTGTCCTCACTACAAAAACATTAAGATGATGCATTTGTTTCTTAGGTAGATTTAACCATTTCACAGTGGTTGTTGGGTCACTGAAAACAATACTGAAGACTAGTGCTTGGACATGCTGAGAGGCCTTAGAACCTACCTCAGAATCAAGGCCTCTCTGACTTTCCCTTGTTTCTCTGCCTCTCAAAGCAGGAGAGACTTTTTCATAGTTCTCTGATCTGCCTAAAGTCTGGAGAAAGAAGAAACAAGTACCTCTCCAGCATTCTCTGAACTTTGAGTAACTAAGTCACATCTTAGGGAAAAAGAGTATAGTCTGTCAACACATCTAGACAGACTTTTGCCACACCTCCTTGTCCTCTATTTCAATCCAAAAGCTATTTATGAACTGTTGTGTGCTCCAGTAGGCTCAATTTCTGTTCTCAAAACTGAGTACCCCTGAGAATCACTTACTATACCCACCAAAATTGTCTACATTCGCCTTTCTCCTGTTCCCTTACAGAAATGGTACATATAAACCTCTGAATAATTTTGAGCTAGTGGGTAATCCCACTTCTGTGATTTTCCCCCCTGCTGTGATATTTTCCCTTTTGCATGTTAAGTAACTTTGCCTTTTCTCTGACTTAATCTTTGTCACTTTACTCCAGCCAACTTTAGGAGGGCAGAGGGGAAATTTCCCTTCAACTCTGTAATACACTATAAAACTTGTTCATCACAATTATGTATGATTTGTCTACTAGTTAAAAAGAACAATAAAGAACATAAAGAAAAAGATGTGTACTTAACCTCATCCAAAGAGCATATAATAAGTTTAAAAATGGGTTCAATAATGCTTTATTCTAAGAAATTGCTAGTTAAAATGTAATTTTTAGCTATTTATATATTTATCATTTATATTTTCATTGCTGATTTTGACATTTGCCAGTATATTAATCTCAATTTTCATAAGCTCATTGGGGATATAATTGACATCCAGTAAGTCTCACATATCTACAGGTTGTATTTTGATATGACTCAGTATGAGCATAAACCTGTGGAAACATTACCACAAACGACATATTCATCACCTCAAAAAATTTCCACTTGCTATTTGTAGCCCATTCCTCCTCCACCTATGCGACTCTGGTAGCTACTGATATGCTTTGTCACTAGAGATTAGTTCGCGTTTTCCAGAATTTCCGCCAAATTTTTACATATATGCAATATGTCTGAATTATCTCATTCAGCAAAGTTTTTTTGAGATTTATTCATATTGTTGCATGTGCCACTATTTTATTCCTTTGTTTGACTGAGTTCTAGTGTACTGTATAGTTTTACTTGTCGATGGACAATTGGATAATTTTTAATTCCTGGATATTTCAAATGAAGCTGTTAATTTCTTAAGAACATATGCTTTCATTTATCTTGGTTGAATAGAGTACAATGCTCAGGTTACTTTGAAGGTATATGTTGAAATTTTTCAAAATTTCTTTTAAAGTTATAGAAAATTACAAATGACTACATATACATCCTATCTTACCTCCCCTAGTATTAACAGCTTAAGTTGGAATGGTAAATTTGCCATGATTATTGAACTAATATTGATACATTATAAGTTATATTCAAACGTGCCCAAAGTTTTTTTCAACTCACCACAAGCATACTATTATGGTAAAAGATTTGGCAGCAGCATTTGTTACACATAGTTCATTCTAAATTTGTGTAGTAATTGAGGCAGCCATCTAAATTTGGCTTTATCCAAAGAAAAATAAAGTTCTCATATGTGTTTGACAAGATGAAACCTTCTATAGAAACTGAGAGATAGCATTGGAGCCCTGTCTTCCTTGATGATTACATTTCAAAATTCTTCTTAAGGCCCTGAGAAAGAAATTGCTGGGGTGAGAATGTTACCTTCCAGCAAGGAGAGATCAAGGTGAAGATGTTTGCCCAGGGCAGGAGCTCAGTTTGGTCTAGGAGTGAAAGTCAGCCCCTGGCAAGAAGCTTATTTAGCTTTTAAGAAGATTTACATACATTTTAGAGATAAAAAGAACTTAAAATTACATTTGGTAAGGGAAATGCTCCCAGAAAGGAAAGGTGGCAGGAATATCTTCCTTTATTTTCAAGAGGGAAAACTAAGGGAACTAAAGCTCTTATTTTTAATTTGTGTTTAAAATTAATTTATATTAGAATCCTCACAGCCATTCTGCCTCTTGGTGTACCAATTTTTGAGAGACTGGTATTGAAACCTCTACTGGAATTATAAATTGCCCTCTTTGAGTTCTAGAAGTTTTGCTGCATGTATGTTTGAGTTCTGTGATATATGAATGCTTAGGAGTTTTGTTAATTTTGTGAATTGACAAAAATATGTGAGATGGTAAATATTAATTTGCTTCACTTTGGTAAGCACTTTGCTATGAATGTGTACCATATAGCATATAAACTTCAAAAGTATACGGTAAAATCTGACAGCCAAGTAAACAAACAAACACACAAATGATTACAAGGGGCAAATGGGTGGTGAAAAAGAATTGATTCATTTCAAAAATGAGAACTGATATTGGTAATTTTCTATATCTGAAATATATTTTCTCTCTTATTAAAATATTCATTGGTTACTATTAGGATAGTATTTTTCAACCCTTTTCTTTATATTATTTGTTCATTTAATATGTCAGTAGGTTTCTTGTAAGCACATTTATTTTAGGTCTGCACTTAAAATTGATTCTAAATTCACCAATTGCCATTGTTTTTCTTTTTACTTATTGCTTGTTCTCCACTTTAGTTTACTTCTCTTTAAATTAATTGTACACTTAAAACATTCTACTTCATATGCTTTTTTGTCTGTTAGCTACTTCTTTTTATCTTTCCTAATAGATTTGTAGTAAATATGATTAACTTATATTAGTGCATTTCAAGTCTTATCATGTTATGAGACACATGCAAAACTTTAAAACATTTTAAGAATTTTAAAACATTTACACAAGTATTTGCCATTCCCACTATTCCTTGCTCTTTTTCTTAGATCCAAATATCATTCCATGCTTATTCTCATGTCTGGAAAAATTTACCATTGCTAGAAGTGAAGAGCTGATACTGCTGAAATGCTTGAGGCTTTTATATCTGAGGTAGTAATTGTATATTATTATATTTAAGAGATATTTTACATACAAACCTAAATATTTCTTCTTCTTTATAGTATCATAGTATTTTGATCTTCATTGATTTACGGTTTCAATAAAATTGGGAAAAGTTTTCCATTCTCTATTCAAGTAGTTTTTCTATTTTTCTTCCTTTCCTTTGGTAACTCCAATACTAATATTAGACTGTATGGAATTTGTCACAATTCATTGATACTAAGCATGTTTTCAGAGGGGTTTGTCTCCCCTGTTTTGTTTTAGATAGGTTCTATTGCCTTTCCTTGTGAGTTTTTTCTTTTCTGCATTGTCTAATCCCGTCCAATACATTTTCTGTGTTAGACATTATATTTTAATCAGGACAAGTTTGATTTGACCATTTTTCTTTGTGCCACATCTCTACTTAAAGCATAATCATCTCTCAACCTTTGTGAACATGTACATAGTTTGTATATGCTTTCCCAAGTCCTTTTCTGCTGGTTCTATGACTAATGTGATTTTACACTTGTTAATATTGATTTTTTCCTTTATTAGGATCATCTATGACTATATCTTTTATCTTGTTATAAGGTGGATGTATTATATTTTATGTCTTTTACTTCTACTTTGGAATTTAGTTAATTTGCTGAGAAATCTTTTTTGTGTTTTGTTTTTAAAATTCCTTAGTCTTTGGTTCATTTTTTTTCCCCGTATACTGGGGTAAAATTCTTACAATTACTCTGCCAAAAGTCCCTTGAAATACAATGTCTTCACTTTTTCTGGTGGTAAATGATGTTTTCTCAATTCTGTCTGGCCTCCTGAGATTTTATATTCCTTTTGCTCACCTCTTTTCCCAGCCTCAGGTAGATTCCTTACTTATGTCTACTGACTCACACCTAGTTGAAAACTCAGATGAAGCCATAGCAGGTCTCTGGAGTTCACTCTTAAGAAACTTTCTCCACATATGTATTCTGTCCTGTAATCTCTACCATAATCTCTACATGGCTCCACTGCATTCCTGTCATTGTGACTTTCACCTAGGGAGTCAGTGCCTTAGATTAGGCAGGCTTTTCTACCTCTGTGATGCAGCCTGGAAATCTCTCCCATTACAGCCTGTACAAGAAAAGATACGTATTTTTTTCAGGTAGAGGCACAATGGATTTAACTGAAACTCAACCACCATGAAAGTAGCCAATAATTGTGACTTATTACCAATTTCATTTCAGCATTTGTGACCTGCTGTATGTGTATCTTTCCTTAAATTCTCTTTGAGTAGTTTTAACACCTCACTGTTTCCCCTATTAATTAATAAATCAAACCAAGTAATTGGAATCTGTTCATTCTATATGTGAAAGTTATGAAATTACCTATTTTAAAACGTAGTTTAAAATTAAGCATGTTGTACTTCAGTGAATAGAATTTATTTAAATATTGCTCAACTGATAGAAAATTCGGTATTTCTGATTTTTTCCAATAAAAATTTATCACATTTCATGGATAAGGCTCATTCATTTTTTTATTTCAAACCACTTATTTGGGAAAAATCTAAAGTGTATTTTATAAGTCAAAAGAAATGATTGCTTTTAAAGATCATCATTCAGATTCTTAATTTGGGTTTTACTTCTGAGTTCTCAACTTATTAGAATGGATCACTACCTCCAAATATAAGATGTTAGGTGCAATAATTGTAATTCCATAGGTATTGTATGTTTTAGGTATTTGGTAATTTGGATATGGGCTTCTAGGGTAAATCTGTTAGATATATATGAGTATTTTAATTCTAAATTTTTGTTGATAATCACTTAATAGAGGTGTCTCTATTAATTTGTAGGATTCTGCTATAGGTACTTTCTTTCCGTTTTTGTTTTTATGAACTCAGGGCCTGCACCTTAAGCCACTTCACCAGCCTTTTTTTTGTGAAGAGTTTGTCAAGACAGGGTCTCATGAACTATTTGTCTGGGCTGGCTTTGAACCATGATCCTCCTGATCTCTGCCTCTTGAGTAGCTAGGATTACAGGTGTGAGCCACCAGTGCCCAGTAAGGTATTTTCTTTCTTTATTGCCTTTTAAAAGATGATGTAAAGTCACCACAAACATGTGTAGCAAAAAGACTCATTTCTGAAGTTAAAAATAAATAGTAACTTCTGTCACATGAGTTGTACATATGCGTTGGTATGTGTGTGTGCATTTAAGATTTATTAGAGAAAAGTTTCCTAAATGAGAAGTAATTTTTTACTTTTTCTTCCTTGTAGTAGGTCAGAGAAATTGCATAGAAAAAATAGTCTTTAATATCAATTAATTGCCTTCTATTTCGTAGTCACCACCTATAGATTTGAAATAATATAATTCAAAAGTTAATTTTACCACAGACTAATTTAACTCTATGTTATTGATATTTCTACAAATATGTATATGTGTGATTGAAACAATGACTGCAGTATTGTTATTTTGTTATTAGGCTGCAATATAATTCAAATCAAGCAGAACCAAAAATTTGTGTACTTTATATAAAAATTTGAACAATGATACTTTTTTTTTTCATTTTTCTTTTATTATTCATATGTGCATACAAGGCTTGGTTCATTTCTCCCCCCTGCCCCCACCCCCTCCCTTACCACCCACTCTGCCCCCTCCCTCTCCCCCCCGCTCAATACCCAGCAGAAACTATTTTGCCCTTATTTCTAATTTTGTTGTAGAGAGAGTATAAGCAATAATAGGAAGGAACAAGGGTTTTTGCTGGTTGAGATAAGGATAGCTATACAGGGCATTGACTCACATTGATTTCCTGTACGTGGGTGTTACCTTCTAGGTTAATTCTTTTTGATCTAACCTTTTCTCTAGTACCTGTTCCCCTTTTGCTATTGGCCTCAGTTGCTTTAAGGTATCTGCTTTAGTTTCTCTGCCTTAAAGGCAACAAATGCTAGCTAGTTTTTTAGGTGTCTTACCTATCCTCATACCTCCCTTGTTGAACAATGATACTTAAACTTTACCAAAATTTACAAATGCAAAGCATGACATCAAGTTGTATTTTAATATTAAGAAACATTTATTTATAAACTTGTGGAGCACCTATATTAAAATTACAATTATGTTTATATGCTTTTTATTAAAACCATTTAACAATTATTGTAGTTGGAAATGAAAATACTGTCCTTGCTTTAAACACATTTCAGAAATATATAAAATAATCAAGAAAGAAGAGTTAACTAAAAGTTTGATTATTAATATCAGGTTTCAACTGTCACTTTATTCAAGCATAATTTGATGAAAGGTCAATTACAAGTATAATTATTATTTAGTATTGGATGGGCAGGACTCTTATCCCAAGAACTATCACAATCTTATATTTTTATTTATTTATTTATTTATTTGGGACTAGGGTTTGAACATGGGGATTCACACTTGCAAAGCAGGTGCTCTGTCACTTTAGCGACACCTCCAGCCCATTACTTTGGTTATTTTGGAGATGGGGTCTCAGGTACTATTTGCCTGGGCCAACTTCTAATTGCGATATTTCCTATCTCAGACTCCCTTGTATTTAGGATTACAGATGTGAGCCACTTGTACCTGAACAAATATAATATTTTATTAGCATACACTATGGTTTAAAGGTATTTCATTGTAATATTTCCATAAATGCATACAATGTGCTTTGATTAAATTCACATTCTATTGTATTTTTTTTTCTTTCTCCCCCCTTTTCCTTTTCAAACAGTATTTTGCATTCTTCCTCTCTATATAAAATGTACTTCTATGATCATGTTCATCCTTCAACATGTTCCCCTTTTCCCTTACCTCTCCTGCTGGTTCCACCTGCCAGACAGTTTCCCTTTACACTCATGTCCCATTATTATTATTACTTATTGTTTTCAGTCTAGATTCTTCTTATGAACAAAAACATGAGCTATTTGGTCTTTTGGACTTGGGTTTTCTTGCTCAACATATCTAGTTTTCTTATTTTCCTTAAATGAATAATTTCATTCTTTTTTATGGCTGAATTATACTCTATTATGTATTTACACCATATTTTCTTACTCATCAGTTGTTGGGCACATAGGCTAATTCCATAGACTGGCTATTCTGAATAGTACTGCTAGAAATGTAGGAGTGTGGGCATCTCTGTTGTACTTACTCTCCTTCAGGTATATGTCCAAGAGTGGGATAGCAGGGTCATAGGTCATTCTATTTTTTAGACTTTTATAAACTTCAATACTGATTTCCATAATACTTGCACTAATTTCTATTCTCACCAACAATATATAAATATTTGTGTTTCTTTGCATCATCACCATTTGTCATTGTTTATTTTCTTGATGACAGCCATCTGACTGAGGTAAGATGGAATATCAGTTTAGTTTTAATTTGCATTTCCCTAATGACTAAGCATGTTGGACAATTCTTCATGTATTTATTAGCTGTTAATACTTCTTCTGAGGACTATCTTTCAATTTATTTGCCCATTTATTAATTGGATTATTTGCTCAACTGTTGTTGAATTTTTCAAGTCCTTTATATATATTCTAGATATTAATAATTTATTCAATGAATAGCTTGCAAAGATTTTACCTCATTTTGTTGGTTGCTGTTCATTCTGGTAGTTGTTTCCTTTGATGTGAAGAAGCTTTTCAACTTCATGCGATCCCATTTGCTAATTCTTGTTCTTATTTACTAGGCAATTGGAGTCCTATTCAGAAAAATGTCACCTATACTTATCTCTTAAATGTTTTCCTGTAGTAGTTTCAAATTTTCAGGTCTTACATTAAGGTTTTTAATACATGTTTAATTGATTTTTGTACAGGGTGAGAGATAGTGGTCTAATTTTCAGTGTTCTGCCTATGGATATTCAGTTTTCTCACTATTATTTGTTGAAGAGTCTTTCTTTCTGTAATTTATATATATAATTTGGCTCTTTTGTCAGAATTAGAGGCCTGTAGCTGTATATGTTCATTTCTGAGTTATCTATCCTATTCCTTTGGCCTTTGCGTTTGCTTTTGTGTCATGCTGTTTTTGTTATTGCAGTTCCGTAGTATAATTCAAACTCCAGGATTGGGATACCATCAATTATGCTCCTTTTACTCAGTATTACTCTGAGTAATTACTCTTTGGGGTTTTGTGTGTTTCCATATGAATTTCAGGATTGATTTTTCTGTTTATATGAAGAATGATATTGGGATCTTGATGGAAATTGCATTTAATCTGAGATTGCTTTTGCCAGTGCACTCATTTTCACAATACTAATTCTTCTATGCATGAACATTGGAGATCTTTTCATCTTCAAGTGTCTTATGCAATTTCTTCACTGTTTCATAGGTTTTATTGTAGAACTAATTTAGCCTCCTAAATTAAGTTTAATCCTAGGTATTTTTATTTTTTTGAAGCTATCATGAAGTGTTTTTCTGCTTTCTTTCTCAGCTTATTCTTTGATGGTACATAAAAATGTTATTGCATTTCATATTTTGATTTTGTATCCTGTTATTTTGGGGAAAGTGTTTGCCAGAGCTAGGAGTTTTTTTTTAAACTTTTTTTGTTGCAGTCTTTAGGGTCTTTTAAGTATGGGAACATATTATCTGCAAATAAGGATGATGTGATATATTTCTTTCCTATTTGTATGCTCTTTAGTTACTTTTTTTGTGTTATTGCTTCGAGTAGGAGTTCAGGCACTATATGGTATTGCGTAACACTGGGGCAAGTAGATACCCTTTTGTCATTCTGACTTTAGAAGAAATGGCTTCATTTCCCCCCATTTAATAGTATGTTGGCCATAAACTTGTCATATATAGCCTTTATTGCATTGAGCTATGTTCCTCCTATTCCTCATTTCCTCAGACTTTTTAAATCATGACTGGATGTTGAATTTTGTCAAAGGCTGTTTCTTCATCTATTGAAATGATCAAGGATTTTGTCCTTGATTTTTTTCTGTGCTGTATTATGTTTATTGATTTATGTTTGGTGTACTATCATCCATCCCTGGAATAAAACAGTGATGTATGCCTTTTTAAATTTGCTGTTGAATTCAGTTTTCAATAATTTAGTTGAGAATT
Source organism: Castor canadensis (assembly GCF_047511655.1). NCBI lineage: Eukaryota > Metazoa > Chordata > Mammalia > Rodentia > Castoridae > Castor > Castor canadensis. Next base: position 30,401,793 of record NC_133398.1, on the reverse strand, counting down.
TTTGTGTTAATATTCATAAGAGAGACAGGCCTATACTTTTGTTTTTTTGTTACAACTTTATCTGGTTTTGAAAGCAGGGTAATACTGGCTTCATAGAATGAGTTTGGTAACATTTCTTCCTTTTCTATTTTATTGAATGATTGAAAAATAATGGTATTATTTAATCTTTAAAGGCCTGGTAGAATTTGGCACTAAGTCCATCTGTTGTGGTCTTTTCTTTGGTGGAATACCTTTTATTATTGCTTCAATATCATTGCTTATAGATCTGTTTAAGTTTTTTTAATATAGCTACATTTAGTTATCTTTAAATTTTTTTTATTGTTGTGCTGGGTAGGGAGTACATTGTGGCATTTACAGAAGTTCTCACACTATATTAAATATATCTTAGTTGAATTCACCCTCCAACATTTTCTTTTAGCTCCCTTTCCCCCATTCCTGGAATAGTTTCAACACGTATCATTAAGTTTTTTATATCATCTTTGTTCAAGTTTGCTAGATCTAGCCATCTAGAAATTTACCTCTTTTTTCTAGGTTTTCTAGTTTATGAGAATATGAATTTTTAAAGTATTCCCTAATGATCTTTTGAACTTCATTAGAATTTGCTATGATGTCCCTCTTTTATCTCTAGTTTTGTTAATTTAGGTCTCCTCTCTCTTTCTTTATGTAAATTTGGCTAAGGGTTTATAAATATTACTTATGTTTTTTCAAAAAACCCACATTTTTTTCACTGATTCATTGATTTTTTTTTTTTTAGTCTCCATTTCATTAATTTCCACCTAATCTTAATCATTTCTTACTGTTAACTAATTTTGGGCTTGGTTTGTTCTTGTTTTTCTAAGAGTTTGATAAGCAATATTAGATATTTACTTGAGGTTTTTTTTTTTTCATAAATATATACAAATGTAGGTACTCATAGCTATAAACTTTCCCCAGAGCACTACTTTTGCTCTATCCCAAAATTCTGGCAAGTTGTGTGTACATTTTCATTTGATTCTAGGAGATTTTTAAATTCCTGATTCTGTATTTCTTAAGTTACCTCATGGTCATTTGATACTGTATTGCTCAGTCTCCATGTGTTTTTAATATTTTCGGAAATTTTTTGTTACTGATTTTTAGTTTTATTCCATTGTGGTCTGATAAAATAGAGGAGGCTACTTCAATTTTCTTTTTTTGTGGTTTTGGGATTTGAATTCAAGGCCTACAACTTGAGCCAGTCCACCAACTCTTTTGTGTGATTTTTGTTTTTAGATATAGAGTCTCACAAACTGTTTGACCAGGTTGACTTTGAACTGTGATCCTCCTGATCTCTGTCTCCTGAGTAGCTAGGATTACTCATAGTTAAAGACTTCCTAAAATATGATGTTCTACTTTGGAGAAAGTTCCACGGATTACCAAGAAAGTATAGTCCAGATATTGGATAAAATATTCTGTAGATGTATGGTAAGTCCATTTTGTCTGTAGTTTTCTTTAATTCTGAAGTTTCTTTGCTGAGTCAACCTCCCAATTAGTGAGAGTGAGGTATTGAAATTGCCCACTTTTATTGTGTTGAGTCTCACTGTGCTTTCTTTGTCCAGTAGTGTTTGTTTTATGAAATTGGGTGCTCCAATATTTGGTGCATATATGTTTATAATTGCTACTTCCTCTTGATGAATTGTTCCCTTTATTAATATGAAGTGACCTTCTTTTGTCTCTCCTAATTTTTCTTTGAAGTCTGTCTGTCAGATAAGAACATAGCTACTCTTGCTTGTTTTCAAACCCCATTTGGTTAGAAAATCTTTTTCCATTCTTTCACTGTAAGCAAATGTTTATATTCACAAATGAGGTTGTTGCCTGCAGGCAACAAATGGTCAGGTCTTGTTTTTTAATTCAACCTCCCAGTATATGTCTTTTATTTTGAAAATTGAGAGCATTAATATTCAGCATTATTATAGAAAGGTATGTAGAATTTCTTATTATTTTGTTGTTTTTGCTATGCTTGCTTCTGTACTAATCCAATCTTCTTATCTATTTGTGGACTGGGGTTTATTCTTTCCTTCATTTTCTTGTTTGCATTTATCATCTTCTGTGTCTAGGAGGCCTTTCAGTATCTTCCGCAGTGTTTTCTTACTTATCAAGTATTCCATAGTCTTTGTTGACCATAGAAGATTTTAAATATTCCTTCATCTATAAAAGATTGTTTTGCTGGATACAATAAATCTAAGTTGACAGATACTTTCTTTCAGGGCTTGGAATATATTATTTCATGTCATCCTCTCTTTGCATTTCCTTTGAGAAATGTACTGTTATCCTCATGAGTTTCTCTTTATATATACCTTGTTGCTTCTCTCACAGCTCTCTTTGTTCTGCATATTTAGTGTTTTAATTATAATAATTGTTATGGAAATTAAAAAAAAATTTTGTCTTTTGGTGTTCTAAGAACTTCCTATATGCTTTCTCTCAAAATAGTGGGGATTTTCTACTGTTATTTTGTTAAATATATTATTAATGATTTAGTTTGCACCACTTTCACTTTTTTTGCTTATTTTTATTTTTACTTTATTTTATCATTTTTACATTACTTACATGTATATACATTATTTGGGTCACCTCCCATCTCCTCCCACCCCACTTCCAGGTCCTTATATTTTTAAAAATTTTATTGTATTTACATTTACTCACATGTGTGTACATTGTTAGGCCACCCTCTCCCCAACCCCCCCCACCCCTGTCCTCCACTTCCAGGCAGAACGTGTTCTTTCCTCGTGTTCTCCAATTTTGTTGAAGAGAAAACATAAGAGATAATAAAAAGAGACATAGCATTTTGCTAGTTTGAGATAAAGGTAGCTATACAGACAGAATCCTAGCATTGCTTCCATGCACGTGTTTATTGTGACCCATATTGGTTTATCTCTACCAAACTTCTTCACTACTTCCTAGTCCCGTTCCCATTGTGGCCTCTGCCAGTTGGAGATTACTATATTACTCTTTTACAGTGTGCACATCAACCATATTCAAGTTTTAGGTTTCCTCCCCTTTTCTACTCCTCCTGTCTTTCACTTAGTCTATATTAATGATTTATTGGTTGGTCTTTTAATGATGCTTTTAATTTCTTATGATACCACAACCCAGAGGCAAACATTGTAATTATTTAAATTAACATTTTTAAGAACATGGACTTTGGAACCAAGCAAAGTTAAATTTTGGCTCTGGAGGATTAAAATTATAATTTTTACTTTTTAATTTACTTTATTTTGATTTAATATCTCATTTTAAAATAAAGGCTATTATTATTACACACATGTATTATTTGCAAAGATTAAATATTGGATAAAATGGACTTTAGAGCAATAATGAGTAAACATCATTCCACAAATGCATGATGAGTATTCTTAATGAATATTCGTTAGTCTAGAAGGCTTTTTATTCTCTTTATATATTTAATATTTACTATAACAGCAAAATTGTCCCTTATTTAAAATTTCATTATATGTATAGTTTCAGATAATTAAAATTTTCCTTAAATAGTATTTGGCTGGCTGCCTATTATTCTATATTTGGAAAATAATTTGCTTAGATATATAAATGTTTATGTGCTTATGTTTCTGAATTGTGTTTCATCATATTTCTGAATATTTGATAAGAACAAATTTTCTAAAACTCTATTTTAGTTTGAAGTATATAAATACACATAAAGCTCTCTGTGTATATCACCATGTTTAAACATACACTTCTTAAATAATCCATTCATGACTGAATTAATAGTGTTTTAATTTTAGAAAAAAATATTATCAGATATGCTGAGATTGCTGTATACTTTCTCTCCTACATATTTTTGCTATTGATAGCATTAGTGAAATGCATTTGGTCAGTTTTAATGAATTCTGTATTTACACTAAAGTTTATAGTTTACATTGAATTTCACTCTTTGTCTTGTATAGTTCTCTGTGTTGACAAATGCAAAATGTCATACTTCACTAATAGGTTATCATACAGAACAATTTCAGTGCCATAAAAATCTTTTGTGTTCCATTACACAATCCTTTCTCATTTCAGTGACACCTACTCCATGCATACATGCCAAACTCCCATAGCCATTGATTTTTATTTACTTTCTCTACAGCTCTCCCTTTTCAAGAATATCACACCCATCATATGATACAACTCATGTGAGATCATACAATGTGTAACTCGATTCTTATTATTAGAAATATGCCTTTTAGTTTCCTCATATATATTTGTGTCTTTATATTACATTTTATTTAGTTGTAGAATAATATTTCAGTGTTTGCATGTACCAGTTTATCCCTTCACCTATTGAAGAACTTTCTGGTTGTTTTTAGTCATCCAGTTAGTGAGAGCTTGTTCATTCAGACCTAGGAAATTAACATCCTCTCAGAAGTATTTACCCAAATAAGTTGAAATTTAGATCCTTTTAGATCAATTATGTATGAACTTATTCTAAAATATTAGATACAAGTTTTTATGGACTCTGCCATCCAGTGTTCACCATATTCTTAAAAAAAATAGTCCTATATCAGGTTTTCCTACACCCACACAAAAAGTACATAGCAGGTCCAGGAAACAAATATAGCTTCTAGACCATATCACTCTCACTGCAGTCATGTGCTCAAACACTTAGAGGTTTTCTAGCTGATTTGAGGATCTGGAAAAACCTGTCATCCATAGAAAAATACTTGCACAAAAAAGACTTCACTCAAAATTTCTAAGGGCATGCTCATGAAATCCCAGTCAGAACCTCAAGTGATTCTTGATGAAGGTAAGAAGAAGGTGACCTCTTGTCCAGCACTTGCTCATACTTCAGGTTGAGGTAAGGGAGGTGGGTGGATATGTATATATATGTGGTGGATCATCCATGTAACAAGGCCAGGGGACACATGGGCCTTCTAAGAACTCCCTCTAAAGAGATCCTGAACAGCACCTTGCTCCTACAATTGTCTCAAATTCAAATGATTTAAGAATAGGACTTCTGATTTTAACAATTTCTAAAATTCTCCAAAAATTACCATTTTAGGTATACACATGTGTGTAGTGTGTGAAAGGACACCTCTCTCTCTAAACTTGACACATTTCTGAGTACTAACATTAAAATTCTTACCATGTTTTGAAAAATCAGAAAATTAAAGAGGATCTGGGTGAGAGGAATTGACTGTCCTCAGATTTAAGAAGCCACTGAACCAACACTAAAATTGCAACCTCTGTCAGTGGTTTCTCTTTTACATTGAAAGCAGGTCAACTCCTAAATCATTTCACTTTCCCTAAATAAAAAATTATTTTAATGGCATTCAAGACAGTGTGTAAGTAGTTAACACTAATCTATCTTCAAAAAAATATCTGAATATGCAAATAAGATACTGAAACTTTTGTAAGTGCTGTAATTATCATGGTAATGTTCCATTATATCCGTTTTCAAGCTAGGTCATAATTTTTCACTGAGGCATGAAAGCCTCAGTGAAGCTTTCTTCAAGGATAACAGATTTGTTCAGTCATGATTTTCTGACATTTTACTTACTAAGAAAATTACAGGGAATTAAATATAAAAATCTCCCCTGCCACTCCAGTTCCTTCTTTTCAGAGAAAATTAAATAATGCTAGGTTTGAAAGGAGCCTGAACGGTTAGCTACTTTAATCACCTTCCTGAAACAAGAATTAGATTCTTAATTATAAAGAGTGAGAGTTGTAGCAAATATAATTTCAAGAAAAAATAGTTAAAGTTCTAATATAGGTCCTATAGGTAACAAAGAAAGTGAAAGAACTTTTCCAAGAATTTGTAATCTGTTAAGGCTTAGAGGGGACCACAGCCCCATCACAGTGGAAACTACCAGATTAATGATCATAAAAAGATGAAGTCAGGAGTTGTAGGAGCTGAAGTAAGGAGTGATAATATGAAAGGCACAGAGGGAATGTGTATGTGTTTAGAAATTTCCTTTGGTGCCTTCTGTTTATTATTTAGTCATTTATTTTCGGAGTAGTTGTGGTTGTAAGGGAGGAAGTACAAGGAAGAGAAAAGCACAGCACTGAGAAAATGGAGACCAGGGAAGGAAATTGGGGCCTTTTTTTCTCAGAAACTATGTGAAAGCAGCTTTCCTTTTTTTTTGTTGGTAATTAAATCTTGTAATTGATGAAGAAATACATTCCCACATCTGTGTCCAAGGGATATTTAAATGAGGAATCCGTGTATTTGGAGGATGTTTTAAAAATACTGAAAGCTGAGGGAGCATGAGTTTGTTCTTGCTCCCCATCCTCATTATCTGCCTTCTGCCTGGAGTGCAGCTGTTCTCCTGAGCAGAGTAAATACCACTCTCACCCCAAGGAGTTTCTGAACAGCTCTGTCAGTCCCCAGGATACTGGTCATAACTTTTCTATATTTCTGCTACCCTATTCAAATTTCTGCTACCTAGTTTTAGCAGTTTTTTTCAAAAATGTATTTTAAAATATTTTAATTGACACCATAATTCTATGTATTTATGGGGTACCTATTTTAATGCATGTATGTGATGTATTTTGACCAGATCAGACTGAAGGACATATCCAACTGCTCAAACATTCATCATTTCTTTGTGTTGGGAACACTCAAAATCTTCTCTATTTACTGATTTAAAATGCAAAATTCATTGTTGTCAACCATAGTATCCTTTCTGTGCTTCAGGACATTAGAAATTATATCTCTTAGGCAACTGCATCCATTAACTACCTTCTCTACAGTCTCTTATCCCAGTTTTTAATAACTGCTATTTCAGTTATAATTCTATGATATCATTTTTTATTTTTTGCTTCCATACATATATATGAGAATATGTGGTATTTATCTTTCTGAGCATGACTTTTTTTTTTTAACAATGCATTCCAATCTCATACATATTGCCTCAAATGACAGGGCTTCATTCTTTTTATTGGTGAATAATATTCTATTGTGTAATCTGGATGACAGTAGTTTACTCCTATAATTTTAGCTATTTGGGAAGCTGAAATCAGGAGGATATTTTGTACAATGTGGCACAGTAGTTAGAGTACAAAGTATAAAGAACATAGTAGAGTGCAAGGAAAGATGTAAGCATTAAAAACTTCTGAAAAACTGCTTAAAACAGGAAAATAAGATACCTTCCAAACCAGGGATAGCTATGGAGATTATTGAAGCTTTAACCACACTAAGTTTTTGTTACCAGACTTCCTGAGCTATCCCTCTCATTGGAAATTACATGCTAACACTTTAAGGAATTTGAAAGTTTCAGATAACATTTTGCTTAAGTTCAGTGCAGTTAATGTGTATATGTCAATGTCTCCCTTATAGGAACAGTGAGACTAGCACATATAAGAAAATGTTAGTGGACTTACATCTTTTAATTCTCTCCTTTTCTCTAATAATCTCTCAAACCTTGATTCAGATAGGTGTCTATAGACTCTTCTCATTCTTAGTGGAACCAGTCCAGGATTTCAGTGTGTCCAACCCCGACAACTTTGCCAAAATTTTAACCATTTTTTAATATCGTTACCTCTAAGAATCTTGTTGGAACAATCAAATGATATTTTCTATGTAAACAGCCAAGTTCTTGGAAGGTAAGAATGCAGACTAGATAAGATAAATTATCCTCACAATCATGATAACGCAGTTTCAACTGCTACTAGCATTGTCCCTTCTCTTTCTCCTGCTGCTACTATTATTAGTAATTTCTAAATTAGAAAATCAGAGTGATCTTTTTCCCTTTCTTGGATATGTAATGTAGAATATTATTCATTTTTCTTTTTTATTTTCTTAAAGGCATTCTCCTTATATTTTTGTTCTCCACTCTTTTTTCCCCAAATTAATTACTGATTAATTCTAGTAAAGAACCATCATACCTCTCCCTTTTCTTCAACATACTGCTTTACTACTCTGAAACTAAATTTTCATAAACTCTGAAAATGGCTAGACAGTAAGAGACTCCTAGTGACTAATTCCATAGAACAGAACTGAGAAAGTGATAGCATATGCTTGAGAAAGGTTGTGGAAATAAGAACACAGAAGGTAAACTAAGAAACAAGAAGCATTAAAATAGTGACTGTAAGGATATTATTTAGATATTTAACATAAATACAAATGGTCAATAATTAAAGCAGTTCTTTAAATAAGCCAAAAGAATGGGCTAAGTTTGTTGAAATAGATCCATCTGGTGAATGAAGCACCCCTAGGACAGAGGAGAAACAAAAACTTGATCCATGCCTCACAGGTGGGTCACCTTGTGAAAGTTGAATAACCACAAGTTCAGAAAATGGATAAAAAACACATGCATTGAATGTGATGAAACTCTCTTACAGCCAAACAGAAAATTTTTAAGCAAATTCCTCTGGTCTGATGTTTTTTCTTCTTTTTTATTAATTGTATTTTCTGTTTTTTTTTAACCATGACTAAACATTGTTTAAATAAAAATACTTAAAAAGACTAATTTAGTATAAAATGGTGATATTATCAGGTCTATGTCATTGCACACTTATGGACACCATGTCCAGGCTTTCTCACATGGAGATGAAAATTATACAGTGTTTATTAATATTGTACTGACTAAAAGAAGGGTATAGGCTTCCTTCCCTGCAAAGAGAAGACGGATGCATAGGAAATTGTGGCTATCGCCTGCCATAATACAGAGTGAGCACAGAAGCAGTGAGTAAGCTATATTCAACAAATGTCTTTATATTTTCTGTTAAATTTAATAGGTAATTCATGGTTTGTTAAATCTTAATAATGTATTTTAATGCTTTTGGTTTGTCTTTGTTCATAGAAAGCATGCTAACTTTGTATGTGAAGAAAGATCAGAGTTTTAAGTGTTCTGTTTACCTCCCAAATCAAATAGATGGAGTAATTCTTATTATAATGTTTGGCAATCACTTTGATAAAAATAAGCTATAGTGAATTTTGATACATTATACAAAAGATTAACTCTGATGTTATTCAAAAAGATGCTTGTAAATCAAAAGGTATAAAAAGGATAATTAATTTCTTGCCTTTGAGTTCTCAAGTACATTGAATTCTTCAATGCTTCTAAATAACTTTATAGGAAGCTTTTAAAAGACCATATATAATTCAAGTTCACATGATTAAATCTCTTAGAACATATTTTGGCTGAACTTTATACTATCTATTATAATTCCAGTTTTTCCACATAATTTATGAGGAAGAAGAGTCATTTCATAATATTTGAAAATTTTATATTTTCAAGAAAGTATACCACAACTTTTAAAAATGTGTGCCTGGTTATCATTGTCTGCTGTTTATTATACTTGAAAAAAAATAGTTTTTTCCCTTGGGGTATGGAATGAAGGAATCTTCTCTGCCAATAAAACATTCACTATAGTTTTACCTTCAAGAAGGTCATAGTCTTTTTTTTTTTAAGGGTTTTCACTTTATTAGTATAGGCCCATCCAGTATCAGTTCCCTTTTAAGTAACTCAGAGTCAACTAATTTGAGACCTTATATACATCTGCAAAATTACTTCACCTCTGCTGCATTCTACTAGTTAGAAATAAGTTACAAGTACCACCCACATTGAAGGTAAGGGTAATGTGAAGGCAATGACTAGAACTCGGTAGAAGGAGGTCATTCCAGTGCCTTCCTGAAGTCTACCTGCCATACATGTAATAAAATATAAAACATATCTAAAAAATCCCCCAATATAGAAAAATAAGAGATACACTATTTCTTTTTATTTCTTCCTTTTCTTCCATCCTTTTTTCCTTCTTTTCTTCTCTTTCTCTCTCTTCTTTGATGGTGACTTTTGTTTTTGTGACACGCTGTCCCTGTATTGCCTGGGCCAGTCTTAAACTCTTGGGCTCTAATGATAATCCTGCTTCAGCCTTGCAAGTGTTGGTACTTCAGGGGCACACCATGGCACCCACATAAGGAATATAATTCTAAATTATGGAAGCACTTTTGCATGTGTTTTTTGCCCATGAGATCATTTAGTCAAGCTAGGCTATCTGAGGCATAATGCCAGGTAAAAATCAACAGTAACCAAAACAGTACTAGGAGCATAAGCTTCATGGGATTTATAGGAAAAGCTGTAGCTCATATCAATTATCTTTGAACAAATAAACAATTTGGGAGAGTTGCATAGGAGAGAATTTTCTATAGTAAGTTAGTAGCTGAGTGACAGCATGATTTCACCTTCCCAGGGAACATTTGGCAATCTTTTCCTGTCATCTGATGGGAATAAGACAGACCTGACTATGACTATACTTCATTCACACAATAGACACATTAGTCCAAAACCCCCCCAAAAAAATTTGACCCAAATGTCCACAGGAACAACTAATAACAGTCAAGGTCTTTCTATCATCTACTTATCTATCTATCAATCTGTCAATCTATCAATCTATCAATGTATCTATCTATCTATCTGTCTTCTATCTGTGAAACATTTAAACATTATGGAACCAAGCATGGTGGTGCACATTTATAATTCTAGGTAATCAGGAGGTAGAGATAAGGATAATCTGATCTCTAGTTAGAGATCAGGGGGGATCCTAGAAATGATCTAGGAGGGAAAAAGCTAGTAAGACCCCCATCTCAACCAACAAGAAGGGCATGGTAGGGGAACTCATGGTCCAAGGCTGGATTTGGGCAAAATGCATGAGATCCTATCCAAAAAAACCCAAAAAACTAAATCAGAAAAGGGCTGGTTGAGGGTGTGTCTAAAGTGGTAGAGCATGAGTGCCAGAGTTCAAATCCCAGTGCCACCAAAAATAAATAAATAAATGGAAATGAAAAAAAATTATGGGTGGAAACTAGCTATGGTTGAGAGCAAAGGATGGGAATTAATAGTTTAATCAGAAATTTCTGGGAGAATTTTACATTTTCAAGAACTGTAAAATTGGTGGGTTGGTAGATTAGCTACTAGATATTTCTACACAAGAGTAAAATAAACACAAAATTATACTAAAATTTTATGTGTGACATAATGTGAAGATTGGCTTGGCAAAAAGAAAGGCACAGAGAAATGGAATCAGAGACTGAATGGAATGTTGTCAGTGGAGGAAATTAGTTTGCAAAATGGTAGCAAGGAAGGCTCACCTTCCCATCTGTGTCCCACTTACCTCAGGAACACTTTGCAATTGTTCCATAGCCCTGTCAGGAGGGACAGCTGTCAGGAGGGACCATCTGCACAATGCCTAGCTGTCCAGGACAGTTCTTCACTTCAGAGAGTTGAGAACTACCTCCCTTAGTCTTAGGATCAATAGTGCTCATGATTGAGCTCCAGCCAAATGACACAGAGTCTCACTTGTTTGGGTATGTTGGACCTCCCCTGTTTATTCCCTACCAACAGAAAAATCAACTTGTATTGATATTTGTGAAGCATCTGTCCAGCAATAAGGTAAGGGATTCCTAGAACTTTTTTTTACCTTCCACTTTTCTAAATTCGTTATGTTGTTTGGACCAACTCACATTCCATTGCCTGAAATCTAATCATATAGCCTTTTTAAAGGTCAAGAGGGAAAGTAAATGTGCTGAGAGAGTGATGGTTGACCATCCAGTAAACAACCTGGTATTGCATTCAGCAAAAGGACAAAGGGGTAGCTATGGACAGTAAAATCTCCTACTTTTAATTTCTGTCCAAATGCCAAAGATTTGGTTTTGCTGGTTACTATTTTAATCATCTCTTTCCTTTTCTAAACTTATAGCTTAAAATTTACTGTTTATTGACTTATGAGAAGAAAAACTGCTATTCCAAACCCAGGGATATTTTTAGTTGTATAAATAAATAAATAATAAAATTTTGTCTTAACAAAAATATTCCCAGATTCCACTCACCATACAAGTTCTCTCTAAGAAGTTCCTCATTTGCTAGTGTTCAAATTTAATAGGATAAAAAGGGCTGGCATCCCACCTTCAAGTACAATAAAGAAAGGCAAAATGACATTTATTAACCACAAAACTTTTGGTTTACTTATTTGCATATGTCAAGGCAATTTGAAAATCACTAATTCAATAAATGAACTCTTAAATTATAGTAAAGATTAATATGTTCAAACACAAAAGCAAACATTCCTATGATTATCTCCAATTATTTGGTGCAATTTTTACCGTATTCCAATGACTATATAATGAACAAGCAAGTTAACATTATACATGATGATTCTAATAATTCCTAAACAAGAGATGGTGGCTTTATTACATTTTTCCCTATTTGTCTAAAATTTCTGCAAATAGCTGACTTTGATATATACTTTAAAAATTATCTTAAATGTACTCTGGTACTTTCAGACTTCTAATATTCTTTGGAGTCACTGAAGCAGTTTTAAAATATAATTTGTGGTTTGTTCATGCATGCAAAATTCCCCATACTGTATATGAAGCAGAAACACCGAAGGAAAGGTATCAGCATCTGAAGATCCTGTGAATTAGGTGGAAGAACACTTTCAATGTTAATTATTAATTTTGAGGGAATATAATCAGTTTTCAGAATATTCACAAAATGCCATCCCTTAGTTACAGCTGAAAAACATAGACCATGAAGTCAAGTCTCACTTTAAACCAGACATGGGCTGGTTATGTATTTATTCATTCAACAAGCCCTGCTTAAGAAGACATTATACTACTGTACTGCAATCAGGTTGTTTTAATTCCCTAAATTTTTGTTTCATTGTATAAGATATATGGTTAATGTCATCTACTATAGAACCGGATGACTATTCTACTACCAAATGTAAAAGAGCAAACAAAACAAACACTAGATTCCTAGATAACATCTTTCAACATGTGATGAAATGTCAAAATCTTAGATAAAGAAGCAGTACACTCCACTTAAAGGCTGACCATGGTAGTAAAGAATTTAACATAGCTTTACATTACCTGATTTCTTTTGTAAATTGGAGAGCAATATGTCTAAAAGAGTGAATATCATAATTTTGACCTACAAAATGGTTGTAAGAAAATGGTTAAATCTCTGTCAATTGCTCTACTTTTCCATATGCACAGCAACATCCAAAAAGGCTTCAATGGTGGAGCTTCAGAAAGCCTAGACCACAGGCTCTGTCACAACAGTTCCACACCATCATTTCTCATGCTCAAAAGTTGGGATTTAGATACCCAATCCTCAATTTCTACTGAAGAAACATGGTGATTTCTTTTTTAACTAAATTGTTCAGGATCAGCATTAATGATTTGAGAGATGGATAACCTCCTGTTTACATCCCTTCCTCTAAATAAGTTTGACTATGTACTCCCTAAGACCATCTCTGTACACTATTGGTCTATTCATAGGAGGATATAAAAGGTCCCTTTATATAGTTACCTAGGTATAGAGGACAAGTATTTCCCCCATATTTCACAATTGTGAAGGTGCCCTTAATATGTCCTGGAATAAAGATGGATGCGTTCCTGAAGATGATTTTCTTAATTGTATATACAAATATTAGGGACACTATAGGAAAGGAAGACAATCCTAAATCACCCATGATTCTACCACTAATAATTAACAAATATTTACATATTGTCACATATGTGTATCATGCTCACACACACTTATACACACCATATCAAACAACAATGACAATATGAGAAATGCAGTTAAAGTCTCTAGGCCTGGCACAGTGGCTCATGACTGTAATATCAGCTACTTGAGTGGCAGAGATAGGAGGATTGTGGTTCAAGTCCAACCCTAGGCAAAAAGTTTGCAAGATCCTATCTCAAAATCAAGCCTGGAGTGTTAATGCTTGCCTTTATTTCAGTTATGTGGGAGGTGTATGTAAGATTGCAATCTGAGACTGGCCCTGGGCAAAAAAGTGGGAGACGTCTCTGAAAACTAACTAAAGAAGAAAGGGCTGGGGAAATGGTTCAAATGTGACAACCTTTGCCTAGCAAGTATTAGGCTTTGAGTTTAAATGCCAATACCACCCACAAAAAATGTTTTTAACTCTCTTCTGTTCTATTTTTACCTGCATATGTCCTTTTCTAGTCTAGAATGGTTTTCCTATGCAAAGTTTTGTAACCTTTCAATTAAATAAGAATTGCAGTAGACTTGGGATGTGTGGATGGCTCAAGTGTAGACCATTTGCCTAGCAAATGCAAGACCCTGAGTTCAAACCTGGGAGCCACCAAAAAAAAAATATAATAGAACTTTGAATATCAATTTATCATATTCCAATGTGCTTTAGTCATTTGATATGAAATTAGTTCATTATAACTTATGCAATCTTTCACTTATAAAAATCCTACAATATCTTCATTTAGTTTATTGTTCATAGAGTTTTCCAGGATATTTGACATTCTGTTCAGTTCTGCAATGAATCATGGTACATTAGAAGCCAGTGGTATTACCTGAATAATTCTGTTTTAAGTTAAAAACAATTGCTTCTAGTGAACATGTGCCATCCTTTGTAATATTAACTTCTTAGATAAAATGACTAACTCATAGAGACACACTGAAAGAATCGGTGTATTGTAAGGAAACAATGACTTTATCAACAGAGTGCACCCAAGTGATGATTATGGGATGATCAATGACCTAATGTCCTGAAATAAAGGGGAAATAATCAGGTTATGCTTATTGACTGATCCAATAAAGTATGTGCTTTAGAATTTAACTGTGGTATAGAGAACTTGCTAGTCATCAGCATGCCAGAAAGAAGCAACCAAGTATAGCTAAACCATGTCAATGATAGAACATAAGAATGCAAGTTTTCACATCTCTGTAGCTGAAGTAGCAAGAGAAACTTTTGACTTAAAGGCAAAAGTTTAATATTGAGAACATGAAGTATAGGAAACGTATACTCAGTTAATAAGCTGTTTTTGCTAGTTCTGAATAAATAAGCTGAAGTGTGCTCCATAGTTGTAAAGAACTGGATTCACTCTGTTATCTCAGAGTATTGGCTAGTAGACTCCTCTAGCCAGGTTTCCAAATGAGAATGTAATCCTTCTAGTGCCTTAATTTCAGTCTTGTGATACCTGTACACAGAAAAAAGAAAGAACATTAGCAATAAACATCATATGTGAGTTTTTTCATATGTTGTTTACAATGTTTTTCTACAAAATCATTCATAAGAGACTTAATCTAAGTCAAAGCCCTAAGAGATAAACAAGACACTTGCTCAGGCAAGTTTACTGGATTATAGTGACTGTTGTTTTGTAGGGTAATACAAGATTTATTCATCAAAAAAAGCTAAAGGAGGCTTAACTTCCCAACTCATGAACAATTTGGAAATAATACACTTATGGATGGAGAGTTGGTTCCCTTAGGTACCAATGATCCAAATTTGACAACAATACAAGCTGATCTAGAAAGTTTTCTAGATTACGATTCAATGCAAATTTCACTGTCAGAAAACTCTTCCTTATTTTAGCATGAAATGTGTCTTCTATTATCATTTTCTCAAGTTTCCTGGCCCTTAATGTTTTTTACATACACTATAAGACCTGTTCTGTACCTTTCTAGGGCATACCTTTGGGGATATAGATTTCTGCCTCTTTTGCAAACCGAACAAAGTCAAACTAAAATGAAATTTTAAGGAAAAAATCATGCCTACACAGCACAATAAAGATTATTGTTAAAAGGAGGCAGACTTGTTCCTAAGCAATTTGGGTTTCTTTGAGTTCACTGAAATTATCATCAATTATAAATTATGCAGAGAGAAATACAAAATCCTAGTAAAATTGCCCCAAAGGCAGATGATGAATGTCTCTCCCTTTGTTCTTCTTGTAAAAGTCTCAACAAAATGATATTTCTTACTGCAGTCAATGCAAGACTGGAACATTCAAACAAGACTTTTGTAAATTTAGTGAACAATTTTAACAAATGAGGAGGTGGAATTTTAAGTACAGCTGCCTTTGATTGGAGTATATCTTTCAGGAAATCAAAGATTCCTAAATTTCTATATGGGATTTTAGCAAAAAGAAAAAGAAGTGACAGATTCCTTTTTATTCACATATTTTCTTTCTTCATACACTTCTGCTTTGGACAACTTCTTCTTTAAGAAGAAGCTGAAGATACTAAGCACTTTGCTGCAATGTCATCACTGATAGAGGCTAAGCTAGATGCAGTACATTGAACACAGAGTTATAGATCAAGCCATTATTAATAGATTTCATTATTGGAAGGAGCATTGTGAAGTACAGAATTACTCTCTGCTCATCCTTCTCATATTTGATTCAATAAAATTGTCTCAGTGCATTTTGTGTTGAAATAGATCCAACAAAAAGGAAGAAAATTTTATTTTCATTCAACAATTCCTTTTTTTCCCCAAAGGATTGTCTCTTTTCAAATTCTAATTTTCATCATTTTTGTCTGATTGCTTCTTGGAGCAGGATAGCAACTGCCTTTGTAATTATAGACTGCCATGATTATTAAAAAGCAAAACTTCTTTCAGTATGAATTAAAAACTTTGTCCATTGTACAAGTCAATTTCAAGTTATTTTATTTACTTATACTAGGTATAACTGGCTTAATCTAACTGAATGTAAACTTTCTCAATTTTCATATTATAATTAAATATATAGTATAAACCTGTATAATGTGCTCCTCTTGAGTTTGGATAGGACCTGTTCTTGCTTCTAATTAGTAGAATATACTAAAGGTGACAGAATATCATTTCCTTGATCAGATTATTATATATAACACAGGTGAAGGGATATTGCATATGTACATAAATTCCCCATTCCTTTGATTTTAAGTTAATCAAAGTGTAGATTGTCTGTTTGAGTTTGAACTACTCAGAGAAACTCTTTAAAATTGAGTATGTAGAACAGATACTCAAATAATCAGATATACTATATTTTTTGCTAGTTTTGAATAAGTAAACTGCAGAATATTCTACCGCTACAAGGAAATAGATTCACCCCTATTATCTCAGGGTATTTGTTAGTGAATTCCTCTTTAGTTAAGTTCCCAAATGAGTTTGTAGTCAGGATAATGCCATGGTTTCAGACTTAGCAGAAAACCGATGTGCATTGTGTTCAGACCTCTCACCTACAGAAAGCATGAGATAATAAATGGGTGTCATTTAAGGCTTCTGTTACCTATCCATTGATAATGAATGCAGTATGAGAATAAATAATGTAAATAACATGGAAGGGGAAAGGTAGGATTAAGAAAGAATTATAATTGTTTGCAGAATTATAAATTCTTAGAGGCTTATAAAAATGAATACAAAGATACACTAAGTGCAAAATGAAAGCCTTTGTTTTATGGGTGTCACAGTTGAGCCTCCACATCGTTTACTAATTTAAAAGTCAGAGGGAGAAAGGAAGGAAAGAAGGAAATCTAATCTGTTTTTCAACGCACATAATCAAGAAAGTGAGACAGCTGCATCCTTACAGAAATTATGTGCTAAACCAATCATTATTATGTTTGTGAATTCTGAGGGTCTACAGTTTAAGCTAGGCATGGTAGAGACAGCTTCTGCTTCACAGTATCTGGGCATTTAGAGGAGAGTCAAGTTGAGGTGCTGAAATGCTATGGAGACGCAGTCCCTTACACAGGGGCTTCAGGCCTTTGGACTTTGGTTTCTACGTGAGGTTTCTCCGTTTGGTCTAGTATGGGCTGGTGCCACACCGGATGGCAAGGTTCTAAGTGTAAGTTTACTGTGAGGGATGTGGAGGAAGGAAGGAAAGGTCCAGGAGAGAGGAAGAAGATGAGGGTGGAGGGAGTAGGGACTACAAGCATGCCAGGGAAAAGCCACATAACATCACTTCCACCATCCTGGACTGTTTAGAACAAATGCAAGCCTACATAGAAGGGAAATAGACTCCACCCACTGGTAACGGGTTCACAATATTGTAGAAGAGCAAGTGGAGCCATAAGTATCTCTGTAGCTATTTTTAGAAATTACAGTTTTTCACCTGTGCATTTTCTGTTCTCTGTAAATCATATTTAGACCTGGGATTTATTTGACAAATGAGTGAGGAAGTATAGTCACTCATATATTACACAATTCATTAAAATGCTAATCTTAACTGTTCTGCATATTTTCAATTTAGACAGAATCTGCAAGTGTGTGTGTATCTTTAAATCAGAAACCTTCATATTCTTATGAATACATGGAGTCACTTGTCTGTATTTCTTTCATAAATTTGTTATTGCTTCTCAGAAATTTCTGCTTCTTGTCTACATTTATTTTTACCTCTTGAGAATATCATATATCTTAGTTTGAAAACTGTTTCCTAAAGAATAATTTGCATGTTTAAAACCTGAAACATAGTCAAGAAACTTCTTTTCCCAGAATTTTCCCATAGCTTTATTGGAATTACTCCTTCAAGCTTTACCTAACTTTTTAACATTTACAAAAGCATCTAAACTACATTATTTCTGAGTATAATGCAAATATGGCTATAGCCTTATCATTACATCTGATAATTTTCATTTCATCTCTACTGTTGAGAATACTATGACTATTTTTTGGCCTTCTTGTTATTAGCATTTACCATAAAGTATTCATATCTAAGTAAAAATGAGTTATTATTTATTTTTCCCCTGCTTATTATGGTATAATGTAAGAAAATACAACAATTAAAATTCTATGTAACCATTTGCTTGTGTTTCTGGAGACCAGAATTAAATAACCTCATTCTGCCTACAGTTCTGGGATTTGATTCTACAACAGATTTACCCAGGATTTACAACTATTCTTTCTCTTAGAAAAATTTAGTGAAGTTTAAAATAACTTTTTGGTTATTTCCCATTTCCAGGCATGTGTACATGCACACACACACACACACACACAAACACACGCAAATAATGTCCATAATATATACATCTTTTATTCTCAGTCTTTTCAGTAACTTCAAATAATTTACAGCAATAAAACATAAGCAGGTTTGAATAGTCATTGAATTTCAGTGTCTGTACAGTACTTGTACAGACACACAAAATCATTTTTTGCTAATGAAAAATTATTGGGAAAATGACCAGGCTTTGGATTCCACATAGCCATGCATTCACTAATCCATCTAAGTTGGCAGAGATTCCCCTAACTTCAGTGCATGCATTTCAAGATCAGCCTGGCTGTTAATACTGATATGGAAATGTCATAACGAAATCCCTGTATAACTATCATATACTAATAAGAATATTTCAAACAAGAATAGACATTTGATTTCACTAACAAAAAAGAAATAAGAAAGGTAGGAAAAGATAATGTCAGAAGTTTAAAGGGTTGACTATCATTGATACACATTAATATGAACTGGAAAATGGACATCTATCCAATACAAGACTACGTGATGGAAAATGGTGCACATTTTTCCAAAGGACAACCAACTAACTCTGCCTATGCTCAACCAGATATTTCAGGGTGGGTTGGGCTGAATAGGGTAGAGTTTTTGACATATGTACCAATCTCTGCTTATTCAAAGTGTTTTATGCACTTATGCATATTTAACTGTATATAATAATGAATGATGAAGCAGCAAAAATAACTCCGTATTATTTTCTGATATTCTATATAGCATCTAGTACCACCATATTTTAAACTGACTTAAATTTTAGTAACTACCCCATTACATTCGTTTATATGCCATTTGCTGATACACATGAGTATATTCTGAAATAAATAGTCAGAATTATATTATTAAGTAGCCACATAGTGTATTTTCTATGGCAGACTTAGCTTTAGTAGTGACTCAATGGTTTTGTTGTTTGAAATATACAAAAATATATATTGACAATCAAAATAGTTTTTAAATATTTTTCAAATTTGCTTACTAAAATGGATGATTTGATAGCTGCCTATTGGCTTAGCTATATGTCCAAGAATTATTTATGTAGATAATTCCTAGAGAACACATTATCATTCAGTTATTAATATGCTAATTAATATGCTAGTACTAATCACTCATTTTAACATAGATAATTATGTTAATGAACAGTGTTAAACCTGTTCACATGATATAATAACTCTGTGTAATGCAAGGCATTCATCTATTAATAGTTTCCCTATGTGTGTCTTTATTGAAACAACATAAGAAAAAATGCTAGAAGAATCTCATCTACCATGCAATAAGAATGACAGACTGCCCTATGAATCTGATTTGTAAGAACTAACAAAATATGGTCACCTTGAAAAGAGGGTAAAAACAAATTGAAACTCCAGATAATCTGATTTCAAGAGATCATGTGTTTTAAAATTCATGGCCTTTTTCCTTCTAAATCTAATACTAGTTAGACTTTGCTAAGAATTTTGTCTAAATTAAATATGCACAATACATTTATAAATAAGATCCAGAGACCTGATGTTGTTGAAATTAAATGGTCTAATGTCCCACATTATTCCTATGGAAAAGATAAGTGCTTAGCCTCTCAGGCGCTGTATGAATTTCCCTTCTTTGTTAGTCAGTTTTTTTTAAAATGAGTGGAATGGCTCAAGTGGTAAAGTGCCTGCTTACCAAGTGTGAGACACTGAGTTTAAACCCCAGTGCCACCACAAAAAAAATTTTTTAAATTAAAATGAGTGACACAAACTTATCTGTCATCATTTCCTTTTCAAGTTCTATATCTGTCTGTTCTATATGTCTCACTTATTATTTTATTCATGAGTTTCCTCTTAACTAATGAGTTTCCACTTAAGAGCTAATCTGAAATATGATTTTCAGTGCCTGCTTAGTAGTCTTATATCTTGTGGGTATATCACAATTCACTTAAAAATAATATGATAATCAATGTAGAATTGTTTTGCTTGTTCATTTTGCTAATATAAGTAATTCTCTGTTGATAGTGAATGCATAAAATCTTCGTGTATATTCTTATTTTTGCACTTTAAGTGTCATTATTCATTAATTCTGGATCATAAATAATGCTTTTAATTTTGTGTCACCACTGTTCCAATAAACAATCTTGTTACAACTATTGCAAGAGTCATTGTTATTTTCTTTGCTGTCACTATTTCCTGATTGAAAGTGTTGGGTGGATAAAACAGTTTGGTGGGGCCAAGTTTAAAGACACTCTCCTAAAGTCTTCATTTTACTTTGTAAGGCTAGACATGAACTCTGTTTCTACCAAATCTTTTTTTGTTCTTATTTTTAATTGCTGTGCTGGGTATGGGTTCATTATAGCATTTACAAAGATTCTTACAGTGTATGTATCAAATATTTTGTACGTGAATTCTCCCCCTCTGCTTCTCTCCCCAATGTCACCTCCCCTGATTCCTGGAGCAGTTTCAAAGGGTACCATTTTTGCATTTACATACATGTGTATACATTCTTTGTACCATATTCATCCTTCGACCGCCCTCCCTCCAGCTGAACCTGTTCTGCCTTCCTGTTATCCCATTTTAGAGAAGAAATGCATAAAAGATAAAATGAGACACATGACATTTTGCTAGTTTGAGATAAAGATAGCTACACAGATAGTTTCCTTTTGTTTTCCCATGCATATATATATTACAGTTCCAACTGATTTGCCTCTTCTAGTCCTCTTCATTCCTCCCTAGTCCCCTTTCCATGGTGACCCCAGGCAGTTTAACTCAAGTTTTTGGTTTCCTTCCCTTGCCCCACCCTTCTCTTGCATAGCCTCCTTTTAGTGTGACCCATGTCCCATAATATTGGCCCATTTGTTTTAGGTCTATAATCTACATATGAAGTAGAACATGTGGCTTTTGACCTTCTGAGTCTGGCTAACTTCACTTATTTGTTGGTGATGTTCTTGATGGTAGCTATTCTAATATGAATGAGATGGACTTACTCCTTTGAAAAAATTCTATTTAGTTCAGTTGCTCATTTCTTTATTGAGTCATTGATGTGAGAGGAATTTAATTTTCGAGCTCCCTGTATATTATGGTTATGAGTCCCTTGTCTGATGTATAGCTAGGAAAGATTTTCTACTATTCTGAGGTGACCTCTTCAATTTGGAGACCATGTCTTTTGGTGTGCAGAAGCTATTTAATTTTATGTAGTCTCATTGGTGGATCCTTTCTCTTAGTAGCTGAGCCAGTTGTGTTCTACTGATGAAGTCCTTGCCTACGCCTATTGTTTCCAGTATATTCCCTGCTTTTTCCTGTACTAGCTTCAAGTTTTCAGTTCTGATATTAAGGTTCTTAATCCATTTTGAGTTGATTCTTGTACAGGGTGACAAACATGGATCTAGGTTCAGTTTTTGGTATGCAGATATCATGTTTTAACAGCAAGATTTGTTGAAGCGGCTATCTTTTCTCCAATGTATGTTTTTAGCATCTTTGTCAGAAATTAGGTGGGTGTAGCTGGATGGATTCATATCTGGGCCCTCTATTCTGTTCCACTGGTCTTCATACCTATTTTTGTGCCAATACCATGCTGTTTGTATTGCCATTTTATTTTATTGTAGTACATTTTGAGGCCAGGTATTGTGATACTGCCTGCGTTACTCTTTGTTCAGTATTGCCTTGGCTATTCATGGTCTTTTGTGTTTCCAAATGAACTTTAGAGTTGATTTTTCAGTCTCTGTGATGAAAGTCATTGGGATTTTGATGAGAATTGCATTTAACATGTAGATTGCTTTTGGTAGTATAGCCATTTTTACTATGTTGATTCAGCCAATCAAAGGTCATGGGAGATCTCCATCTTCTGTAGTCTTCCTCATCTCTTTCTTCAGCAGTTTGTAGTTCTCCTTATAGAGGTAATTTATATCCTTTGTTAAGATTTTTCCTAGGTATTTGATTTTTCTTTTGAGGCTATTGTAAATGGAAGTGCTTTCCTACTTTTTTGTCAATCTGTTCATTGTTGGTGTATAGAAAGGTTACTGATCTTTGAAAGTTGATTTTGTATTCTGCTACTTTGCTAAAGCTGTTTATGGTGTGTAGGAGTTTTTTGGTGGAGTTTTTTGGATCATTTAGGTTAAGATCATCTCATATGCAAATGGGGATTTTTGATTTCTTCTTTACCCATTTGTATTCCTTTTATTTCTTCTTTCTGCCTTATTGCTCTGGTTAGGAATTCCAAGACTATGATGAATAGGAGTGGAGAGAATGGGCACCCTTGTCTCATTTCTGATTTCAGGGGAAATGGTTTCAGTTTTCCCCCATTAAGTATGATGTTGGCTGTAGGTTTGTCATATTGAGCCTTTGATATGTTGGGGTACGTTCATTTTATTCCTAGTATCTTCAGAGCATTTATCATCAAATGGTGTTGAATTTTATTGAATACTTTCTGCATGTAATCAGGTGATCAAGTGATTTTTTTGTCTTTGCTTCTGTTAATGTGCTGTATTAAATTTAGTGATTTGCATATATTGAACCATCCCTGCATCCCTGGGATGAAGCCAACTTGGTCATGGTGAATGATCTTTCTGATATATTGTTGGATTGGGTTTGCATTATTTTATTGAGGATTTTTGCATCAATGTTCAGTAAGGAACATTGATATATTGTTGGATTGGGTTTACATTATTTTATTGAGGATTTTTGCATCAATGTTCAGTAAGGAGATTGGTCTGTTCTCTTCTTTGGATGTGTCCTTGTCTGGTTTGGGGATGAGTGTAATACTGGCTTCATAGAATGAGTTAGGCAGTATTCTTTCCCTTTCTATTTCATGGAAAACTTTAAGGAGTGTTGGTATTAGTTCTTCTTTAAAGGTCTGGTAGAATTCAGTGGAGAATCCATCATTCCTAGACTTTTCCTTTTGGGGAGACTCTTTATAGCTGCTTCAAATTCATTGTGTGTTAAGATCTATTTAGGTGATTAATATCATCTTGGTTCAGTTTTGGATGGTTGTATGTATATAGAAATTTTCCATTTCTTCTAGGTTTTCCAATTTTTTGGAATAGGTTCTCATTGTAGTCCCTGATGATTCTCTGGATTTCCATGGTATTTATTGTTTTCTGCTTCTGATTTTATTAATTTGAGTCATTTCTCTCCTCATTTTAGTCAGATTTGCCAAAGGTTTGTCAATATTGTTTATTTTTCAAAGAACCAGCTTTTTTTTTTGTTGATTCTTTGTATGGTTTTTTTAAAATCTCTATTTCATTGATTTCAGCCCCTATTTTTATTATTTCTCTCCTTCTACTTGTTTTTGGTTTAGCCTGATCTTGTTTTTCTTGGAGTTTGATATGTAGCATTAGGCTTTTTAACTTGAGATATTTCTATGTTTTTAATATATGCACTCATGCTATAAATTTTCATTTTAGGATTATCTTTGCTGTATCTCATAGGTTTTAATAGGTTGTGTTTTCATTGCCATTATATCCCAGGAAGTTTTTTATTTCCTCCCTTATTTCTTCTATAACCCACTGATCATTGGGCAATGTATTGTTCAGCCTTCAATTCTTTGAGTATTTTCTGCTGCTGCTTTTGTTGAGTTCTAGTGTAGTTTTATGTCCTTTAGTGTATGTTTAATGAAGTTGGGTACACTGACATTGGTGCATATAGGTTGATAATTTTTATTTCCTCTTGATGTATGGTCCTTTCATTCATATGCAGTGACCTTTATCTCTTGACTAATTTAGGTTTGAAGTTCACTTTATTTGATATAAATATTGCTACTCCTGCCTGTTTTCCAGCCTTCATCTTAAGCCAGTGTTTGTTTCTGTCAATATGTGGAGTTCTTGTAAATAATAGATTGTTATGCCTTCCTTTTTAATCCAGTTTGCCCAACTCTGTCTTTTGATGGGGGGAGGTTAAGTTTATTAACATTCAGTTTTAATATTGATTGGTATGTGATAATTCCTGCCATTTAGTTGTTTTGTTTTCTAATGATTTGAGTGTGTGAAGCCAAATCAATGCTGCTCTCTGAGTACTTGTCTGTTTTTCTTCTGAAGTTTAATACTTCCTTTCCTTTCATGGTTATGTTTGTTTTCATCTTCTGTGTATAGGATTCTGTTCAGAATCTTCTGTAGTGATGGCTTGGTGGTCATGTATTGTTTTAGTTTTTGTTTTGGAAGAATTTTCTTTCTCTATCAATTTTGAATGATAGTTTTCTGGGTAGGATATCCTAGGACTGAAATTGTTTTCCTTCAGTGTTCAAAATACCTCACTCTATGTCCTCCTTGTTATTAAGGTTTCAGTTGAGAAGCCTCATGTTGTTTTAATGGGTTTACCTTTATATGTTATTTGTTTTTTCTCTCTTTCAGTCTTCAATATTCAATATTAATGATAATATGCTATAGAGAAGTTCTATTTTGGTCTGGCTGTTTGGTGTCCTGGAGGCTTCCTGTTCCTGAATGGACAACTCATTTGGGAAATTTTATGCTATTATTTTGTTGAACATATTATGTATTCCTTTGATTACATCTCTTATTCATCAATGCCCATGATTCTCAGGTTTGGTTTTTTTGATGGAGTTGATGAGTTCTTGCACATTCCTTTCACAGCTTTTGAGTCTTTTGTCTAAGAGTGCCTCTATTTTTTCTTTAACATCTACTTTGTCTTCAAATCCTGAGATTGTGTCTTCTTCTTATTCTAGTCTCCTGGAGTAGCTTTCCCTTGTACTTTTTATTTCCAGGGTTTCTGTTTGATTCTTTTTTCTTAGGTTTTCCATATCTTTGTTAAATTCCTCTTTTGTATCTTGTGTTATCTACTTTATTTTATATACCTTTTTTTCATAGTCTCTTCTGTTTCACTTTTGAGTTTGTTGAAATCCTCTCTGAGTTCATTTAGTTGTTTCTGTGTCTTCTCAAATATTTTATTTATGGTGTCTTGATATTATTTGAGTCCATCTTGTACCTTTTGCTTTTCCATGTCTTGTAGCTTCTCCATGACAATCTCAATGCTCTCATTCATAATTTCTTCTTTGAGAGAGTTTTACAAATGTCATTTGGCTCATTGGTCAGAATTAGCATTGTTCTATTGGAGTCAGGAACTGGGTATTCATCTTCTTCATTTCCTACCAAATCCTCTATAGAATTTTTGGTCTTTCATGGGTTAGAATTTCCTGGCCTTCTTCTTCTATGTTGTGCTTGCTCCTATGTTGTTGAGTGGTTAATTGGGGATTTTAATCACCTGTTATCTTCCCCTTGCCTCAATTACTGTGCTATGAATGGCTTAGTTGTTAGCTAGGTTGTTGTGCTGTTTCTGTTCCTGTAGGTTGTATAAATTAGCAATAACAAATTCACTATTCAATTCACTGATTCAGTGTTAGACCAGTTATTTACAAAATATGTAGTGAGCCCCTCTCATCAAGTCTTCTAACATGGAGAATTCTCAAAATATTCTAAGACAGTTCAAATCATGGCTCAAATTATTATAGAGCACATAAAGGATACTAACTTTTCTTGTCCTCAAAATTGCTGTTTAAATATTAGTATATTAGTTTTTTGAAGAACTTAGACGGTTCTGTATGATCAAACATTAATATTTTCTTAATCATTTTATTGTTCAATTTACATTTAAAAGGCTTCTTTGTTACCAGGAAAATATTTTCCAGAGTTTCATCTTAAATATGGTTTCATTTTCCTTTTTTCTATTGTTATGTTATGTGCAGAGTATACTAGTTTACAAATATTTTTATAGCAATTAAGAGAGGCCTAAATCAGGTAGAAGTTTTTTAATCCTTTACAAGCAGTAATGCTAGATACCTTGGCTCAAACATATTTTTCCATATACTTGAGAAACTGAGATTGGGATGATTATGTTTTGAGTCCAGTAAAACAAAAAGTTAACAAGATCCCATCTCAGCCAAAAAGTGGGGCATGGTGACACAAGCCTGTTATACTTGCTACCAGAGATCTTAGGTGGGAATGTCAGTCTATGCCAGTCTAGGGGAAAAAACTTGAGAACCTACTAGAAAAATAAACTAGAGCAAAAAGGATGGGGATGTAGCTCAAGGGGTAGAGAACCTGCCAAGGAAGATCTAGCCCCTGACTTCAAACTCCACTATACCAATAAATAAATACATTAAAAAGTATTAATATTGTTTCATTGTTGAAATAATATATTATTTATGAAATATTATATTTTTACTATTGAAATATATTATTTTCATTATTGAAATATATTACTCATGAAATATCTAGCCTTCTTTTTCTGAGGTTCATACAAAGGAATTACCTGATTTCATTAGAAATATGTTCTATATTAAGTACAAAAGATACTTATTATTGCATTTAATACAAGAATCTTAATTTGCTAGAAAGTTCTTTATTGCTGTTCATTTAGAATATTGCCAATAATTTATCACTTATATGGGAGACATTCTGCCACATTTTCAAATTGTGTGGTAATATTTAATTTCACAATTATTTATTCTTTACAGATTAAGAAATGGAGGCATGCAGAAGTATTTAACATATCCTAGATGAATGAAAAATAGCCAATTGAAGATCTGAATTTATACTCAGTTTCGTATCCTCCCCCAACTCCTTTTCTATCTTGTTCCCTATGAGAATCACTCTTCTGTATTGGAGTGATTGCTTAGATATTTTTTGGCACAAGTTCCACATTTTCTTCCATTACAATGAAGTTGCTTAGTGCAATACTTCTCTTCTGTCAGCATTAGTTATGATGATTTTCATGACTGGTAATTAGAAAGAACAAACACTATTTCATTTCATTTTAGAATCATAAATATAGACTGCCTCTGATTTTTACAATAATAGCAATTTCATATGTTCAAATTTATAAATGAATTTGAATAATGTATACATGTCTTAAACCTCTCCAGGCACCCCACAAGTTATATACAATTTTAATGTATCAGTTACAAAACAAATAATGAATAAAAATTAAAAACAGAAGATTCCAAATTAATTCCAGATTAATTTGGAATTTATAGATAAAGATCACACACTGTTAAGGTGAATAGAAATAACAATTTTTTATGTGTTACAAGTTAAGTTAAATTAAATGACATTTATTATCAGAACTTATAAAACTTCAGTGCTAACTTGAAACAATTAATAACATCATTTATCACAGCAATTTACATCCAGTGGTAACAACCAAGCTTCTGTGATATGAAGATGGGAAAAGGAAAGGAAAATTTTTTACTGGTGTCAAATCAGTATTCAGGATAGACATTGCATTTTTTTATGTTCATATGTAGAGATCTTAAAATTAATAATTAAATATTTTAAATGTATATTCATATGGTCACTATTAAATAATACACTAGAAATTACATATTTACACATTTTAAAATGAACTACAAGGTTTTTCTCATTAATTATCAATAATTCTCATAGATGTCTTTCTCTACTTCAAATTAAATTATATCCACTGTGAATATTTATTTGTATAATTATTATTACATCATTTTTTATATTCATTAAAATATTCTGATCATCATTTTTCTTGTCTTTTACAAAAGGCACCAAATGTCAACTACAATTACAAGGGAAAGATTTTATTAACCTTAATTGTTGGAATACTTCAGAAGTAATTCCTCATTAATTATCAAAATTGTATTAAATTCCTCAGAAGTTTATTAGTTTTAAATTTAGTGTAAACTAAAAATATCTTAAAAGTTGCTAAAGGACAAATAGTTACTATTTGGAAGGGTATTTATGGAGAGAACAAGTGAAATAATAGTTCACATATACTGTCACTTCTTTGGTAGCTTAGTTTTTGGCAAGAGACAATTGAAGAGCTTTCTTCAAGATCCTTCTTTGACTCTGAGACCCAAAATGCAATTTTAGATTTCTGCAAGACACCTGTATCTTCAGTATGGCAGTCAATAAAAAAGGCAAGTGATTCATTTCACAGTCCCAAGTGTTATCTTCTGCTTGTGAGTTCTTTTTTTTTTTAAAGTTTCAAATATTGATTTTACAATTGTTTTATTCAAGGTAAATTTAAAAACATAATAAATATCTTTAAGGATATTCAGTCATTTGATAATTAGTTGTGATTGTTCTTTATCTTACCTTCAAACAAATGACTTATTTCATAAGTTTAAGATTTCTGATATCCTCATACTCTAATCTTTTTAGGTAGCTATTGGAAGATTCCATATACAAAAGTTAACATTACTTAAGTGATTCAGGTGCCCCACTGTAGTAAACCATTGCCCTAGGGGATTAAAAAGCCCTTGAACTTGTGGCCACATGTCAGGTCTTGACTTCTTGTTGCATGAAAAGAAGGCCTTTGCTTTCTGCAGAGAAGAAAAGGAACCTTAATTCTTTCCTCAAGGACATGTCTAAAATAAATATCTAAACTTTTATTTAAGAAGGCTAATGATGATTTGACCAGTGTGTTCCACTTATGTCATGTTCAGACCATTGTTAACGGCAATTGACAGATCTACACTGGATTTAGACAAAGACCCCAGCATTTTCATTCTTGAGTCCTAATGAAGTCATGACTGTGTTTATTCTAAATATACAGGGGTTGGGAGGCAGAGAGGGCCACAAGAACACCATGCTAAAATAAATACTTCATACACTTTTCTCCATGACTACAAGTGTTGGAATTCTGACTAGAGAGGATAAGAAGGTTGTAAGTAACTCAACTGTTTATAAACAAATATAAAAACACACAAACCAAGTGATGCAAAAAAAATCATTTTAATCTAAACACTCTTTTCCCAGGGCTAATTAATAACCAAGCCCCACAAATTTGTATAAGTTCATTTGACTAACAAGAGAAATTAAGCATTTTCTTCAAAGTGAGATAATATATAGTAGATATGGTAAACCTTTCTAAATTAGGACATGATGCTGCAGGCAGTTCAAGATAAAAAAATAGTCATATATTTTCTTTGGTGTAAACAAAAGGATATCCAAAAGTTAGCAAATGTTAACCACTCAAGTGATAAGAAATTGCCAAATTGAAGTTTAAACTCTGGTAAAAAACAAACCCCTTGTAAAAGTGAAGCATTCACCCACCATTCTGTGTACAAGTTTTCAATTTTTTTCTGAAAAATAATTTTATTTCATAGGCAGGAAACAAATCCCAGCAATGCATCACTTTTTCCTCTTCTCTTCTCTCTCCCGTCTTGACCCCTGGGTCCATCTACACTGTCAACTCCCTGCACACAGGTGCACAGCAGCGGGCACCAGGTTACAGCACTGCCACTTCCAGGTCTGTCATTTTTTCACAAAAGAAACGAAGCCTTTTTCCCCAGAAAAAAGTACCCAAACCTGTTAGTGGCTTAGCTCATTATGCTCACCACACTGTGTCCCCTCAGCAGCATACATGTGCTTGTATCCATGCTACTGCCTTTCTTTCACTTTTTTTAAAAGAAGTAATGGCTTTCTTTCTTCCTTTGGGATTCACTAATTCCATAAACACAATGCTCCCAAAGCAGATACCACCTAGTGCAGAAGACCCCACCATCACTCTATCTTGCTTAACTCTGACTTTCTTTCTCCTATTTCCGTATAGACTGTTAGTGTGCCTATTTTTAAAAAATGAAAAGCGTTCAAAATGCAGCCAGCACACACACACACACAGCATTTATTAAAAAAAAAATCTTTAGCAGGAAGCACTGCAGAAGTTTAAGCTTCTATTTGCTTTTAAGTCATATGGCAAATGAGTTCTCGGTGACCCAAGAAAGGCCCCTCAGGCTTCCCAGAGCCGAGCACCTCTGATCCCATCCAGAACAGATGCCTTTTGGTCCTAACTGTCCTCCCTTCCAGCACCCCAACACTGTTCTACCGTCAGTCATGTAGGCCGAAAGTGATCAGAGAATAAATGCCAATGTCCATGCCAGTTTCACTAGAGTGGTTCTTATCAGCTGAAGATCGGCTCAAGGTTGAACTAATATTTGAACATGGTGTGTCAAAGGATGAAGGATTTTGTCTCCTTGAATTACCAAAGAAATAAAACTATGTGAAAGGAAGTGCTTTGAGAAATTGTAAAGTATTACATGAATTTGTTTTCATTGCTACTACTATCAAACTTTTTATTATTATTATTAAGCTTTTGCGAATGGATACTGCATGCTTTCAAATGCAAACCTTATTAGTACACTTATACTAATACTAACCATTAAAGATTGATTATCAATGATACATCTTTTTATTCTTATTAGGCTTTGAGAAAGGTTCCCAAAAGCATTATTTGGGTTCTGTTTGATTACTGAGCAAAGAAACAGCTGATGAAGTCAAGAAGTCAACTAATTCAACCTATTATTGTATATGGAATTCCCAATGTGACTAGCCCCTTTTACTGTTGACCTCTGCTACACAACTACCATCTACCAGTTATTGCTCTCATTTCCATTATTGATTATTATGATGAATATACATAAATATGTATGCTGTCTTTTGCAATGAATTAAATAGTGTACTATAGAGTGTATTACTTAAATTCACCCTGTCTGCCTCTAGTTTCTAACTACCATCATTGTATTGTTAAAATAAAATTTACACAATACAATTTAACTAAATATGTAAATGAATTATGTATGTTAAATTATGTACTATGTTAGGATATTCTCTGGATTCTTTGAGGTACTATACCTACTTCTATTGCATAGGGATTCAGAGGGGAAAAAATTAGTGATCTATTGTCTCAAAACTATGGGAGCCTACAGTAACACATTTACAAAGATTTAGATTCACTATAAGGTTTTTCTGACATCAGGCGCATGTTAAATAAAACCAGTACAGAAAAAAGACATAGATGATAATAAGTTTTCTCTGCTCACTATATGTCAAGGTCTTTTTATATGCCTATAATAGGTAGAATAATGACTCCTTCAAATATGTACAGGTCTTATTCCTTGAAATACACAAATGTATTCTACATTATCTGGCAAAATGACATTGCAAATGTGATTAAGACTACAGATCTTTAGGTGAAATTATTCTAGAATATCCAGTGGACCAAATCTACTCACGTGGAAAATCCTGGCTGGGTGTGGCTTCTTCAACCTGTAATCCTAATTACTTAGAAGGTGGAGATTGGGAGGATAGAGATTCAAGTCCAACCTAGGCAAAAAGTTCACTAAAGCTCCACCTCAATCAATGGTTGGGTGAGGTGGTGCACATTTGTCATCCCCTAATATTGAGAAGTACAAATAGGATTGCGGTCAAGGCCAAACTAGGCTTAACATAAAACCCGATCTCAAAAATAACCAACACATAAAAGGCTGCTGGGGCTTCTCAAATAGTAGAATGCCAGTTACCAGCACAAGGAATTGAGATCAACTCCCAGTACTTCCACAAACAAAAAAAGGATAACTTTTCTCAGCTCTGGTCACAGAAAGACGTATGATAAAGGAAGAAGAGACAGAAATGGCAGCATAAGAAAGACTCAAACTGTTACTGGTTTTGAAGATGAAGATAGTTACAAACCAAGAAATTCAGGCAGCTTGTAGAAACTTCAAAGGACAAGAAAACGAATTCTCCCCTACACTATCCAGAACGGGTTCTAAACACTTGATTTCATTGCCTACAAGGCTGGATTTAGTCTATTGTAATCTATTGTGGGCTTCTGACTTACAGAACCTTAAAAACTTGTGCTGTTTTAAGCCACTAGATTTGTGGTACTTTGTCATAGAAGCAATAGAAAATTAAAACAATAGCTTATACCATTTAGTTCTTAAAAAAGAAAATCAGCTTCCTTATTATACTGATTTTACAGAAAACCAAACTGAGTCACACCATGGTTGAGTAAGTCACTATGACAAAAGCTAGAGTTAAACTCCACATTTCTTTCTGGACAAAAAAGACAATTTATGAGATGTAGTTTCAAAGTCAATATATGCAGAATAAATTCACAAGAGAAAATGCATAGGAAAATAGAGATTTAAAATGATGTGACATAATGGCTGAGAAATCTGAGTAATTTTGAGGTTGAAATAAGTGGTATTCAGAGCATGAGATATAGAGAGTTTCATATCTATTCTTTTATCTACTTATCTATCTAGAGAGGGAGAGAGAGAGGGAGAGAAAGAGAGAAAGAGAGAACCAGAATCACTGAGAGTGGGTCTTGGAAACTGGTATGACTTGGATGCAAATTCATGGGCACTGGTCAACATGGTAGGAAGTGTAGATTGCACTGAGGAGAAAAGTGAAGGGTGCTTCTGTTTGGGAACAGTGCTGGCCTCTGGGAAGAGGAGTGAGAATGGCTGTATGTGGAGATAAGTGTCTATCTGTCTATCTATCATCTATCTATCTATCTATCTATCTATCTATCTATCTATCTATCTATTATTTTTATAAAGGTAGCTCCCAAATAAAACAAATATCCAGTATCACTTCCAAACCAGGGAAATAAATTTAAAATGGGCATGAGGAGGAAAACTAAATAACAACTTATCAATCTAGTAGAGAAATGAGAATAAAAGTATATGAAAAAAGAATAAAAAACATTAAAACAGAAAACTCACAATAATTTGCTAGACTTAAAATTATGGCAAGATAGTAGAATAAGATCAACTAGATGCATAGACCCCCTGGAAAGAACCAGCTGAATATGACATGTAAAATAAAGTTAGCTTGCAACAAAGTTAAGAAGAAAAGACATAATATAATAACTGGGCTTAGAAAAACAAGATGAAACTGAAAAATAGAGCAGCAAACTCATGGTGTTATATCATGCAGTGGATACCTGTAAGGTATCGGAGGACAGTT
Organism: Castor canadensis; assembly: GCF_047511655.1. Lineage (NCBI taxonomy): Eukaryota > Metazoa > Chordata > Mammalia > Rodentia > Castoridae > Castor > Castor canadensis. Next base: position 30,368,416 of record NC_133398.1, on the reverse strand, counting down.
GTTCCTTATGACATAAATTACAATAACAGGAATGTGAGATGAGGTTGAGTCTCCACAGGCAACAAGTTTAATCTAAGACTCCTATGTAGAACATGTGAAAGCTTCACATTAAGGAGAAACAGTATAGACTGATAAACAAACAAACAAACAATTATCTTTTAGAGGAAAAAGGTGGATTAGAGACTCTTAGAACTTTCTTGCATCACCACAAATATGAAATAAAACAAAATATTAGATGTGGACTGCAGAGAAGGAGGGTGTCATGAATGCATTGTAGTGCAACAGCAAACAGTTAACAGAGACCAGGTGCAATCCAGAAATATTGAACTTTAGGTTTGTAAAAGAATCAATGGACCCTAATATTGGGTGTTAGGCAAATCAATAGGGCTTTAATCAAAAGACAAAATGAAACCCAGAGGGGCTCCACAAGTGCACAACCTGGCACTCTGCAAAAATATAGTTAATGTGGGAGATCAGCTGTGATCCCTGTAGAAAGCAGGTGATGAAGAAGTGGCCCCTGTACTCCACTGCTTGCTACCCAGTACCATGGTTGGCAACTGTCTTAAGAGAGGTCTTACAGTCAAACTCTTTGGCTAGGGAGAGCAGAAGTCCCTGCATTTTTATATCTCCTTACCCCAAAAATTCAGTGTGGACCCAGAAAACCAAGTATGACTTGGATACAGATTTATGGGCATGGTTCCACGTGGTGATAAGTGCACTCTGCACTGAACAAGGAAGTGGAATGTTCTTCCACTTGGGAACAGTACCCAGGCTTTGGGAAAAAGAGCAGGACCAACTGTGTATGGATATCAGCAAGCGGCAGCTGAGACAGGTAGCAACTGGAGCACACAGGATGATTCAGCGCCAAAGCCTCCTGATTGTCCCCACTCTGAAAATGACTTTGTTTGACTACATGCTTAGAGTCCCAAAGACACTTGGTGGAAATGCAGCCACTGCTTGTGCATTTCCCATTCCCATATGCACACTGGCAGAAAGCCTCTGTCCAACAATGGCACAGTGGAAAGGCGTGGCTTGAAGGATGCAACGTAATTAGTTTGGGATTCAAATGTGTCGTCTCACATAGCTTGGGAAATCTTAAGGAAGCATATATAAACCTTTTCTATTCTCTGCCGACATACAACATTGCAGTTAAAAATGAATGAATGACATGAAGTCTAAATGTATTGAACATGGTAAGAAGAATCTATCATTGTTTATTACCTTTTCACATACTTCTTCTGACAATAAGCTTACACTTTCCAGCTTCCTTCTAGGAGACACAGCAATTGTCTAGTTCTGTAGTTGAAACGAGACTTTATCACATCTTCCTTGAGTCAGTGAAAAATGTCCTTGTTCAATTTTCTAGTCTCTCCTTCCCACAGAGCAAATGTAATCCAAGAAACTTTTAAATCACTGCACTATAGACAGCTGCCCTGGGACGTAGACTATCCCCCAAACAGAATTTATTTGAGTAAGAAATAGTGATGAAACATTATTTAATGTGATAATGGGAAAAATTTATCCATTGAAAGATGGACTCTCCTCAGTACGGCTCAAGCAGAAAACATAGAAATACACAATTTGACATGCAATAATGAAAATATAGCCAACCAAAACAAATTTGCTTTTTTTATAAATAAATAGAAAAAAATCAAGAGGAAATTAATAATCAGGAATTATTTTCTGAAAAAATGTAATTTACAGATTAATAGAAAGTAAATGATTTCTAAGTAAATAAAGTATTGGAGATACTTCACTTTAACAGACCTTTACTAAATGTATTAAGACATATTTAAAGGAGAAGGCAAATGGAGTCAGGAAAAAGAAATGTGAAAACTAAGAGACAGGTTGTTAAATATGGTAATAAATATAAACTATTATTAAGTTTAAAAACAACAATTGTAATGGTTTATATGTAGAATATAAAAATATAAAAGATTAAAGTATTGAACCGTATTAAAGTATGAGCTGGTTAGTGATTGAGTATGGTCAAGGTTAAACCACTATAAAGCCTCGGTATAATTCATTGGTGAATAGAAACAAACATTTACACTGCATTTGAGTAAAATGTTGCATAAAAATATTAGTAGTACTCACCATAATCACGCATCCATGCATAAGTGTATGTATATATGTATTATATATAATGTGTGACCATCTGCCTTTTGGAAGTTTGTATTAAAAGGTGAATAAAATGATGAGATTATAATCATAATCTTACAAGAAAATATTTTTAACATTAGGAGAGGTTTTATATATATATGTGTGTGCATAAACTCACACATATAATTTTAACTTTATTCCTCCTTTGGTCTAAATTCCTAAAACTATAACTAAATACAAGACTTGTCAAAACAATATCAACATTTTTGTACTCATTCTAGCTAGTTGTGGCCAGATGGCCTAAGTCCTAGTCACTGGCATGTTGTTGGCAGAACTCATGTATGAATTCCCCATTCTTCTTTTCCATTCTTTCTGGTTGTAATGCAAACATGGTGGAGGTGATAACTGGATCATCAAACAAAGGGTATATCTTAGGAATGGTGGAGGGAAAGAAAAGAGAACTGAATGTCTGACACCTTGGACTCACCTTTCCTGTAATAATCTGCTTGTACCTGGACTGTCATCAGGGAAAGAAATAAAGTATTTGGCTAAGGAACTGTCATTTATGATCTCTCTTACAGAGTACAAACTAATGATAAAAAATCAAAACCTATCAGAAAGCATAGTAAATGTTAAAAGAATGAAGTTGCTTGATTGAAAAGTACTCTGTTTATAAATATTCATTCATATTATTTTAAAGAAATTTATAGTAAGAAAAGTTGTAAAATGAAATTTTAATAAGTATCCAAGTAATTGTTTTATCCAAATCTTGATATTTGACTACAATGAATAAAATTAGATCAGCATCAAAATATAATTATTTCCATACATTTGAACTTCAATATTTATGTTATTCACAAGTACCAAAACCAAGATGACAAACATAAGTACTCAGCACTTGTCAATAAATAAATCATATAAACACGAGATGCAATTAGAGCTAAAGAAATCATTATAATATTGTTTTATACTATAAAGCAAAGAGCATAAATAAAATAATTTTCAACTCAAGAATATCAAAGAAAGTAAAAAAATAGGATTTAGACGACATTTTATTATTAGGAATACACATATATAGTCTTATAATCTTGATCATAATTTAACTGGAGTAAGAAAGCATATGGAGTTATCTGCAGAAATCTGCATTAATAAGAAATAAATTAGACATTGGGTCATACACTGACAAATGTAAAGAATATTGCAGAAAACCACTGAGTATACAGGAAAAGCTAGTTAAGTTCTATAAAAATAACAGTATAAGTTTAGATCAGACAGGTCTGATTCCAATGGCAGTGATTTTTTAGTGTGCTACCAAAGCTGAAATGAAACAGCCAGACCAGTCTTTTTATTCTTTAAATGAAGAAGCCAAACCCAGCATTAGGTTCTCTACTAGAATCCCAAAGTTCAATTTTTCTTTGGTTACTGATCAGTTATTCATCACATAAGGAAAAAATATCACTCATTGCCAGAATGTTTAAAGATATTTTAGTGTGTCTCACTGTTACTTTGTGAATGTGTTTGTCCTTCTTCCTTTTGGGTTTTCTCTGTACTTGCTCAGTTAGACTCCAGGCTACCCTCAATATCACCACATGCTTTTTATTTTATTTTGCTTGTTCTGTTTCCTCTACTGGGAAATGTTTTCTTTTCCTTTTCTCTTAATGTCCACCTTTCAATTCTTTATGGACCCAACCAAGTAATGCCTATTCTAAGACAGTTTCCCTAACAAGAATTGATTACTCCCTTGTCTGTGCTCTCTACTACACTCATTTTTCCTAGCTGTGTTCACTCATTCATCTACATATCCATTTTAAATAAATGTGTGTTAAATGTTTTCTATGTGTCATTTCTAAGGACT